>NC_053494.1:101863846-102463846 GCF_905171775.1 Rana temporaria | reverse complement strand
TCCCAAAGCAGTGTTAAAAAAAGGAGGGGTGGGAACAGCATAAAAAAAAAAAAAAAAAAAAAAACTTCACCCGAAAAAAAAAAACAGAGCTCCTCAACTGAGGAGTTGCAACTTAAACTTAAACCTTTGCGGCCGAAAGAAGCATCCAAAGATGCACTCACATCAACCTTGTAAAATTTAGTGAAAGTGTGGACAACCAAGTCGCCGCCTTACACACCTGAGAAACAGACTCTTGACGTTGGAAAGCCCAAGAGGCATCTACTACCCTGGTCTTAATGCGCCATGACAGGAAAGGGGGGCACCCGACCCCCTATGGCATAAGCCTGAATCACGATCTGTCAGATCCATCTCAAGACCGCCAGGCCCTTCTTGGGACCAGCCACCAAAACAAACAGCGAATCTGACCTCTGGAATGGAGCAGGCAGTAGCAGAGAAGTATACTCTCAGGGCTCGGACAACGTCCAAGGAATGCAACAGACGAGAACACAGGGATGGAAGTACAATGTCCTCATTTAGATGGAAGACTGAAACAACCTTAGGAAGAAAAGAAGGCTGCGGACGCAGGACCACCTTATCCTTGTTGAAGACCAGATAGGGAGCCTTGCACGACAAGGCTGCCAGCTCAGAAACCCGTCTGACGCAACAGCCACCAAAAAGACCACTTTCTGAGAAAGTGTCAACAAGGGAATCTCCCTAATGTTTTCCTTGTCAAAATATTTTATTGAATAGTACAGAAGTAGTGTACAAATTGCATAAAGTAAATACAATATCATACAGTCAGGGGTGAGAAGCTCAATGTTAATTGAGAATGTAATAATAAACTATTAAATATTGAAACAAGATCGATTAAAACTTTAGAAGGTATTTCCAGTTCTTCAAAAGGTGTCAAGCCTAGGAGGTATTGCAAGAGTAACATTATTTGCATTCTTGAATTCAGATCATATAATTAAAAAAACAGGAGCTTCAAATCCTAAAAGAAAAATTCAAATTATTACCAGAAAATAAAAAAATAAGTAAAAAAATAAAGAAACAGTAAAAAAAATGGAAGGAGAGAAGAATGGAAAGGGTCCGCGAGGTCAGACCGAGAGCCTCCACCACAACTAGAGAGAGATGTATTTGTTCCTATTGTTTTAGTCACCATGGCAAGAGTACCGTATTATCAAAAGATGGCATAGCATAAGCGATCCAGGGTTGCCACATTTTCTCAAACTGAGGGATCATGTCCGTATCTATAGCTAGCATCTTGGCATGGGTCATAGTGTTGTTCATTTTAGTCACCGCTTCATTTACCTCTAACTTTGAAGATCTCCATGCTTTTGCCAAAGTCTGTTTAGCTGCTGTGAAAAGCTGCAAAAGCAATTTAAATTGAGAATGTGAAATACCTTCTGGTTTCAAGTTGAGAAGTGCCGTGGCAGGATCTAAAGGAATATTCTTTCCACTTAGTATTGATGCAATCTTGAATATCCCTATCCAAAATATCTGAGCTTTCGGACAAGACCACCAAGTATGGAAAAGTGTACCTATGTCAGAACAACCCCTGAAACATTGTGCAGAGCAATTCTTTGCGTATTTAGCTATCCTAGCAGGTACCAAGTACAATCTCGTTAATACTTTATAGTTTGCCTCTACCGCCTCTATGTTGGGTGAAGCCGTTTTTGTGGTATTCCATATCCGATTCCAATCTGAGTTGTCTAGTTCCCGCCCTAGATCCACCTCCCATTTCCAGACATAAAGGTGGTTTATCTAATCCAGATTGGACGAATGCATGAGAATATAAGGTAGATGATATGCCTCTCGCATGGGGGTCTTTCTTACAAAACTGTTTAAAACTAGTCAAATGAGTGAAAAGATATTTCGGTATCCAGTAAGGGTGTGTAAAAGTTTTATTTGAAGATATATAAAAAACTCCAATTGTGGTAGGCTGCAAGCTTCTTAGGGTTGGGAACGGAATAAATGAGGATGCGTTTACAAATATAGCACATGCCGTGAAGCCCATTCTTTAAAGGATCTAGGGGTGACCCATGCAGAATAAAAAAGGCAGAGTCTTTGTAAAATGATAATAAAGGATTATGGAGAGATTGGAATCTATCCCAAAGGAAAAGAAAATGCTTAATAATGGGGTTTTGTAGCCCTTTACGGTCTTTTGGGGAAGTCCAAAGTAAGTTGGAAATTGGGATCGAGTCACATTCAGTTGCTTCTATTGGCACCCATAGTGGGGTTACATTTTGCACATGGTATTTGGTGAGAGTTGCTATGTGTGCCGCCCTGTAATAGTATGCAAAATGAGGACATCAAAGCCCTCAATTTAATTTAGGGAGATATAGAGTATGTAACTTTATTCTCGGTTTAGAAGTGCCCCAGATAAATGACGTTACTTTCCTTTGTAATATTCCTAAATAATATGCTGGAATTTGGATAGGTAATACTCTGAATAAATATCGTAGCTTAGGTAGTATCGTCATTTTGACTGCATTGATTCTTCCAAACCATGATAGTGGGAGTTGAGACCATGAATTCATTAGATTCGATACTTGTTTAAGAATTGGATATTTGTATAAGAATAGTTCTGTCCATGATGCTGTTAGATGTATCTCCAAGTAAAGGATAGATCTATCAGTCCATGTAAAAGGGTAAACCTATTTTAGCAGAGCTCAGTTCCATACTAGTAAGAGATATATTTAACGCTATACATTTTTTAGGATTAATGTATAGTCCAGAAAGTGTCGAAGTTATTGAGGATTGGGATGAGATTAGGACCCGATACTTGAGGGGATGAAAGGAATAGGAGGATATCATCTGTAAATAGACATATCTTGTGCTGGTGTCCTATTTCAATTCCAGTCATTTTGGGGTCGGATCTAATTGTTTGCGCAATCGGTTCAATTAGGAGAGCAAAATAATGGAGAGAGTGGGCATCCTTGTCTAGTCCCTCTCTCAATATTAAATGGGTCAGACTTAAATCCTGCATATTTGACATATGCTTTTGGTTATTGGATAAAGCCATTATCCAATTTGTGAAGTGTGTGCCAAAACCCCATTTTTGTAAGGTGTATGTCAAATAAGGCCAAGAAATAGAATCAAAGGCTTTTTTGATGTCCATTTATAGAAGACATGAGGGGATACGACGTGTTTTAGCAATATGCGTTAAAAGGACCGCTCTACGTACATTGTCCCCTGCCTGGCGAGAGGGCATGAAGCCAACTTGGTCCTGGTGAACGAGAGTACCAATGTTTTTATTGAGGCGCTTGCTAAAATTTTTGCCAATAGTTTGATATCCATGTTTAACATGGAAATAGGGTGGTAATTTGTACTAAGGGTATCATCTGTATGTGGTTTTGGAATCATGCATATGTTAGCCATCAATGATTCTTGTCTAAAGGATTTATTTTCCAGCAAGTCATTAAATGCTTCTGCTAGTAAGTGGGAGATTATGTCCTTAAAAGTCCGGTAATAAGGGCCGAGTATCCGTCTGGGTCTGGTCTCTTGTTTTAAGCTCTTTAATGGCTGTTGCTACTTCTCCTGTAATGGGTTTTTCTAATATATCATTTTTTTTGATTCATTCATCTGTGGAAGGTTGATAGGTGAGCAAAAAAAAAAGTCTGCAGCAGCAGTATTACAAAAAAGGTATTTGATTCAGTATAAAGTGTTTTTAAATGAGAGCTGAATGACTGCACTATTTTAAGTGGATTACTAGTGGATGTATTTGTTGTCAATTTAAGTTTAATGGGTTTAAATGATTTGTTGATGGACTTCAGTGTTCCGACTTTGTTAGATTTCATGTAGAACGTGTGTTTGGTTTTATGCAGTGATTTTTCAGCTGAATCAGTTAGGAACAAGACATATTCTAAAAGCACTTTTTCTAGACGTGTTTTTGCGACGGGGTAAGGGTCATTTTGGAAGGCTATAAATGATGCGTTAAATTCCTTTTTTAATTTTATAGCAAGATTTTTACGTTCTTTTTTAAGTATCCCCATTTGCTGTTGGAAAGTACTTAAAACTGGTTTGTGTGCTTCCCAAATTGTGAGTGTGGAAATGTCGGTGCTCGTATTATGGGTTAATACTCTTTTAGGGCCTGTTCAATTGTTAGGCAATGTGGGATGTTTAAAGTGGAGGTTCAACCTATAAAAAAATTCTAACACTACATCCAGCCCAGTCCTGCATATAAAATGACACTGACCTTTTTTTTTCTTTGCCGTAGATATCGTTTAGCCGTGGAATTCACCGTGGCTTCCGGGTAGGGAATCCCGCGGGAGTGGGAGTTCCTATTGTCATGCCAATTGATTGACATGCTAAAGACGGCGCACACAGCGCGTCACAACGTCCCGAAAGAAGCTCGGGTCGGCTTGGCTCTATTCGGCGCCCCGAATAGAGCCGAGCTTCCTTCGGGAAGTCGTGACGCGCTGTGTGCGCCGTCGTTCAGCATGTGAATCAATTGGCATGACAATAGGAACGCCCACTCCCGCGGGATTCCCTACCCGGAAGCCACAGTGAATTCCACGGCTAAACGCTATCTACGGCAAAGAAAAAAAAAAGGTCAGTGTCATTTTATATGCAGGACTGGGCTGGATGTAGTGTTTTTTATAGGGTGAACCTCCACTTTAAGTATTATGTCTGGGAGGTACCATGTTGGGTCATGTTTCTTAGGCATTGTTGAGGCAATGAAAAAGGAATATAAATATATATATATATATATATATATATATACATACACACACACACACGTGAAAACATATACATGTGTAAAGAGGAGATGGACTTTAGAGGCATAGTATTTTTAATTTTTTTTTATATTTAATAAAGAATAAAATAGAAAGACAAAAGTTATATAAATCTGGCCATAGAAAAGGCCTAAAATTACAAAAACATTGACGTGAGAAACCACCGATTACATATACCGTAGTTATCGCATTATAACGCGCTCCCGCGTATACCGCGCACCCCTAATGTTGCCCCGAATCCTGTGGGGGGGAAAAAAAGTTTTTTTGTACTTACAGTTTTGGTGTCTTGCGCGGCGGCCTCGTCGGGTGCGGCTTCGAGTGTTCTCCTCGTCGGGTCCAGCGTCCTTCTGCGGCTTCGGGTGTCCTCTTCGTCGGGTCCGGCGTCCGTCTGCGGCGTCCTCCCCACGCCGAGTTTGAATACTGCGCCGACATATACAGAGCGCAGTACACTCGTGTATTGTCGGGCAGGCTCAGCAACTCTCGCGCTGACGTCCTGTACGTCCGGGATGTGAGCGCAGAAGGAGCCGAGACTGCCCGACTATACTGCGCTCGGTATATGTCGGCGCAGTATTCAAACTCGGCGCGGGAAAGCGGGTATCGGCGTATACCGCGCACCGATTTTGCCCTGATATTCAGGGCAAAAAAGTGCGCGGTATACGCCGATAAATACGGTAGGTACAATACAATACAAGGAATCGACAATAATGGCAGATTCACAACCACTTTGATAAAAAGTTGAAGATACCCCTTGAAGTTCTCAGGGGGTGGGATGTCACACGGTGCTCAGCCCGACATGTTGCGCGTCAGCGAACGCTTCTTCAGGAGCCTACAATGAATTTTTCTAATTAAGAAAGATAGGGGGGAAAAATAATAAATAGGGCAGAGGACGTGTCAGTAATACTGGTGTAGGTTGCCACAACCAGAAGCATGGAAGATATGGTCCGTTAAATTGCTCTAGTGAAGCCAGTTATACTCAGCAGGAGCACCCACACTGGTGAGACTGTCACCACGGGCAGAGGACATCCCCAGCCCATACAAACTCCAGCGATTCTCAAATCGGCGAGGTGTGCCTTATAGTACATTAAGGACCTCAACTCGAGTCTGGGCTTAACTGCTGAGTATAACTGGCTTCACTAGAGCAATTTGAAGGACCACATCTCCCATGCTTCTGGTTGTTGCAACCTACACCAGTATTACCGACACGTCCTCTGCCATATTTATTATTTTTTCCCCCTATCTTTAATTGGAAAAATTCATTGTAAGCTCCTGAAGAAGCGTTCTCCGACGCGCAACATGTCAGGCTGAGCACCGTGTGACATCCCACCCCCTGAGAACTTCAAGGGATATCTTCAACTTGTTATCAAAGTGGTTGTGAATCTGCCATTATTGCCGATTCCTTGTATTGTATCTATAAGTAATAGGTGGTTTCTCACGTCAATGTTTTTGTAATTTTAGGCCTTTTCTATGGCCAGATATATGTAACTTTTGTCCTTGTATTTTAGGAATTCTTTAAAAATACTACGCCTCTAAAGTCCATCATCTCCTCTTTACACATGTATATGTTTCCACATATATTTGTATATTCCTTTTTCAATCCTAGCTATCGGGACGTGGCACTGTATTATCTTTTTTTCAGATCCACAGTACCACTTTGATGATCCGATTTAATATTTCATTGTTGAGGCAATGGTGGTGTATACAGCATTGTGATCAGACCACGGGATCGGTATAATATTAGAATTAACAATTTCCTGGTACAATGACTACTAAGAAAATGTGATCGATACGACTTGATAATTGGTGTGGATTAGAATAGGAGTAATTTCACTTTGTAGGATTAGATTCTCTCCAAGAATCAACCAATTTATAGTTGGATATAAGATTAGAGAGAGTCCTTTTATTTTTATATCTTGGTGGGGTATACAGGGTTTTGTCCAGAAACGGGAGGAGGACCGGAATCACCACAGACAATGAGAGCTCCCATCTTGTGGGTATCTATGGTTTGAAAAATATGTGAGAAAAAAAAAAAAAGAAAAAAAAAAAAAAAAAAAGGGGGGGGGGGGGCAGGGTTGTGATTAGGCGCATAAGAGACCACAGTCACAGCCGTGTCCATAACATAACCTGTTAATATTAGGTATCTGCCTTTTGGGTCTTTTATTTCAGAATGTAGTGAGAATGGTATTGCACAATGAAATGCTATTAGAGTGCACCTCTTTTTAGTAGAAGCCGAACCTGTGGATAGGAGACATTAAAAAAAAGGTAGGAGTTGAATTTGGGGTAAAATGCACCTCTTGTAAACATACGTGTGCCTTCTTGGCCTGAAATGATCTGAATGCTTTTGTACGTTTCTGGGGCACATTAAGACCTTGCACATTTAAGGATAAAATATTTAACAGAGCCATGGTAACCAAAACAACAAGCTACTCTTCGGTTGTGCTGACGTGGAGACTTCTCGGTCCAACCCTCGCGGACGGAAGAGAAAAAAAAAAAAAAAAAAAAACGCGAGGGTAAGGGGATCCAGAGCTAGCAAACTCAGAAAAAAAAATAATTATAAGGAGGTTATTTTGAGCAAGGTGGACGCTCAGTTGGTTGTAGACTAGACGTTCAAGGAGTTTGGATAAAAAGGGGAGCAAGGAGATGGGGCGTAGGTTGTCAAGATTGGATGGGTCCAGTGAGGGCTTTTTAAGTATGGGGCTGACTAGTGCATGTTTCAAAGAGTTAGGGAAGATGCCAGAAGAGGGAGAGGTTGAAGATGTGGGGTAGAGAGTGTAGAATAGAGCCAGAGGGTGAACGTAGCATTTGCGAGGGAACAGGATCCAGAGCGCAGGTGGCAAGATGGACGTTGGCAAGTAATTTAGCGACCTTGTCTATAGTGGTGGGGTTGAAAGAGGGAAGTAATGAGTGTACCTGTGGGCATGAGGTGTGAAGCATGGAGGGTATCTGAACAGTAGAGATCTTATCGCAAATTTTATCAATCTTCCGTTTGATTGGCAATCTCCTGGGCGGTGAGTGAGTTAGTGGGTGGAGGCAATGGAGGACGAAGGAGAGAGTTGAAGGTAGAGAAAAGTTGACGGGGACGGGAGGATAAGTTTTTAATGAGGGTGATGAAATAGGTTTGCTTGGCAGCAAGGAGGCAGGAATTGTATATTTGGAGGGCAGATTTATACTGGACGAAATCTTCCTGAGACTTAGTCTTGCGCCACAGGTGCTCGAGAGCACGGCTGCGTTATTTCAGACTTCTAGTATCATCTGTTTGCCAGGGGTGAAGGGGGCGGGGCCTTATTCTGCGTGTAGTGAGGGGGGCCAGTCTGTCCAGTGATGCTAGAAGTGAAGTGTTGTAGACAGAAGTGGCTAGGTGGGTGCAGGACAGGGGTGCGATTTTGTCATAGAGGTGGTCAGTCAGAGTGTAGAAGAGAAGTGTTGATATGGTGAAGGTTTCTACGAATAACAGTTAGGCATTTGGAGGGAGAGGAGGAGAGGGAGAGAGTGAACTTAATAAGGTAGTGATCAGAGAGGGGGTAAGGATAGTTGGAGAGGTTGAATGGAGTGCATAGGTGGGTCAAGAGTATTGCCTTCAGAGTAGGAGCATGTATCCATTGCTTCAGGTCAAAAGAGGAGGTTAGACTGAGAAGCTTGGAAGTTGCAGGAGTTTCAGCATTAGTAGGGATGTTGAAGTCGCCAAGAACGATTGTGGGGATTTCAGAAGAGAGAAAGTAGGGTAGCCAGGCAGAGAAGTCATCAAGAAAGGAGGATACTGGACCGGGCGGGGGGGGTGGTAGATCACAGCTATCCTTAGAGAAACTGGGGAGAAGAGATGAATGCAATGTGCCTCAAATGAGGAGAGTGACAGAGGGAGGTGGGTGAAGTACCTGAAAGGTGCCATGTGGGGCTAAAAGGATTCCAACACCCCCTCCTTTGCGTCCATTGGGTCTGGGGGAGCGAGTCCAAAGAAGACCACCGTGGGATAGAGCAGAAGACGCAGTGTCGGATTCATGAAGCCAGGTTTCAGTAATGGCGAGTAGATTAAATGAGTTAGCAATAAAGAGATCATGGAGGGAGGCGAGTTTGTTACAGACAGAGCGAGCGTTCCAAAGGGCGCAAGAGAAAGGTAGTCGTCTTGGGAAGAAGAGAAATGGGGACTAGATTGTGTGCATTGCGGCTGTATCCAGAGGGTGTAGGGTAATGGGTCTGTTGAGCACAGTTAGATGAAGGAGGGCCAGGATAGGAGAAGCAGAAGGGTGAGGGAGGTAATGTGGGAATGTGATTTATATGAGGGGACATGCCCCAGTGATTTGGAGGATTGGGAGATAGAAATAGAGATAGAGAGAGATAGAGGGTGTGGGGTGAAGGGAAGACAGTTTAAGGATAGAAGACACATCTGTTAGAAGGAGTGGTAGAGAGTGCATTTTAGAAAAGGGGTGGAAAATAAAAAAAAAAAAAAAAGTTTTTACAAGACAAAGTATAGCTCTGTTATAAATGGCAAGGGATTTTATAGTTTCCTCGCTTTGTGCATTCGCTGCAGTGCAGAGTCAGAAGTGCTTCCACTTATAGAAAAAGCCCCACTTGGAGAAAGAGCCCCAGATGCTATGAGCCCCCTGCTTAAGCTTCCCCTAAAAGGATGTGTAGTGCTACCCCCGCAGGAGCCACTGATTAGTTTGGGATCGGCGTATTAAGTTACCTCTTACCTTTGTCTAGGGGTGAAGTTGATGAGTAGATTAGCAAGTCATCAAATAAAGGGTTTTCTGAATGCTTTATTTTCGGCCCAACATCAACATGAGGTAGAGAGAAAAGGTTGATGAAGCAAGAGAACTTTGCAGTATCAGGCCTGGATATGAAAAAGAGCAATCCTGCTCTCAGTAGTTGTTGTCTAGTCATGTGATTATGTGCATACACCTCAATCATTGTAGTCGCATGGACATACACATATCTAGCTCTGAGAGATCTTGTACAAAAGAGGTAGTTCAATCAGCAATAGACATTTATTGATAGGGTTACATAATATATACAAATTACACACCAGAGAGTATTTACAACACAATGTACAGTGTAGGTCCGCTGACTTACAAGGTATTTACAAATTACCCACAACTCCCATATCTACAATACAAGATAAGATACAAGTATCGAGTTAAATTACCTGGTAACTTCAGGTCAGCCCATGGTGGCTGCTTTCTGTTCCCAATTCTGAAGAGCACTTAGCTTGCCTACAAAGCATTATATATCCCCCCTCCTTTCTGTAAGGTGGCTAATATAATTCTCCCTAATTGGTCACTGTACCTAGAAAATGTATATTGGGCACAGCCTGATTGGATGAGTCACAGCAGGCTTTTGTTTACAGCCCATGTGCGATGTAAACAGGAAAAAAAAAGTCCACCCTTTGAAGTTGTAGCTAATTACTATAAGAAATACACAGCACTCCATACTATACATTTCTTTCTACCTGAAATTTGAGATATATATATATATATATATATATATATTGCAATTGCAATTTTATATACAGCCGTTAATGGACATAAAACCATAAGGCAACAGTAGTAGTAGATACAGTTCGTCGCCACTCTAGCCAGAGTGGGTGAAGTGCCCCCGGACAGACTCCTGCCACGAGCCTGGCAGCCAAAGTGTCACTTTAGGTTGCTGGGAGGAACAGGTCTCTGCCACAGACCCGGCTCTAGGGACCTCTGCCACAGGCCTAGTACTTGGATGAGCTGAATGGATTGAGAGAATCCTCCCAGTAGATTAGGGTCACCGGTTGACAGTGGAAATGTACCTGTCAATGTCCTGGTCACCAGATCCCCGATGGTTCGCTCAAGCCCTCTTGGACAACCTGCCTCAGGGTTCTCCTCAAGCCGATCCCCCACCGAACGGCATACAGCCTGGGATCTCCTCAGTAGACAGGGGACCCAGTAAGTCACTGGGGCCCCTCAGCAGCATCAGTCACTCCAGGCCAGGAGGGCCCAGAGTTTGGAACTCAGTGTAGCGCACGACCCCAGGCCAGGTAGGCCATAGTGGTGGGGCCCGCGATGTGCGCACACCCTGAAGGTGGGTGCCGCACCTGGAACCAGGAACCCGTGAAGAACCAACAAAAATGGCGTCTGCCACAGATACACTCTCCCCCCAGCATGCCCCGTGAGGGAAAACTCCTCTAATTGGCTGCTGGGGAAAAGTGGCTCTGCCTGAACCCCTCTAGCGCCAACTGTCGCCCAGGGATGTGATCGCATCCCTGGAGCTCAGACTGACCTACAGGACAGTTCGGGAATGACCGCAGCCCAAAATTTAACAAATTATGAATGAGAGCAAAATAGCTCTCCCATTCCCCCACTAACTTTAGCGTAGTGCCCATACTGAGAGTAAGGGGGCACTACAGATGCATATATTAATACTGATGGAGATGGGGGGGGGGGGGGGTGGGTGCATTTCAATTATCTAATCAGGAGGTAATAAAGGTATGCTGATCAACAGGGCAAAATTCTTACTTCAGAAACAGATCAGCAAGAGGACAATAAAATTAATGGGCCATGATTTTGGGTAAGCCAAGGGAAATAAGAAAGCATTGTAATGTGGACAGATCTACAGAGGATTAAGCAAAAATAAACATGCCATTATTATCAAATAGACCTAAGCAAAGCAGACAGCAATGTTTCAGTTTTTGGAAGGATGGCAGACAGCTGAAACATACCATAGTAATTTAGACATGGACATTTACTTTAATATTTTTCCCTGTGTGCCGAGTGAAGCATTGTTTTTGGTTACAAATAAAACCCTTTTTGGTTCAACGTTAACGGTTTACACACTTAATTCCGCAGAGCTAAACAACCCCCAAAGTTCACACATACAGTACAGACCAAAAGTTTGGACACACCTTCTCATGCAAAGAGTTTTCTTTATTTTCATAATTATGAAAATTGTAGATTCACACTGAAGGCATCAAAACTATGAATTAACACATGTGGAATTAAACATAACAAAAAAGTGTGAAACTGAAAATATATTTCATATTCTAGGTTCTTCAAAGTAGCCACCTTTTGCAGCAGACACATTGCTATAACTGTTAAGAGGAGACTGTGTGAATCAGGCCTTCACGGTAGAATATCTGCTAGGAAACCACTGCTAAAGAAAGGCAACAAGCAGAAGAGACTTGTTTGGGCTATAGAACACAAGGAATGGACATTAGACCAGTGGAAATCTGTGCTTTGGTCTGATGAGTCCAAACTTGAGATCTTTGGTTCCAACCCCTGTGTCTTTGTGCGACGCAGAAAAGGTGAACGGATGGACTCTACATGCCTGGTTCCCACCGTGAAGCATGGAGGAGGTGTGATGGTGTGGGGGTGCTTTGCTGGTGACACTGTTGGGGATTTATTCAAAATTGAAGGCATACTGAACCAGCATGGCTACCACAGCATCTTGCAGCGGCATGCCATTCCATCCAGTTTGCGTTTTAGTTGGACCATCATTTATTTTTCAACAAAACAATGACCCCAAACACACCTCCAGGCTGTGTAAGGGCTATTTAACCAATAAGGAGTGATGGGGTGCTACCTCTTGAAGCTCATCAAGAGAATGCCAAGAGTGTGCAAAGCAGTAATCAAAGCAAAAAGGTGGCTACTTTGACAAACCTAGAATATGAAATATATTTTCAGTTGTTTCACACTTTTTTGTCATGTATAATTCCACATGTGTTAATTCATAGTTTTGAAGCCTTCAGTGTGAATCTAAAATTTTTATAGTCATGAAAATAAAGAAAAACACTTTGAATCAGAAGGCGTGTCCAAACTTTTGGTCTGTACTGTAATTTATAATATTTATATCCTCAGTTTAGGCAGATACTTATTCGTCTAAATTTTCTTTCCCAAAAATAAGCAATATATTGATTGGTTTGCGCAAAAGTTATAGCGTCTATAAAAGTACCAGTTACTTACCGGTAGCTGGATTTCTGGGAAGTCTTACAGGACGGAGATGACTGGCTTCACCTGACAGGAAACGCAATCAAAAAAAGGTTAAAAACCCTGCCCATCCCTGTGCTCCTCAGTTTGAGATAAAGTATGAACCCACCAGTGCACGGGAAAAAAAAAACCAAAATACAAACCAATAATGTATCACAAGGGTGGGAAGTAGGCCTGCCGTCCTGTAAGACTTCCCAGAAATCCAGCTACCGGTAAGTAACTGGTACTTTTTCAATTCGTCTTCCAGGAGGGCACCCTGAAAGAGAAGCAAGTAGCTTTAGGGCGGGACCACTGCCTGTAGGACCTTCCTACCGAATGACAAGTCCTGCGGCGACAAGAGTTCCACTCTATAATGTCTTAGAAACGTGTTCTGGCTTGACCACGTTGCCGCTCTGCAAATCTGCTCCACCGAAGCTCCGGCCCTTTCTGCCCAGGAGGTTGCTAGTAACCGTGTGGAGTGCGCCTTAACTTTAGGAGCTGCCTTACCGGCTTGAACATAGGCCAAGGAAATGGTTTGCCTAATCCACCTAGAAATGGAGGCTCTGGACGCCTGATGACATCTTTTCTGACCAGAAAAATTAATTAGATGGGTAGAACGTCTAAATTCACTAACCCATTCTAAATAAGCTAATAGACACCGTCTAACATCCAGACAATGAAAGGAAGCTTCCCTTTCATTCTGGGGATTTGAACAAAAAGAAGGGAGAACCATCTCCTGTGAAACATTGTCACTACCTTAGGAAGGTACAGGGGGTCCCGACTTAGAACAACCCTGTCCTCAAATGAAAAAACGGCTCTATGATAGAGAGCGCCTGCATATCACCTATCCTCTTTGCCGTCGTGACTGCCAAGAGGAAGGCAAACTTAAAGGTGAGTAACCTGATGGGGATACTATCAATTGGCTCAAACGGAGCCTTGGTTAACCGATTCAAAACAAATGAAAGATCCCAGGGCGGAACCCTAGAAATCCGAACTGGGGACAACCCATCTCTGGCTATAAGGAACCTTCTAACCAGGGGATCCAGGGATGATAGTCTATCCAAAAAATACGACAAGGCTGCCACCTGAACTTATAGAGTCCTTGTGGCTAGCGCCTGGTCTACTCTGTCCTCGAGAAAATCTAGGATCACCGAAGTCTCCTGCTGGGAAATCTGTCTCGCTGAACACCAGCGAGAAAAAACACCCCAGACCTTGGCATAAATACGCCTAGTGACCTCCTTCCTACTAGCCAGAAGGGTGTCAATAACCTTCTCGGAGCAGCCCTTTTCCCTCAGATTGCGCCTCTCAAGCACCAGGCCGTCAGCTTGAAGAAGCCGGGGTCTGGGTGATAGACCGGACCCTGCCGAAGAAGGTCCGCCCAAACAGGAAGAAGGAGGGGAGGGGACATCGATCCACGCTCTAAAGCAGGAAACCAGGTCCTCTTGGGCCACCAGGGAGCGACCAGAATTAGATTTCCTACTGCTAGGCTTAACCTCTGCAGGATTCTCGGAATCAGGTTCAGAGGAGGGAACGCATAGGCCAGATGGAACTTCCATACCTGGGCCAATGCGACCACCCCTCCGATCAGTGTTTCCGTGAGAGAGAACCTCTTCACTTTCCTGTTTGCCCTGCGGGCGAAGAGATCCACATCTGGGCTGCTAAAGTGCTGACAGATCAGACTGAAAACCTCTGTATTCAGTTCCCACTCCCCCTGGAGAATGGGCTGGCGACTCAAGTAGTCTGCCTCCAAATTGAGGGTCCCTTTCAAGTGTACTGCCAAAATAGAGGGAATCCTCAGCTCTGCCCAGCCCAGGATCTCTAGCGACAAATGATTGAGGAAGGCTACCGTGGTCGCATTGTCGGAAAGAACCTGGACCTCCCGGCCCAAAATGCTGTTCTTGAATGCCTTTAGAGCTTCTCCGACCGCTAAAAGCTAGTGGTAGTTTGAAGTGGCCCCCCTCTGTTGGCTCCAGGAACCCTGGGCACGGAGCTCGTCCAAGTGAGCTCCCCACCCCCAGGCGCCGGCATCTGTTGATCCTGACTGGATCGGTCTGACTCCACGAAAGACCTATCTGCAGGTTCTGAGGAAGAGGTCAAAAGGAGAGGTCAGACTGCTTGAGACCTGTGCGAGGGGGTGTCTAATTTAGGCATCTTAAAGAATTTAGACTCTTCCTTAAAGGGACAACGCTGCTTCCAAGTCTTGTACCTGAACAGCTTTTTCTCTGGTTCGGCACACTCCCTAAGGAGGATGTCCTTGAGGGACTGGTGTACCGGAATGGCCTTAAACTGAGATTTAATTAAACCTTGGTACAACTTATCCTGTGTGGAAACCTGTTCCGCTGGCTGTGGAATCTCCTTGGAGGCATAAATTGCCCCAAGGAGACTCTCCATCTCGTCGGCAGAAAAGATATATCTGCCTGTCCTAGCATCCTCATCTTCCTCCTCCGCCTGACTATCTGCCAAACCCTCCTCCTGAGGGGGGATATCCGAGTCCTCAGAGTCTGATACCAAGGACCCCAGAGACTCCTGGCGGACTCTAAAAAATTAAGAGGAGGAACTTTGAGAGGAGGGCCCTGCGGTGGGGGGGGGGGGTTCAGGCTCCTTACTTTTAAGGGATGACTGAAACTCCTTAAGTGTAGAAAGCATCCGAGTTTGCACCTCAAGAAAATCTTTCATAATCTGAGAGGTCTTTCCCTGTTAACTTCTGAATGCACTTGGTACAGAAGGGTTTAGGGTGCCCTGAAGGTAGTTTACAATTGCAATAGCCACATCTTTTAAAACGGCTAGTGCCCTTAGATGAATGACTAGGCAACGATGTCCTCCCCTAAGAAAAGAAGGGATACACAGGAATGCACACATAAATAGCAGGGGGAAAAACCCCCGGTTCCCAGCCCGCCATACCCCCTGCACAAAAGGTAGACTCACCCCCAGTGGTCTCTTCCGCAGCTAGGGCCAAGAGCGGCCGGTCCTCCCGCTCCATGAGGGCGTGCTGAAGCTGATGGAGGCCGCCATCTTGGCGGAGCCGGAAATGACGTGAGAGAGAGATCGAGATCTAGCCCCTGGAGCTCCAGGATAGCCACTATCCCAGGAGACTCCAGGATAGCCACTATCCCAGGGGGGTTCTTCCAGCTTACTAAGTGAGGCCCCCCTGAGTCAGAAGGGACCCCCTAGGAGGGACAATCCAACTAGACCCAAAGGCTACCCAGTGCCTGCGGTCCAGCTGCCGGGGGGGGGGGGGGTTTCCACCAGCCCCAGGTCAGGAAAAATAACAAATCGTTTCGCTATGGAGAAACACAATCAAGAACTGAGGAGCACGGGAATGGGTGGGGTTTTTAACCTCTTTTTGATTGTGTTTCCTGTCAGGTGAAGCCAGTCATCTCTCAGGGCGCCGTCCTGGAAGACGACTTGATAAATAGGGATAGCATTATGGCATTTTTAATTTTATTTTTTACTAGTAATGGTGGCGATCAGCGATTTTTGTGACTGGGACCAGTCATTTTTACAGCGATCAGTGCTAAAAAAATGCACGGATTACTGTGAAGGGGTTAACCACTAGGTGGCGCTAAAGGGGTTAAGTGTGCCCTAGGGAGTATTTCTAACTGTAGGGGGGGGGAGGCTGTGTGTAACACGACAGTGATCACCGCATCCAAATGACAGGACAGTGATCACTGTCCTGTCACTAGGAAGACTGGGGAAATGCTTGCTTACATTAGCATTCCCCCGTTCTTCCTCACCATGACACGATCGCTGGTATCCCCGCGGACATAGAGTCCGCGGGACCCGCGATTGGAGTCACGGAGCTTGCGGCGGGGCGCGCATCCACAATGCCGTTTCTTAAAGGGGAGAGAATTACATACACACACTGTATATACACACACACACGTCCTTTTGTGCAGCCGTGCAATTCTGCCGGCGTAGTTAGTCGTGCGGCGGTCAGCAAGCAGTTAAATGTACTGAGGCTATTAAAACATTTGTGCCAAAAATGGAAATCTTGGACTCTGAGAGGAGTGTTTATAGCAGAGGTGTATGGGTTCAAAAAACAGTTGGCCTCAACAGTACAGGTTAGGCAAGCAGAAGTAACGCTAGCAGAGGCAGAATATATGTTAGGGACCCTACTAGTGAGAGATTATTGATACTGCGGGCAAGAACCAGGGAATACCAGAATGTTCTGACTGACTGAACCAGAAAGCTTAGTCTCGCACAGGGTTTGCCATTCTTTTCTCCAAATTCAAAAATGCGCTGACTCTTGGTGTACCTGGCAAGGCCAGACTATGTCCCTGTGTATATTAAGACCATATATGACAGGCAGAGAGAGATCGGAGATTTGTGATTCGGCTGCCATTCTAAGAACGTTTGCTAAATTTTATGGAGGAACTTTATGGGTCCTGTGCTACTCCAATGGAAGAGGCATTGGAAACTTACTTGGCAGGCATTGACTTACCTATTGCTGACAGATGAAGACAGTGCTGCTTTAAAAACAGAGGGGAAGATTTCCTCCTTTGCTCTTCGAAAGACTCCGGGTCTGGATGGCCTCCCCTCGGAGTGGTACCGCACCTTTAGGTATGGTCTTGGGCCTGCAGCTAGGTCGGACGGTAGACCATCTCCCTCCATGGAGGGAAGGGTTGGTCATTCTGATCCCTAAGGGGTGGAGGAGGACCCTCCCATCGTCCGATCTCGCTGATGAATGTCGATACCAAAATAATGGCAGGGAGATCACAGTTATCCTAAAATCGGTAGATGCAGATCAGACAGGGTTTATTCAGGGGCGTTATGCACAGATGAACATCGAGACTTTGTGAATCTCCACACTGTCCATGACAACTCAGGGACTAGAATAGTAGCCTCCTTAGATATAAAAAATGCTTTTGACTCCGTAGAGTGTGCATACTTGTTTCGCATCTTAGAATCCTATGGCTTTGGACCGGTCTTCATTTCTTGGGTGCAGATACCGTACACAGATCCGCTGGTCAGACCAAGGGTTAATGGCATCATCTTAGACCCCTTCCCTATATTCAGGGGGGCTAGGCAGGGGTGCCTGCTTTCACGCCTCCTGTTTTCTCTGGCCATAGAGCCCCTAGCAGTAAAACTAAGCTCTACTCTCACTTTGACTGATCTGCAAATCGAGGTGTTTGAATAGCGAGTGTCTCTTTATGCAGATGACATGTTGTATCTGAAAGATCAAGGACCTTCGGTTTCAGGGGCCTTCCAATTGATACAGGAATTTGGAGATTACTCCGGATTTAGAAAAAAAAAATTTGACAAAGTTGTCTCTTCCCCATAGCTGATGCAGTGGCAATTCCATCGGAATCTTTGGGGTTTGGGGGGGGGGGGGGGGGGGGGTTGATCAGCTTCCCATCAAGGTTTCTGGAGACGAATCTGTCGCAGAGTATTGGGAATTTGAGAGAACGTACAGAAATGGCAGAATTTACTGATTATGTTGATGGGACAAATAAATTTAAGATGATTTTTCTCCCCACATTTCTTTATATCCTCTCGCCTCCCCGGTTTTTGTGACACTACAGATCTTCAGACTCATGGACTTCATTATTATGGGATTTTTGTAGGGATCACGGCCCCCTGGAGTTTCTCTAGCGGTTCTAAATTTGCCGGTTACAATGGGGGGGCGAACCTTCTGGATTTGCTCTCCCATTTTTTGCTTCACAATTATCCTTTCTACACTGGCGACTATTTCCCCAGACACCCAATGTCACTACTTTGTTGGAAGCAGCGGTTGTCGCCTCACAAGAGACCATACAAAATATGGTGTACAGGAAGAGGATCCCGGGGAGGAAGGTGGGATCAGTCATGACACTTCCTGGAAAAATATTCCATCTTTGTTCCCAACGGCAAAGGGATGGGCCCTTATGGCCATCCCCAAATAACCCCTTATGGTGTAATAGATCTTTAGGAGTTTTTTTTTTTTTTTAAGTTATTTATTGTTTACATCACATTTCCCCTATGAGAGCCCATTGATTTTAATAGAAAGTCGCACCAGAAGTCAGATCATAATGATGCAACTTGTGCGCTGAGGATCGTGAAAAGGAACCCTACGCCAAAGCGGAAAGAGGGAGGGGAAAAAAAAAACGCACGGGTCCCCCCCAAAAACCATACCAGACCCTGATCTGATTTCACAGCCTGCCAGGGGGGTGGAAACGAGCCAATGGGCTCTCGAAGGGAACCATTGATTTTTAATAGCAGAGAAACACCTAAACGCTAAAAGCCAACGCGGGTAAACGCGCATTAACGACAATACAAAAAAAGCTACTAAAAGCAAGTTTTTACAGCTGCTTCTACCTGGCATTTGTAGGGGCTTTACAGCTCCTTAACACCGAATATAGGTTGTAGGGATCCTCTGTGGTTTTAGTTATTTGGGTAAAATACTGCTGCAGGATCAGGGCTTCTTACCTTAGCCAGTTTGCCGGGGATGCAGGATCTGCAGCATTTACCAAAGGTGTTGAATAGAGTATCTATACATTTTTTTGCCATTGTCTTGTGGTAGAATAGCAAGAAAGCTGGTTCATGCAGGATGCTATAGTTCGTACATTTGTGTGCTACAATCTGTACAGCTTTCCAGAAAGCTTTAATTTTGGGACAATCCCGAAATATATGAAGAAACTTGCCTTTTCCTTCACCACAGCGCCAACAGTTTGCAGGCAGAAAGGGAGAAAAGACATAAAGGATACTAGGGACTCTGTACCAACGTGTAAGGATTTGATATCCCATCACTTGAGTGTTGATATTAGAGGTGGCTTTGTATGCAAAATAAAAGTATCCCATCTAGACAGGAACAAAGGATGTTTCTGGACAGCCGCACTCTGAACAACGGTTGCCTTTTATTGAAAAAGGAACAGCACTACAAGTCACAGCAAGCAGAACAAAAACCTGGACAACCGATGTGTTTCGCACTGAATCTAGTGCTTAGTCATAGCTAGAAGTATGCCATCTACCCGTTCCTGCGTCAGGATCAAATACAAAGTCTTGTGACCACTTCTGCATAGATTGTAGGCGTTTGGGGGGAATTTAGGAGCATATACTGAGGAGGTGGTGCATTTAATTATGCATTTTCCCTCCCACAATGTTTTAAAAGCCATTAGGGGTTGGGAACAATGTTTAGGTGGGAGGACCGTGAGAGAAAAGTGCTCCAAAGCCCCCTAAGAGGAATAAAGTGGGTCTTTTGTTATGTCCATCAGTGATGGTCAGCAGGGGGCATAATGAAAGTGTGTAATAGTGGCAAAGCCCATTTTGAGTTAAATGGTGGGAACTTGGATCGGTCATGCCGGCTGGGAATGAAGGATTGCCAAGGAGTGGGAACAGAAGTGTTGGTCTGGGTAAATTAGCCACATTAGTAGAATGCCTCAAGAACAACAAGATGGTGAGACCTGGCCTATTACAGGGTGTGTTTTTCAATTGCCCAGTATGTTCTGAAAGCACCAGGGTATATGGTGAAGTTTGATCATTTATTTGCTCTATTCCTATCCATCGTTTAATTTCTGTGTCTGCATCAATTATACTTCCCAGGTGGACGGCTGTATTGTACATGCTCTCATCTGGGATTCCCAACCCACTGAATGGTTTGGAAAGACGGAGTGATGTACTCTTGCCAGTTTGAGTGCCCAGGGATGTGGTAAAAATCAAATGCATTATTGTTAAAGATAGCCCGTGGAAAGGATATCAGCAGGGCTTGTAGTAGGCAGAGTATCGGGGAAAGAATATTAACATTTTAATAAGGTTCCATACCAAAAAATGAGAACCCAGATTCCAGTGTTCCAAATTCGCTCTAATTTGGCCCAAAATTATAAAGTTCAATGCATCTACATTGAAGAGGTCTTTTGGGATATACAGTATGTACCCAAATATTTTTTCCCCAGATTTCAAAAAGTACATAAATCCAGTATTTACAACAACAAATAGTGCACATTGGCTGCAATGAAGACGAAAAACATTCCGATAAATTTCAATAAAGGAAATATTTGATTGAGTGCTTTGAATGGGAAAAAAAAAAAAAGAAATTGGGTAACCTTTTCCAGGATTAATATATTGAGGGCCTCTGACTTTTGGAAAATCATTTATGAATTATTAAACAACTTGTTTAATTAATAGGTTGGGGAGGAGAATAATGGTTGGTTCAGAGAGATAGAATAGGAGATCGTTTGGATACACTGCAATCTTGTACGGATTTTCTTTATAGGCGATGCCCTGGATGTTAGGACAAGCTCTTATTTTATACAAGAGGAGGTTCAAGGGCCATAATAAATAGGGATGATAAAAGACAGTCTTGTCAAGTTCCATCTTTGATCAGAAAAGGATCCGACAGTGACCTATTAACCTTCTCCCTAACTAAGAGGGGGTTGAGTATAGGGCAAGGATTCTGGCCATCATAACTCCTTCCATATTTCAACACTGATCATGAAGCCCAAACTGACTTGGTCAAATGCTTTGTTTGCATTTGTAGAAAGAAACATTAGATTTTAGGCCTTTGACTGAGCCAATAAATCAGATCCATGGTTTTAATGGTATATCCAAAAACCCAACTTGATCTGTATGTATTAAGGGTTGTATACATGGGGCAAGACAAGAAGTCAGAATTTGAGAGAATATTAAAATTTTAAGGTCTGTGTTCAGTAATGAAATGAACCTATAGCTTTCACAAGAGTTGGTGTGTGTCAGATCAGAGGATAGAAGATTTCCAGTGGAGAAGGAATGAAATGCCTTCATGAAGAAGGGAATTAAAAAGGAGTTGTAAAAGGATAATGTTTTTTCACCTTAATGCAATCTATGCATTAAGGTGAAAAAAAAAAAAAAAACCTGCTGCTGTCAGGACCCCCACCCCCCCGCGCTCCCGTTATACTTACCTGACCCCTTGAAAGTCCCACACAGTCCTGATATCCTCTTCGCCACGGATTGGCTAGAGCGGATGGATTGAGAGCAGCGCAGCCATTGGTTGGCGCTGCTGTCAATCACATCCAGTGACGCGGTGCGCCGAGGGGCGGGGCCGAGTGATACAGCTGCTGTATCACGGCAGCGCACCCGCAATTAGTGACCACCAAGCGAGCTCTCGCATGACTGTGGTTACTAATTGCGGGGAGGACCAGACAGCCACCGAGGGACCCCAGAAGACATGGATCGGGGGCACTCTGTGCAAAACGAACTGCACAGTGGAGGAAAGTATAACATGTTTGTTATTTAAAAAAAATACCTTTAGTGACCCTTTAAGGCAGTGGTTCTCAACCTTTCTAGTGCCGTGACCCCTTTGATAAAATTTTCCAGGTTGTGGGGACCCGTAACAGTGAAAAAAAATTTGAAGCGTGGGTTGTCAGCACCCAAGGCAAGAAAAGGAATTTACGTCCCCAACCCATGGACATTTAGCGCTCCCCGAGTCCCTTCCACTCGTACAGTATTACAACCTCTTCTGGTATTACAACCTCTTCTGGTACATTTTAGGATGTACCAATCTTTGTTCTCCTTACTTTCCCTTTTATCTCTATCCTAATTTCTTGTTCCCCCCCATCCCTCTCAACGTATTTCTTGTTCTTTCTCTTATTCTTTCTCTTTGTTGCTCCCCCTCTTTTCCTCTCCCATTATTCCTGCTCTTACTCCTTGGTGGAGGGTGGAGAGTGGCAATGCTGGCGGGGAGTTGGGGTTAGTGGCAATATTGGGGGGAGTTCTGATCAGCCAACTTAGGTGCTCTTGATCAAGGTCACCTGCTGATCTGAGAACTGTAGTGGGGACTTTTAATGGCAACTATAATCACATGTAGTGTTACTCCCTGTGTCTACGACTTTGTGGTGTTTCGTAGCAGTGACACCCATGCCGAAATCAAAAGATAGGGTCTCCTCCAGCCCCTCCCACTTCACATTCCTCACCAGTAAGCTGACCTCTAGTCTCTGCCCCCAAGCCATGCCGTGAACTGAAAGGGCGGCTGCAAAAGTGGCTGTGGGCTCCAGTAACAGCCTAGCTGGGTGTCCACAGGCTTCAGGAACAGCCCAGGATATGTTGACCCCTGGCAAATCCTCATTTGACCCCCAAGTTGAGAACCACTGCTTTAAGGGAATGTCTATGTATATTAATGGAAAACCATTTGGTCCTGGTGTTTACCACATTTGCTAGGGTCCACTCAACATCTTCAGGGACAATAGGGATGTCTAAAAACGTATACATTCCGCATTTGTTATTCCGGTATTCAAGATGGGGATACATTCTTGTAATATGGAAGGTTTGCCTGGTGTAGTATTCAGTGAAGGAGATTCCGGTAGACTGTACAGTCTCATAATAGCAGCGAATGGCGTTGAACCTCGGAGATGTAAGCCTGACAGTGCAGTTATATGCGGACTAGTTTTTTTCCCCCCCACCTATTTCTCTTTACCCACGATCCATGTCAAACACACAACCATAAAGAGACAGTCACCATTCAAACACAGAAAGGAAGCTCCTTGCATAGGGAACTCTTGTACACCTTCTGGTCTCAGGAATGACCTACTAAAATAAAAACACTTTAATTTTTAGCTCACTGTACATTACTGTGAATAGTCAGTATGATCCTTACATTTGTGGTCTGTGGTAAATATTGCAACGACCACCATTTTATATATAAAATGTTTGGAGGTTCTAATAAAATTTATTTTTGTTAGACAGATTTTAACTTGTAAGCAACAAGTGTCAGAAAAATGCTTAGCCTTGAAGTGGTTAAACTGCCTTTAATTGCAGCCGATTTGATAGAGCCAAAACGATACAAGATTTTTCATCTCTCAGCAGAGCAGAGTAATGTTGTGAAAAACTTTGCTGGTGTTCGGTCAGAATAGGCGACCCGAATCGCAATTTTCTTTAACAATTAAATTGTGCAGCTCTAGTTCGATGCTACAAGCTTGGCACACCCATTTTTAGTCAGTTTCTCCCATTGTTCTTTGCAGGACCTCTCAAGCTCCATCAGGTTGGATAGGGAGCGTCGGTGCACAGCCATATTCAGATCTCTCCAGAGATGTTCAATCTGGTTCACTCAAGGACATTCATAGTTGTCCCGTAGCAACTCCTTTGTCATCTTGGTTGTATGCTTTAGGTCTTTGTCCTGTTGGAAGACGAGGTCCTGAAGTACATTGCTGCATTCATCTTTCCCTCAATTTTGACTAGTCTCCCAGTTCCTGCCACTGAAAAACAACCCCACAGTGTGATGCTGCCACCACCATAGGGACGGTATTGGCCAGGTGATGAACGATGCCTGGTTTCCTCCAGACATGATGCTTACCATTCAGGCCAAAGAGTTCAATCTTTGTTTCATCAGACCAGAGTATTTTGTTTCTCATGGTCCGAGTGTCCTTCAGGTGCCTTATGGCAAACACCAGTTGGGCTGTCATACGCCTTTCACTGAATGGCTTCCATCTGGACCCTTTACCATACAGGCCCGATTGGTGAAGTGGTGCAGAAATGGGTTTTTTTTTGTGACCATCAGGTTCTTGGACACCTCCCTGGCTAAGGCCGTTCTCCCCAATTCGCTCAGTTTGGTGGGCGGCCCGCTCTGGGAAGAGTCCTAGTGGTTTCCAACTTCTTCCATTTATGGATGAAGGATGCCACTGTGCTTATTGGGACCTTCAATGCTTCAGAAAGGTTTCTGTACCCTTCCCCAGATCTGTGCCTCAAAACAATCCTGTATTGAAAGTCTACAGACAATTCCTTGGACTTCATGGCTTGGTTTGTGCCGACATGCACTGTGGAACCTTATATAGACAGGTGTGTGCGCGCCTTTCCAAATTATGTCCAATCAACTGAATTTACCACAGGTGGACTCCAATCAAGTTGTAGAAACATCAAGGATAATCATTGGAAACAGGATGCACCCGAGCTCAATTTTGAGCGTCATTACAAACTGTACATATTTTCGCTTTTTATTTAATACATTTTTCAAAGATTTCAAACCAACTTTTTACGTCGTTATTGTTTGTAGAATTTTGAGGAAATTGTGAATACTTCCCAGATGCACTGTAGCGATGGAGTACTTTCAGGTAGTCTCTATACAAGTCTCCCTACTAAGCCCATCTGTGAAGTGACTTCCACCTTTACCAAAATACCAGGTCAAATGGGGACGGAAAGACACCATTGACACACATACACAAAAAAAAAAAGTTTTCAGTGGTTGGAAATTGCTGCTGTCACTTTCTAGCAATGGTCTTATTTCAGCACCTTGTGCTGAAAGAGGAATGTATATGTATTACTCCAGGAGGAATTCAGTTAAAAGATTGGATGATGGAATAAAAGGTTGGGGGAATAAGTAATAGGGGTTAGGGTCTAGTTAAAGTGTGCAAAGTTAAAAGTGTTAAGATGTGCTTTACAGTTGGTGATTGTTTAAGCACACTTTAAATGTGTTTTTGTGCAGATTTCTGAAATGAAAATTATACCAGCCTTGTTTGACTTTATTACAATCGGTCACTGACTCAGGACAAGCAGGCAAGTTAAGTCCAAGCTTTTTCTCTACATTCTTTTACTGGGTCAGTGATTCAAAGTATTGAAGTCACCGGATTAGCTTTTAAGCTATTACAGCCTTCAGATTTTTCTCATAGAAGATTTTTGTTTAAAGTGTATGTAAACCTTATGGGGGGTTGTAACGTCAGAAGGTTTTATTATCTTAATGCATTCTATGCATTAAGACAAAAAGCCTTCTGCGTGCAGCAGCACCCCTAATACTTAACCGATTCCCATCTTGATCCAGTGATGTTGCATGAGAGACTCTGCTGTCTGGGACCCCCTTCTCATTGGCTGGGACAGCAGAAAAGAACCATTGGCTCCCGCTGCTGTCAAAGTCAGTGAGCCAATGAAAAGAGAGAGGGGGGCGGGCCGGGGCTTGGGTGCCCCCATAGCAAGCTGCCTACTGTGGAGGCACTCAACAGGAGGGAGGGGCCAGAAGTGCCAGAGACAGCCGAGAAGAGGATAAGGGCTGCTCGGTGCAAAACCACTGCACAGGGCATGCAAGTTTTTTGTTTGTTTTTTGTAAAAAAGACTTTAGAATCACTTTAAATCCTATTTTTGTTTTTTTTAAACATATGGCATGCCTCACTTAAGCACATAGTTCTTGGTGAATCCGTTGCAAAGTTTCTTACCTGAAATACTTTGTTGCAGGTAGGCAGTGCCAAGAAACTAACTTGAAATTAGAGCAGGGGTGCCCAACCAGTTGCCCGGGGCCACATGCGGCCCGCAAAGCCCTGTGATGTTTCCCGCAACCTCCCGCTCTGGGATGGAATAGAATACCATTATTAAAAGGTCAGTTTATTACTAAAATCACAGTGTATATATGGGCATATCTGTTCTGCAATGGTTACTGGGCTGCTTTCGAACTGGTCCACAGGTGCAGAGTAGTTTACCTGCGGGTTACCTGCACTAAGCCATAGACTTCTGTTATTATCTGCGAGTTTGGTGAGCTTTCTGAAAGTGCACCAATCCTGCAGAATATAATAGAAGTCTATTGCAAAGTGCAGGAAAACCAAAGTGACACGGAGTTGCACCCGCAGTGTGGGTAAACTGCAGCACATCAGTGTGAAAGCGGCCTTGGGCCCCTTTCACACAGTCAGTTCGACCAATTAGACCCTCCATTCACCTCTAAGTAGTGGCAGACATAAACCAACGTGTATCCTGCTTCCAATTCGATCCGCAAAAAAAAAAAAAACAGTATAGCAAAGCAGACAGACATGACATCCACCTGCTCCGCTCATTGTGGCCCACGACCGGTTACCAAAGTCGCTTAAGTGGCCCTTGCGTTTCAAAAGGTTGGGCACCTGAATTAGAGTTTAGTCTGCTGTGCACAATCATCCTCTCTAACAATTAGATTTAGTGCTTTTGGTTTGTTAAATATTAGGGCTGGGGAAATTAAAGATTAATTCCTTGATCAATCTTTAATGCTTTTGATCGATCAAAATTCTTGACGCGACCGGACAGCCTGGACAGTGAGACTTACCCTGCTGGATACGAGCAAACTGCACCCATTGGATTGAGGTACCTTTGCATCTGTGGAGCAGGAGGATGCATCAGGCTTCATCAGGGGAAGGGGGCAAAAATAACCATCGTTTTCCTATCCTAAGCAGTTTTGTGCAGAGGCAACATCTGTTCCGTGCAAAAGATTGTTCAGTTCTTCAGGGTATATTGTCAATAAAATGGGATCATGTCTGCTTCCAGAAAATTTAAACACTCCGGTATGTCTGTGTGACTGGCTAAAGTGATGACTACTATAAAGTGACTGACAGTCAATATACTAGATACATTTTAAAATTAAGTTAAACTAACTTTCTACGTTTTTCTTAAAGTTTAACCACTTTAGCCCCGGGCCTGTTTTTAGATTTGGTGTTTACGAGACAAACATTTTTTTTTGCTAGAAAATTACTTAAAACCCCCAAACATTATATTTTTTTTCTAACATCCTAGAGAATAAAATGGAAGTCATTGCAATACTTTGTCACACCGTATTTGCGCAGCGATCTTACAAGCGCACTTTTTTTTTGGAAAAAAAATCACTTTTTAAATTAAAAAATAAGACAATAAATTTGGCCCAATTTTTTTATATATTGTGAAAGATAATGTTACGCCGAGTAATATGATACCCAACATGTCACGCTTAAAAATTGCGCCCGCTCGTGGCATGGCGTCAAACTTTTACCCATAAAAATCTCGATAGGCGACGTTTAAAAAATTCTACAGGTTGCATTTTTTGAGTTACAGAGTAGGCCTAGGGCTAGAATTATTGCTCTCTTGTGTGGTTTGAACACCGTTTTCCTATGAGGGCGCTACTCGCGTATACGTTCGCTTCTACGCGCGAGCTAGACGGGGCGCTTTAAAAAAAATTGGGGGGGGGTTTTCGCATTTTTATTTATTTTACCATTTTTAACACTGAAATAAAAAATTATCACTTTTATTCCTATTACAAGGAATGTAAACATCCCTTGTAATAGAAAAAAGCATGACAGGTCTCATTTAGGCTTAAATGCAAAATAAATAAAAAAAAAAAAATTTGGAAATGTAATTTTTTCAAATGACAAAAAAAAATAAAAAATGTTGCTTTAAGACGCTGGGCGGGACTGACGTTTTGATGTCACTTCCGCCCAGCAGAGCTATGGGGACGGGTGAAGTAGATTTTTCCTTCAGTCTCGTCCCCAGCCGAACGGTCCCGATCGCCTCGACGGCTACGGTAAGCGAAGGAGGGCGCGGGAGGGCCCTCTCCCACCACCGATAACGGCGATCTCGTGGTGAATCCGCCGCGGAGACCGCCGTTGACGTGTACCGGACCGCCCACTGAAGAGATGAATATCTCGATTGTGGCAGCAGCTGCTGCCGTTACCGAGATATTCATCTTTAAAGTGATGACGTATGACGGTGGGCGGTCGGTAACTAGTTAATAAGAAAAAAATACTTACGTCAGTGCTACAGTTTGAATTTAAAACGTATTTGTGTGAACTTTAAAGTCAAGTGATGGATTGTGAAAACTAACTAGTGTTGGGTGATTGTATATAGTGTATACCACATTTATCACTGACTAATAAAGAGTTGCAATGCAAGGAGATCAGCTAAAAGTAGTTGAATCTGTATGTGCGTTATAATTAATCGAAATTAGTCGATTAAAAAAAAAAAAAAGATTAATCGAACACGAAAATTTTAATCAGTAACAGCCCTATTAAATATACAGTTAGACCCCATTCACACCTGAGCGTTTTGTAGCTTGAAGCCTGAAGCTACAAAATGCTGGAGGGGAAAAAAAAAATCTAATATTCTCTATGGAGATGGTTCACATCTCCACTACAAAACGCCTGAAGCCAGAAGTTCAAAAACGCCTGAAGCTCAAACAGGTTCTGGGATTTTTTTTTTTTTTTTTAAGGCAGATTTGGGCGTTTTTCTGTTTTTAACATTGGTGACCCTAGACCTGTCAAAAATCACGACAAAAAAAGCCGCAAATATAGCGGCAAAAAACACTGCAAAATCCCGTCAAAACGCTACGCTCAGGTGTGAATGCAGCCTTATAAGCAAGTGGGGAAAAAAAAAAAAATAGCTGTTGATTCTGCCAGATATTTTGCAAGATAACTTTCTGTGCCGACTGTCAGTTTCATGGTTCCTAGCTCTGTGCTGCCATTACTGGTTTATTTTTTTCCTTGCCCGTTTTGGGGGGGGGAAGAGGTTGATGCAGTCCTGTCCATAACCGATACGCAACATTTAGGGAGCATTGTCACCTAGAACAGAATGCGTGTTAACTGGCAAGATTAAAAAGGTGACAAAAGGAAAAACCTGAAAAACAGCCAACACATCCAAGGACTGGTAAGCTGCACTACATAACATTTGTGCTCCTAAATTTATCTACGCAATAAAAGATTGAGTCTTACCTCATCATGCATGTCTTCATTGTGTTGCTTATAGTTCAGTGAAAATACATGCTTCTTCATACCAATATGGTCATCTGGGGCTTCTCTTTTACGAGTGTTACTTTGCCTTTCGTCCAGCATTGGTCCATGTTCCGATTCAAAATTCTGAGTATTCTCACCATCATGAAGGTGACCTACATCTGAGCTATGGTCCAGTTTGGAAACATGGTTGTACTCATCTTGTTCGGAAACAAAAGCAGAGTCTGTAGTAGGTTCACTGGATTTAGTCCTTTTTTTCTTCTTATGCCTTTGAGGTTTTTTCTCAGGTTGTTCTCGTGTTATATCCGTACCATTTACTGGCTCAGTAATTTGCCCTCCATGGTCCAGTTGATTCACTGCATCATTATGACCAAGGTGGCTATGGTTACGAGAATGGTTTGTACCTTTATGAGTGTGATTATGCAAGTGAGGACTACGGGATAATTTATGATCGGCTGGCAATGATGTCTTTTTCTCTTTACAATCATGGTGCACTTTGGAGGATACAGCATTTTTGGTTTCATTTTCTGCATTTGTGTGGGAATGATGATCGTGTATGTGAACATGCTTTCCTTCTTGAACGTCTAAAACATCCAAATGTGAAAGTGGGTCATGACCAACATCTTCATGACCAATCTCAACTACTTTTACCTCACCAAGGCCCAAGCTGTTTAAAAG
Organism: Rana temporaria; assembly: GCF_905171775.1. Taxonomy (NCBI): domain Eukaryota; kingdom Metazoa; phylum Chordata; class Amphibia; order Anura; family Ranidae; genus Rana; species Rana temporaria. The sequence continues at coordinate 102,434,167 of NC_053494.1, read as the reverse complement.
TTTTTCTAGTCCAGAATATGAAAGCCTTCCATTCTCCCCATAGCGATGGAATAGCTTTTCAATATAGTATTTCTGTTCATGTTCAGCCTCTGGTGACAACGGCTGGCTTGATAAGAGTTTTGCAGCCTCAGTCTGAAGATAGGGCTCTTGCGAGATCTGATAGTCGCTGTGAATGTGGTTTTCATCTGATGCAATTTTGTGATCGTGCACATAACCGTGGCAATGGTTGCAGTGATTAATGAAAGTAAGTAAACAAATGAAACAGAATTTTGTATGCACGTGTACCTTCATTTCTATTGTACCTAGAAGGGGAACAAAAAAAAAAAAAAGTTTCAGTCTTCATACTAATAGATTTCTTACGTTTAGCTTGGATGTAAACAGTCTTAAATTGTGACAGTAATATTTAGAAATCCTGCTATGGAACTTTAGCTTCAGAGGAGCCTTTCAAAAAAAAAAAAAAAAAAAAAAAAAATTGGGTTTAAAATCCAAGGCTGCAAGTTGTATTTCTTCACAATCAGGGGTCCACAGATGGGACAGTAATGGGGAAAGGGATCAGCCCCATCTGTGGACCCCTTGGCTATAGCAATAATATAAATATAATGAAGGGATATCTTAAAGCAGTATTAAAGTGATATTGACACGTCTATACCTACTAGTGGTGCAACGGATCGTCACCGATCCGTGATCTGAACGGGTCACCCTGTTCGGATCGGCACACCACGCGATCCTCGGCCATAGGAAAGTCCCCGGCTTCCGCCTACTTCCAAAGCGTGGCCATCTTGGTACACCCGGCGGCGGCTGTCTCATCAGGAAGTGACGTTTCGTCGCCGCCATCTTGCTCCACCCCACACTCCTGTACAGTAATGATAGTGAAAAGGGGGCAACCGGACATCTTGTTACACCCAACTGAGTTTTAGATTTCACAGTTATTTTCAACACATAACTGAGCTTATATGCTTAAATACAGTATTTGGAAATCCAATAAACTATTTACATGTTAAAATTTTAAAAGCAGCAGCAAACCTTGCATGCTTGCTAATGTGACAGAACACCTGATTTTCACATTTAAATGAGAAAATCAGGAGGTGTTCTGCCACATTAGCAAGCATGCAAGGTCAGCAGGTCTGCTGCGGCTTTTAAAATTTAACATGTAAACAGTCTGTCAGATTTACATATACTGTATTTAAGCATATAAGCTCCGTTTTGTGTTGAAAATAACTAAAATTTAAAACTCAGGTGGGTGCAACAAGATTTGTCTTTTTTTTGCCGATCTGAAAAATGATCCGATCTGTGACTCTGATCAGAGGATCGATCCAATCCATGAGTTTTTTGATCCGTTGCACTCCTAATATTTACCTGCTCAATGTCGGTACTCCATGCCCCTTTTCGGCAGGTGCCCCCATGGAAAGCCGCTTTCCACGGTAAGCAACTGTGCTCCCTCGCTCCCAAACTCTGCTGCTGTGTCCATTGAGAGACAGCATGACTCAGATCCATTCCCCGCATCACAGCATTTGATTGACGGCACCATTGGCTTCCACTGCCATCAATCTGCCCAATGAGAAAGACAGCAGCTGCTCATCGTTGGATCCGATCAGGCTCAGGTAAGAAAAATGGGGAGCTGCAGCACAGAAGGTTTTTCACCTTAATGCATAGAATGCCTTATATTGCAGCTTACCAATTCTTAGATGTGAAGGCCAATTTTTTAACTTAGTTTCCTATATTTTCACCAAAACAAGCTGTACGACAGATGTAGCAGTTAGAGGGTTGAGAAACTATTTAAACCCTGACAGGGGTGCTTACAATGATCCGCTTTTACTTATTTATATAAAACCTTTATCCCAAAAAACTGACTGGCAGATCCCAATTGCTGCAACAGCTGGCTGAATAGCTGAACTGGCCAAAGAAAAGAAAGCCTTTATTAAATGACTCCAAATTCTTGTCAACAGGGTCTTTCAAGCCCTGTGCATTATCTACCAGACAAGTTCTTGGTTAAGGAAGAGACTGCTGCATCTACGGCTGGCATGCTCCACTTAAAAAAGGGACACTAAAAGGTTACCCCCCTTATTTTTTTAAATAACAAACATGTCATATTTACCTCCACTGTGCAGCTCGTTTTGCACAGTGGCCCCGATCCTGGTTTTCTGGGGTACCTTGGCGGCTGTCTCGGCTCCCCCCCCACATCAGCTAACCCCCCCTCATGAGAAGTGCTCTCCCAAAAGAGGTTAGCTTGTGGGCGCGCTCCAGTGATACAGCCAGCGGCTATAGCCTGCTTCATTAATTTGAGCGACAGCAGCGGGAGCCAATGGCTGCGCTGCCATCAACCAACCAATGAATGAGCCGAGAAGTCAGCGCGTTCACAGACTTTTGAGGGGCTAGGTAAGTAAACGGGGGGCTGCTAATCCTCTGATGTTTTTTCACCTTAATGCATAAAGGTGAAAAAACATGTACCTTTACAACCCCTTTAAACTTTTCATCCATGGGATCTAAAAAAGGGAAAACCCTCTTAGGAACAAAAATCCTGTCAGGATGTTTCCAATCAGCATACATTGCCTGTTCCAACAGAGGGTGCAAGGGGAAAGCCTGTGTGGCCTGAAGAGGCCCCAGGGATCCCAAAGGGGACCAGTCATCTCTGCAAGAGGCAACTTAAAGGCAGAACAAACCATTTCGGTAAGAGTCAGGATCAAAAGCCTCCGATTGGACAAGATATCCAGTTGGTGTCTGACTGATTGCTAAGAAGAAGACTCATCTGCCAGGCCATCCACAGAAACCTGAGCTTTTAGCTCTTCCCCCATCCTCAAACCATTCCTGCTCCAGACTAGGAGACTCCGGGGAGGGGGATCAGTCACGCTTCTTGCCACCGGGATGGAGGCAATAATGTCAGCAATCATGTGCTCCAAGCCAGCTAGGGCCGAGGACAGTTCATCCTTGGTGATAAAGGGTGAAGCAGCAGCGTTGACTGTAGGCACAATACCAGATAGGCGCAGCGGCTCAAATTGCCGGAAGCCTCTGTTCTTTCAGGGGATACAACTAGGTTCATCAGCAACTACTGACGACATAGGTGTGCCCTTCCCTGTAGTATTAATCCTGCTCTTTTTTGAAGACATTTATTAGCCACAAAAGGAGTACCTGGGTGTAGTATTAAAACACCTCAGAAAGGAGACCCTTTAATAGGGCTCACCAAGCCCCTATGCAACAATCCTGCGAAGCACCTTTAGCCTGCCAAGCAACACCTGGTGACTCATTTGACACGGGTAAGGTGAAATTAACTGCTGCAAATGCCTGGTTCAGAGCCTGCCAACAGCTGCATTCTGGAAGCACCACATGCTTGGCCTACACAGCCTAAATAAGCTGGCTGTACACTGGAACGTTCTGTGTGTGTGGCTGTATCCACATAAGACGCAAATCTTCGTGTGCCCAGATAAAGGCTTCAGCGCCTGTGCATCGAAGCCCTGTGCGCCCTGGCTGCCAAACAAAAATTGCTGAGCCCAGTAGTTACTCTCGCGAATGCATGTGCACCATGGTGAAATGGCACACCGTTGCCGTTTACAGCCTCTACGTGGGCAGCATGCAGAGGAGGGAGGCGAGATTTGCTCATGAATTGCGGTGGGTTGCCGGCCTCGTTTGCATATAAATGCTTGCAGAATTTACATAAATAGCGGGCAATTTACATGTGAATGACGAACCTGTGGGGGTTAATTACAGAACAAAACCTTGTATTTCTCTCTCCCTAGCAGCTGAAGACTGGGGAGAAACAGGCTTTCAGCTGGTGCAAAGAGCTGCACAGGGCATCGTTCTGCCTCCGCAACGACCCCCTATCAGCGGCCCTGCTGGTCAACATTCGCTGCACAAGATGCACAGGCATGTCTCCCACATTTTTTTTTGGGGGGGGGGGGTGCGTCTTATGGAGCGAAAGATGCACACACACACACGTGTGCAATTTTCAATATGTACAGTGCTCAGCATAAATGGAGTACACCCCAGTTTGTCAGGAAACCTTTATTTTTCTTTCAGAATCAACATTTTCTATGGCATATTGTGCTACAAAATACTCCCACAAATGTTGCCCCATTGAGTGCAACCAAGATTTGTTAATTTGCACACACAAAAAGTATTTTTCCTAACAAATTCAGTCAAGACCACATTGCGAAAATGAATACACCCTAGTGAAATTCAAAAGCCTTGTACAAACGATGAGATTATTGGAGGAATAAAAAAAAAAAAAAATATATGACAACAGAATTCAGCATCAAAAGTGACGTAATGTGTTGAATTGTTTTGTATGCGTCTTCATTTCTGAGCATGCCTAGTCTTGCTCTTCAGATTTTTTTTTTGGGCAGAAAAACGTACTAAATGAGAACCACACACACCAACATTTTGGAGCCTGTACATCCAGTTTTTGTCTGACAAAAATTTGTAATCAGCTGTCAAAAGCAGCATACTGAAAAGGATCAGAAAATCGTCAGATCGGACGAAATTTAACTTTAGAGTTTAAGCGTGGGCCTTTAGGAGCACAGCTACATTTTAGACAACAAAATCCTAACAATAATTCAACTACAGATGAGTCCGATTAAATAAGTGTCCAGCAGACAGTTGATTATAAAAAGTGGTTACCGCTTGGTGACCGACCACCTCCTGTTCGATGTGTGAGATTTTATATACACAGCACAATGGCACGGCTGCGCAAAACGTACAGGTACGTTGCATTGAATTTGTGCAGTCATGCCCGCAGGACCCGTGTCACGGAGCTGCAGAACAGGGAGATCCCTATGTAAACAAGGCTTTTCCATGTTCTGCCTTGTGACAGGACACTGATCTACTGCTCCCCGTCATCGGGAGCAGCGATCAGTGTCATGTCACAGTAAGCCCAGCCACGTGACCCAAATCGGCGTGAGGCGGTCCTTAAGGGGTTTAATAAATAAGCAAAGACTTTTTGTATGGTTTTAAAAATATGTTTGTATAATGCAATAATTTTACAACATATTGGTTATGTTTAGCCATTGTATGGTACCATTAAAGTCCAAACAGCCTCAAAAACACTCCATTAGGTGAGTCACCTACATCCTATCTATTGGCACTCAATTATTTTCTTACATTTTACTGTTTATTTGTTCCCCCCAAAAATAAAGCATTTGAATGACCGCTGCGCAAATACAGAGTAACAAAATATTGTTTGGCGGTTCCAAGTAATTTTCAATAAATACTGATTTTAACTTGTAAGCAACAAGTGTCAGAAAAAAAAAAGTTTAGTCCTAAAGACTAAAGGAGGAACTGCAGTCTGCTCACATAATTTGTAATGAAAACCATCTTTGGCATTCTAAAGCTTCCCTCCAATCACTTTGCATATTTTATATATATATATATATATATATATATATATATATATATATATATATATATATATATATATATATATATATATATATATATATATATATATATACATACATATATATATACACACACACACACACACACACACACACACACACCCCGATTCTGTACTTGCCAAATATGCTGCAGAAATCCCCCTCCACCAAGTCTGGCTGCAGCCATTTTAACCGTGGGTAGCTGAAGCTGCTGCCTGTTCACTTCCTGGATTTACAGACACACAGAAGCACACCTCAAGCTTTCATTGGCCCTCTTATGACACCCCCCCCCCTAGCAAGCTCTCACAAGAGTTGGAGAGCTGTGCATGGTGTCACAAGCTTAGGCTTTTTAACAAACAAAAAACAGGAAGTGGGCTGTATAAGGCATTTACTGGCAGAAAAAAAAATGTTACTGGCCAAAAAGGTAAACAACAAGGGCAGAAAATTTAAGAGAGGGAAAGTTAAAAAAATAAAATATATATGACTGAAGGTGCGCTTTAAGTGGTTAAACTGACCTCATTTTCAGACCGAAGTTCATTCCTTTTATCTAAAAGATCTTAAAAAGAAAAGATACTTTGTTTATAAATATCTCCAAGCGGTGACAAAGTTGTGAGAAACTTGGCAGGCTTTTCTTGTTTTGACAGCTGTGAGCAGAGAACTCTGCACTGTAAAATCAGGGAAACGCTGTATTAACCCCCAGGGGGGGTTTAATTGGGATTGTGATTTTTTAAAAATCGTGCAGCTCTAGATGGAACTGCAACCATCTGACAGACATCCAGTCCAACCATGGAAGTTACCACCTCGACAGGAGCATCTTCTGATGAATAGGGTTGAAAGCCATGAAAGTTCACGGCAGTTAGAAAAAAAAAAAAAAAAAAAAAAAAAAAAATCAAGCCAAACTGGGGTGATTGTTTCACATGACCCAATACGGCGTACAGTGCAGAGGAATGGCATGCATGGGTGTCGTTCACGAAGGAAGCCTCTCCTTAAGCACATGCACAAAAGGATTGTTCTTGAAGAATGGAAAAAGATTGATGATGCAATGTCACCAACTTGATCATTCCATGTCTAGAAGACTTGCTGTCCTTACAAATCACGGAGGTCATACAAAACACTAAATGTCGTCGTTTTTGTTGTGGAGTGTATTCATTCATTTTTGCATCAACCAATTTGAGCAAAAACTGAAGATTTAGTAATCCAAGTTATATTAAAGCGGATCTCCCGCAGCCCTTTATTTTTTTACATTATATTATTGAAAGCATATCAAATGGGTACTCACTTCTCTGCTGTTTCTAATCATCTGCATAGCGATTTTGTCTGTAATCATAACTTTTGTTAGGAACGCAGTTTCCATTTTGCTTGTGGGCATGAGAAGCCCACAAACACTTACTTCCTTGTTTTGGTGAATGCTGAACTCCCAACATTCACTGCTCGTTCCCGCGCATGCTCAGTTCAGTCGCCGCCATCTTGCTACACCCCGCACAGTAATGATAGAGTGAGAAGGGGGCAAGCGGACATATTGTTACACCCACCAGAGTTTTAGACTTCAGTTATTTTCAACACAAAACGGATACTGTATTTAAGTATATAAGCTGTTTTGTGTTGAAAATAACTGAAATCTAAAACTCTGGTGGGTGTAACAAGATGTCTGCTTGCTCCCTTCTCACCATCATTACTGTGCAGGAGTGTGGGGTGTAGCAAGATGGCGGCGAGGCTCCGCAATGACTCCCAGGAGAAAAGCTCCCAGGACAGTGTGGGCGAAGGATATGACGCACTACCCGCAGAAGAGGGGACAGGAAGCCGAGTGATAGATGCTGAAATCAAAAAGGTACTGTCACAAAATAAAAATAAAGTCAGTTTTGTACTGCATTAGAGTATGCTATTTGATTAAGCGAATGTTTAAAATAGGGTGGAGCTCCGCTTTAACTGTACTTTCATGTAATGAGCTAAACAAATGTTCTACAAGTCCCGGTTCACATATATGCAATGCTAGAATCAGCGCAGGTTCCTGCATCGCATGTCACCTGCCAATGGTTCACACTGACATCTGTAAAGCGCTGCGGGCGTCAATGCAAAGTTAATGACACCCCCAGAATGGTTTGCAGATCGCAATGCAAACACACTGGTGCGATGTTAGACATTGCATGCGAGTCAGACCGCACTGCTGTGCGGATCACATGAGATGTCTGCGTGATGCAAATTTAGCCATACAGATTGGTGCGAATGCGATCCAAATTCAGCCATACAATCTGTTGAAGGACTCTTTTTGGTCTGCACTGGAATCTGATTGCATGGGTGTTCACACCAATTTGATCCGATTCCTGCACCATTTGTCAGTTTGCACTGCGATATACAAACCAATCTGGGTGTGTCACAAACTTTCTATCGACACCCGCAGTGGTTCGCATATGGCAGTGTGAATTGCCTGCGAGACCTATGCGATGCGGGAACAGGCACTGGAATTGTGCTGGTTTCCACATTGCACTAGTGCGACACTCAGTTTTGTCAATTTTGGAAACTGTTTTTGTGTCATTGAGATATTGATTAAAAACGTATCTCTGCATACAGAGAATAGAGTGAAAAAAATGATCTGCTTGCAATAGAATTGAAACTGAAAGTGGCATAATAAAAATCAATTATAATAAAAATACATTTTAATGAATAAAATCACAACACTGACTTAAAACTGCCCATTGTGAATTGAAATGTCAAAAACAGGAATAGCAAGTATGCACAAGAACAAATGTACAAATGTTTTTTTTTTTTTTTTTTCCAGCCGACATAATGCACCTCTTTTCTCCATTTTGCCATCAACATGATTTTACCTTAAAAAAGGTTACCACAAATTTGATAAAAACAATACTAACTAGATAAACCCTCGTCTTTTTTTCCTTCCTCTCATTGTCCTGTGCCAAAATCAGCTAAAAAGAAATAGATTCATAATACTAGTACTCCATGTACTCTAAGCCGCAACAACAAAAACCACACACATATACTGTCAATGCCCTTAGAACAACCATACATTCATAGCTACCCAAATTCCAGTTTAATTCACCAACATTGAACTACACTAAATTGTGTAAATTAGCTGCACCCATGATGATTTTTCTGGTATTGTAATTTAATAGCAATTTTTAAGCAACACCTTAACATGTAAAGCAATGAAATTCTCGAAAAGTTTGTCAAAAATCAAAATGCCTAGACAAAATAGCAAAATTACACAACCAACTACTTACCATAACCGTAGTGACAGAGCAAAGATGTGTTTACTCCCAGAGTCCACAGATCATATTCTGTAACAAAAAAAAAAAAAAAATTAAAAATGTGTTTAAAGTAAAAGCGCACTCCCTGACTTATAGGATGCTAGAAGTAGGGGGTGGAGTGAACAGCTAAATAGGTTGGGCACAAAAAGGTCATCAACTTTCCCATGAAGCTTTAAGACATCCCTACAGACATTAGGCTAATTATGTGGAAAACATGACTAGCTTCATGTGATGGGAGAAAAACATCCTTATAGACAAGAGAAACCATAAAAATAATAGCAGCATTGTTCACAAATACGAACAGAATGTCTCAAGAGGTGTGCAGCATGTTTGTAAATCAGAAAAATCAAACCCTACACCCCCCATATATAGGGCAGGGAGCCCATGTATACAGTGGGGATCGAAAGTTTGGACACCCCAGGTAAAAATTTGTATTAATGTGCATAACGAAGCCAAGGAAAGATGGAAAAATCTCCAAAAGGCATCAAATTACAGATTAGACATTCTTATAATAGGTCAAAAAAAGTTAGATTTTATTTCCATCATTTACACTTTCAAAATTACAGAAAACAAAAAAATGGCGTCTGCAAAAGTTTGGGCACCCTGCAGAGTTAATATCTTGTCCTGCCCCCTTTGGCAAGTATCACAACTTGTAAATGCTTTTTGTAGCCAGCCAAGAGTCTTTCAATTCTTGTTGGAGGTATCTTTGCCCAAGTCTTCCAGTTCTTTGAGATTTCTGGGCTGTCTGTCACGCACTGCTCTTTTAAGGTCTATCCATAGATTTTCAATTATGTTGAGGTCAGGAGATTGTGAAGGCCATGGCAAAACCTTCAGTTGACGCCTCTTGATGTAATCCCCTGTGGATTTTGAGGCGTGTTTAGGATCATTATCCATTTGTAGAAGCCATCTTCTCTTGAACTTCAGCTTTTTCACAGATGGCATCAAGTTACCATCCAAAATTTGCTGAAATCTTATTGAATCCATTTTTCCTTCTACTCGTGAAATGTTCCCTGTGCCACTGGCTGCAATACAACCCCAAAGCATGATTGATCCACCCCCATGCTTAACAGTTAGGGTGCATTCACACCACGATTTTGTCATCCTACTTGTTCTCACGATTTTAGCTTTAAAATCGTACAAATCTGTATGGCAAAATGTATCCATTCACTTCCATTCATTAATTTAAGTCCCCAAGTGCATCCGATTTGATACGATTTAAAAATCGCATCAAAAATCGTTTTGACCACGATTTTTGGTAATGATTTGAAATCGTATTAAAATCGTGTCCGTTTTTTTTTTTATATTGTGGTCAATCTAAATCGTACTAAATCGGATGACTGTGCGTTTAATCGTACCGGATTTTTTATTACTAGGGTTGAGTAAACCCGAACGGAGGTCCCCGCAAATTCAATAACCAGACCCTTTAGGTCTGGTATGGATATTCAGGGGAACCCCGCCGTCAATTTACCCTCTGCTATCACTGGGGAAGCCCAAGAAGAGGAAAGACATTGGGCTTCGTCAGTGACGTAGCAGAGGGTACGTCAGAGGGGGCGGGGTCACGTGACGGGTGTCCCTGCCTGCTCTATATAAGTAATGTCACAGCTCCAGCGCGTCATTCCGCTGGGCTGTGTCCGGCGATGAGGAGGTCGGGGATGCTGCGCTCCGGATGGATCTTCTCAGCGCTGGATCGGAGAACACCCGGCCGTCGCAGGATCTTCTCATCGCGGGAGATCATCCCTCGCAGGATCAGGACAACGCTGGAAGCCGGGAAAGAGTTTTTTTTTTTTTAATAAAGGACTTTATTCTAAGGTGTCAGTGTGTTTTTTTACAATACTTTACACTTCCTTCGTGAAATGGTAGAGGTACAGTGTACCCCATTACCATTTCACACAGGGGGGGGGGGTCAGGATCTGGGGGTCCCCTTTGTTAAAGGGGTCTTCCAGATTCTGATAAGCCCCCCCGCCCGCATACCCCCACAACCACCGGGCAAGGGTTGTGGGGATGAGACCCTTGTCCCCATCAACATGGGGACATCCTCCCCATGTTGAGGGCATGTGGCCTGGTGCAGTTCAGGAGAGGGGGGGGGCCGCACTCTGTCCCCCCCTCTTTTCTGCGGCCGGCCAGGTCAACATGCTCGGATAACGGGTCTGGTTATGGATATTTAGGGGAAACCGCACGTCATTTTTGTTTTAAATTGACGGCGGGGTTCTCCTGAATATCCATAACTTCAAAAATCTGCTTTTTCCCCAGACATTTAAAATCAGGATTCGATTTTTGACATACGATTAGATACGATTTTGTCATATACGATTCCATCCGATTTAACGGTCCGATTATCGGATGTAAAAATCGTGGTGTGAACCTAGCCTTAGAGGTTCTTTTCATTAAATTCTGTGCCCTTTCTTCTCCAAACGTACCTTTGCTCATTCCGGCCAAAAAGTTCTATTCTAACCTCATCGGTCCACAGAACTTGTTTCCAAAATGCATCAGGCTTGTCTATATGTTCATTTGTAAAGTTCAAACGCTGATTTTTGTAGTGAGGACGTAGAAGAGGTTTTCTTCTGATGACTCTTCCATGAAGACCATATTTGTACAAGTATCTCTTTATAGTGGAATAGTGTACCACAACTATCAGTGTCTGCCAGATCTTTCTGGAGGGATCGTGTAGTCCATTTTTTCTCAATTCCAGTCCTCAGGCCCCCCCAACAGGTCAGGTTTTTAGGATTTCCATTATTTTGCACAGGTGATTTGATCAGTTTCACTGCCTTAGTAATCACCACAGCCTTTTCATCTGAGGGAAATCCTGAAAACCTGACCTGTTGGGGGGGCCTGAGGACTGGAATTGAGAAACACTGCTGTAGTCAAACGTGGGTTTTGAATTGCTTTTCTTACAATCCTGCGAGCGGTTCTGTCTGATATTTTTCTTGGTCTTCCAGATCTTGCTTTAACTTCCACTGTTCCTGATGACTGCCATTTCTTAATTACATTCCGAACAGAGGATATTGACATCTGAAAACGCTTTGCTATCTTCTTATAGCCTTCTCCAGCTTTGTGAGCGTCAACTATTTTCAGTTTCAGTTTTCTAGACAACTGCTTAGAAGAACCCATGGTGCCGATTGTTGGGGCAAGGTCAGATGAGTCTGGGCATTTAAAACCTTTGAGATTGACATCACCTGGTCTTCCCAGACGATAATTGAGAACAATCCATGACACTGGCAGGTCTCAGCTTTGCAAAGGGGGCAGTGCATGCTATAAAATTCTGCAGCGTGCCCAAACTTTTGCAGACACCATTTTTTTTTGTTTTCTGTAATTTTGAAAGTGTAATTGATGGAAATAAAATTGAACTTTTTTTGACATACAAGAATGTCTAATCTGTAATTTGATGCCTTTTGGAGATGTTTCCATCTTTCCTTGGCTTCGTTATGCACATTAATACAAATTTTAATCTGGGGTTCCCAAACTTTCGATCCCCACTGTAGCTATGCACCCCCAATTCATTTTTGCATTATGCAGAACTTAAAGGAGTTGTAAATGAAAAAAATATTGCACCTTAATGCAATCTATGCATTAAGGTGAAAAAACATCTGATGATGCCGCCCCCCGCCCCGAGCCCCCGTTTTACTTACCTGACCCCTCGAAAGTCCCACGCTCGGTCCCGAGATCCTCTTCGCCGCTGATTGGCTAAAGCGAATGGATTGAGGGCAGCGCAGCCATTGGCTGCCACTGCTGTGAATCACATCTAGTGATGCGGTGCGCTGAGGGGTGGGGCCGAGTGATACAGTGCGCAGCTATGGCCCCTCACTATATCATGGGAGTGCGCCCGCAAGGACTCATCACCATGCAAGCTCTCGCGCATGAATGTGACTAGTTCTTGCAGGGAGGACCAGAGACAGCCGCCGAGGGACCCCAGAAGACGTGGATCGGGGCCACTCTCTGCAAAACGAGCTGCACAGTGGAGGCAAGTATAACAGGTTTGTTATTTTAAAGAAAAAAAAAATATTTTAGTGACCCTTTAAATCAGTCAATCTGTCACAAAACTCTTACTGAATGCCATTTAATTTTCTAATGACCCAGTCAAGTCCAAGTGGAATACAGAGCAAGCCAATTATTTTATTTTATTTTTTATAATACATTTTGTTGAATTTTCCAAAAAAAAAAGTGAACATTGTCTTTTTTCAACCTGCCTAGGTAAAAAAAAAAAAAAAAAAAAAAAACACCCACCACACACACACACAGCAAAGCATGATCCAATCTGCTGCAGCATCGAATTTTCCCAGGATCAACTTTACCTATAAATGTTAGTACCCAGCTATAGTATGTACATTTAGGAAATAATTCAAGGGCTTTTTTTTTTTTTTAACACAAAATTGACAGCTTGCCAGAACTACCTCTGGAGGGAGTCTATTCCACAATCACAGTTCTGACTGTGAAGAAACCTTTACGTAATTGGAGATTAAATCTTTACCTCTAGACCGGGGGGTGCCCAAACTTTTGAAGAGTGAGGGCCACTTAAATGACTTGGTAACCGGTCAGGAGCCACAATGAGCGGAGCCCACTTTTTTTTTTTTTTTTTTAAATCGGATTGGAGGTAGGCGCTTGTGAAAGGACACAAGTCCATTTACAGATTTCAGGAGGTGAATGCAGGGTCCAATTCGGTCAGACTGACCATGTAAAAGGGGCCCAATGCCACTTTCACACTAATGCACCGGTTTCCAGCACCGCAGGTGCAGCACAGTTTACCTGTGGCTTTCCTGCAGGTTATCTGCACTTTGCCATAGACTTCCATTATATCCTGTAGGTGTAGTGCACTTTCAGAAAGCGCACCAAACTCACAGGTAATAGAAGTCTATGGCTCAGTGCAGGTAACCCACAGGTAAACTGCTCTGCACCTGCGGATCAGTTGAAAGCAGCCCAGTAACCACTGCAGAACGGATATATATATATAGTGATTTTAGTAATACACTAACCTTTAATAACTATTCTATTCCATCCTCAAAAACCCCAAACCCTCCTGTCTTCTCCCTGGGGACCTAAATGATGTCATAGCCAGGGCCTGATCTCTAGAGAGATTAGTAAAAATAAAAAAAATTGCTTCGGGGTGTCTGGGAAAAACTCCCGACTGTAAACTCATCCGACGATGTTCAGAACAAAAACGGACTCTATCTCGCTTCTCCCCAGGAGGCTAAAAACCTCCCCAGTCATTGCTTTTTAGCCAACCGCTCTGGAGGCCTGAAGAGCACCACCTCTTCAACTCTCTGGGGGTTCCACATTCTCTTCCGACTTTGTTCTTTATCCTGTTGGGGCTGTGAAAAGGGACAAAAATTCTTCCTCAGAGAAGCTTTTGGTAGAAGGGCTTTTTACTTTTTCGCTGCTCTATACAGCACAGTTTCCAGCTCTTGGCTGAAGAGTAAATCCCCAGGAAAGGGAATCTCAAAAAGCCTGATCCTAAAGGCAGAGTCCCGACCATGCCTTGAGCCATATAGCCTGTCTGGCTGGGATAATGAGAGCCAAACATCTTGACAACTGTATGGACTCCAAAGTGTCCGCCATATATCTTCATCATATATTCATGCATCTTGAGACCTGCGAGAATGCAGCGTCAATCTATAGTTTCTTGTTCCATACCAGGGATTCATCTTCCTCAAAAGGGAAATCTTCTGAGGGACATGGAGGGAAAAAAAAAAAAAAAAAAGGGGGGGGTGGTATCCTTTTCCACATCTTTTCATTCCTTTTAATGGTTTCTGTCAGTAACTTATCGACTGGAAAGACTACGTTTAGCCTTCTCGGGCCCTTGGTACATTTTGTTGTGAATAGATAGATAGTTTCGCCCTCTCTTCCTTGAATCTTAAGAGTAGCATAAATTGCTTTTAACAGGTCATCGACCTCCTCCAGAGACAACTTGTAACGTGAGGACCCAAGTGCCTTCTCTCCTCCTTCGAATCCACTGTGGAATGAGCAATACTCTTTCGTCCTCTGAATCACTCTCAACAGAATTTAAAGGTGGATGGCAGAGGACTGGAACAGACACTCTGCCGCAGACCCGACTCCTGGCCGACACTTTTTTCAGCAAGGAACGTACCGACCCCAAAGTTTCAGAGAGCTCTTTGCACCGCTGTGAGGATTCTTCTTAAACCAGATCCGCAATACAGGACCTACAGAGAGGCTTAGGGCAAGAGTCCCTGAGCTGATTTTTACAAGAGGGGCACTTCCTTCTGCTTGAGGGAGCTCTCTCAGCCTTAGCGGTGGCTTTGGTCTGTAAAACATAAAAACAGTCATACTGCCCCCATTACCAAGGGCAAGAGCTGCACACAGAACCCAGCTGCTTCAAATAACTCAAACCGGATGCCACTAAAATGAGCAAGAGAGCGCCCCAGCCACCTCGATCACCGAGCATCAAATGGGGCGAGGCCATGCGGTCAAGTCATCCAGAGACCTCATCCCCTTGTGACATCACCACTCCATCATGCCCCGGGTGGTGATGTCACAAGGGGGTGGCGTCTCTGGAAAGTCACGCCCCATGGCTATATAAGTAATGGCACACACCAGACCCAACACAACAGTGGGAGCTAGCATCTGGAGAAGACATCAGAGGAGGAACAGGAGAGAAAACATCACCAAAAGCAAAAGTTAAATAAATAAGAAAAATATATAAATATTAAAATTTAAAGCGCCCTCATTCCGAGCTTGCACTCAGAAGCATACACAAGTCACATCCACATATGAAAGGCATCGCAGTGATCGTTAAACGAGAGCAATAATTCTAGCACTGCTCCAACTCAAAACTTGTAACCTGTAGAAATTTTTAAAACGTTGCCTATGGATATTTTAAGTGCCAAAATTTGTCGCCATCTGCCATGTTATTTTTTAAACCAAAAAAAAGGTGCATTTTTTCCCCCCAAAATTTTTTTTTTTGCAAGACCGCTGTGCAAATACGGTGTGACAAAGTATTGCAACAACAGCCATTATATTCTCTACGGTGTCTGGGGAAAAAACAAATAGATGACAAAAATAGGCCTGGTCCTTAAGTGGTTAAAAAGGAGAAGTACAGCCAAAACTTGTTTGGCTGCACTTCGCCTGTGGATCACAGGAGTGCATTTCATTCTGCACTCCTGTGAATCATTTTCAGCAGCCTGAAGTCCGCTGTCTGACATCACAGAGCCGGTCCGAGCTCAGGCAAGAGCATGACTATATGGTCGGTATCTGCCCAAATGCCTGGACTGGCGCCCGGCTCAGCCTCTCAGCAAGCCGCTGAAAGCCTGAGCTGGCCCGCTGCTGCCTCCTCCACAGCTCAGCACTACAGTGAGAGAAAGGGTTCAGAGCAGAGAGTTGATGACCGACAGTTACCAACCATCTGCTCAGGGAGATGCATCCAGCTGGCAAGTAAAAAAAGTTCTGCAAAGAAACCGATTCCCACACTTCTTTAACCACTTGCTTACCGGGCACATATTACCCCCCTCCTGCCCAGGTGAAATTTCAGCTTCCGGCACTGCGTCGCTTTAAAGCGGGGGTTAACCCTAGAATAAAAAAAAAAAAAATTTTTTTTTATTCTATCATAAAATTCGGCATCGTAGCGCGAGCTACAGTATGCCGGTCTTACATTTTTTATCCCCGTACTCACTGTTTAATCCGACCTAGACGATTCCGTCTGCCCACGGGGAATGGGCGTTCCAATCCAGACGGAAAGTGATTGACGGCCGGCTCTGGCACGTCACGCTTCTCCAGAAATAGCCGAAATAGGCTTGGCTCTTCACGGCGCCTGCGCATAGCCTGTGCGCAGGCGCCGTGAAGAGCCGAGACCTACTCCGGCTGTCTTCGGGGAGAGTGACGTGCCAGGGCCGGCCGTCAATCATCCTCCCTCTCCATAGGCACGCCCATTCCCCGCGGGAGCCGAAATCTACGATGTCTGATTACAAGGCGAGTCCGGGGTTAAAAAAAAAATCGGGACAGGCATACTGTAGCTCGCGCTACAATGCCTGTCTCGATGGTAAAATCATGTCAGTGAGGGTGAACTACCGCTTTAACTGACAATTGCGCGGTCGTGCGACGTTGCTTCCAAACAAAATTGATGTCCTTTTTTTCCCCACAAATAGAGCTTTCTTTTGGTGGTATTTGATCACCTCTGTGGTTTTTATTTTTTGCGCTATAAACAAAAAAAAAGCAACAATTTTGAAAAAATCAACATTGTTCCAAAAAAATTTTTTTCTCAGTTTAGGTCGATACAAATTCTACATATTTTTGGTTAAAAAAATAAATAAAAATAAAATCGCAATAAGCGCTTACAAAATATGGGACAGAATTATTATTTTTTTTACTAGTAATGGCGGCGATCTGCGATTTTTTTTATTGGGACTGCGACATTATGGCGGACACATTGGACACTTTTGACACATTTTTGGCGCCATTCACATTTATACAGCGATCAGTGCGATAAATATGCACTAATTACTGTATAAATGTGACTGGCATTCAAGGGGTTAACACAAGGGGGTGAGGAAGGGGTTAAATGTGTGCCTGTATTGTGTTCTCACTGTGTGTGGAGGGGGGGGTGACCGATCTATGTCCCTATGTACAAGGGACACAGATCGGTCTCCTCTCTCCCCTGACAGGACGTGGAGCTCTGTGTTTACACACAGAGCTCCACGTCCCTGCTGTCACCGCCAATCGCGGGTACCTGGCGGACATCGCGACCGCCAGGCACGCGCATCGGCATCTCGGGGACGCCCCGGGCGCGCCCCCCAGTGGCCGGAGGAATCCAGGACGTCAATTGACGTCCTGTTGGATATTCAGAGCCACCGTGAGGCCGTCATTTGACGATGGCCCGGGGCTCAAGTGGTTAATGCACAGTGCCCCAGCTGTTTATAATGAGCCAGACCTGCCCATTTAGAATCCGTATGAAGCCAGTCTGGTGAAAACAAGCAGATTGGTAGAAGAAGGTAGAAATTTGCTATAAAGTTTGTTAAAATGTCTGCGGTTGTATACCCCCTTTTTTTACTTTTAGCTACAGGTAAGCCCATAAGGCTTACCTGTAGGTAAAAAGATTATCTCCTAAACCTGTAGGGTGTCACCTCTGCACTCTATTAAAGCTGATAGAATAGAGCCTGCTACTTCCCTGGTCAAAGAGGCAAGGGGTTTGACAGCACTGACCTCAGATTGCTCCGAGTTGAGCTGCTACTACTAGGGGGACATCAACTGTACCTTTCTACATACACATATAAGAATTGCTTGGGCAGCTTTTTTTTTTGAAAACTTTTTTTATTAGTTTTTTTTTTTTTTTTTAAATTTTTTATTTATGCACAGCAAGAAAACTGGTCCACATGGACCCCAACAGTGTCATTACAATCATTGTAACATTACATTTAAAGATGTTGAATAACATAGTAAAGGGCAGATATCTGGGGCACAGGAAGGGACACCATTGCCGGGCTAGTACCTGGCGTAACCATCTGGGTCGTCTTACCCGGTCATGTCCCTCCAGTCTCCCATCCCCATATCCCCATCCGTTCCGCCTCCGCTCAACTCCTAGCTAGAGTCCAGAGCCGATGGGGCATAAGAAACCCGTGGGGTCCAGCAAACACAGCTCTCCCCATTTTCCGTTTTCTAAGTATGAGTAAGTTAAAGAGAGCGAGAAAGTAGAGTGCGAGAGTCGCACAGAAAGCATCTAGAGAGCGTAGAGTCCAGGGTGTACAGCAAGATAGCTGTACTAGAAAGGGGGGGGGGGGAGAGAAAGAGAAGAAAAAACAAAAAGGGGGGGGGGGGTTTGGGGGGGGGGGGGGAAGTCGCGAGCATGGCCTTCTCAATGTCGGGTTGCCCTCGGGCTTCAGTGGCCCACTCCAGGAGCCCATTCCAGCTGTTTGCTTTTCATTCCCTACGTTTCTAGTCCCCGGCCGTCACCCTCTAGGGGCTCCCCCTGAGGGATTGGCCCTCTTCGGAGTACTTGAAAGAGTTCCATAGCCTCCACGTCTGAGTGTACAGTTCAGTCTTGTCTTGTTTTGTCAGTATCAAGTCTTCCATTATGTTAATGTCGTCAACCTTCTGTAGCCACATAGCAACCGACGGTGGGTGTGGGGATCGCCAGCAGAGCGGTATGCACGCCTTCGCCGCATTTAATAGGTGGCGAACTATCGATTTTTTGTATGTCCGAGTCGGGGTATCGTTCACGTGCAGGAGGAAGTACGCCGGTGTATTCGGGACCGTCCGATCCGAGAACATTTGCGTTATTCGCCGAATTTCGCTCCAGTATGTCTGTAGACGTGGGCATGACCAAAATATGTGCAGCAAGGTGCCTCTATCAGCCTGACACCTCCAACAGGTGTCCGGTACCGACGGAAACAGACGGTGTAGTAGGTCTGGGGTCCTATACCACCTCGTCAGCAACTTAAAGTTCGTTTCCTGTGTTTTCGCACAGATCGACGACTTGTGTGTGAATCTGAGTATACGTTGCGTCTGAGCCGGCGTAAAGTGGCATTCCAGATCCCTTTCCCATTTACCCAGGCACGGGATCCGGTAGTCATCCGATGGTGTTATCAGAATCGTGTGCATCAACGACAGAGCGTGCGGTAAGGGCTCTGACTCCGAACATATCTCCTCCAGGGGCGTAAGTACGCGACCGACTTCTGTGGGTGGTTCTATCGTTCGCAGGAAATGTCTCAGCTGTCCAGTTCTCAAAAAGTCCAGTCTATACTGACCCGCAGGGTCCGTCAGCTCGGCCGTCGCTCTCCAACGGCCTGCGACGCTAAAGTGTGAGGCCTGGGACAGGCCCGAGTCTCTCAGTTCGCGAAACCTGGGATCTGTCAGGCCCGGAGTAAAGGATGGGTTGCCCAAAATGGGTCGCAAGGGGGAGGCATCCGATGACAGGCGGAACCGTGCCATCAGCCCGGAACACACCGTGATAGTGTTACTGATAAGTGGGTGTCTGTTCACGTCGCTTGGCTTCATGTCCCGACACCACGGGGCCGACCTCAGCTGTACGTCGCATTGCGCCTGTTCCAGCCTCGGCCAGAGCTTGGTCTGTCCATGACGGCACCAGTCCACCAATCGGTTCAACTGGGCCGCGTAGTAGTACATTCTAACATTGGGCACTGCGAGGCCCCCGTAGTTCTTGGGCATGGTGAGTATAGTCCTGCTAATCCTGGGGTGTCTGCCCGCCCATAGGAACGATCCAAGCGCAGACTGGACTCGTCTAAAATAGGCGGCCGGTATATGTATAGGGAGGGCCTGTAGTAGATACGTAAATTTAGGTAGAACTGTCATCTTGAGGA
Source organism: Rana temporaria (assembly GCF_905171775.1). NCBI lineage: Eukaryota > Metazoa > Chordata > Amphibia > Anura > Ranidae > Rana > Rana temporaria. Next base: position 102,414,280 of record NC_053494.1, on the reverse strand, counting down.
TGCTGCACCTCCCAAACCATGAATGAAGGCCCGTGGTCCACTGATCTAGCTGTTTCTGTACCTTTTGGAGTAGTGGGGGGAAGTTGAGCTTAAAGATGTCATTTAGTTTGGGCGGTATGCGGGTCCCGAGGTATGTCAGGGCTGTGCTTGTCCATTTCAGACCAAAGCGTTGTTTAAGAGACTGCAAGAGCTCTTGGGGGATCCCCACTGCCATCGCTTCAGATTTGGTCATATTAATTTTTAGGTTGGAAAGCCTACCGTACGTGTCAAATTCCCGTAGGAGACTCGGCAGCGAGGTTGTCGGGTTTGTCAGGGAGAAAAGCATGTCATCAGCGTAGGCTGAGACTTTATGTTGACAGTTACCTATGATTACTCCCGTGATGTCAGGATTCCGCCTGACATGTTGCAGGAAGGGCTCAAGTGTTAGGGCGAAGAGTAGAGGCGACAGCGGGCACCCCTGTCTGGTCCCATTCGAAATCGGGAAAGGGTCTGATGTAGTGCTATTCGCCCGTACTCTGGCCGAGGGATCTACATAAGCTGCTCCTATCCAGCCCATCATCTTCTGTCCGAGCCCTATGTGCCTGAGCGTTGCGAACATGAATTGCCAGTTCACTCGGTCGAACGCCTTTTCGGCGTCCGTACCGACAAACACTGCAGGCGTCTTGGAAGTGTTGGTGACATGTAGGAGGTTCAGGACTTTGGTCGTATTGTCCCTAGCCTCCCTAGTCGGCACAAATCCCACCTGGTCAAGGTGTATTAGATCTGGGAGGTGTCGTTGGATTCGCGTGGCGACTATCTTGGTGAATAATTTAATGTCAGAATTTAGGAGTGATATGGGGCGGTAACTTCCGCACTGGCCTGGGTCCTTCCCTTCCTTGTGTATCACCGCAATTTGAGCTTGAAGTGTGGAGGAGTGGAACTTCCCTCCCGCGCCCACCGCGTTGAACAGGTGCAGCAGTTTGTTTCCCAGTGACGGGAGCAGGGCTCTGTAATAGGGGACAGTGAGACCGTCCGGGCCCGGGGCCTTGCCAGGTCTAGCGGACTTCAGAGCCGACTGGAGCTCCATCATAGTGATTGGTTCTTCCAGCAACTCTCTCACCTCTGGGTTCAGCTTCGGCATTCGGGAGTCTGAGATGTAGTTCAGGGATCGGTCCGTAGTTAGGGTCGGGGAAGTGGGCGGGAGATTGTATAGGTCCTGATAAAAGTCTTTAAATTCGTTTGAGATTTGCTGAGGGACAGACACCTTCTCTCCCTTGCGTGCAGTAATATGCGGTATATACGACGCTAATTTCTGTGAATGGAGCGCTCGGGCTAGCATCCTCCCACACTTATTACCCGATTCGTAAATCGTGCGCCTACAGATCTGCATCGCCGCTTTGGCCTTGTGTCGCAGTAGGTCTGTAATATGACCGCGGGTGGTATTCAGCTCAGATGTGATCTGTGTTGTTTGAGTCTGTTTATGTTGTGCTTCAAGGGTTTGCAGCTTCTGTAGCAACTTGTCAAGTTGCTCTGTCCTCTGCTTCTTCAACCGCGACCCATTTTTAATAAGTATCCCTCTCACCACTGCCTTGTGGGCCTCCCACACCACCCCCGGGTCACTGTCTGTGGTGGCGTTCGTGTTGAAATAGTGTCCCACTTCCCTCACAACCTCTATCATAGTGTCTTTGTCTTGCAGTAGGCTCTCGTTTAGTCTCCACGGGTGTCTTCGATCAGTCAGGGTGTTCGTCAAGTCGTATACTATTTGTATCGGCGCATGGTCCGACCAAGTGATGTTACCTATCCGGGTTTCTCTAACCGCCGATAGGTGCCGGTGAGGGATCAGGAACATGTCAATCCTTGAGTAGGATTGATGGGGTTTCGAAAAGAAGGTGTAATCCTTCTCACCCGGGTGGGTCAGACGCCAAATATCTACCAGTTGATGCTCATGGAGCGTTGCGTGCACCCGTTTACGGAGATCTACCGACAGAGCTGACCGCCCAGCGGAGGTATCCTCCAGCGGGGACAGGGGGATGTTGAGATCCCCTCCTATTATCAGTTGTCCTGTCATAAAGCTCGTCAATTGGGTCAATCTCCCCGCGAGAAACCTGTCTTGTCGGTCGTTAGGGGCGTAGAGGTTTGCGATTGTTACTTGTGTCTGTCCTATGCGCCCCTTCAGGAATAGCGAGCGGCCCTCCGGGTCCGTTTTCATCCCTTCTAGAGTCCACGGGACCTTGGCCGATATGAGGATGGACACCCCCCTAGACTTTGTCTCCGTGTACTGTGAATGGTAAACTATGGGATAAAATCTATTCTTTAATACTGGGAGGTTGTTGTTTCTAAAATGTGTCTCCTGGAGTAGGACCACGTCCGCCCTCATCCGGCGCATATCATGTAGGAGCATTCTCCTTTTCTCCGGGATATTCAGCCCCTTGACATTTAGTGATACTACTGTCAGCGTGTCCATGCTCGCAACTCGGGGTAAGGGGAGGGGAGGGGGGGGGGGTAAGGTCAAAGTCGTGGATTAGGATCTCTCAGAGGAGGTAGAGCTGAAGAGAGAGGAAGTGGGCAGGAAAAGTTCCTCCACTGAAGGACAGCGGGGAAAAGAGAGTTAAGTTAGGAGGCCTGCACTAGAGTGTGCGGCCAGAAAAAAGGTATCTAAGTTAGCCTAAACGGCTATGACACTCGCCGGTCTTAGACCGGGAGTCGAGTGTAGGCCTATGTGGGTAGGTGGATAGACGAGCCCAGCAAGGCGAGCTCCCGGGTCCCGTCTCCCCCTTCCCCGGCCCATAGTAATGGTGGTATCTATGCAAGGCATTGCAATCAAATCATTATGTCATTTGGTGTAGTTGGTAACAGATAGGTCCAGTTTTGCACAGCAACATGGAATCTAATATCATATCTACTTATATTTAAAAAAGGAAGCAACAACAGCATTAACAGCCCCCAACGTGGGGGGGGGGGTGATCCCCGTCCCAACATAGCTAACATAGCAATAATAACATTCAGGACAACAGCTTCTCTAGGGCCATCTCAGCAACCCGCCCTCCTCCCCTCTCCTCCCCATGACATGTGTGTTCGAACAGCATCCCTTTTGGGTCTCAACATATGATGCTCTACTATACCGCCTGCCCCATTGAGTAACTGTTTCACTCGTCTATCTCCACCCCTGTGGGTATAATCCACCATATTGTTTAGGCATTATTCAAGTCAGCCTGCCTCTGGGGGCAGCTTAAACAATGTCCCATGGGCCCATGAGTCTCCGGTCCTGGGTGGGGTATCCAACGACTGTGGGCTCCCTCGCGCTGCAGTGTCAGACAATGTCAGAGATTGAACTGGGGTCTAATAGGTAGCCATCCCCCACCCCCTTGTATGAGGGGCCATATTCCCCGTGAGACCGGTGTGTTTCTCCCTCCCATGCAGGGCTCATGCGGATAACGTATGCCCCAAGGCTCCAAGATCTTGTGGCGCTTTGAGTTTGGTTAGGGCTCTCTTGATCAGTTGCCATCCCCCTCCCCCTCCCCCCTTGGGCATAGTGGCAGTTGGACTCCGCCGGGGTGAGGGCTCTCCCACTAGTACTGCTTGGCGTCCACTCCCTGCCTCTTTATTTATTTTTATTTTTTATTTTTTTTTGTCCCCCACCTTTTTTGGGGGGGGGGGGAGGGGGGGTCCAGCAGGGGTGAGTGCACGCTACAGGTGCCAGGCGGTTGTCCGGCCTTCAATGTAATAAGCCCCCTTTGGGGCGCGGGACAATGTTGTGCGGCAGAGCAGCATAATCTAGTGGGGGGGGTGAATAAACATAGTATGGGCAGCGGGCTGCGGCCTGAGGCCTACTCACAGTTCAGTCGCGTTGTCCTCCTCCTGAGGGGGCTCTCCGTCTTCCCCGGCCCTGTCTCTGCTGGCGTGGTGGGTATGGGGCTCCGGCATCGTAGGCGCCTGATCTTCCGGTCGGCCTTGGCATCAGCTGTAGCCAGTTCGGCACAGGAATCCGGTCCGCTCCCAGGAATAAGAAGAGGCCGGGGAGATCCGCTGGTGTCTGCAATGTGTAGGCTCGTCCTTCCTTCCGGAATGTTGCTGACAGAGGGTATCCCCATCTGTACGTAAATCCGTTGTCCTTGGCCAACTCTAGCACGGGCTTCAGCATCGCTCTGCGGCGCAGCGTAGCTCTTGAGAGATCTGGTAGTATCTTCACCTGGGCCCCCTCCACTGCAATCTCCCCGCGCTCCCACGCCATACGGAGGATCCTTTCCTTCTGCGCGTATCGCAGCAGTCTGCACACCACATCTCTGGGCCTGTCCTGCTCTGGGTTTCTCGGGCCCAAGGCCCTGTGCGCGCGGTCCACCTCAACTTCCTCCGTCGGCTCACCCAGGATCTCTCTGAATAGGCCTTGCAGCCTCCCATCTAGGGCCTCCGCTCCCACCATCTCCGGGATCCCGCGGATCCTCAGGTTGTTGCGGCGGCTTCTGTCCTCAGCATCCTCCAGATGGAGCTGCAGGGCGATCGCCGTGTCTCGGTGTTGGTCTCGCGCCCGCTCCAGGCCCGTGACCCTCTGCTCCAGGTCCGCTAGCGAAGACTCGCCCGTGGACACTCTTTCAGTGAGCGTGGAGACCTCCGCTCGGACCTCCTGGAAGTCGCGGCGATGCGTCTCCTCCAATCTCAGGATGATGGCCTCAATATCCGACCGCGTGGGCAGGGCCTGCAGGAGGGCACGGATGTCCTGCTCCACCGTCGGGTCTCCCGGTGAAAGGGCCGGGGATGCCATGTGTCTCTCCGGGGACGCCGGCGACTCTGCAGGTATGTTCGGGTCCTCCGGGCTAAAGGTCCACAGTTCCCGCTCCAGGACCTCCGGCGGTGTCTCGTCTGGCGCGCCTCGTGGTGCTGCCGCCGCCGTTTCTGCTCCAGTAGGCCTCTGCTGTCTGGGCTGAAAAAAGTCGTGTAGATCTCCCGCAGTTGCTCCAGAACGGGTCACGCGGGTTGACGGTTTGGTTCCGCTCTTCTTGGCAGATTGCATGCCGAGTTTTAGGGTATTTAGACCGGTAAAAGGGGGTTTCAGGCCAGGAGCTCAGCTAACTAGCAGCCTCACTCGGTCATGTCCAGGCCACGCCCCTTTATTAGTTTTTTACAAGTACAGGTACATTGATCCAAAAGGGAATGGCACAGTAGTTGGAACAACACAGGCATATCATGGCACACAGAAATGCAATCAATTCCCATCCCTCCACTGTATTTCCCTCCCACAAACAAATTGCCCCGTTCCCTCAACGGAGGAATCGGAGAACCCTTTACTTCCGGGTAACCCAGTCGGCCCGAACATGGCCGCAAGTAATAGTTGTCCTCCTCGCACGGAGTTACCTTTTAAGGTCAACCATAACCCATACACACTCCCACAAACACGCTCTCACACCCTCAAGCATCCATCCGAAGCATCCATCCGACCCAACCCCCAAACCCCCCCCCGTAGCTTGGGCAGCTTTACATCTACCTAAATCATGTAAGTGAGAAAGCCGACAGCTGGCAGGGAAAAGGTAAACAGGTTCAAGTGAGTTTGTTCATTGCCCACGTATGTCAATGCAACAGGCTCACCCTCTTTAGCTGCACATGCACACTTTCTGTGCCCCTTCACCTGAAAATGTGAAAAAGGACAGTCTTATATAAATCATGGAGCGATTTGTATTGAGATTCACACTGCCTGCTGCATTGACAGTGCACTGGACCTTGTGATCAGGTCAAACCAATCCAATTTAATTTTTTTGAGTATACTACTAATATTTTATACCACAGTGCTGCTTTGGCTAGCATTTGATATGGGTCCATGTTAGCTAGTAAAACTCCAATTTGGTTCAGTAGATACATAGTTGGCTAAAGAACAGATGAGCCTGTGGTTGTAAATGGGGTTCATTCAGAACAGAGCCCAGTCACTAGTGGTGTAACAAGTCTCTGCACTGCGTTCTTTCTATATAAAATGGTTTGTGGGTGACATAACTGAAGGTTTGGTGGGTAAGGCATGTATTTTTTCAGATAACACAAGCGTGCAATAAGGGTTAATATGAGCAGTTTAACATGGAACATGACTTGGCATTGCCGGAAAATTGGTCAGAGCGGTGGAAACTGCAGTTTAGCACAAATGATTTCTATTGCAGAGTGTCATTGGTCAAGCTTAGACAAGCGTGTATACATGTCCGATACCTCAATGATCGCTGTGGAAGCCGACAAGCACTTTAGTACCCACCGCTACTAAAGCGATAGCAGCCGTCTTCTGGGCCTTGTGCCAAGCAGGTTCCCTTCTGCCAAGTGAGCACAGAGGGCCGCTTACTTGCACTGCTATCATTCACAAAACTTCTTGAATTGCATTCTCTTTTTATTGATTACAAGGTGTTCCGTTTGGATGAGGCAGGCTGGTGACATCACAATCTCATTGTTCAACCAAAAACTTACATGAAAAGCTGCAATAATCATTTGCACCAATTTTAGTATATAGGAAAATTGTGACAAATTCATGAAGAAATAAAGCTATGGCAAAAAAGACCTCCTCCCTGTTAGTGCATTGCATCTTTGAAACCATTCTGCCACAAACGTTTGGTGCCAACCCCATTATCAGTTTGGTGAGAACGACAAGTACCTGGCTCCAGCAGCCTCATGAGATATTTACAGATATACCCGGAAGTAGCTGGAGAAGACCTGGCGTCATCAGGGAGCCAGCTGCAAAAATCCAAAAGAGACAGCCACCTCCCAATAACATCAGAGAGGAACGTGGAGGATTGGCAGATCACAGCAGGACAATGCAGAATTTATTTGAGCTCAACTCAGCAAACAAGGCAAGAAGAGGTTAAAGCCCAAGCCTGGAAAAACTAAAAGGTTTTCCCTTGCAGCAGGGCTGTGCCCACCCTACAAGGGTTACCCGCTCATCTCCATCACAAATCTCCCTCACAGAATTTTATTTTGAAGTGAACAAAAATACACATCATGTCTACATTTTATAGCAACTCTGGGCCAAGTGTGAATGAGACACAGAAAACAATGCTTTATGTGTCTCCTTGTGGTGACCAGCGTTTTACAATACAGTAAAAACAACGGTCACCAGTGTGTGCGAATTCAGCCAAGTTTTCTCAGCGTTAAAGTGGTTGTAAACCCTCACGTATACCCAGTGAGATGACTAGCCTCAGGCCTTACACAGATCTAACCAATCCTCTAAGTTATAGCCGTTTATCTACAGCTATCTTTCCACTACATCAATTTACAATGCAGAATTTACACAGGATCTCTTTGCTCTGAAAAACAGGGGGCGGGTGCTGAAGTGACATCAGTGAGGAAATGATTGGCGAGAAGGGACATACCCTCTTTACACCGCACACATGAACAGAGATGAGACTTTCAATCTGCTGGAGGTCCCTCCGCTGTTACCTTTTTTTCCCTCAGTGTCAAGAAAACTTGTCAGAAGTGACTCATGCTTACATCAGAGGGATGAAGCAGCAGGGGAGGACACTGCTCCTCCCTCCCACCGACCCCCCCAACGATGGGACACTGCTCCTCCCACCGACACCCCCCCCCCCCCACGATGGGACACTGCTCCTCCCACTGACCCCCCAACGATGGGACACTGCTCCTCCCACCGACACCCCCCCCCCCCCAACGATGGGACACTGCTCCTCCCACCGACCCCCCAACGATGGGACACTGCTCCTCCCACCGACACACCCCCCCCCCCCCCCCCCACGATGGGACACTGCTCCTGCCACTGACACCCCCAACGATGAAGCATCGTTTATCCCCTGTGATGCAAGAACATTTCTACTTCCATTGGCCACAGTGCAGCCCCCCCAAAACATTTGAAAAACAGTAAACTGGCCCTCAGGGTAGAAAGTTTGGAGACCCCCGCTATAGAGAAATATACTTTGGTTATAAACCTCAGATATGAAATATGAACACTTTAAAGTAGAGCGCCACCCTTGGCACTTTTTGGGGGAGGGGGGGTACCCATTACCACTTCCGGCTCAGATCGCCACGACAAACTAAGCTGGAAGTTCGGCTCCCTTCTTTGTCCGCAGTCTTCTGGGACACATCGCAGGTCACAAAAGACTACGGAACCATTGACAGAGCACAGCACGACTCACGCATGCGCTATAGGAAACAGGCTGTGAAGCTGCCAGGCTTCACTTCCTATTTCCAGTACTAGAGATGCTGGCACCTGCACCCGTAGCCGATTGAAGAATCCGCGCCAGTAAGGACATTACGTGATCTTATATTATCACTTATATTAACCCATTCCCGCCGACCGTATGCACATATGCGGCCTCAGCTTTCAAGGGTTATCCGGGGGTGATGCATACAGCTGCATGCATCACCCCGGTACCGTTGTTTTGTTTTTTAGAGCGGGTGGTCGGCTCTTTAGGGATAACAACCAATGTGGCTGAAAGCCGCTCGGTTGTTATCCTGGAGGAAGAAAAGGGTACGTCCCCCCACAGCCGTTCCTGGAAATGGCTTGGTTTCAGTCTCCTATGTGTACACACGGAAGCAACACCACTTTGGTTTACTCGGCTGCCAATGGCACCGAATAAATAAAAACACACACACACACACACACACACACACACACACACACACACACTTCAGAATTTACGTTTTTTGACCCCCGATCCCTCCATAAAGAGTACCTGTCACAAGGGATGTTTACATCCCTTGTGGCAGCAATAAAAGTGATCAAAATGTTATTTCTTTTTTACAAAAACAATGTATAAGTTTTATTTTTATAGCACCCTGTGCTCGCGCAGCAAAGAAAACATACACAAGTCATGCCCGCATATGTAAACGGTGTTCAAATTACACATGCGAGGGATCGCCTAGGGAGATTTGTAGGTACCGTAGTTTGTCTCTATTCTACATTCAATTTCATAGCATGACACATTAGGGATCTATTTTAGAGGCCAATTTTTTTTATTCATGAAAGTGTCTTTTCCCAAAAAGTTGCGTTTGAAAGACCGTTGCGCAAATACTGTGCAACATAAATATTGCAAATCGATTTATTCTCCAAGGTCTTTGCTAAAAGAATATATATAATTTTGTAGCAAAAAATACAGATATAGCTTCTGGCTTAAGTTTTTTTTCTGAAGCCTGGAGCTCCTCTTTGGAGGGAGGGGTCCCATGACTGATAGTGGCAAGAAAGTATGTGAACCTTTAGCAATCAACTCATTTTATGCAGTTTAAGCGGGGGTTCACCCAAAAATCAACTTTCTACCATTAGATCCAGCATACTGCTGCCATCTGCAGTATCCCATTTTTTTTGTACTTATCGTTTTATCAGCCGTTGTTATCCGGCTCCGAGCGGGGATTCCTTCCGGGTATAGGCGTTCCTAAGCCAAGTGGAGTTGATTGACGGGCTGCTAAAGCGCGTCACGCCTTCCGAAAATACCCGAAGTGACACTCGAGTGTTTACGGCGCCTGCGCAGTTAGCTCTACACGGCAGGCGCCGTAAACACCCGAGTGTCACCTCGGGTATTTTCAGAAGGCGTGACGCGCTTTAGCAGCCCGTCAATCAAATTCGCTTGGCTTAGGAACGCCTATTCCCCGCAGAAATCCCCGCTCGGAGCCGGATAACGGCTGATAAAACGAGAAGTACAAAAAAATAAAAATAAAAAAAAAAAGTTTTTTGGGTGAACCTCCACTTTAAGCTGATAACATACAAACAATTCTAATTTATCATGTCTTTATTGAACACACCCATTAAACAGTAATTTGTGCGGGTTCCTGCACAATGTCTATACAAATCGCCCCCTGAAGTCAGTAAAAGTAATGCAGGAAGTGCTTTTGGGAATTAGGTCAGCGCTGCACCGATTCAGACGCTGCCATTGCCAGCAATAGCCACCGATTTGACACGTCAAATCAGACCAATGTGAACATAGGCTTAAAAACACACAGAAACAAATCACAAAAAGCAAAGCGATTGCCAGAATTGCATGTGTAAAACCCAGTATTCAACAAATTCCAGGCGCCAGGTCGCCGTTGCGCCTAGAATTATCGACCTGGCGCCCATGGCAGCAGAGCTGGGGTATCCTGACCGCGCATCCCCCCACCCGCGATCTCGCCATTCCACGATGGCCGCTAATTGAGGCAGCGACTTTGCGCCCTATGCTTCGAGGGGGCTGGAGCGAGGCGAGCTGCCTGCCGAGATGCATAGATGTCATGGAGCCACCGTCAGCTGTGCGGGCGCTCCGCCTCTGGCCGCCTCTCTCCCCGGGGATTTCCTCTGAGGGGGCGATGCCACCTATGTAACTGCCACGGGGAGACACAGGAAAGGAGCTGGCCGGAGGCTGCAGAGGAAACACAGCGGTCACGTGATCACACAGAGCGCGAACAGCAGGTTATGGTAAGAGAAGCCAAAAATACTAAAATTTAAAACCATAATTTATAGGATTGTTGCACTTACGGTTCACACTAGCACCACTGAGTTAGGGCACAGGCATATTGATCACTTTGCAGCCACTGTGCCCATCAATTGTCACCACTGTGCCGTGCCATCAAACGCAGCCACTGTGCCGTGCCATCAAACGCAGCCACTGTGCCGTGCCATCAAACGCAGCCACTGTGCCGTGCCATCAAACGTCACCACTGTGCCATCAAACGTCACCACTGTGCCGTGCCATCAAACGCAGCCATTGTGCGATCAATTGTCACCACTGTGCCATGCCAAACAAAGTCAATGTGCCATGCCATCAAACACAGCCACTGTGCCATCAATTGTCACCACTGTGCCATGCCATCAAACGCAGTCACTGTGCCATGCCATCAAACGTCACCACTGTGCCATGCCATCAAACGTCACCACTGTGCCATCAAACGTCGCCACTGTGCCATCAAACGCAGCCATTGTGCTACCAATTGTCACCACTGTGCCATGCCAAACAAAGTCAATGTGCCATGCCATCAAACACAGCCACTGTGCCATCAATTGTCACCACTGTGCCATGCCATCAAACGCAGCCACTGCGCCATGCCATCAAACGCAGCCACTGCGCCATGCCATCAAACACAGCCACTGCGCCATCAATTGTCACCACTGTGCCGTGCCATCAAACGCAGCCACTGTGCCGTGCCATCAAACGCAGCCACTGTGCCAACAAACGCCGCCACTGTGCCATCAAACGTCACCACTGTGCCATCAAACGTCACCACTGTGCCGTGCCATCAAACGCAGCCATTGTGCGATCAATTGTCACCACTGTGCCATGCCAAACAAAGTCAATGTGCCATGCCATCAAACACAGCCACTGTGCCATCAATTGTCACCACTGTGCCATGCCATCAAACGCAGTCACTGTGCCATGCCATCAAACGTCACCACTGTGCCATGCCATCAAACGTCACCACTGTGCCATGCCATCAAACGTCGCCACTGTGCCATCAAACGTCGCCACTGTGCCATGCCATCAAACGCAGCCATTGTGCTACCAATTGTCACCACTGTGCCATGCCAAACAAAGTCAATGTGCCATGCCATCAAACACAGCCACTGTGCCATCAATTGTCACCACTGTGCCATGCCATCAAACGCAGCCACTGCGCCATGCCATCAAACGCAGCCACTGCGCCATGCCATCAAACGCAGCCACTGCGCCATGCCATCAAACGCAGCCACTGCGCCATCAATTGTCACCACTGTGCCATGCCATCAAACGCAGCCACTGTGCCATGCCATAAATTTTTATATCAATATAAATAAAGCTTTGTCGTTAAAAAAAAACAAAAAACCTGTCTCCTAACTTTTTTAGCTGGCTCCTAGATTCCAAGCCCTGGTAAAACCCATACAATGAGATTCAGTTGTATAGCAGAAATTGAAGCGCACAGACATTGCAGGTGATGTGCACAGGAATGCAGTGCAATCTCTGTTGTGAATCACATGCGTTATCTGCATGGCACCAGTGATGGGATCTAGCCTTGGTTTACACTGCTGTGACATGTGATCTGACTTGTGAGACCCCAAATCACATGACGTCAAATTCAACGTTTCCCTATGACAGTGGTCTTCACTGATACTACACAAGATGCTCCGACTTTACCAAAAGTTCCTGCATTACTTTGGTGAGACTTGGGTGCGATTTCAGCCCTTGTACAGACTCCTAAACAGCATCCAAGTCAGAAGGAAGTCGCAACTTCACTTCACCGTCCCACGCCATCTGGAGAGTGATCTAGAAGGGGCTACCATGTGTGTAAACAAGCCCTTTCCCTCCCAGCAGCTTCTCTGGAAACCTGTGCAGGGGAGACACTATTCACTCCTCCAGCAGAGAGATGAATTCCAGGGCCAGTGTTTGCTAGAGTGGAAGGTTTAGTAGCGGTGCCCCATGAGGTCCACACATCGCCTTCTCACACACACACCGCTCAGGACTTGACGAACAAAGGACAGAAGACATTGCACAAGTCAGGAGCCGAGCACAGGAAGTGGGGAGAAGGCTGAGGCGCTCAGTCAGCACACAGTCATGCGGTGCGGGATGAGGCAGACTCATAGAGGCATAGCAGGCCAGGTGTAGTGTGGAGAGGACCGGAGCAGGCTGATACACACACCCCACTATGGCTGGGCACAGCTTCCCTCTATCGGCGCCATGTGTCTATCACTCACCCGTCCCCACAGCATGGAGCGCACTCACCTCTCACCCTCCGCCCCCGGCCTGCTCACGAAGTCTTTTACACAGCCGTCTATGTAGCACCTGAGCGAGCAGCGCTCTACTAGTAGCGTGAGGTATAGATGCGGAAGTGATGTAGCGGAAGGGGCGGGGCTTAGCGTGTGACTGTCAGCGCTGTTTATTATGGCGAGGATAAGGGAGAGCGGCGTGCCATGGTGAGTGCGGGAGCTGTCAGCGTGCAGCGCTATGGGCTGTCACCGTGCGCTAGTAATAGGGTGCTGTGTGCTGGCGGATCCTTAGTCGCTGGGGGTCCTCACCATACAAAGACAAGTCAGAAACTCACATCTCAGCAGCTTTGACATTCAAGAAGAACTCTGCTAAGAGTAGGGAGCTGCAAATACTGGAGTTGGTGACTTAAAAAATTAGGAATGAAGCAGTCTATAGGATTTGCGCTGTCCTCCCTGCGGCCAAGCTGCGACTTCCTGATGAAACTGTGCATGCGCGAGATCACGCGGAGGAGGGAGACTTGTCCTGCAACCTCCTGGGATGTGTAATGGGTGAGGGAGGCTTTCTACTTTTGCCACATAAAGCCTCATACACACATTTCTGCAGATTTTTGTCTTCAGATTTATCAAAACCATGTAATATGAGGTCAAACCTTAAAGCGTAGGTCCGCCTAAAAAAAAAAAAATCTTAAAAGCTAGCAGCTACAAATACTGCAGCTGCTGACTTTTAAAAAATGGACACTTCCAGGGTGCCCGCGATGTCAGCAGCCAAAGCCAATCAATCGCCCGGCTCTCGACTGCCCCGCCGCCATCCTTGGTGAGGGAATTAGGAAATGAAGCGTTGCGGCTTCACTTCCCGGTTCCCTACTGCGCATGTGCGAGTCACGCTGCACGTCCTAACTGGTCCCCGCTGTCTTCTGGGACCTGTGTGTTTCCCAGAAGACAGCGGGGGTGGGGGGGAAGGGGCGTGATCCCTGCGGGAGTCTATGTCCGGAAGTGGATGCAAATACCTGTATTATACAGGTATCTGCACCCCCCCACCCCGAAAGGTGCCGAATGTGACACCGGAGGGGGGAGGGTTCCGAAAAACAGAGGTTCTATTGTTGTGTGGACCTCCGCTTTAAGGCTCGTGTACACGTGACCTTTTTACAACCTCTCCTGAACAATTTAACTTGACAGATAGTAACCCACGTTTAAAATGTCAGTTTTGCTGCGTTTACATGTCGCGTTTAGCCACGTTTGCGTTTAGAAGCGTTTTTAAAAAAATTGCCAAAAATGAAAATCGCCTGTAAACAAAATGCAGCTAAATGCGAGTTACAGCGTTTAGCCGGGATTAGAAGTGATTGGCGCTTGAAATGCCTGTAAGCTCAGTTTCTGAACCCATTTTGTTGTGTTCCAAAAAAAGCCTCTAAACACAACTGCCTAGAAAAGACTATAAACGACCCTGTGTACAGTTAAAATGGTCATTAAAAACCATCGTGTGTAGGCTCCAGAGCATTTTTCTCGGCCTGAAAAATGGGCATTAAAAATTTAGAACATGCTCTAAATTTTTGCGTCGTATTTCACGTTGTCGTTTTTCACGTCGTGAAAAACGGTCGTTTGTAGGCTTTAACGACGTTCAAAAAAAACGCACATGCTCAGAAGCAAGTGTAGCGCTACCCCCGCAGGAGCCGCTGGTTCGTTGTTGGGATCGGCATATTAAGTTACCTCAATGTTGTCTAGGGGTGCAGCTGATGAATAAGTAGTGAGCGAATGTCCAATACACAAAGAAAGGGTTTTCAAATGCTTTATTTCAGGCCCAACATAGCCAACATCAACATGCAGTAAGAAGGAAAGGTTGATGAAGCGATAGAGAACTTTGCAGTATCAGGCCTGGATATGAATAGAGCAATCCTGCTCTCAGCAGCACGATAATAGTAGTCACTCTAGCCAGAGTTGGTGAAGTGCCCCCGGACAGACTTCTGCCACAAGCCTGGCAGCCGAAGTGTCACTTTAGATTGCTGGGAGGAACAGGCCTCTGCCACAGACCTGGCTCTAGGGCCTCTGCCACAGGCCTATTACTTGGATGAGCTAAATGGACGAATTGAGCGAATCCTCCCAGTAGATTGAACATAGGTCGCCGAATGACAGCAAAGAGTACCTGTCAGCATTCCGGTCAACCTGCCTCCGGGTTCTCCTCAAGCCGACCCCCAAATCGAGCGGCACCCAGCCTGGGATCTTCTCAGTAAAGTGGGGGACCCAGTAAGTCACTGGGGCCCCTCTCAGCAATATGGAGCTCTGCGTAGCATGCGACCCCGGCCTGGAAGGCCATCGCCGGGGGCCGTTGAATGGTGGATGCCGCACCTGGAACCTGCGGGAAGAACCAATATAGATGGCGTCTGCCACAGATATACCTCTCCCCAGCATGCCCCACGAGGGAAAAACTCCTCTAATTGGCTGCTGGGGAAAAGTGGCTCTGCCAGAACCCCTCTAGCGCCACCTGTCGCCCAGGGGTGGAAACAACACCCCTGGAGCGCAGACTGACCTACAGGACAGTTCAGGAATGACAGCAGCCCACAATTTAGCAAATTGTGAATGGGAGTAAAATAACTCTCCCATTCCCCACTAACTTTAGCGTAGTGCCCATACTGAAAGTAAGGGGCGCTACATAAGTTATGAGACGGGAGCACTAGTTCTGGTAAAACTAGCGTTTGTAATGGAGATAGCACATTCGTCACGCTGTAACAGACCGAAAAGCGCAAATCGTCTCTCGCCAAACTTTTACTGACACGAAATCAGCAAAATCAGCCCAAAGGGTGTCTCCATCTGAATGGAACTTTCCCTTTATAGTGCCGTCGTATGTACATCACCGCGCTTTGCTCGAGCATTTTTTTTTTTCATGATCGTGTGTAGGCAAGGCAGGCTTGTTAAGAATCACGTCTGAAATGAGGGGAAGCTCTGCAGATTTTATCATTCCTTAATGTGCAAGCTAAAATTCTGTTTTTTATTTTCTTTGCATGTCCCCCTCGGATCTACAGCAACTGCAGATGTACCTGCACATCCGAGCAGTTACATGTTTTGCAAGGACAGATGAGCGGTCCTGGACATAGACAGTGGGGGTTATTTATGAAAGGTAAATCCACTTTGCACTACAAGTGGCAAACTACAAGTACAAAGTGCATTTGGAAGTGCAGTCTCTGTAGATCCGAGGGAGACATGCAAAGAAAAAAAAAAAAGCATTTTAGCTTGCACATTAAGGGATGATAAAATCAGCAGAGCTTCCCCTCATTTCAGATCTTTCCCTCAGATTTACAGTGGCTGCACTTCCAAGTGCACTTTCAGTGCAATTTTAAGTGCACTTTGCACTTGTAGTGTAAAGTGGATTTGCCTTTCGTAAATAACCCCCATTGTGTCCAGCGCTGCTTATCCAGCCATGTACCCAAGTATTTTCTCTGTATATGATGAATTTTGGTGGTGGATGACCTTTTGTGACCTTGTGAATCAGCCCACTACACACATTGTGGTAATGCTTTATATGTGTTCCAACACCTATATCAACATACTGAGGGTCCATTCACACCAGCAGGCATGCATTTTGGTGTACACTTTTTTTACGCATACTTTTTTGAACTCTATATGTAGTAAAGGGTTATGATGTGATAAATGTATACCTGGATAATTTTTCATAGCACACAAACAGCACTGTGGATCGATCATTAAACACAATCCATAGGTGTGATATAAACCACCAGATGTTTCGTGTAGGTTGTTTATATACAGTTTTGCATACATTCCATTATCGCCATTTAAAAGGGTTACAATTTAAAATTCACACATTTTTGTTGTTGATTGAGTTTTATCCTTTAGATTTCAAATGAATTGAGTGATTTTAATGAATGTAAGTTGTGTTTATGTGCACTAATACAAATTTTAGGGTATTTATATAGAAAATATTATGTTGATAAACATTGCACAACTATCATAGGATGTACAAAATCACAAGCACATTTTATTCCATGGCTCCTGCACTTTCAAAAACATGTATGGTTTAGGGCAGGGGGTTGGCAACCCATTGATTGCGATCTAACCATCGACTGCAGGCAACCGTTGGGTAGATCACAAACACATCCCTGCCTTGCTGATCCTTCCCCTCTGCCTCCACCTCTCTCATCTTCACTGCAGAGCAGAGAGTAGGAGGCAGCATAGTACTGGACAGAGAGTGGGAGCTGCTTTCAAGTTAACCAGCATGTGATTGGTTGCTAGGATTCGTGGGCGAAAAGTCAACTCTCTGTCCAGTACTGTGCCGCCTCCTGCTCTTTGCTCTGCTGTACACACACTTTCTCCCACTTTCTACACATTGGTGTGCTTGTGAAGGGGGCAAAGGACGCTGCTGAGGGGTAGGACAGAAGACACTGTGGGAGGCAAAGGAAACTGCTATAGGGGCCAGAGAACACTTATTTGGGGGGCACAGGACACTACAGTTGGGGGTGATATGAAGGGAGTGCAACATTATGACAGACAGATCAGACACTTTTGACACATTTTTGGGACCATTGACAATTATACAGCGAACAGTGCTATAAAAATGCACTGATTACTGTGTAAATGTCACTGGCAGGGAAGAGGTTAACACTAGGGGGCGATCAAGGGGTTAACTGTGTTCCCTAGTGTGTGTTCTAACTGTGGGGGGACTGACTATAGGAGATGACAGATTGTCATTCCCAACTAGTAGGAACTGTAGGGCTGTGAAAACATTTTTTCCTTAAACTTCCCTCTTAAAATTGGGGTGCGTGTTATATGCCGATAAATATGGTAATTAGTATTTTAACCACTTTCCGCCCTCTATATAGCAGAATGACGTGCGCAAAATGGTTTAGTTATCATCACTGGACGTCATATGACATCCATCAGGATAAACCGCGATTGCGCGCCTACGGGGTAATCGTTGGTGTGGTGTGTCAGTCTAACACACTGCATCACCGATCTCTGTAAAGAGTCTCTGACATAGGCTCTTTACCATGTGTTCAGCTGTGTCCAATCACATTATTTTATACTGACACTGACAGATGCGTGTAGAGGAGAGCCAATCAGCTTCTCTCCTGACAGGGGGAGTCTGCGCTGATTATCAGTGCGCCCCCCCCCCCTAGGATGCCCATCCATGCTCATAAAGGATGCCCAACCAGGACCACCAGGTATACCCATCCATGCCCATTAGAGATGCCAATCAGTGCCCATCAGTAATGCCTGCTAGTGCCTCCTCATCAGTGCTGCCTACCAGAGTCATCTACCAGTGCCGCCTATAAGTGCACATCAGTGCGGCTTTTCAGTGCCCATCATTGTCACCTATCAGTGCCACCTATGAGTGCACATCAGTGCTGCTTATTAGTGTCACCTCCTCAGTGCCCATCAGTGAAAGAGAAAACTTACTTATTTACAAAATGTTATAACAAAACAAAGAAAAACATTTTTTTTTTTTATTTCAAAATTTTCTGTCTTTTTTTGTTAAGCAAAAAAGAAAAACCCCAGTGGTAATCAAATACTACCAAAAGAAAACTCTATTTGTGGGAACAAAATGATAACAATTTGGTTAGGGTACAGTGTTGCATGACCGAGCAATTGTTATTTAAAATGAGATCGTGCTGAAAGCTGAAAATTGGACTGGGCAGGAAGGGGGGGAAGTGCCAATATTGAAGTGGTTAATGAGTGAAATAAGTACCGTATTTATCGGCATATAACACACACAGGCCTATAACACGCACCTTAATTTTAGAAGGGAAGTTTCCGGAAAAAAAACGTACATTTTAAATAAAGAACTTTGAAGCAAAATAAGGGTCAGTGCCCATCAATGCAGCCTGATCAATGCCCATCTGCAGCCTCAAAATTGCCCATCAATGCAGCTTGATCAATACCCATCTGCAGCTTCACAATTGCCCATTAATGCAGCTTGATTAATGCCCATCTGCAGCCTCCCCATTGCCATGAATGCAGCCTGATCAATGCCCATCTCAGGGAGGGGGGTGGAATGAGCACCGTCAGATTACACACAGCGAAAATCTCCTGTTTACTCGACAGCCTTTTTAACCACTTCAGCCCCGGAAGAATTTACCCCCTTCCTTACCAGAGCACTTTTTGCGATTCGGCACTGCGTCGCTTTAACTGACAATTGCCCGGTCGTGCGACGTTGCACCCAAACAAAATTGAAGTCCTTTTTTTTCCTACAAATAGAGTTTTCTTTTGGTGGTATTTGATCACCTCTGCGATTTTTATGTTTTGCGTTATGAACAAAAAAAGAGCGACAATTTAGAAAAAAAATCAATATTTTTTACTTTTTGCTATAATAAATATCCCCCAAAAATCTATAAAAAAATAAAAAATTTTGGTTAAAAAAAATCGCAATAAGTGTATATTGATTGGTTTGCGCAAAATGTCCCCTATTTTGCGTCTACAAAATAGGGGATAGTTGTATTGCATTTTTTTATTTTTTACTAGTAATGGCAGCGATCTGTGATTTTTATAGTGACAGTGAAATGCGACGGACATATCGGACACTTTTGACACATTTTTGGGACCATTCACATTTATTAGTGCTATAAAACTGCACTGATTACTAGGGTTATCCCGATACCACTTTAAGACCGATACTTTTTTTCCAAGTACTCGCCAATACCGATACTTTTTTTTTATCTCATGTGACAGCGGCACATGTGTCAGTATTTTTTTTTATTTTTTATCTTTAACAATTTGTTTTTAATTTTTTACAATTTTTTTTAAAATTTATTTATAATGCTTTTTTTTTTTTAAGGGGGGGGGGGGGTGGACCGTGTCAGTGTGTTTTTTATTTTATTTTTTTATTTTCTACAATAATTTTTTTTATTCTTTGTTTTTTTTATTCTTTATTTTTTTATTTATTTTTTAAGCCCTGTTGGGGGGCTTTGGTGAGATATCAGGGGTCTTAACAGACCTCTGACATCTCCCCTTTGAGACAGAGAAAGGGACTAGGGACACATGTTCCCCAGTCCCTTTCTCAGCAGCATCAGCTGCGCTGAAAATGAAAGGAGAGAAGACAGCGTCTTCTCTTCATTCATAAACTGAAAC
This sequence comes from Rana temporaria, assembly GCF_905171775.1. Classification (NCBI taxonomy): domain Eukaryota; kingdom Metazoa; phylum Chordata; class Amphibia; order Anura; family Ranidae; genus Rana; species Rana temporaria. The sequence goes on along the minus strand of NC_053494.1, from coordinate 102,394,614 downwards.
ATTGTAAACACAGGTTACGATGTTTCAGTTATGTGAATGGACAGAGTCAGTGATCACTGAGGCCTCGTACACACGACAGAGTTTCTCTGCAAAAACCAGCAAGAACCTTGCTGGGAGATATTTTTTTGCAGAGGAAACCGGTTGTGTGTACATTTTCGTAGAGGAAACTGTCGAGAACCTCGTCGAGCCAAAAAGAGAGCAAGTTCTCTATTTCCTCGACATGAGTCTGATTTGGCTCGTTGAGATACTCGACGGGCTGGTTTTCGACGAGAAACTTGAACGTCTGTATGCTAAGAAACCCGCGTTTGCTCAGATTAAAGTATGAGACGGGAGTAAAAGTAGCATTTGTAATGGAGATAACACATTTTTAAAGCTGTAACAGACTGAAAAGTGCAAATCGTCTCTTACCAAACTTTTATTTTTTACGCAAACACATGAAATTAGCAAAAGCAGCCCCAAGAGTTTAGCCAGTGGAATCAAACTTCCCCTGCCGTTGTATGTGTTGTATGTCACCGCATTTGAGAATGAGGAGATTTTGGCTTGACTGTGTGTACGCAAAGCAAGCTTGTCGAGTTCCTCGACAAGCCGAACAAGGAACTCGACGAGGAAAACAATTTTCGCCCGTCGAGTTTCTCGGTCGTGTGTACGAGGCTTGACTCTGTCCATTCGGAGCAGTAAGTAGACGGATTTACCGGCTCCTACCCCGCTCTCCATCCTGACAGTTCCAGGGGGTGGAGGAGGAGCACGGAAGGGGAGAGAAACACGGTGGGATATACGGAGGGAGAGAGAAACACGGGGGACACGGAGAGAGAGAAAAACACGGCGGGGGACATGGAGGGAGGGAGACAGACTGCAGCAAAACGGAGGGAGGCTGTATCGGTAAAGCATCGGGAGCATTTGCCCGAGTACAAGTACTCGGGCAAATGCTTGGTATTGGTCCCGATACCGATACTAGTATCGGTATCGGGACAACCCTACTGATTACTGTATAAATGTGACTGGCAGGGAAGGGGTTAACACTAGGGGGTGCTGAAGGGGTTAAATGTATTACTTAATGTGTGATTCTAACTGTAGGGGGAGGGGACTCACAAGGGAAGGAGACAGATGTGTGTTCCTCTGTACTGGGAACACACATCGGTCTCCTCACCTGACAGGACCATGGATCTGTGTGTTTACACACACAGATCTACAGTCCTGCTGTGATTGCGGGAAATCGCGGGTGCCCGGCGGACATCACGGCTGCCACGCACGCGCACTGGGTCACGCGCCCCCCAGATGGCCAGGACGTCAAATGACGTCCATCCAGGATGGAAGATCCCATCTGTGGACGTCATATGACAATGGGCGGTAGGGAAGTGGTTAATACAAACATTGGTCCAAGTCTGGCCCAGGAGACGGGACTTCCTATTACAGAGGCCGCTGAGTAAACAGGAGATTCTTGACCTTTCTGAATTTAATTTTTTTGGCAGATGATATTTGCCCTGACCTGCTAGTGGCCACCCTTGAGATAGCTGTATCCGGTCTACTCCCAAATAGATTGGATCCGTTGTCTGGTATCTTCCACCAGTTCTTTTTAAAAAATGTTAAGGCAGGATTTGCCAACCATGGCTTTAGCCATAATGCCCCTCTTGCCGTGAACGCAGGGTTCACTGCTCTTGAAAAACATCAACTGATGTCTACGACACATCCGACACAGAGTCTGCCACCAATTTCAGCTCTTATAAAGATGTTACCACTTTGTCTTTTCACTTCTTTCAGAAGGGATTCTTTAAAGGGTTACTATACTTTTCTTTTCAATTTGCAATATGATTATCAGAATGTGTACAGAACACCCCCTTGAAACATCATTTTCTGCTTGTGTGACTGGCTCACTGATTTTCCTAGAAATCTGCACCAAGATACAAGTCAGATTTTTGGCATCCACTGCAACAAAAATTACATTTTTGGTAAGATACTCCCAAAAGGAAATCACGTATAAATGGATGCAGACCCTACCACTTTCCTCGGAGTCCTGCTGGTACAGCAGCTGGTTGATAATTATGAAACCACTCCCATTAGACTCACTCAGCACATGGGCTGGTTATTGCTGGTTTGCCGACACCTGCAGATGCTACAGTGTGTAGGAGCACTTCAGATCTAGATCTAATTTTCGGACTAGAGCCTCCTTGAATGTGACAGCAAGGTGACATTTCTTGCCAGCTATATTAATGATGCATCCACCATCGGAGAAGACTGCAGCAGGTTGACCTTTAGCTTTTCCAGGGTATAAAGTTGTGACAACCGGTTTATATGGGTATTTTTCTCTGACCCCTACCATTCTTCCTGGAATAACTCCTCCAGTTGTTCAGTGAAGGGAATGAGTACTTTGTAACCTTGTGGAGAGTTTCCTCTACTTCACCCCAGGCAATTGCATCCTTTCTGCCCTTGCAAAAAGGCTCTATTGGGCAATCTTCAAGCTTGTGGCCCCTTTAACGCTTTCTTCCCATGGCAAGCTTTCCAATTTGGACACCACCTACTGACTCTGGTTGGAAGTGCTAGGCAATTTAGCCATGAATGGGGAGTACAGGCTTCATGTATTAACTCCTTGGCCAATTCTTTAATCAAGTGGCTACTTTCCAGACATCCCCTTCTTTGCTCCAAGTGGACTTGACATGCTAGCTTGTCAAGCAATGACTTTCCACTAAAAATGCAGCAACCATTAGGGCTGGTAACCTGTGGTATTTGTAAACAGGGAGCAATAATAATGAGAGGTGAGATGATGAGTCTGATCAATGTTGCCTTGATATCTGTGCCTGAATGGTAACTGTTCTGGCTTTTAGAAGGCTCCCTCCATCTTGAGGTCCTTGCAGGGCTGTATCCTGTATCCTTGTTCCAGGCAGATTTGATATACTAGCTTGGCAGGCAATGACTTTCCACCACAAATGCAGTGACTATTAGGGCTGGTAACCTGTGATGTTGATCAACATTGCCTGGATGTCTGTTCTTAGATGATGACTTTTCTTGACCTTTAGAAGGCTTCCTCCATCTTGTGGTCCTTACAGGACTATAGATATGGGCTCTCTTTTTTTCAATCTTCACTACTTACCTAATCACTATAGCTTAAAAGCAATGGGTGGTCTGGCAGGGCAGCATTCCCCAAAGAAACAGAGCAAAGCAGCAGACTGAAATGAAATAGAGCACAAGCAGGGCTGTGGAGTCGGAGTCGAGGAGTCGGAGTCGGGGGAAATTTTGGGTACCTGGAGTCGGAGTCGGCAAACAATGCACCGACTCCGACTCCGACTCCTACTAAATTTAGATTGGAATAAAAAAAAAAAAAAAGCAAGTTTAAATGTCCCAATTCACAAAAAGTTATAATTAATGACTTCTCTACTGTAAGAATAAAGACCAATGCATGCAGTGCCTCACGTAACCGCAAAACGAACACGTTAAGTGACCGTGAAGAAGCATGCTTTTCATGTGCTTCACTATATGGCACGCAACGCACAATTAGGAGCGGCAATACTTCTACTTTCCATAGTGTTGTGTTCTGCTTTTACAGGGAACGCAGCGTCCATGTGTAACCTAGCCTCTCACTGATAAGGGATTAAATAAATATGTTTTTTGCAGGACTAGAGAGTGAGACACTTGTATAAATGAAGGGAATGGAGGGCCAATAGTTCAAGACTGAAGCTGTAAACCATTGGAAAAACTGCTGTCATTTAGCTAAGGCTATAAAAACTTGTAAACTCCGATTGTTAGCTTAAACTTTAAACATGACTATGGGATTCTCCTAGGAAAATCATGTTTTAGAATAAATGCCCCTTCCTGGATCCTCCCATTGCCCTATGTTTTGTTTTTGTTCTAAAACAACCAAATAATGTGGTTTGTATTTTTGAACTGGTAAAGATCCTGTTCCTGATGTTTATGCCTGCTGCTACTATCCAGCCACTTGATTGATTAAAGCGGGAGTTCACCCATAAAACAATTTTTACCCTTAGATGGATGCTCGTTTTGTCTAGGGGAATCGGCTAGTTGTTTTAAAATATGAGCTGTACTTACCGTTTTCGAGATGCATCCTCTCCGTCGCTTCCGGGTATGGGTCTTCGGGAGCGGGCGTTCCTTCTTGATTGACAGTCTTCCGAGAGGCTTCCGACGGTCGCATCCATCGCGTCACTAGTACCTGAAAGAAGCCGAACGTCGGTGCGGCTCTATACTGCACCTGCCCACCGACGTTCGGCTTCTTTCGGAAAATCGTGACGCGATGGATGCGAACCGTCGGAAGCCTCTTGGAAGACTGTCAATCAAAATAGGAACGCCCAGTCCCGCAGCCCATACCCGGAAGCGGCGGAGAAGATGCATCTCGTAAACGGTAAGTACAGGTCATATTTTAAAACAACTAGCCGATTCCCCTAGACAAAACGAGCAGGAATCTAAGGGGAAAAGTGTTATGTACGGGTGAACCCCCGCTTTAATAAAAAAAAATTAATAAAACTTTGTTTTCATTGTGTTTGTCTTTTGCTTAAACTGTGCAATACAGTAGACTGTTGGCTTCCCAGCCAGTAGTCCTGTGGTAGGTTGCGTTTCTTTCCCTCAAGGAATGTATAAAATACATTCGCATATTAATACAGAGGAGTCGGAGTCGGAAGTACATAAAACTGAGGAGTCGGAGTCGGAACATTTATCTACCGACTCCACAGCCCTGAGCACAAGGCTAATGCCGCGTACACACGACTGTTTTTAATGTCATGGTAAAAAACAAAGTTTTTCTCTACGTGATTCTTGTCAAGCCTGCCTTGCATACACACGATCGTGAAAAAAAATGCTTGAGCAAAGCGTGGTGACGTATGACAACACGTACGACGGCACTATAAAGGGGAAGTTCCATTCGGATGGCGCCACCCTTTGGGCTGCTTTTGCTGATTTTGTGTTACCGCGTGTTAGTAAAAGTTTGGTGAGAGACGATTCGTGCTTTTCAGTCTTCGTGCCTTAAAGATCGTTTTCTGGTATTCAGTTTGTGCTTGTGGGTTTGCATCTGTCTTTCAGTGCTTGTAGTCAGTACGTATCTGTTTTTGCAGTGCGTTCTTGTCCGCTCATTACTGTTTTTCAGGTCGTTCTTCATAGGCCTTGCTGTTCATCAGTGTGTTCTTTTAGTTCATTCTGACCTGACGACCGTTTTCTAGCCATGTTGCGGGTACGTTCTCGTCGCCGAGATTGTGCTGTGCTTGGTGCTGGGATTTATTGCTTAATCCTGGCTCCGGTCCATGAACAGGGTGAGAAGGAGTTCATGGACCAAGAATTGGTTGCTCCAGCGGGACCAATTCTGTCACATGCCTCTGCTGCGGGAGATCCAGGAGAATAACCCTGATGACTACAGGAATTTTCTTAGGATGTCTGACCCTGTTTTTCAGCATCTGTTGGCTTTGGTGTCTATATCACCAGGCAGGACACCGTTATGCGGGAAGCCATCACTGCTGAGCAGAGGCTAGTTGCTACGTTGCGCTACCTGGCAACAGGGAGAAGCTTGCAGGACCTCAAGTTCTCGACAGGCATCTCCCCCCAGGCTCTGAGCCTCATTATCCCAGAAACCTGTTCTGCCATAATACAAGTCCTGCAGGAGGACTATATTAAGGTAAGTTTTCTCCTTTAACCTTACATTCTATGTATTTATTGCTTGCTAATGTATAGTTATTTTTTTTATCAGTCCCTAATTACCATGATTGTAATATGCTGCGAGTGTCCCCTGAATGCTGTAAGCTTTTAATGCTCCTTTTTTGGTCTACATGCATATTTACAATAACTAACCTCTCCAGCATACTCTCCTGGGCCCAAACACACCTAGCCTAGTAAATTTCCAATGTATTGCAAAAAAAAAAATTCCCAATGTATTTTGTCTGCTCCATTGTAGTGCTTGCCCCCCCCCCCCCCCCTAAAATGTGTGCATTCATTTTACTTTTCAAATTCAGACAGAGTGCTAGAGCCTTTTATTTCTGAGGTCCCCAACTCATCTTGAACCCAATCAGAGGGGGTGAGGAATCATATTAGTGATCATTTTTTATTGTCTTAAAATACTCCTTCAAATTAATGTTATACTGATGTTTTGGGATAATCTGATTGCAATGTTTATGTATCAAAGTATTAATGTTATTTTCTTGTTTGACTCCACAGTTCCCTTCTCAGGAATGGCAAAATGTGGCATCAGAGTTTTCCCAGCGTTGGAACTTTCCCAACTGTGGAGGAGCTATTGATGGCAAGCACGTCCGCATCGTACCACCACCCCGTTCGGGATCCTATTATTTTAACTATAAAGGGTTCCACAGTATCGTGCTGATGGCGGTGGTGTCTGCCAATTACGAGTTCTATTTTGTGGACGTGGGGAAAAATGGGCAGATGTCTGACGGCTGAGTTTTTTCCCAGACGAAGTTCGCCCAACGGCTACTATAAGATGACCTGGCATTTCCATCTGCGGCAGAGAATGAAGAGGGACTACCCTTTGTTTTCATCGTGGAGGAGGTCCACATCTGATGAGGCCATTTCCTCAAAGGACCCTCACCCCTGAGAGAAGGGTGTTTAATTTCAGGCTGGCCAGAGCCAGAAGGGTGGTGGAAAATGCCTTTGGCTTCATGGCCAGCCGTTTCCGCCTCTTTATGACCTCAATTAATCTGGCGGAGTACAAGTGGAATCATGTTGTAATGTGCTGTTGTGTCCTTCACAATTTAAAAAAAAAAATTCACCCAATTATTTATCTTCTGTTGGGCCTGAGGCCACACTACATGTCAAAATTGCATTGCTGGCCCTACAGGCTTGGTCCCCCAAAGCGGCCGTGATGTGTGGCAGCAGTATTTGGAATATTTTATGGGTGGGGGGGGGCCATTGCAATGCGTGATGACGTTTGAATGTTAGCTTTTAATAAAAATATTTTTTCTACTGAAAACATCTTGTTTTTTTTGGTTTGGGTTTATTTTATCTTTCTCCCAGTGCACTTGTAGTGCCATGTGTATTTCCCTTTAGTAAATACCCACCATTGTCAGTGTAAGCACCAAATTTTTTTTTAGTTTTTTAGGCAACATTGATATAAGAAGCCACACATTGTTGAGTATAAAAGCTTTTTAATTGTTGCACATTTTAAATATGCTTTTGTTTATATATACACATATACACACACACACACACACACACACAGTACAGACCAAAAATTTGGACACACCTTCTCATTCAAAGAGTTTTCTTTATTTTCATGACTATAAAAATTGTAGATTTACACTGAAGTCATCAAAACTATGAATTAACACATGTGGAATTATACATAACAAAAAAGTGTGAAACAACTGAAAATATATTTTTTATATTCTAGGTTCTTCAAAGTAGCCACCTTTTGCTTTGATTACTGCTTTGCACACTCTTGGCATTCTCTTGATGAGCTTCAAGAGGTAGTCACCTGGCGCAGCACCCCATCACCTTCCTTCTTGGTCAAATAGCCCTTACACAGCCTGGAGGTGTGTTTGGGGTCATTGTCCTGTTGAAAAATAAATGATGGTCCAACTAAACGCAAACCGGATGGAATAGCATGCCGCTGCAAGATGCTGTGGTAGCAATGCTGGTTCAGTATGCCTTCAATTTTGAATGGCCAGGGTTTATTTTATGTTTGATTTTGTTTATGCTGTTTGGATGCTTGCACTTGTTTCCAGCAAGATGGAAGAATAAACCAAATTCTTTGTTTTCAATCGTCTTCGGCTGTTTCTCTGTATGGTTCCGTGTGTAGTGAACCCATCCAGGGGGTCACACACCCCGCTACTGAGCTAACCCCTTACACATGGTGGAGTGCCGCGGGCAGTTAAAGTAAACCCAAAATGGAGGAGATACTGAAACAGCTGGCTTTAGCAAATGCAAATCAACAGGTTTGCAGCGGAGCCTTGCAGCTCAACAACAGGCTCACGCAGCTGAACAACAGGCTTACCAAGAGAGCATGGCAGCTCAACAACAGGTTCACCAAGAGAGCATTGCAGGCTTGGAACAGAGACACCAGTAGCAAATGGAGGCCATCGTGAAACAGCTTCAGAGACAGCAGACCCAGGCTGGGAGTCAGGCCAGTAACATACCGACTTTTCGGGTAAGACACTTATTGCCAAAGATGACTGCAGAGGAGGACCCTGAGATGTTTCTGACCACGTTTGAGAGAGCAGCGGAAAGAGAGAGTTGGCCTAAAGAACAGTGGGCTGGGTTAGTGGCCCCCTATTATCTGGAGAAGCCCAAAAGGCATATTTTAATTTGGAGCTGGCAGACGCGAAAAACTATGATCGGTTAAAAGAGGAAATATTGTCACGTTTTGGTGTAACCCTGGATGTCCGTGCTCAGCGGGTCCACAATTGGAGTTATCAGGTGAGGAAGCCACCTCGGTCGCAGATGTATGACCTCATCCATTTGGCTAGGAAATGGCTGCAGCCAGAAACTCTGTCCGGACCAAAAATTTTGGAGCGAGTAGTCAGGGACAAATTTCTTAGGTCTCTTCCCAAGACCCTGCAGAAATGGGTGCACCATGGTGGTCCGGAAACCGCAGACAAACTTGTAGACCTGGTCGAAAGGTACCTAACCACAGAGAATTTGTCCTCTTCCACCAGAGACTCACAGACTTTTCACCCCAAGACCAGACCCTCCCCACCTATAGGTAAGACTGCATCAAGGGATGGGGTGGAGAGAGGGACCAAGGAGCAACTAGAGGAATTATCGGGACTACTGCTAATGTTTGGCAAGAGCAGCCTGGAAGACCCATCCCACAGGAGAGGACCAGAAGGTTGATTTGTTACCGTTGCCAGGAAGACGGACATGTAGCAGCGGTTTGCCCAGCGGGTGATGAACCCATGCAGTGTGACTTTCTGACAGAGAGACGACAGTCCCTTTTTGCAACCACATGCACGGCAGTAAAGGAAAATGAGAAACCTTTATATAGAATGTGCTTAGATGGTAAAAATGTTGTGGTATTGTTGGATTCAGGTAGCCTGGTCACCTTAGTGAAAAGTGATCTAGTGGTGGGAAAAACGTTACATCCTAGGAAAATGGCTGTAGTTTGTGTACATGGGGACACTCGAGAATATCCGGTGACTACGGTTTCCTTTGAAACCTCCCTCGGTTACTCGTGTCACCAGGTGGGTTTAGTTCCCAAACTGCCACATGACGCCATTGTGGGAAGGGATTTCCCAAAATTCTGGGAACTCTGGTGGGTTCCCCAGTAGGTGGTTCTTCTGAGTCTGAACCATCTACTCCAGAAACCTCTAACTGTGAGGATTCTCCTGAGTTTCCATTCTCAGTCTTAGCAGGGGAAACACCAGTCCCTAGGGAGGAGCCTGCTACCTCAGAAGAGGAACAGCAGCCGATAGGGTTTGATGACCTCGATGTGCACAGAGAAAATTTTATCACTGAGCAATTGAGGGACCCCACATTGCTAAGAGCCTGGGAGAATGTAGTGAAGATAGATGGGGAGTTAACCCTGACGAGAGGGTTGCCCTCCCTTATTTCATTATTGAAAGGGACCTGTTATATCGAGTGTCACAGAGGATAGAGGACACTATTGAGCAACTGGTAGTGCCTAAACCGTACTGCAAGATGGTTTTGGAACTGGCCCATGGGCACATTCTTGGGGGACATTTGGAAGCAGAAAAAACCCGGGAGAGGATCACCCAGAGGTTTTATTGGCCTGGGATCACTAAGGAAGTGGAATTGTACTGCTCTTCCTGTCCAGTGTGTCAGATTACTGCACCCATGCCACATTTCCGCAGTCCGTTGGTACCCCTGCCCATTATCGAGGTCCCTTTTGAGAGGATCGCCATGGACTTGGTTGGCCTCTTACTGAAGTCCATTAGAGGGCACCAGCACATCTTGGTAATAATGGACTATGCCACCCGTTACCCAGAAGCGATTCCTCTCCGAAACACCTCTGCTAAAACCATTGCCAAAGAGTTGTTTCAGGTTTTCAGCCGTGTGGGTCTTCCTAAGGAAGTCCTAACTGACCAGGGCACCCCGTTTATGTCTAGGGTAACCAAAGAACTTTGTAAACTCCTGAAAGTGACCCAATTACGTACATCAGTATATAACCCTCAAACAGATGGGTTAGTGGAAAGGTTTAATTAAACCTTAAAACAAATGTTGAGGAAGGTGGTGGATAAAGACGGAAAGAATTGGGATTATCTGCTCCCTTATCTGATGTTTGCCATAAGAGAGGTTCCCCAATCGTCCACAGGGTTCTCTCTGTTTGAGCTACTGTATGGTAGGCACCCCCGGGGCCTACTGGACATTGCCAGGGAAACATGGGGGAGTGAGAGTTCCCCTCATCAAAGTGTGATTAAACATGTGGCCCAAATGCAAGATAGAATTGCCCAAGTGATGCCCAAGCCCAATTGGCTCAACAAAGGATTTACAATCGTGGGGCCCAGGTCCATTCCTTTGCACCTGGTGATAGGGTGTTGGTCCCCACGGTCGAAAGTAAATTCCTAGCCAAATGGCAGGGTCCCTATGAAGTGTTGGAGAAAATGGGGGTGGTGAATTATAAAATTAGCCAACCGGGAAGACAAAAACCTGAGCAGCTCTATCACGTGAACTTGCTGAAACCATGGAAGGATAGAGAGTCCTTGGTCGCTAAGAAACAAGAGGGGGGGTATGTGACAGGAAGTCAGGTAAATCTGTGGGTGTTGTCACAGACGGGAGATACATTTCTGCCTTGTTTAGACAATACACCACTTATTATTAGGTGTCGGCTGCAGAAGCAGCCAGAAAGATTTAAGGGCGTTGGAAAACTTCAGCTGTTCAGAATGAGGCAATTAAGGCCTCTATAAGTAATCCAGAGGATTACTACTGATTGCTGCATCCTAAAGGGCTTTATGAGTGAAAGAGTGCAGTGAACAGAAATACTTCTGAAGAGGTGAGGTGCTGCTGATTTTTCTGTGTGATAAAAATCAAAAAGACTATTTGTTTTTCTGCTGTATGACCAGCAGTGTCTACTCAGCAGTAGGCTGTGCCAGACTCCATAGATGGGGCGTCTACCTTCACCAGACAGGAACCTAAGTGGCCAGGGTTTATTTTATGTTTGATTTTGTTTATGCTGTTTGGATGCTTGCACTTGTTTCCAGCAAGATGGAAGAATAAACCAAATTCTTTGTTTTCAACCGTCTTCGGCTGTTTCCCTGTATCGTTCCGTGTGTAGTGAACCCATCTAGGGGGTCACACACCCCACTCCCGAGCTAGTGTCACCAGCAAAGCACCATCACACCTCCTCCTCCATGCTTCACAGTGGGAACCAGGCATGTAGAGTCCGTCCGTTCACCTTTTCTGCATCGCACAAAGACACAGGGGTTGGAACCAAAGATCTCAAGTTTGGACTCATCAGACCAAAGCACAGATTTCCACTGGTCTAATGTCCATTCCTTGTGTTCTTTAGCCCAAACAAGTCTCTTCTGCTAGTTGCCTTTCCCTAGCAGTTGTTTCCTAGCAGATATTCTATCATGAAGGCCTGATTCACACAGTCTCCTCTTAACAGTTCTAGAGATGTGTCTGCTGCAAAAGGTGGCTGCTTTGAAGAACCTAGAATATGAAATATATTTTCAGTTTCACACTTTTTTGTTATGTATAATTCCACATGTGTTAATTCATAGTTTTGATGCCTTCAGTGTGAATCTACAATTTTCATAGTCATGAAAATAAAGAAAACTCTTTGAATGAGAAGGTGTGTCCAAACTTTTGGTCTGTACTGTGTATATATATATATATATATATATATATATATATATATATATATATTGTGACAGGAAGTCAGGTAAATCTGTGGGTGTTGTCACAGACGGGACATGCATTTTTGCCTTGTTTAGACAAAAATTGTTATTGGGCGTCGGCTGCAAATGTAGCCAGGAAAGGTCTAAGGGAGTTGGAAGACTTCAGCTGTTCAGAATGAGACAATTAAGGCCTCTATAAGTAGTCCAGAGGATTACCACTAATTAGCTGCTTGCTGAGGCTTTCTGAGTGAGAGAGAGCAGTAGCTGAATGTCTTCTGAGGAGGTGAGGAGGAAATAGATTTTTCTGTGTGATAAAAATCAAAAGACTATTGTTTTTCTGCTGTATGACCAGCACTGTCTGCCCAGCACTAGGCTGAGCCAGACTCCATAGATAGGTTCCTGTGTGGAAGGTAGACGCCCACAGTGGCCAGGGTTTATTTTATGTTTGTTTTTGTTGATGCTGTTTGGATGCTTGCAATTGTTTCCAGCAAGATGAAAGAATAAACCAAGATCTTTGTTTTCAACCGTCTTCGACTGCCTGTCTGTATAAATTTAGTGTGTGGTGAACCCATCCAAGGGGTCACACACCCCGCTACCGAGCTAAACCCCTACAATATAATATATATATATATATATATATATATATATATATATATATATATATATATATATAAAAAATGGTATTGATTTCTTGGATCACCATCTGGGCACTGTGGCTGGTGAATCTTTCTTGCTCCACAGGCAGGAAAGCACCTAAAATTTAGAAACATACCATGTATTATAAATATGCAGGCCTACGTCTATTACCTGAATCTGTGGTGTATGACACTGACCTGTTGTGGTGCCAGTTTCCACTTCCTCCACTTCTTCCTCCACATCCCGCTGTTGTGGGTCTTGGGTTGGAGGTGTGAATTGAAATAAAAGGTATACTTGAGTAAAATTAGATTTGAGGCCTGAAAGAGGAATCTGAATCATTCTTTGGAAGTGTGGTACAATTGTATGTTTTGTCAATAGTTCTAAGCTGAACACATGATTGTATCCATTACCAAAGCTGGTACAATTTATCTATTTTGGTAAAGTTTCACACATGGAAACACACCAAGTATCCACTGAATCACATGTATGTGACACCATAAAAAGGTTGTTCTTGTGGCCCACACTTGTGCTACTGAGTCCAGATGTGTAACCAGCTGCTAAGCATCCTCTTCTTACCGTACACTGAATCCAGTTATATTAGTTAAATATAGTTACCAACACATCTACACAACCATGTTCCAAAAATATTCTCACATAATTAGTTCAAGTTGTCAAGTTTCATGTTCGTGGGCACAATAATCGGTCGTAGGAATCATCGTTCATTCACTCACTAAAAATAATACAATGTTTTTGTCTGATACAGTGTTAACCAAATTTGACCATGCCTTAACACTGTATCAGACAAAAACATCGTATTATTATTAGTGAGCGAATGAAGGATGATACCTACGACCGATTATTAGGCCCACGAACATGAAACTTGACATCTTGAACTGTACTACATTAAAGAAAAAGCACAGGCAGCACCATGATAGTAATAATAATCTGAGTACACAGGAAAATTACTTACTTTTTCTAGTAACTTTTAATTTTGTGGTATTGCTCCGGCTTCCTCAACTTGATGTCAGGCCATCTTTTGTGGAGCTGTTCTTTTGATCTGCGCACCCCAATTTTTTTTTGCAGAGTTTTGACCACTTTGTCCATTATTTTGGCCTTGACCTGATTAGGCTTTTTGTATGGGCCATGTTTTGCATCATAATCCTCCCTCCTTAATATTGCCACTCCGGGATCTGGTCTGTGGTTCTTCCTGGATTTCCTCCTTGGTTGAGGTTGCCACTTGCAGAGTGTCCGCCATGTTGTCTTGCACTACGACGAGCGAGAAGGGGCGGGGAAAGCACTATAACGAATGTCAGGGGCGGGAAAGGCGTACAGAGCTTCACGCCTGCGCAGTTTATATAACGGTAATCTGCACGGGTCAAAGCGACATTCAGTGCGTGGAAGAAGGCAGAAGCAACGAACGTTTAGATCGAGGGTACGTAACATTTTTTTAACTTGACTGATCAGTGGATGCGTTTGTAGCCTATATATGGTTAGAAAGATTAGTAGTAGAGTCTTGGCTGACATTAGTATTTTTGTCAGGTTTTTGACTTGCAGAAATCATGCAGGTCTTCAAAGATCATGACTTTATGGCAGAGTTCCTGCAAAGGTGGTAGAATCTTCCAATTTTATGGCAGACCAAAAGTAATACTAATAAGAATAAAGCACTGGAGAGCCTGCTTGAATTTGTGAAAACCCAGATCCCCACAGCAACCATCCAGGATGTCAAGAACAAAATTGGGACCATAAGGGGCACATATCATACTGAACGGAATAAAGTATTCAAATCAATGAGGTCAGGAGCAGCTGCAGATCAGATTTACAAGCCTAATCTCTGGTACTTCAGTCAGCTAAACTTCCTTGACGACCATCTGAAAGCAAGGGAATCTCTGAAGGCATCATTTTGAAGGCGGTCAACATGGGCATGATGGGGAAGCTCACAGATTACACAGACCTTGTGGAGGTCGATCCTCCTGTTCCTGCTCCAGTTCCTGCTTCTGTCACAAGCTATCCTCCAGGGACACAGCCTCCGAAGACACGGTTATCAAAGGCTGCAGGGAAGGCTACAAAGAAGACAAGAAATGAATGCTATGATATGTGCTTCTCATGGTCCCGATTTTGTTATTCACATCCTTGGTTGTTTACTGTGGGGATCTGTGTCTGCACAAATTCAAGCAGGGTCTCCAGTGCTGCCTTCTTGGCTTCTTTGTTTTTATTACCTGTGTTTTTGGTTTGCCTTCACCTTTTTTGGAGCCAGAATAAATGGATTTTTGGTTTACAGTCAAAAATTGAACATGTGTTTTTATTCAAAATAGAGAGTTTGCTAGTAAGTAGGCAGGGACATTTCAAAAAAACATTTTCAAATTAGAGCGTACTTGCACTGCTGCCACCATCTTGGAAATGGAAAACGCCCATAAAACAGAGAACAGAAGTAAAAAGCATATGGAAAGCAAAGGGAAACACTGTATCTTGCGTCAAAGCTTGTTTAAGCAGGCCTGCACCACCAAAATAGGGATCCAACCATATCGCTTATGTAGAGGACAAACTTCAACCCGGAAGAGACTGAAATATGGCCGCCAATGGACGCCGCGCAAGACACCGATAAATACGGTACTATGTAGAACTATCAAATTTAAAGGTAAATCCCTCTAAATCAGAAATCTTAAATATGAGTAAACAGGAAAAACAGAGCTTACAGCAAGAAATCCAATTTACCTGGAGGAAAACAGAATTAAAATACTTTAGGAATAAAATTAACACCATTCCTAGGAAAAATATATCATCAAGAAAATTATATCCCGCTACTAAATGAAATAAAAATGGATATGAAAATAATAGCAACAAAGTCCCTCTCCTGGATAAGACAAATAAATAATATATAGATTGTAATACTACCAAAATGTATGTATAAATTCCAAATATTACCGATCTTCCTACCACATATTTTAAGGTATTAAAAATAATAATAACAAAGTTCATATGGTAGAACAAAAAAACGAGAATACAATTCTCGGTATTAAATAAAGATAAATTTCAAGGAGGATTGACAGTACTAGATTTTAAAAAATATTACAATGCAGTTCTACTATCACGAGTAATAGAGTGGGCAAAAAAGGTAAATGAAAGATGGGTAAAATTAGAGAACACAATTAGTAAGTGTAAGGGGTTAGCTCGGTAGCGGGGTGTGTGACCCCTTGGATGGGGTCACCACACACCCAACCTGGCAGGTCTGAAAACTTCTCCTTATTACGGAGCACAAATTCTTTAACCTCCTGTTTCTGAGTTTTTGGATAGAGTCTCCGCTATCCCAACTTCAGGGACAGCCAGGTTAAATGGAGCAGAAAATCGGGTAGTCTTAGCGACCAAGGACTCTCTATCCTTCCATGGTTTCAGCAAGTTCACGTGATAGAGCTGCTCAGGTTTACTTCTTCCTGGTTGGCTAATTTTATAATTCACCACTCCCATTTTTTCCAACACTTCATATGGACCCTGCCATTTGGCTAGGAATTTACTTTCGACCATGGGGACCAACACCAACACCCTATCACCAGGTGCAAAGGAACGGACCTGGGCCCCACAATTGTAAATCGTTTGTTGAGCCAATTGGGCTTGGGCTAAATGTTCCTTCACAATCGGCATCACTTGGGCAATTCTGTCTTGCATTTGGGCCACATGTTCAATCACACTTCGATGAGGGGAACTCTCACTCTCCCATGTTTCCCTGGCAATGTCCAGTAAGCCCCGAGGGTGCCTCCCATACAGTAGCTTAAACGGAGAGAACTCTGTGGACGATTGGGGAACCTCTCTTATTGCAAACATCAGATAAGGGAGCAGATAATCCCAATTCTTTCCGTCTTTATCCACCACCTTCCTCAACATTTGTTTTAAGGTTTTATTAAACCTTTCCACTAACCCGTCTGTCTGAGGGTGATATACTGATGTACGTAATTGGGTCACTTTCAGGAGTTTACAAAGTTCTTTGGTCACCCTAGACATAAACGGGGTGCCCTGGTCAGTTAGGACTTCCTTAGGAAGACCCACACAGCTGAAAACCTGAAACAACTCTTTGGCAATGGTTTTAGCAGAGGTGTTTCGGAAAAGGAATCGCTTCTGGGTACCGGGTGGCATAGTCCATTATTACCAAGATGTGCTGGTGCCCTCTAGTGTACTTCAGTAAGGGGCCAACCAAGTCCATGGGGATCCTCTCAAAAGGGACCTTGATAATGAGCAGGGATACCAACGGACTGCGTAAATGTGGCATGGGTGCAGTAATCTGATACACTGGACAGGAAGAGCAGTACAATTCCACTTCTTTAGTGATCCTAGGCCAATAAAACCTCTGGGTGATCCTCTCTCGGGTTTTTTCCGTTCCCAAATGTCCCCCAAGAATGTGCCCATGGGCCAGTTCCAAAACCATCTTGCGGTACGGTTTAGGCACTACCAGTTGCTCAATGGTGTCCTCTATCCTCTGTGACACTAGATATAACAGGTCCCTTTCAATAATGAAGTAAGGGAGGGCAACCCTCTCGTCAGGGTTAACTAACTCCCCTTCTATCTTTACTACATTCTCCCGGGCTCTTAGCAATGTGGGGTCCCTCAATTGCTCAGTGACAAAATTTTCTCTGTGCACCTCAAGGTCATCAAACCCTATGGGCCGCTGTTCCTCTTCTGAGGTAGCAGGCTCCTTCCTAGGGACTGGTGTTTCCCCTGCTAATACTGAGAATGGAAACTCAGGAGAATCCTCACAGTTATAGGTTTCTGGAGTAGATGGTTCAGACTCAGAAGAACCACCTACTGGGGAATCTGGGCAGTCCCAGAGTTCCCAGAATTTTGGGAAATCCCTTCCCACAATGGCGTCATGTGGCAGTTTGGGAACTAAACCCACCTGGTGACACAAGTAACCAAGGGAGGTTATAAAGGAAACCGTAGTCACCAGATATTCTTGAGTGTCCCCATGTACACAAACTACAGCCATTTTCCTCGGATGTAAGGTTTTTCCCACCACTAGATCACTTTTCACCAAGATGACCAGGCTACCTGAATCCAACAATACCACAACATTTTTACCATCTAAGCACATTCTATATAAAGGTTTCTCATTTTCCTTTACTGCAGTGCATGTGGTTGCAAAAAGGGACTGTCGTCTCTCTGTCAGAAAGTCACACTGCATGGGTTCATCACCCGCTGGGCAAACCGCTGCTACATGTCCCTCTTCCCGGCAACGGTAACAAATCAACCTTCTGGTCCTCTCCTGTGGGATGGGTCTTCCAGGCCGCTCTCGCCAAACATTAGCAGTAGTCCCGATAATTCCTCTAGTACCTCTCTCTACCCCCATCCCTTGACAGAGTTTCTGGCTGCAGCCATTTCCTAGCCAAATGGATGAGGTCATATATCTGCGACCGAGGTTGCCTCCTCTGCTGATAACTCCAATTGTGGACCCGCTGAGCACGGACATCCAGGGTTACACCGAAACATGCCAATATTTCCTCTTTTAATCGAACATAGTTTTTTGCGTCTGCAAGCTCCAAATCGAAATATTCCTTTTGGGCTTCTCCACATAATAGCGGGGCCACTAGTCCAGCCCACTGGTCTTTAGGCCAACTCGCTCTTTCCGCTGCTCTCTCAAACGTGGTCAGAAACATCTCAGGGTCCTCATCTGCAGTCATCTTTGGCAATAAGTGTCGTACCTGAAAAGTCGGTATGTTACTGACCTGACTCCCAGCCTCGGTCTGCTGTCTCTGAAGCTGTTTCATGATGGCCTCCATTTGCTGCTGGTGTCTCTGTTCCAAGCCTGCAATGCTTTCTCGTGAGCTGCAAGGCTCTCTTGGTGAACCTGTTGATGAGCTGCCATGCTCTCTTGGTGAGCTTGTTGTTGAGCTGCGTGAGCCTGTTGTTGAGCTGCCTGAGCCTGTTGTTGAGCTGCCATGCTCTCTTGGTAAACCTGTTGTTGAGCTGCGTGAGCCTGTTGTTGAGCTGCAAGGCTCCGCTGCAAACCTGCATTCGTCTGCTGTTGATTTGCATTTGCTATAGCCAGCTGTTTTAGTATCTCCTCCATTTTGGGTTTACTTTAACTGTCCACGGCACTCCACCATGTGTAAGGGGTTAGCTCGGTAGTGGGGTGTGTGACCCCTTGGATGGTTTCACCACACACTGAATTTATACAGACAGGCAGTCGAAGACGGTTGAAAACAAAGATTTTGGTTTATTCTTCCATCTTGCTGGAAACAAGTGCAAGCATCCAAACAGCATAAACAAAATCAAACATAAAATAAACCCTGGCCACTTGGGGCATCTATCTTCACCACACAGGAACCTATCTAGGAAGTCTGGCACAGCCTAGTGCTGGGCAGACATTGCTGGTCATACAGCAGAAAAACAATAGTCTTTTGATTTTTATCACACAGAAAAATCAATCCTCTCCTCACCTCCTCAGAAGACTTTCTGGTACTGCTCTCCTTACTCACAAAGACTCAGGATGCAGCAAATTCAGTGGTAATCCTATGGACTACTTATAGAGGCCTTAATTGCCTCATTCTGAACAGCTGGAGTCTTCCAACGGCCTTTAGCCTTTTCTGGCTACATTTGCAGCCGACGCCTAATAACAATTGGTGTATTGTCTAAACAAGGCAGAAATGTATGTCCCGTCTGTGACAACACCCACAGATTTACCTGACTTCCTGTCACATAAGGCACAGTTGGGTAAGATTTTATGGATACCACCACAGTATAGAGCGTTAGATGAGAATGCGTATGTAATGACACGAAACGCACTTAGAACTTGAGATTTATTTCACAAACAAGGAAAATGGAAGTATGATTCACCATTGATCCCACTTAGGGAAACAAATTATTTTTCACCGGGCAAAAAGAAAATTATTTGGGGAGTGGATAAAAGATGAAAATGCACTCCTAAAAGATATAATGGAAAAGGTTAAGATATGCACAATACAATAATTAAGGCGCAAGACAGAACTGATGGTGATAGATGAATGGCGGTATTTCCAGCTGAAGCATTTTGTCACAACATTGCCTCAACTAATAAGATCAGGAGAGGATTTATAACCTTTGGAGCATTTGTGCATAGCAAAGAACACAATAAATGGTATCTCCCGGATATACAAATAATTGGTGGCAATGGAACGAACAAAATTTTGAGGGTGGTACACTAAAACAGTTAAAATTAACTGTAAATGTCTGACAAAATCGTATATAACACCAGACAAAGCACATAAATATCAAATAGGGAAATCACCATATTGTTGGCGAGGATGCAAAGTAGTGGGAACTATGACCCACATTTGGTGGGATTGCCCCAAAATAAAAAATATTGGAGAGAGGTGTTGCAATTAATAAAAGAGATTATTAATATAGAAATACCAGAAGAGTCCAATAAAACAGTATAAGAATTTGTGATACCTCATCTGATGATTGCAGCCAAAAATTTGATACCAAGACATTGGCAAGAAATGGAAAGCCCTACAGTAAGAGATTGGATTAACCAACTACAACTGAAAGAGAACCCCTGGCTAATGAGTCACACTTTCATGAGAAAGTCAGCCTCTGGCTTAAAAAGAAAAAAAAATTACCAATGTAAATATAGGTACTGCGGTCGGTAGTGATTATCACACCTAAATGTTTAAAGGTGGTCACTACCTTAATAGATGTGGCAGAGCTAAGTAAAGGAGGACTTTATTTTATCAATGGGTAATAATACAGATGTACTCCAATCCAATAGTAGTCCTGAAAAGTGACTTATACTCTACCTAGTAGAGAAATTATTTATACATGTCTCTTGCGCTGTATTAACTTGTTCCATCAGATTATTCTCACATTCATTTATATTTGCCTAAACACCTGAGATTTGTTGAACTAGTAGCCCACAGAGATACTCCTTCAGTCTGGGTTCACACCTATGTGAATTGGTTGCGGCTTACACCGCATCCAATTTGCAGGACATTTAAAAAAAAAAAATATTTGAATGAGGCTGGTTCACATATCGTTGGCGCATTAGCA
This sequence comes from Rana temporaria, assembly GCF_905171775.1. Lineage (NCBI taxonomy): Eukaryota > Metazoa > Chordata > Amphibia > Anura > Ranidae > Rana > Rana temporaria. Next base: position 102,374,233 of record NC_053494.1, on the reverse strand, counting down.
CTCCACATTGCCCAAAAATAGTGTGCGTTTTCTAGGCAGTGCGGTCCGGCTCAGGTGCCAATTCAGGTCCATTATCTTCTATGGGAACGCATCTGATTCGCAGATGCGTTCCGTTGTGAACATGAATTCTCTCCCCCTTCTCACTACACCTCCCCCTGCTCAGCTGATCCACAGCTACAATGGAGAGGCACCGCTGAACAGCTGCCTTTTCTCTTCGCACAGAGAACGGAGCCGGAATTCGCACCGGACTGGTGTGAATCCAGCCTCAGGGAATCCCATATTTCTAACAGAGAAATTGTAGAATTATTCCACTCCAAAAAAATCAAAGAGATCAGAGTGAATAGAGGAGAACTTTCTCAACAAACTTAAGCAACTTAGGCAATTAGGGTTTTGTCTCTAAGGCCCCTTTCACACTGGGGCGGGAGGCGCGGTGGCGGTATAGTGCCGCTAAAAATAGCAGCGCTATACCGTCGGAATTGCTGTGGGATTCAGCCGCTAGCGGTGCGGTATTAACCCCCCGCTAGCGGCCGACAAAGGGTTAATACCGCCCGCAATGCTCCTCTCACTGCTCCAAAGATGCTGCTTGCAGGAGATTTTTTTCTCTCCTGCCAGCTATAGCTTCAGTGTGAAAGCCCTCGGGCTTTGACATTGAGAATGCTGGGCAGGAGTTTTTCAGGCAGTATTTAGGCGCTGTTTTTGGCGCTGTACCGCCTGATAAACTCCTATGTGTGAAAGGGGTCTAAGGAAGAGAAGCCTCTCCATTATTTTTTTTAAATTGTACTACCAATGGAGAACATTCAGAAAATTCCACAAGCAATATATTTATTATTATGATCTTTTGTAGACAATGTTGTATGTCTTCTAGAGAAGCAAGAATATATATATTTTTCCTTTAGGGTGTTTTATGTACCATATATCCATTTTGTACATTCCTTTGCCTTTTGCACTGTTGAATTAACCCCATTTCTCATTGGAAATTGAACTAGCAAATCTTTATTTTAAGACCTCTTTCACACAGGTGAACTGATCCCCTGCTGAATTTGAGTGGAACACAATGTCAAATGTTTTGCATCCTTATCTGTTCATTATTTTTACTGCATTTTAAAACCAAAGCTTTTTGGACTCATATTAGATCACTGGATGTCAACAAACGTGTGTCCATTTAGATGGGACTACCTGAGATCCTTCACCCTTAGAGCCACAAAAATGGAAAAGGATGCAGACCTTTTCCATTTTATTTTTCCGGACCTGGATGGACTTGCAGGGATTTGAATGTAAATTGACTTAGGTCCATTTAAATCTGAACGCTAATAGACTAACTAACTGACCTTACGATCAGGTCCATCTGAAAAACTTGATTGGACCACCCATGTGAAAGGAACTCAACAATAAGATAGTTACATAGTTAATCTGGTTGAAAAAAGATGACGTCCTTCCAGATCTCAACCCAGAGAATTTTTTTTATCATTTATCTATCATTTTTTCTAAAACCCATCGTTAACAAAAATAAATATTGCAACTTTTGTACCTCTTAGTTTGGGGATTTTACTTGTGGCTGAAATGTTTTGAATGTCTTGGAAACTTGAGTTATGGTAGTTTTTTGTGTACCTCATTCTCAACATCTGCAGTTTGTGGGACACTAGTGAAATTGGAAGCATAAAGGTGAATTGGAGTAATTTGCCCTTTCAGGTGACCAAAGTGGGTGGAGTTTTTAATTTCCTGCAGTGAGTTGATACCTTTAGTATTCCAAAACCCCGACATATGAGGAATGGCGGATACAGGTAAATGATGCATTGTTAAAGGAATGGCAGGTGTATAAGAACAGGGGTTTAGCAAATCAATTTAATGAAATGGGGGAACCATGGTGCATGCTACCAGGGCTGACACCATATATTTTGGGATCAGATTGAAATATAAAGGTCAATAGACAATTCACTAGCTATAGATTAGTTAAGGAATGATAGCTAAAATAGGAATAATTGGTATGGAGGATTCATGAAGGAGGGGGGTATGCTGGTAACGGATTTAGTTGGGCCCAAAGGAGGGAGAAGGGAAAAGGAAAGAGAAATGTATTTAAAAAAAAAAAAGATTTTTTTTGTAATATGTTATTGTTATATGTATTTTGTTTTTTTTATGTGTGTTTCATGATGTGATTGTGATGTAGGAAACATTTTAATAACAAGAGATTGAAAAAAAAAGTCTTCTGTTCATAAGATCATCAGTGTCCCTGCCAATGTGCCATTCCTGAAGCCAGCGTGCACTAATTTAGCATATCATTGCAGATTGACAGCTCTATCCCCAAGTGTGAACTGAATGATGTGACAAGTGCTGCTAAAGAGGTATCTTTTTTTAATATAAGTGAAGTGCATTACATTTCAGTTCACAAATCTCTCTCTTTCTTGTAACAAACTGTTTTGTGTTTTTTTGGCCATAGATGTCTCAAGATAATCCTCAGCCAAAGAAGAGCACAGTGGGAAGCCAAGATAGATCATCATCCCGAGAGGTAAATGGTGTTGTAATATTCCTAAAGCTTGTCAATATTTTTTTCTGTGAACGTATTTTTTATAAAATCTGTATGTTTTCTGTGTGTTTTATGCAGACTACAGGTGTTTTTTTTTCTCATTGCTCTTTCTTTACTGCACTTTCTTGCCCATTTTCTATATGTGTGTCTCCTTTGTATCCGCGTTCTCATTATTTATTACCTGTTATCACTTTTACCTCCAGTGTTTGTCACATTTCTTCCCCCCTTTCTACAAACTCACCCATTCTCTTTGTTATTTTTTTCCCATCTTTATCTCTCCCTTCATCTTTATTTCTGCACGCTCTTTTCCTTTCACTGTACCTTTCCTCTCTCCTTTGCTCTTTGCTATCTTTTCACTTGGTTTCCTCTTTGTCCCTCTTTCCTCCTCTGTCATTTTACCCCTCAAGTTATGCTGTTGACATTAATTTATAATTTTTTTTTCCAGAAAAAGTCACTGTATTCAAACATTGGACTCCACACAGAAAATAGAAACAGACAGGTGTGTACTGCAATGTTCCTCCTTGTCTGAGCTGAATGAAAACCTTTTCTGATAGTAATAGGGGGGCAGCTGGGGGTGGCCCACATTTTTTCTAATGTAACAGTGGTGAAGCACAGACCTTTCATTGTGTCTGTGTCAGTCTTATTATAAATGTACAAATGTATGCACGTGCAAATGCATAACTCCTCAGTGCAAATATGAACAAAAAAAACGCCAAAAGGATCAAAACTCAACCAAAGTGTTTGCAAATGTGAAAGATAAGGGAAATTATAAGTGTGACATAATCTTATACAAGTCCATAATCCAAAAGTCTATATTCCTCCATAATTGTAAAGGATAAACACGGTCAGCATCAGCAGATTCTTTCCAGGTGGCAGGATTGGGGCTACTCCCGCTTGCAGACTCACATACAGTATATGTAAAACATAAATGAAAAGCGAAACAGTGCCACCGACTAAGGGGGAGATTTACTAAAACTGGTGCACACAGAATCTAGTGCAGCTGTGCATAGCAACCAGTCAGCTTCTAGGTTGTATTGTCAAAACTTAATTGAACAAGCTGAAAGTGGTTCTATTTTTTTTTTTACCTCCACCACCTCTTCACATAAAGCTTGAAATGTTTTGTGTAGTTCTGCTTCCTCAGGAGCAGAAGGTGCAAAGATACAAATGCTACAATAACATTGACTGGAGGAATTATCCCAGATGTGGTATATCTCATGGTAAGTAGTAGATGAAAAGTCCGGATCCCATAAGGCAACAAGCATCAATAAATATATAGAAGAGTCTAGATATAAGCATGAAGAGCAGCCCTCATAATAAATGCAGGAATCCCAATCCGGCAGTGAGCTTCCCTGCACAGATTCAAACAGGAAAGCCTTACTTTAAGTCCACTCAAGGTTCTCATTTTTAACTAAAGCCCTGATGAATGGGGAGTTTCTTTGACCCCCAATTGCTCTGGCTGTCTTTTAACACAATATCAATACATTAATTTGGACTTGTGTCTTTTGGTCTGGTGCTCCTTCCATATATGTACATGTTTTTCTAGTAGCTATGGCCTAAATGAACACTTTTCCAGACATAAAAATCCAGACAGACAAAAAAAAAACACTGGAAAAATAAGTTGGCCATACACAACTAGATTTTCTCTTGTTTAGCCTGTGGCTGAACGAGAGTAAATCAATCAATCCCCTCATCCATGCTGAACAGGCATATTCACAGTTGCCTGAGAAAAAAGAACAGAAACTGCATGTGATAACATGCAGTCACTGTTTGGCCAATAATTTCTACCATGGCATTTGTTGAGCTGGGTGGTGTTGCAAGGACTTAAATTGTGAGCGGTCTATGGCGTCACAGCTGGTGATCTGAGATCTGCTTTTAGTTTACATGTATTTAAAGGGGAAGGGGAGGGGAGGGTGACTACTTTAAAAATAACTTTTAATACTTTCTAAAATGCATTCACAACAAGGTAAAAATGTGGTTGTTGAAGAGCATCATAACTCCCCTAATTGTTCAAGATCAGTAGCAGCTGTAGCCAAAGTGGAAGTTAATGGTAACTTACCTACTTCTTACCTCAATAACAGAAAGGTAATTTACTCCTACAAAAATGTATTGTATATAAATTGTCCAAATTAACTTGTTTATTGAAATGTATAAAATCTCTTGTGCAGCTATCACCTTTGTGACAGCTAAAGCTCATCATATATACCCATCCTTGTCTCCATGCTTTATGTTGTTGTGAAATCACTTTGGAAAACAATACCGCCAACCCAGCATTTCTAGCTGTGGCAATCTTGAGTATGGGCAGACAATTCCCAAAGCCTTTACTTCCTGGGTACCACCTGCCTTTAGCTTAGGTATGCAGGCAGGAGTGTGCGTACTTAGCTGAAATAGCCCCTCCCCCCTCCTCCAGAGGAAAGAAAAAATCCCCCGTCATTTTGGCCTAGACCAGAAACAAAAGGTGCAACTGAAGAAATGTAAAAATAAAAATTAAAACAAGTATATATAATATTTCTTCTTATCTTGTTACTAATTCTAGCAGCATAAAGATTAAAACTAGTTAATGTTGATTGGGAGTAAAGTTTGCTTTAATTTCAATGATAAAACCTGGCTGGTTGTTGTCATTGTGGTTGATTTACTAGTGGGAGAGTATAAAATCTGGTCAGCTTCACATAGAAACCAATCAGCTTCCTTTTTTTTTTTGTCAAAGCTTAAAGTAAGAATTTTGGCTTTTAAAAAAACAAAAAGACAAACATGTCATACTTACCTGCTTTGTGCAATGGTTTTGTACAGAGCAGCCCCCATACTCTTCTTCTTGTTTGAAAGTAAAAACGGTATAGTGCAGTGCTAAATCAAGTGATTGAAAAGAGTAGGGCTCCTGCTGTTCAGACAAAAGCTGATAGCGGAGATTCTAAAGTTCAAAAAAACATATAAAAAATTAATCTAATAATGACACTCAATGTGACTGATACGTTATAAACTATAACACATTTACATGAAACAAAGTATGTCAGCATACACACTTTTCAAAATGAAACGCGTCGGGACCGACTCTGCCAAAGCCACTGCGATTATTTGATTTACATGCTTTTAACACCTTCTCAAATGTGAGTGTCCATTTTTATCAATGTACTATTTGGATGAATTGCCTTTGAGTTTTGGTCACTACATCCTTGGTTGAGACCTATTGGCGACAATAGTGTGATGGACCTCTGCTTCATATGTCCACATTGGAAGCTGTGTATGCTGACATACTTCTCACCCGGGTGTATGCCTAGTTGGGTTCAACGTGTCTGGTAAGCAGTCTGTTATGCACCCCCCCCCCCCGCTCTATCCTCATTGGCTCACTGGGTTTGACTGATAGCAGAAGCTATTTTAATTTTTTTTGCTTATAGCCTTCTAAGGCTTGGTTCACACTGTTGTGCAGAGCGATTCGCAGCAGGGGGTCCGGTGCGTCCCTGTTCTCTGTTTCAGGGGTCGAATTGGGGGTCCGAATGTTTGACTGAATTCGGACGTGAAATTGATCAGAATACGCACAGGACTCTTCTGCAAATCGCTCCGCAACCATCCCAGAGCTGTGTGAACCTGCTCCATTGAGAGCCATTTACAGTCTCCTGACATGTGAATTGGATGAGGGGAAACTTGCATCCAATTCTCACTAGAGCGAACCCAGCCTTAGTGTCTTCTTGATATATGTCATTTTTTAAATATTTGTAAAAACATCTTAAGAGAGCATTTGATGTAACATTTAAAAGCTTTCTTATCAATGTTTTTTCAGACGGCAACACAGTTAATTCCAATTGTAGACACTTGTAGAATTGAAACCACTCTTGCACAAATTGGAGAAAATAAAGTGGTTAACACCTCAAGAAAAGCAGCAGTAGGACATAGGAACATCAAAAGGCGAGCTAATGAGGACAACGATATATCTGATTTTGAGAGGGAACTAATGAATGAAAAACATCACAGGAAAAAGAAACCTCTGGACCCTAGACATCGCCTCAGAAATGCAAAATTTACTGCACAGGAAAACTTGGTCCTTGTGGAGAATCTAATACCGGTTTTTCATAAACTCGCTGGCAACAACTTGGCCACCACAGATCCTGCCTGGAAGCATGCAGCCTGGCTAAAAATCACTGCTGCAGTCAATAGCTTGGGTGTTTATCCTAGGCACCACGAACATGTCAAAAAAAGATTTCATGACATTAAATTTGCTTTGAGAAAGAAAATGTCAGATGAACAGCAAAGCAGGTAATTCACATTTTCAAATAATCCTTATATTATACGTAATTTCTTATTTTGTTTTTGTTTATTTTTTTAATTACCTAAAAGTTTCCTCTCACTTTTTCTTATTTGTCTGTAGGAGATCAGGTGTTGGTATACTAGGAAATAAAATATTCTATCATGACTATGAGGAATTGCTAAAACCATATATTTATAAGGAATCATTTATTGGAATAGACGGAGGCTATGATTCCTCAAAACATATTAAAGGTAAGTTGCACAATAACTTTGTTTTGCTTTTTTTTTTTAACCTTAATATTTAAACATGTCAATGTACTTTCTTTTTTTTTTATTATTATTTCTTGAATATTCCTTTACCAGGTACTGTCTTCATCAATTATTGCATTAGCCATATGAGACCCGATGCACACTACGTTGCCCAGCAGTGTTTTCATGACTTCCAGGAGTCGGACATGATAGATTGTGCTTTTGTAAGCACTCTACAGAAGATGTCCTGTAAAAGTGGAGCATTTCCTTGCCTCCTTTAGCCTCCTCAAGCCTCTCTATTGGTCCATAAAGCTAACAGTTGCATTAAAGGAGACCAATAAGACACATAGGGTGATGATAGGGGTTGCATGACTGAGCTTCACTTTCACAGGAAAAAATCTCAAGCTTGTTCTCAGCCCCTATCTGTGGATCCACTTAACGTTTTGACATGAAGTTTTCACTGAAGGTAACCTCTGCTTACGGTTTGTTAGTTTTCCTATAGAGGCAATTTACAGAGCTAAGTTAATTTTATGTCCAGAATTCCTACATTACTGGAAACCATACAAGCCAACAATTATGCAAGCTGTGATAGCAGCTATTTTTTTTTTCTTTATCCAAAGACAGAAGTACAGAGAACATATCATACAGTAATGTTTGCACGTATCACAGGGGGTATAACAAGAAAATCTTACAATACTGTGGGAACCAAGACCACCCCATCTGGGACACAAATAGGGTCAACAAAATAACAAAAAAGAACAAGGTAAACGGATTCAGTTGGTAAAAAGGAAACAAAAAGAATTGTAGGGTTCCCTATACCCTGCTTTTTTTTCAGATCGGAGTAAGTGGTCGATCCCAGGCAGCTGATTACGTAATATAAACAGAAGATTGCAGGAGGAGAAAAATAAAAAGCAGATTAGCGGCATCTGTCAAAGGGACATCAGTCCGGATCACGGAGAGCCATTGATTACAAGGAGGATGAAAGAGCAGGGAAAACACTCTCTCTTCACTCCTCGTCCCCCCCATTGCCCCCTATTGATGCCAGGGTTTAGGACCAGAGTTAACGTACCATAGACACATACTCACTGGAGTATCTAAACTCATGCCAGTAATACCATTTCTTAAGAAATGTCTCTCTTAGGCCCCGTACACACGTCCGAGAAACTCGACGGGCAAAACACATCGTTTTGCTCGTCGAGTTCCTTGTGAAGCCGCCGAGGATCTCGGCGAGCCAACTTTTCCCATTGACTAACGAGGAAATAGAGAACATGTTCTCTTTTTGGCCCGACGAGATCCTCGTCGGTTTCCTCGGCGAAAAGTGTACACACGACCGGTTTTCTCGGCAGAATATGTCTCCCATCGAGTTTCTTGCTGAATTCTGCCGAGAAAACCGGTCGTGTGTACGGGGCCTAAGGCCTTTCTCGGTTGCCATCAAGTCTTCCAGCTCAATGATTTGATTAGTAACAAAAGGTGGTATCCTAGGACAACATTATTAAATTCCAATATTGCACCATTCTGTGCACATCATCATACCCAGTCCAAATATCAAAACACAAAGTAGGTATAAAACCTCACTTCAAATGGTAAAATATATATCATTTTTATATTATCATTTTAGGTTGTGTTTTATTCCCACTTTTGTAGGAACTCCTATACCCCTACTTTGTTTTTTCACATTGATTTAATTAACCTTCTTTAGCCACAGATACCGAGGGTGCCTGTGTTTATTTCCAAAAAAGAGTGCAGCTATTATGCATTGTAGTAAAGATATGCATCCCTGATTTCTATTGTACTGTGTTTTTTAAAATGTAGATCATAGAGTGGAAAATCTGGTGCAGTTGTGCATGGTAGCCAATCTGATTTTACCTTCAGCTTCTTCATTTAAGTTTTGATCAAAAAATAAAAATAAACTGGAAGCTGATTGGTAATTATGCAGAGCTGCACCAGATTTTGCACTCTCCAGTTTTAATAAATCAACCCCACTGAGTATTACCTGTTTGATATTTGCCTAGTTAAAATACCTGTCAGTTTTTTTTTTGCCACATGTATGCCATTGGGGTGATTGCCATTAATTTCCTGTCCATTAGACACAAATTGAAGTAAGAGAAAATATCCCCAAAGTATATGGTGCCAGCTAAGAGCACATTACCTTCAAAAGGGTTGATTTACTTTAGGCAAATAGGCTGTGCACATGCAAGGAAAAAAAATGCATTTTTGTTTGCACATGATTGATGGAAGTCAACAGAGCTTCTGATCATTTACTAATCTCTGGAGTAACTGCTCTTGCAAAGTGCAACTGCAGTTTGCAAAGTGCACAGCCTATTTGACTTTAGTAAATCAGCACCAAAGTGTCCCAAATACAAAATGTACCCGCTTCCTGTTATGAAGAGAAATTTTTGATTTTCGCTCAGTTTTAGTCCCGGTAAAAAGGGTCACTAGGACAAATAGAGAGAAAGTGGGTCTCCCCAGCAGAAACACGGACAGCAATAAAACTCTGATAGGGATTATAACTTTACTACACCATCCAAATAATTTTGGCTTCATACACTTTAATGAATTTGAAAATGAACCACTCCATTTTTGCTATTCCCTAAACAGAGCAACCTGGAACATTACTGTTGTACTCCGAAAACTCAAGTGAGAGTGGACTTTCTGTAACTGGTCAGGGGTTAGATCTGGACACAGATGAAGATGACAACACCACAAACATGGATGCCCCCATAACTTTTTATCAACAGCACTCTTCTCACTCTCTAGTTGGTAACTCCTCTGCAGCAGAACCTTTTACTAACTGTGCTAACTCTGTTGCAACAGAAAGTGCTGGAGTATCTGATTCTGATGTTACAGATACTGCTGTTCCTCCAGCTCCTCCATTACACAGACATACAGTATATGGTACAAGAAATATGGATCATCAGCAGTATGTGTTTGATGTTCCACAAAGTGAAAGATTGCAGGACAAAAAAAAAGCCATCGCAAATGTTTAATGAGTAGACTTGACGTTTTAAACAATCACCTCGCCAAATTTAATGGCTTGTATGAGCAACAAATTGCAACCACTCAGATCTATAGACAGCAACAATTAAATTTCATGTGTAGACAAAATGAACTGCTCACAGAACAGTTATCTAAGTTGGACTCATTAGCCACTCTACTTGGTGAAAGGAACAACAGCAGCAACATCTGAAATACTAAAGTCTAACAAAAAACGAATTAACTTATGTTATTAATGTTTTGTTAACCTTTCCAATGAAAGTTAATGCACATTGCTTGTATAGGAGCTGTTTTTGTATTGATTCTTGTTCATTTTAATTGCATAACATTATATTAATATAATAAATTGTTTACAGCAATATTTAAGGTGAATGATGTGGGCTCACTGTTCTTAGGCCCATAGTACAGAAAATCCTAACATATCTTCAGGGGACATTGAATTCCAAAAATGTGTTTCTTTTGTGCTAAACTAGTAACTATTCGCCAAATATGAAACAACACAATTTCCCATCTAGTAGGAAGTTGCTGAGGGAAGGAGAAAGGGAGGGAAGGAGGTCCGCCCTCAACCGCAAAAATGTTGGCAACTGTTTGTGTAAATAGAGAAATCCAGGTATTAGGTGTCACAGTGCGCTCTAAGGATTACCTTAAGGTGCTTACACTATGGATCGCAGGGCAACCTTAGAATGTGGGTTAGGTCATGATTTTACTGCTACTCGGACACCACACACAGATTATCATTACTTTCCTTTTCTACACTAAATGTGATAAGTAACAATACAAAAAGAAGGGCATAGATCTTAATTCGTTTTCTGCATAGCAGTTAATGCTGCCATGGATATAGATGTGCACAGTATTATTCAGTTTGTGTTTATTCGATTACATGCCCTTAGCACGTAATTATAGTTTTCTTATAATTTGTATTTGCAATAACAGGTACTTTATCCTTTTACGCATACAATTTCTGTTGGCCATTGTGACTTTTTTTTTAAAAAGTTGATGGCTACCCATTGTAATTCTGTATTTTACTTCAGACTGGGGTTGGTGTTTAAGCTTGGATATGCAACATGTATCGGGCCACTCTTCGTCTTAACCTGCTCGTCTGCCTTTTTCTTGATATTTTTTTAATAAATAAAATAAAAAACGACAGGGCATGAGAATTCACGTAAGCTCATGCATTATTAGTAAGCATAGCAATTACATGTGTAACAAAGTCATCTTTTTAAAGACAATGCTAAATTATATGCTCATGTAAGGTTAGTAGTTTACAATGGGCTGCATAGCTTCACTTGATATCTGCTAATATGAACACTTTTTACTCTTATTTAAAATAGTTCAGATCTGTGCACAAAACACCATACAATGGGGACACTATTTCTTAATATTCTATATAATAAGTTGGAATAGATACTTTAATTTTTGCACTAAGCAATGGGTTCATAGTCTTTTTAAAGTAAACCAATTCTTTGCTTATTCAGGGCAAGGAAACAGGCTAAATTTAATCCCTCCTCCTCAACAGCACATTTCCAGCTGGGAAAAGAGGCACCACCTTGTGTAAAGTTGTAGCTTAAATACGACTATGGACATGTGTGATAGTGTTGACTGAACCAACACAGTCACATATAGTGGGTCACATGCTTTGCCATACCTGAAAAGCATACGCTGCTGGAAGGGGAGATTAGAAAAAATTCTATTTTCTTTATCGTCTATTGAGGGACCCAGAAACTCTTAGAATTTTTAGACAGTCAGATTGTACAGCCACCTACAGGAGAAATGGACCGTGATAACAAAAAAATCTGTTGGCTAGTACAGGATAACCCTGCCCACAACGCTTACATTTTTTGTTAATGTTCTCAGGAGAGTTCATGTGTTTCCTTTCAACGCTTTGGAGCTTCGGACAAATTGGCTGTTTCTGCAGTGTTGGACTGTCCTGTTGGAGGGTCACCTTATCCAGGTTCAGTCAGACAATGCTACGGTGGTCTCGTGCATTATCCATTTGGGAGTGACTAGAAGTCTCACCATAGCAGGAGAAGTAGATTGATTCCTGTCCTGATCTGACCTTCCCGTTCTATATTTGTCTGCCAGGAGTACACAGACCAGGGAGCGGTCCCTACACTTGAAGTTCTGTCAAGACCTGTATCCCTAATAGGGGGCACCAGATGTGGCTCTCCTCATTTTTAGATTCAACAGATAGGTTTGTCCTCCAGGTAAGGGATCCTCTAGTGCTAGCAGTAGATGCTTCAGGGACTCTGTGGGATCAGAATACACATCTTTTTCTTCATTTGCTTTGGGTGATAGAAAGAGCTTTCCAGTAATCCTCATTGCTCCGTGTAGATCCAGGTACATGCGATAAATTGGCCTGGTAAGACACCTAGCAGAAACTTCATGGGCCCTGTCAAAATGTAAAGATCTTTTGTCTAAAGGACTGTTTTTGCCATTGTGCTTCACTGTGTCTGGTTTTAACAGTTCTAAGGGGCATCTTGGAATTTGTGTTTCATACTATGATGAGAGCTAGAAAGACTGAATCAGCGTTTGGCTCTCAGAATTTTCTAAGGCCAGGTCTCTGCCTGCTCTGTTTTGCTTCAGTGACCATTGTCTTTCACTCTTTGAATTAGATCTTTGTCCAGGGGGTCACCTAGTTACCACTCTTTGTTCCCCTGTGAGTCCATGGCATCTAAATCGGACATTCCGATCTGCTTTGACCACAGGTGGTGCTATTTTGTAGCCATCACTACTGCAGGATAAATGTCTAAACTGGTGACCTTTTCCTGCAAGGAAATTATTTTTCCTAGGGGCAGGGTGGACTTCCTTTTTGCCCTAGGTAGTTTTGGTCTTTCAACTCAATCAGAACAATATTCTCCCACCCCCCTCTCTGCTTCCAGTTTACTAAAGAAAATTTATATCTCCATTGCCTGCGTGTGGATTCCTATCTCTCAACCCATGCTTTTTCAGAAAGGCCGATTTTCTTTTTGTTTTTCAGATGGGCCCTTTAGAGTTTACCAGCTTTTCTTTTCTCCTTTGCTAGGTGTCTCAAGCTGACCATCCTATGATCTTCTAGTCTTAGGAATGGGTTCTACCCTTTCCTGTCAAGGCTTACGCTACTGGATTTGTGATTGCTTTTTTGCATCATTTGCTTTTTATGCTAAATCTTCTGTTTTCAAAACTTTTCAGAGCTCATGTCCAGCTTTATGCATTGGGTCCTTGAGGCAGCTCCCTAATTTTAATTTTTTTTTCTTTAGCCTGTTGGCTTTCGTTACAATTTCCCCCCTCTGTTGGACTGCTTTGGATGATCCGACTGTCTAAGATTTCCTATCGGATAAAGAAAACAGTTTATTTTCACATAATATAAATCTTTTTGTTGGCCATTGAGGGACTAAGCTCTGTCTTTATTTCATGCTCTTGGCAGAAATTCCTGACTATCTAAGAATTTGTGTTCTTCAATAGACTCCAAGAAAAGGATTTTATGGTATGTGCAAAAATCGTATTACTTTGTTCTGCATTGACAAAACTTTTTTTTTTTTTTTTGATGTTTGCACTTTCTGTGAGGAAAAAAAAAACAACCCTCAGGCGTGCACATTTACTTTATTTATACTTTTTTTAAATATAAGGTTTAAGTTAACTTTAATAGAATTGCAGTGTTTTACTGGTTTATTCTTTACATGTCCTTAAATGTACTGCATTAGATTTAGATTGCAGTGAATGTGACTGTCATATTTATTCGTTCGTCACCTTTTATCAGTTACTAATGTTGAGGAAGAATGTACATTTCATGAGCTTAACATTCAAAGAATGTGTCCTTTCGCAATTTGAGAAATTACACTTAGCTCTATAAGTGAAATAAATGAAACATATTTAAATTAAAGGATAAGTTCACCTTTTGTAACATGTTACGCCCATATTCAGGGTGTAACACGCCCCCCACTCCCCCCAGATCCACAATTTGACAGCTAGCTAGGATCTCCCCCCCCCCCCCCCCCCCCGGGCTGCGTCACTCATTCACAGTCCTCTGTGAATGGAAAACTACGAGTCCTGGCAGCCTTTGCTGCTGTCAGCTTGTAGTTTTCAATTAACTGCCAGGACGCTTTGCAGCGCTCTGGTAGTTCATGCTTCCTGTCAGATTATATCTGCTTGCCAGTACGATGTAAGGGCACAAAGATACACTGACAGGTCTGCAGGAAATGTGCATGACATCAGCAATCTGCTGATGGCTGGTGCAATGCTTTAGAGCCTCCAGCAACAAAAAATAATAAATACACATTTTTTACCTGCAAAAAAAATATATTTTTTTGTTAAAAGGTGAGCTTATCCTTTATATAAACTAGCACCCTTAAAGTAATATTAAACCCCAAACCAAAAATTTATTATTTTGTACCTTACCAATCATTAGATGTGGTGGCTGCATCAGTTTTCTTTTCGTTGGCTTTTTTCCCCTCTGCTTTCACCTAGTGATCTGGCCAGTAACACCTCCTGTATTAGTGAGACAAAACTCTGAAGGAATGAGCACAGGACACACAGCAGACAGTAGCATTGTCAGTCTGGGGAGGGGGTGTTAAATGTATTAGCAGATTTAGATACACTAACAAATTGAAACCAGGCTCCAGTTCACACTTTATAATCAGTTACATTTTATCCTTTGGGGATAAAGGTTTTCCATGAAAAAAATAAAAGCTAAATCATTATAATTACCCTTGCCAGTGTTAAGTGGTTTATCCCATCCATGTAAGCAGATAAATTATGCTGGAGAGCTTGTGAAAAACAATAGACTTGCTGGCTAGATCACCAGATAAATATAAAGGAAAGAAAGCCAAAAAAAAGGAAACAAATACAACCATCTCATCTAAGAATTGGTAACCTGCAATATAATAAATGCTTTCTTTTGGGTTTAATAATGCTTTAGCCCTGGTTCACAATGAATGTGTCTTCATTTAAAAGCACACAATTTCAAAGCCGCATGATGTCTATGCAAGTCGAACCTAAAATCGCTAAAAATAGTGCAGGAACTACTTTTTCAAATTGGTGCGGCATCGCAAAGTCGAAGTCACACAGTTCCATTGCCGACAATAGGGTGTGACTTGTCATGAAATTTGGATCTGTCAAACCGCATGACAAATCACACCGATGTGAACCGGGGCTTCATGAAACTAAGTCTTTGTGCTCACTTACTTCCTAAATTATGTCCAAGTCTCCCGTTTTTTTTGCACGGTACATTTGGAGGAGCTAGGGTGCCCAAAATCCATGCACTTTCTTATGCCAATGTCAGACACAGCTTGCATGGTTGATCTTGGATCCTTCTGCTCCAAAAAAACTTGTGCTTGCTTTTTGCCCACCAAATTCAAAGGGTGAAATCGCTGCCTATTAGAAATGCAAAGTTCTGAAAGACAGGGCTTCAGGTCAGCAATGGTTGGTTGGTATTGGTATACCAAAACACATGGATTTAGGGGATTCTGGGACTCTCCAAAATTTAATTCAATAATAAGAGTAGCCACTTTAGAAAGTTAGGTGAGCAGATTGGTTCAGTTTACATTTTTACATGTTGTTTTTAATGCCCAGTACACACTGTGAGAATATCGGATGGAAAAAAACTAGGACCGATTGTCCAATAATCTATTCATTAATACACAGCTTTTGAGAGCTGATCACGACAGTTTATGCAAAAATATCTAAAGGGGCAAGCACGAAAAATGTTCTCGTAAGATAACAGAACAAACAATTTTCTTGTAATTAGTATTGTATGTCTACGAAAAAAATTGTGTGACCAAGACCATGTATGCTCGGAAACGAAAGAATACAATACATTACATAATTTCCGAAGTTGTATTCTGACTTATGAGAATTTCATAACTTTAGTAACCTATTTGTTTTCGATATGAGACTAGCATGCAAAAAAAAACGGACAATCATTTGTCAGATATTCTCATCGTGTGTACTAGGCATAAGGCCAAAAGGCTTGGCTAGCACTGGCCTTTAAATAACGTAGTTCTGCATTGAACAGACTATTTACTATACCTTGCTTATATATAAAAAAAAAATCCATACATTAATACTAAAGTAAGTTCAATGTTTACAAAGTTAGACATGTTGTTTTTGCCATTATGACAACAAAGATACTGTAGTTTTGTAACATTTTTTGTGATGGTTTCTGTGTCAAATAAAAATTTCTTTGGTAAAAACTTTTGTTAAAATCTTTCTTAAATAGAATAAATAAACTATGTTTGCAATTATGTTTTTTTTTTTCTTTTTTATTGATTTCAACATATTGAAAAACAAATAGTTTGGATGAGATGTACCAGATTGAGCAAGTTAGATACAGTGTCTTGAAAAAGTATTCATACCCCTTGACATTTTCCAAATTTTGTCATGTTACAATCAAAAACGTAAATGTATTTTATGTGATAGACCAACACAAAGTGGCACATAATTGTGAAGTGAAAGGAAAATGATAAATGGTTTTAATTTTATTTACAAATAAATATGTGAATAGTCTGGCGTGCATTTACATTCAGTCCCACGCCCCCCGAGTCAATACTTTGTAGAACCTCCTTTTTGTGGATGTCTCTACCAGCTTTGCACATCTAGAGAGTGACATTTTTGCCCATTGTTCTTGGCAAAATAGCTCAAGCTCTGTTAGGATGGATGGAGAGTGTCTGTGAACAGCAATTTTTAATTCTTGCCACAGAATTGCAAACGGGACTTCATATAGCCAGTGTTGTAAGTAACGGCGTTTAAATAAACGCCGTTACCTATGATGCCCCTTTTGAGGGTAATGAGTAATCTACCTGATTACTCTTCCCCTTGCGGTAACGCCGGGCCCATTACTTGGGCGGCATTACCTGCAATTACATGTAGTACCTGTGTGTGTGTGTCAGCGGCCATCCATTATTAAAAAAGCGCTCCTCCTCCTCTGACTGTTCCGTGGACCGTGATAGGCGGAACAGTCATTTTCCCAGCAGAGCCTCTGTTTACTGTTCAGCCTATCACGGATGCCTTCTCATCCTCAGCCTCGGCCTCGGACGAGAGGACATCCGTGATAGGCTGAACAGTAAACAGAGGCTCTGCTGGGAAAATGACTGTTCCGTCTATCACAGAACAGCCTGAGAATGAGGCGCGGCTTTTGAATAATAGATGGCCGCCGGCTCCCTCTCGCCTCCTCCTCCCTCACAGTCCAGAGCCGCCCGCCGACTCCGAGTCACGGACGGACAGCACAGCAGGGACGAGGGAGTGAGTCTGGCTCAACTCAGCCGACAGCCGTCGACATCTCCCCTGTGGAGGCTCCGCTCCACCACCACCGGTCCGGACTCCGGATAGGATAGTCACCTGAGAGCGCCAGCAGTGCACCGACCGACCGTGGCCCTGCGCAGGTGAGGAGCCGAGCGTGATCGGATTGGAAGTGGGGGGGTGGGGGGGAGAGCTGACCTAGTCTACAAGAGAAGTTTTTTTTAAATAGCTGCAGACTGGGGGGTGGCCAAAATTTGTCAATCGGACTTCTTTCTCAATCGATGGCCCCCGCTGAATTAGCAGGCACAGACATCATACATGCCTCACTGTGCCTGTTACATGTCTCACTCACTGTGCCTGTAACATGCCTCACTCACTGTGCCTGTAACATGCTTCACTCACTGTGCCTGTAACATGCTTCACTCACTGTGCCTGTAACATGCCTCACTCACTGTGGCATGTTACATGCCTCACTCACTGTGGCATGTTACATGCCTCACTCACTGTGGCATCATACATGCCTCACTCACTGTGGCATCATACATGCCTCACTCACTGTGGCATCATACATGCCTCACTCACTGTGGCATCATACATGCCTCACTCACTGTGGCATCATACATGCCTCACTCACTGTGGCATCATACTTGCCTCACTCACTCACTGTGGCATCATACGTGCCTCACTCACTGTGGCATCATACATGCCTCACTCACTGTGGCATCATACATGCCTCACTCACTGTGGCATCATACATGCCTCACTCACTGTGGCATCATACATGCCTCACTCACTGTGGCATCATTCATGCCTCACTGTCAGTGAGGCATGTTACAGGCACGGTGAGGCATGTTACAGATGGCACAGTGAGGCATGTTACAGATGGCACAGTGAGGGGTCGTCTTATACAGTGAGTATATCCCAAAACCAAAATTTTAGCTGGAAAATTAGGGGGTCGTCATACGCCGGCAAAAAAAAGTCATTTACTTTGCTGAGTAACTAATTACTTTGCCAATGTAGTAACTGAGGCCCAGATTCACAACCGAGATACCACGGCGTATCTCCAGATACGCTGTCGTATCTCTGCGTTGCGCCGTCGTATCTATGCGCCTGATTCTTAGAATCAGTTACGCATAGATAGCTGTTAGATCCGACAGGCGTAAGTCTCTTACGCCGTCGGATCGTAACTGCATTTTTACGCTGGCCGCTAGGTGGCGCTTCCGTCTAATTCCGCGTCGAGTATGCAAATTAGGTAGATACGCGAATTCCCGAACGTACGCCCGGCCGACGCAGTAAAGTTACGCCGTTTTCCCGGCGTATAGTTGCCCCTGCTATATGGTGGCATAAGTGCAGCGTAACAATGTTAAGTATGGCCGTCGTTCCCATGTCGAAATTTGAAAATTTTGCGTCGTTTGCGTAACTCGTCCGTTAATGGGGCTGGACGTAATTTACGTCCACGTCAAAACCAATACGTCCTTGCGGCGTATTAGGAGCAATGCACACTGGGAGATTTCCACGGACGGCGCATGCGCCGTTCGTGAAAAACGTCAATCACGTTTGGCCACAGTACATTTACATAAAACACGCCCCCCTGATCCAAATTTGAATTAGGCGGGCTTACGCCGGCCGATTTACGCTACGCCGCCGCAACTTACGGAGCAAGTGCTTTGAGAATACAGCACTTGCCCGTCTAAGTTGCGGCGACGTAACGTAAATCGGATACGCTACGCCGCCGCAGAGATACACGGATGTACAAGAATCTGGCCCTATGTCACTAACTCAATTACTTTTTCAGACAAGTACCGTATTTGCCGGTGTATAAGACGACCGGGCGTATAAGACGACCCGCTAATTTTACATTTTTTTTACGATTTTTTGCCTGTACTCACCGTATAAGACGACCCCCCTTCCGAGGCTTCCGACGCTTCATATTTCTTCCTTCTTGAAGCCATATTCTTCTTTATTCTTGCTGGAGCTGAAGCCAATCACGGCGAGCGATGTATTCTATTAATGAATACAAAGCCTGCTTGGATTGTAATATTATCATCCCACGCCTCTCTGACTCTCAAAGCCAATCCGAGCAGGCTCTGTATTCATTTGAATACAACGCTCACCGAGATTGGCTAAGCGGTATATACTGTATGTATCCGAAGCTACATACAGTATTACTGCACATGAGATGTTCAAAACTTGAGATATTTTTTTATAACCTAACACTTTTGGAGTTTGTGATTAGTAGAAGTGAAGCTATGGGGGATATACAGTTGTGCTTATAAGTTTAGATACCCTGGCAGAATTTATGATTTCTTGGCCATTTTTCAGGGAATATGAATTATAACACAAACTTTTCTTTCACTTATGGTTAGTGTTTGGCTGAAGCCAATTATTATCAATCAACTTTGTTTACTCTTTTTAAATCATAATCACAACAGAAACTACCCAAATGACCCTGATCAAAAGTTTACATACCCCAGTTCTTAATACCGTGTATTGCCCCCTTTAACATCAATAAACAGCTTGAGGTATTTTATAGTATTTGTGGATTAGGCTCTTTATCTTCTCAGATTGTAAAGCTGCCTTTTCCTCTTGGCAAAAAGCCTCCAGTTCCTGTAAATTCTTAGGCCGCCTTGCATGAACTGCACGTTTGAGATCTCCCCAGAGTGGCTCAATGATATTGAGGTCAGGAGACTGAGATGGCCACTCCAGAACCTTCACTTTATTCTGCTGTAGCCAATGACAGGTCGACTTGGCCTTGTGTTTTGGATCATTGTCATGTTGGAATGTCCAAGTACGTCCCATGCGCAGCTTCCTGGCTGGTGAATGCAAATGTTCCTCCAGTATTTTTTGATAACATACTGCATTCATCTTGCCAACAATTTTGACCAAATTTCCTGTGCCTTTTTAGCTCACACATTCCCAAAACATCAGCAATCCACCTCTGTTTCACAGTATAAATGGTGTACCTTTCATCATAGGCCTTGTTGACTTCTCTCCAAATGGATATGGTTGTGGCCAAAAAGCAAAATTTTGGTCTTATCACTCCAAATGACTTTGTGGCATAAGGTTTGAGGCTTGTATCTGTGCTGTTTGCCGTATTGCAAGCGGGATACTTTGTGGCATTTGCTTAGTAATGGCTTTCTTCAGGCGAATCGACCATGCAGCCCATCTTTCTTCAAGTGCCTCCTTTACCCGCATACACACGGTCGGAAATTCCGATAGGAGCTTTTCATCGGATATTCCGACCTTGTGTATGCCCCATCTGACTTTTTCCGACAGACTTAGATAGAGAGCAGGTTCTCTATTTTTCCGTCGGAAATTCTGACTGAGTTTTGCCCGGTCAAAAGTCCGACTGTATGTGTACGTGGCATAATTGTGCATCTTGAAACCACATGTTTTTAGAGAGTCCTGTATTTCACCTGAAGTTTTTTGTGGGTTATTCTTTGCATCTGAACAATTTTCTTGGCAGTTGTGGCTGAATCGTTAGTTGGTCTACCTGACCGTGGTTTGGTATCAACAGAACTCCTCATTTTCCACTTATTGATTAGAGTTTGAACACTGCTGATTGGCATTCTCAATGCCTTGGATATCTTTTTATATCCCTTTCCTGTTGTATACAATTCAACTACCTTTTCCTGAAGATCCTTTGGCAATTATTTTGCTTTCCCGATGACTCAAAATTACAAAATTTCTCTGATCCCAGCCAAATGGCCTAGCCTTAGAGGCAGTATAAAGAGCTGTATTCCTGTTATAGTCTTTATGTACATTACAAAAGCAGTCATAGAAATAGAGTTGAGTCTTTACTGCTCTCTGAGGCTCTGTTAGGGCCATTTCACACTGGTCCGACATGGGCTCCGACTTCCACGTTGCATGAAATGTCAAAATAATGGTTCCCTATGAGAGCCGTCTTAAATGGTCCGACTTGTATTGGTCCAAATTTTAAAATGCTTCCTGCACTACTTTGGTCCGACTTGATTTGAATAGAAGTCAGGATCATCATCGTAACTGATCCGACTTATGGCATGCGACTTGTGCTCTGAGGATCTTGAGCGGAAAACCCCACACCAAAATTGAAAGAAAAAAACTACACCATACAAGACCGAATGGCATTCCCCCCATCTAAGATCCAATATCAGACTCCAATAATCGGCATTTAGCCCAGCAGGTCAGGAATGGGGGGAGGGGGACAAGCAAGGCCACATGCCCTCAACATGGGGGGGCAAGGGGCTCTGCACCCCCCACCCCAAAGCACCTTGTCCCCATGTTGGGACAAGGGCATCTTCCCATCAACCCTGGGCGGTGGTTGTGGGGCTCTGCAGGCAGGGGGCTTATCGGAATCTGGAAGCCCCCTTTAACAAGGGGCCCCCAGATCCCAGCCCCCCTATGTGAATAAGTATGGGGTACATTGTACCCATACCCATTCACCCCTAAAAAAATCAGTGTAGTGTAAATAAAGTTTACAGTTTTGACAAGTCCTTTTTTAAAAGTGAAGAATGTCCCACGTAGTAGCTTCAATGTGTCTTCTTTCTCTGGTTCCATCACAATGGGTTCTTGCTCCGGTCTTCTCCTTCTCCCTCTGGTTATGTGCTCCTCCGGTCTTCTCCCTCCACTGCGGTCTTCTCCGCTGCCGACCCAGTCCTTCTCCAATGCTGACTCCCACCGTTGTCTCATCTGCAATGTCTGCCAGTTATTACTGTATATAGTCATGGGGCGTGGCAATCCGGTGATGTCACACTGTTTAACATTTTTTTTAAATTGGCATGGGGTTTGGCCTTAAAATCCATACCAGACCGAAGGCACTAAGGTACATTTGCTTGTTTGCTGACATCAAGAGTACTAAAGTACCTGCTCTATATACTGTGGCCACGAGCGGTCCCTTCCTACTTTTCTCCGGGTAATCTGTAAGCCTTTAGAACAAGGATCCCCAAACTACGGCCCTCCAGCTGTTGCGGAACTACACATCCCATGAGGCATTGCAAGACTCTGACATTCACAGACTTGACTAGGCATGATGGGAATTGTAGTTCCTGAACAACTGGAGGGCCGTAGTTTGAAGACCCCTGCTTTAGAACATAACAAGATGGCAATCAATGCTGATAGTCTTATCATTATCCAATGGAATTTTAGGAGAACTGGAATCCCAAATTTTGCCATCAACTTTTTAGAAATCTAAGGCTAAAAGGAGGGTTAGGAGTGCTGGATTTAACACTATTCTGGTTACTCATACTAGACTGGTGCCTCTATCAAAACCTCAAAGTCTCAATACAAAGGGAAAAGAATCCCACATCCCCTTACAAGGTCTAGCCTGGCTCAAAACCAATATCCCCAGCACCGCCAGATACCATCCAAACATAGGGAAGACATTGGGGTCATGTCCAGTGTAATAAACCTGTCAACAATCTCACCACACCCATCTCTATAAACCCCTGTCATAGACTTAGGCCTCGTACACACGGCCGAGGAACTCGTCGTGCCAAACACATCGAGTTCCTCGGCCAGTTCAGCCCTGAAGCCGCCGAGGAGCTCGGCGGGACGAGAGCTCCCATAGAACAACGAGGAAATAGGGAACATGTTCTCTATTTCCTCGTCGAGCTCCTCGTCGGCTTCCTCGGCCGAAAGTGTACACACGACCAGTTTCCTCGGCAGAATTCAGCCAGAAACTCGGTCGGAAGCTGAATTCTGCCGAGGAAACTGGTCGTGTGTACGGGGCCTCACAGTTTGCTTCTGGTCTTGAGAGAGGGGACATAGATTTTGGAAATTAACAAATTCATTGCAAAGGACTTTCAGCGGAACCATGGGCCTCTCTACATCATCTTTAGTCATTCCAAAATCTCCCCTCAGTTACTGGAGTGCACTGCACAACAAACATTTTATATTCTCAATTCCCTTTTGCTCATCTCTTTCTGTAAATCTGATGAGATTAAAAAAAAATTGCATACATAACATGCTATACAGACAGTCTCATGATTTTCAAAGCTCCCTGTATTCCGCTGGATGATAACACAACAAAATATATTTGGAAAGGGAAAGATGTACTACAAACCTACTTTCCCTTAGAAATAAATCAATTTCAAATAAATCAATATAATCTTTATCCCCAAATCCTCATTGGCTAGGAAATATCAGGCCACATACACACGGTCGGTCCAAACCGATTAAAACGGACTAAAGTTCAGTTTCATCGGTCCAAACCGCCCGTGTGTACGCTTCATCGGTCTGTTGTCCTTCGGTCCAAAAAAAGAGAACTTGCTTTAAAATCGAACCGATGGACGGCTGACCGATAGGTCAAAACCGATGGTTAGTATGCAAAAGCATCGGTTCAAAACCCACGCATGCTCAGAATCAAGTCGACGCATGCTTGGAAGCATTGAACTTCGTTTTTTTCAGCACGTCGTGTGTTTTACTTTTGAAAACGATGGTGTGTACGCACATCAGACCATCAGTCTGCTTCAGCAGTGAACCGATGAAAACGGTCCGTCGGACCATTCTCATCGGATGGACTGATCGTGTGTACGCGGCCTAAGGCGCCTGGATACAAAATTCTTACATGTTGGTACAAGGTCCCCCTCATACTCCTTAATGATTGAGGGATTGCTTTAAAATGTTTTAAAGTGCCACAAACCCCCAATGATTGGAAAGGGGAGGGGGAGTTAAAGTGTTTTAGGTACATTTGTGCCATCTAGCATTAGCACACAATGCAGTTTTGCGACATGACGTCATTAGCAAACCGGCTGTCACACATGACATTTTTAACTCTATTGCAGTACCAATCTAAGTTCATGTGAGTGCACTCAGGAGCCCCAAAAATTGGGAAAGTGGTGTCAGCAGAGGTGCCCAATTGTTAAGTAGAAGCTTTAAACAATTGTGATCTGTCTCTCCTGCTGTTTGTTAAGACTAAAAAATAGCAGTAGAGACAGATCACAGTTGTTTAAAGCTTCTCCTTCACATTTGGGTGCCTCTGCTGACACCACTTTCCCATCTTTTTGGGTCTCATAGACCTCTTACTGAGAATACATCAGAATCCTGAGACCGCAGAGCATAAGGCTGGATTCACATCTATGTATTTTTTTTAGCTTTTTGCATTTTGCAGATTTGCACTACAGAACGTGTTCCATAGGAAACCATGTTAAATGGACTGTAGTGCAAATCTGCAAAATGCAAAAAGCACTAAAAATGCATAGGTGTAAAACCAGCCTAAGACTGGAAGGGAGAACACAGGAAGTGCCGCCTAAGTGCAGTATTGCAAACAAATTTTAATGGCAAAGTAGCGGTAAACACTAACAACAGGAAGTTAAAACATAGGCTCATCTGTAATCTGATGTTGTAATGAGATGTCGGGGCTCCAGGTGTCCAATAAAGGATTCAATGAGCTCCAATGTGGCCGGGGAGTCGGCAGAAGCCCAGGCCTGTAGAAGAAGCTGAACTCCGAGTGCATATTTTATGTACCTGCCGGATGAGCCTGATGTGCAGTGGGAAGGCTTTTTTGTACAACCCCGGCTCAAGGGCCACCGGTGTTGCAACAGTGGCCACAAGAGCCTGGCAGTGTATGGGTGTCTGGTTCGTCTTTGGTGTTATCAGTTCAGCTGGTGCAGCACAAAACAGGAAGCAGGCTTGTAGGGGCAGGGCTGAGGAGACACTGAATATGTAGTCAGACAGCCGGGTTTGGTAACAGACGATCAGATGTAGGTTTAGACGACAGGCAGAGAATGGTCAGGATACAAAGTTCGGCAACAGTATATCAAGCAGTGTAGAGATAAGCAGGATATAAGCAGTGTAGTCTCTATGAGCTTGCCACATCTTACCATTCCTCCTTGCAAAACTGCTCTAGCTCCTTCAAGTTGGATGGTTTGAGCTTGTAAACAGCACTCTTTAAGTCTGACCGCAGACTTTCTGATGGATTGAGGTCTGGGCCTTGACTAGGTCATTCCAACACATTTAGATGTTTCCCCTTAAACCACTCATTCCAACATCAAAACGTGGATTTTTTTACAACGGATGTTGGCTCAAACTTGTCTTGCATACACACGGTCGCAGAAATGTTGTTGGAAATTCCGATCGCCAAGAACGCAGTCACATACAACACGTACATTGGTACTATAAAAGGGACGTTCAATACCTGTGTGCCACCCTTTGGGCTCCTTCTGCTAATTTTGTGTTTAGTAGAAGTATGGTGAGAGACGATTCTTGCTTATATGTCATCTGCTGCTTTTCCAGATCTCTCGGAGTCTCAGAGAAATCAGTTTGTCAGAACTCTGTGTGAATATCAGCAGCAAAACAGCTTCATTAGTCTAGCATTATAAAGAAAATGCTGCATTAAGAGATTAAAAAACTTGCAGCGTGACAAATGTGCCATCCCCATTAGTTTTACCAGACCGAGCGCTTGATTCAGAGCACGCGTGGAATTTTGTGCGTCGGAATTGTCTACACATGCTCGGAATTTACGAGAATGGATTTTGTTGTTGGAAAATTTAAGAACCAGCTTAAATTTTTGTTGTCGGAAATTCCGACGCACAAAATGGAGCCTACACACGGTTGGAATTTTCGACAACAAGCTCCCATTGAACATTTGTTGTCGGAAATTCCGAGCGTGTGTACATGGCATTAGTGTAAAGCCCCGTACACACAATCGGAATTTCATATGGAATTTTCTGTCAGGATTCCGATGAAGCTGACTTCCATCAGTCTTGCATACACTATCAGACTAAATTCTGACCGTCCAAAACACGGTGACATAAAACACTACGACGAGCCGAGAAAAATGAATTTAAATGCTTCCGAGCATGCGTCGACTTGATTCTGAGCATGCGTGGGTTTTTTCTCTGTCTGAGAATAGGAATCTCCTATCGTTTTTTTTTCCATCGGAAAAAAATAAAACATGTTCTATTTCTAAACACCGACGGAAAAAAATCCGATGGGGCCCACGCACGATCGGAATTTCCGATGAAAAAAGTCCATCTGACTCTTTTAATCAGAAATTCCGATCGTGTGTACGCGGCATAACATGTTTGTAATTTTGGTTTAAAAAACTGAAGGTTTATAATCACTTTAACAAACAAGGTCTGCACACCACTATTACACCATTCACCGATCAACAATGAGATCGGCTGTGCCTGGCTGTCACATAGCTATACAGTCTTCAACAATAGCTTAATTTAATAAGGTTCCAAACCAATATTACATGAGTCATAGGAGGAATAAAGAGCACATCTCATAATGTGGAAAGTTAAAATATAGTAAAATGTATTAATAAAAGCCAATCACATGAGAAAACATGTTAATTGTAAATTTTCAGTGACAGCACCACTGTGAGTCCCACCATGACATCACACTAGCCAAAACTCAACCTTATGCGTTTCCTCTTTACAGATAGAATCCTCACAGAAATTTCACTTTGTGGACGTTATGCTTTATGGACTTTGCAATGTTTTGGCATTTGCAGCTTTATTCATTTACACATTGTAATTTTTATATTGAATTTTATCATGTAAAGTGATGGTGCACTTTATTGTGATTATAAGTGATTTAACCGTTTCCCACCCAGCCTATTGTAATATGATAGGAGCTATCCCGTTGTTGGTGGAGATCATATGATGTCTTCCAAGGATCGCATCTCATGAGTGTCACAACTTGTCAGGCGGACACAGTGGGTGGTAACAGATCACTGTACCGGGTCGATGCCAGTACCATGTGATCACTGTGACCGATCACAGCAGATCGCAGGACAATTGTACACTATGGATGTCTGTATGGTATATTAGTTGTGTACTATTGTGTTGATCTCTGTGATTGGTCACAGTTATCACATGGTACAGATAGGGCCAATCACCGCCCATCTGTACCATGTGATTAGCTGTGGCCAATCATGCCCAATCACAATAGTACACACTGAATGAATGGATTTCCTTCAGAAAAAAAATGGTTGCTTATAACAGTGATTATCACTATTATAAGCCATCATCGCGTGCAAAAAAAAAATCCTGATCACCTCTCCAGAGTAGTACAGTGTTACTATGGTAACACTGTATTGCTCTGGTCACAGTATGTAAAAAAAAAAAAAGAAAATGTAATAAAACAAGATAACAAAAGTGATTTACATACTGTCACAATTTAGTGTCCCTAATTACTGTCACACCAATTATATGATGGTGCTGTACTGACTCCTCTTTTCAGGTCCCTTGCTGGTGCTCCTGGCTCCTCCACCTGCCTGCTGTCCTCTATGGGTGGCCAGATGTTAACAGACCGCCTGTCCGTTTACACCCCGACTGCCATCTGATCCGCTAGATGGATGGAGAACACATTCTGATCTGCTAGCTGAATAGGGAACAGATACCCATATGTTTGTTGTTAGCGGATAGGATCAGATTGGATTTTGGCGGGTGTAAACAGACAAATGTAGAGGATAATGGAGGATCCCAACGGGACCGCCTGGAAAACTGACAGGCGGACCCAATCGGTCTGCCCACGTGAAAGGGGCCTTAGGCATAGATGATCCAATGACTCTATGAATCCAGTACAGAGCTCATAGTCAAAATAAATTACTCCATCTACCAAAGGAGCCTTTGAGATGAAAGATTAAATCAGTGTTGTGTTCATTGGTTTAGCATTGACAATTTTGGTTCCATTATACAGAAGCCATCTTTATAAGATTCCCTCCCCCCTTCCTTTCGTCCCACTTTGGAACCATATGTGAATAATAGTCCTGAAGTTTCGTACATGTTAGGATCAACATCACTATGCCTACAGTGAATAGACTCCCTTAACCACTGCGCTTGCTGCTTTTCGCATGTCTCCATTTTGCCTTTTCGGGTGGAAATGGTTGCTATAATTTGGATCAGTTGTGATATGACCAGAATATGATGGCTTTGATAATCCCCATTGTTACACCGTTGTTTGACATTAAGGCTCCATGCACACTGGACGTTAACATTTTTAAGCCTTTTTTTGTGTGGTCAGAAAGACAGCTCCTGAACGTGATTTTAGGGCATTCAGTCAACAGCCCATAATATCTACTGCTGATAAACATCCAAAACCTTCCATGTGTGCATGGACACATAGGATAACATAGAGGGGAGTTTATGGGCTGTTAAAAAAACGCCCAAACTCCCAAAAACGTCTGTTTATAAGCTTCAGTGTGCATGGAGCCTTATTTGTACTATTGTACTATTAACCACTTAAGGACTGCCTCCTGCACATATACGTCGGCAGAATGGCACGGCTGGGCACATATACGTACAGGTACGTCCTGTACTAGTACCCAGCTGTGGGTCGCGGGCGTGCGCCTGCGACCCGGTCCGAAGCACCGGGACCGCTGAACCAGCGGACCCGATTGCCGCTGCAGTCCTGCGATCGGTCCCCGGAGCTGAAGAACGGGGAGAGCTGTGTGTAAACACGGCTTCCCCGTTCTTCACTGTGGCGGCAGCATCGATCGTGTCATCCCTTTTATAGGGGGACACAATCGATAACGTCACACCTACAGCCACACCCCCCTACAGTTGTAAACACTTCAGGGAACACATAAACCCATCAGCGCCCCCAGTGGTTAACTCCCAAACTGCAATTGTCATTTTCACAATAAACAATGCATTTTAAATGCATTTTTTACTGTGAAAATGACAATGGTCCCAAAAATGTGTCAAAATTGTCCGAAGTGTCCGCCATAATGTCGCAGTCACGAAAAAAAAAATCGCTGATCGCTGCCATTAGTAGTAAAAACAATTTTTTTTATAAAAATGCAATAAAACTATCCCTTATTTTGTAAACGCTATAAATTTTGCGCAAACCAACCGATAAACGCTTATTGCGATTTTTTTTAACAAAATATTTAATTTTCTTTTCAAAATATTTTTTTTATAGCGCAAAAAATAAAAACCGCAGAGGTGATCAAATACCACCAAAAGAAAGCTCTATTTGTGGGAAAAAAAGGACGCCAATTTTGTTTGGGAGTCACGTCACACAACCGCGCAATTGTCAGTTAAAGCGACGCAGTACCGAATCGCAAAAAGGGGCAAGGTCCTTTAGCTGCATTTTGGTCCGGGTCTTAAGTGGTTAAGTACTTCATTGTTTTTCTAAATCTCTTTTCAATAAAAATCATTGGAAAAGAAAGTTTAACCAGACTTTAAGTTAACATTTACTCAAGTGGTGCTAGCAGGTCACTTTTCTAGACTTCTAGGTTAAAACAACTGAAGATCTATATGAGCAAATAAAGTGATATTAAAAGAATTTTTTTTTTATTTTTTTGCTAAAACGAAATGGAGGGTATACTTACCTGCTGTTTGCAATGCTATTGCACCCCTTACCTCCGCTTTGGGAGTCCCCTGCCAGCACTGTCCACTTCCTCTTCTTCCAAGTGCCCTCATAGCAAGACGTGTGCTATTAGGGCATCCATGATCATCTTACATGCCCTATAACTGAGTTTAAATAAATGTTTTGCTAATTAAATGTAAAGATCATAGACGTGGATCACAGCAAGCAAGCTATTTAAACATTTAACGTTGAAATATGTGACAACTGATAGTATTCAGAAATAACTTGAAATTGATTAGAAGTGTCACTGAATATCGATGTAATTTAGTGGGTTACATTGTATTCTGAAAATGAAAACTCAGGAAACAAGGCTCTGCAAAAATACCTATAGCCACTCACAAAAGGCAAAGCAGCACAATAAGGCTATTATTTTGACTAAGGACAAAGTAATGTTAATCACATGCACAGTCAATACTAATCTGGTAAAATATGCAGGAATACTTCTGTTTGTATTAGAATTTAAGCAGAAATCACAGTCACATAAAGGGTTTCCTTCTCATTTGATACAGAATAGATTATGAGATTTAGCAGCTTCAAAAGAGGATTTAAATCATTAGTGCTAATACCCTATAAGGAAAAACAAAGAGCTGTAACAATTAACTTTACGGAATTAATGTTTAAACCTTTTAACTTTTAAAACATATACACTGAAGGCAAATAAATATTATTTTTACTGCTTAAAAAAACATTATATACACATAAGTTGTATATTTTAAATCTTGTTAGTTTTTATGTATATTTATTTCAGTTGTTTTCACTGCACAATATACCACGAGAGTCCTAACATTTTAAATAGGGATTATGACAGAGTTCATAGAATGTCCTTGGCGGCATAATAAACTGCATCTAAAAGAAAACAATCTTGACTTTACACTTACATTCTCTTTCTTTAGAGTGGTAATAAACCCAGAAAAAGGATTAAACTGCAGCTCATCAATACTTAGATGTGGTGACTGCATTTGTTTTCTTTTCTTTTTCCTTTATTTTCACCTGGTGATTCTACTAGTATGCATGTTATTTGTCAACTGACAGATCAAGCTGTCCGGACAAAGCAGCAGTTAGAGCATTGAGACAAACCATTTACCCTACGTTTACACCAATGCGGGTTTTAGTGCGTTTTGCAGTTTGCAGAAACACACTACAGTCTATTTAACAATCGACTACAGTCAATTATCAAAGACACAGCATTTCTCTGATCACCAACCAGAGCAGTACACTATCACCATTCACAGTGACACTGCACTGCTCCAGTGAGAGTGATCAGTGACCAATTTATTTTCCTTTTTGAGTGTGTAGTACAGTACCCAGCACGGTACTGCACACTCTCTCTCCCCTCACAGGCAATTGCTGTGACAGGAGAGACTTCACAGGCTGCCCCATTGCAGCCTGTGTTTACATGTGTGATAGTTGTGATTGGTCACAGTGATCTCATAGTACAGGGCCAGTGAAATTAGCCCTCTTCTCAGATCTGTGATCCGCTGTGGCTGACAGACACAAAGGAGCAGAACAAGAAGATGTACTAGTACATCCTCCCAAAATAAGGAAGCTCCTGCCTGGCCATTTATATATAGCGGCTGGGTGGAAGGTGGGAAGATGTCACTTTGTCTTATTCGGTCTTTTTAAAGCCTACCCACATACTTGTTATTGCCTGCATCTTAGAATTATATATGCTCTGTTGTTAAGACAAAGGTTTGAAAAAGGCTCTGTATTGTTCCCTTAAATACCTCTGTAAATTCACATCCATATTGCATTGTGCTGTCACCAGTGGTGGCTGGTGCTCCAAATTTTTGGGGGGGGGCAAACGAAAAAACAAAACAAAAAAACAATTGCAGCCTCACTGTGCCCATCAAACGCTGCCATTGTGCCCATCAAATGCAGCCACTGTGCCCATCAAATGCAGCCACTGTGCCCATCAAATGCAGCCACTGTGCCATCAATTGTCGCCACTGTGCCATCAATTGTCGCCACTGTGCCATGCCATCAAACGCAGCCACTGTGCCATCAATTGTCACCACTGTGCCATCAATTGTCACCACTGTGCCATGCCAAATGCACCCACTGTGCCATCAATTGTCGCCACTGTGCCCTGTAACATGCTGCCAGATTGCCCCCCGCCCGGCACTTACCTTTCTGGGGTCAGCCATCCACCTTCCACCGTCCCTCGATGTCTTCTCCCACCCTCGATGAGCCAATCAGGTTACCGGTAATCAGAACTTGTAAACCTGATTGGCTGAGACGCCTGTCAGTGTTAACATGGGAATGCACCCCCCATGTGTCCCCTGGTTAACTATTTGGAAGCCGATTACAGCCCTCAGGCTGTAATCGGAAAGCCTATCAGAGCCACTGGCTCAGATAGGCACTTCCAAAGCCAACCAGCTGCCGTTATTCAGATGGCCAGCGCACACCAGGGGGCCGGCCTTCTGAATAGTGGGCGGCAGGGACATACCATGTATTGTATTCAGTGGCAGTGCAGGAGGAAAAGGGGGCGGCGCTCCTGCGCCCTCTATGGACGCACCGCCACTGGCTGTCACTGCCTACCACTTTACTCAAAAAGAAGAAAGCAGAGCCAAAGGGATATAACAAAAAGCACAGGCGTATAACACGCACCCTAACTTTAAGAGGGAAGTTTCAGGTTTCAGGAAAAAAAACTTTCCATAGTTCCCTGCATATAACACGCAGGCACAGTTTACCATCTATTTTGAGGGTAAAAAAGTGAGTGTTATACGCCAATAAATACAGCAATTAACTTTCTGGTGGAGATTGTCATAGTCTGGCTTACAAACTGCATACCAGTTCCTGGGCACTGCAGCACCTGTTCAGCATTGCTGTGAGAGAGTTGACCATAGGGTTACCATCTCATCCCTTTAAACCCAAACACCTATTAATTATGCAGGTTCTGTGGCTGATTAAGGTGGTAATCAAACTCACTTAATGCCTTATCTGCATTAACCGCGTTCGGACCGGCCACCGCATATATACCTGTACGTGACTTTGTGCATGCCGTGTAGGGGGCGCCTGCTCCCGCTATGATTGGATACAACAGGAGCCAATAAGCGAGTCCGGCAGCCACGATGGCCACCGTGATCCCCCAAAGGTTCTGTGGAGAGATGGAGCAGTAGTGTGCCTATTTAAAGAAGGCCAACCGCTAATCTGTCAGGGAGCAAAAGAGAGATCTTGTGTTTTTGCTAAGCTGAAACATGATCTCTCTTTTCCTCCAGTGTATCCATCCCCCACACAGATAGCAAGCACCTCCCAGGGACACACTTAACCCTTTGATCGCCCCTAGTGTTAACCCCTTCCCTGCCAGTGTCATTTATACAGTGATCAGTGCACGCCACTGGGTATAGGATTGTGTATATGGGATTGTATAATTTTTTTCCTTTTTTTTGTCCCCTTTATTGGTTGAACTAGATGGACTTGTGTCTTTTTTCAATCTGATTAACTATATATGCAACTATATACTGTATGTAACGTTTGCTAATAGGTATCCCTCATTCCCATCTCAAAACGTTGGGAGGTATGCAGTAGGCAGCATGTAAATAAGACAACAGAAGCTTCTCTCAGACAATACTTTAGTTTAAAGGCAACCTGAAATGGATAGAAATATGGGAGCTACCACAGCTCATTTGTTTTATTTATAGGTAGGGCTGCTAATCTGTCATGCTGATCCTAAATCACTGACCTGAAACAAACAGCTTTAGAAATCTGAAAGGTTTGCTGCCCTGTGCTGAATAATGTTCCACATTAGTGACTCTCTAGGTAGAGAACTCAGGATCATGGTGGCGGCACTGGAATCTGCTTCTCTGAAAAAACAGCCAGCAATATAACATATTTCTGTTCTCACTGATTTACCTCAATAACAGGTCCCTTCATTGAATGAAAGTGGAAAAAAAACAACACAGTTGTGATTTTAAAGAGCCCCCTCGGTCTTGTCCTGGCAATTATGAAGTTCAGCTGGCTGAAGTGGAGAGTCAGATGAATATTCTGGTCTCCCTGTGGCTACCAAGATAAGGACCAAGGCTGACAGTGGTGTTGAACCAACTGTACAAAAAAAATGGCAACCACCCTAACTGATAACTAGTCTTTGCAGTAAGGTGCACATGTAAAATTCAGTGCATGCTAGAAACAACTAATAAATAGACAAATGTAATTCATAAGTAGACAAAAAAAAATTGTTCTAAAGCATTGGCCTATTTTGAAGCAGGATAGGATCTTGGGCCCAGTACTGTCAGAGCATCCTCAATTTATCTATATTATATCTTTAGGAGATTTATTAGCACCTAGAGCAGGGGTGGCCAACCAGTGGCCCAGGGGCCACATGTGGCCCGCGGAGCCCTCTGATGTGGCCCACAAACTCTTGCTCTGGATTGGTGGGTTGGCAAGCCCAGATCACAGGTTGCCGACCCGCCATACCACAGCATTAGTGTTGTGAATGAAGCTGGTGGTAGAGGAAGAAAACGTCTGTGGAGCAGAGCCCCTTAAGCCGATGCTTCCTCTACAGATGTCGCCATTTGCCACTGGTGGAGTCTATGGTAAAGTTCAGCTAACCCAAAGGATAGACACAGGTGCACTAGGCTGCACCACCGGTGTGGGTAAACCACATCACTTCAGTGCGAAAGCAATTCAATTCACCTCTATAGAGCGACAGATGTCTGTTTACGCCCGCCTACCTCCAACCCGAAAAACAGAAGAAAATTTGTCCCCTTTCATCTGGGCGGATCAGAGGGCCTATAGAGTAGCCTTGACCTGTCATCCGCCCGCTCTGCTCATTGTGGCCCCCGACTGGTTACCAAGTTGCTTAAGTGGCCCTCGCTCTTCAAAAGGTTGGGCACCCCTGACCTAGAGTAATAGACCCAACGGTCCATTCTGAAGGTAGAATTTTAATTTCCTAACAAGATTCTATGCATGTGGCCGTTGCTCTGCTTGCAAACAGGTTAGGGGTAACAATAAAAAAACAGAAGGATTTTGTGGCTTCTGCCACTAATAAACAATACCAAATCAAACAGCTTATTTCCTGTTTCACATCAGGAGCAGTCAGTGTATATGTTAGAATGCGATTGCTGTTTGCAATATATAGGAAGAACATCCAGACCGGTACATGTAAGGATTGGGGAACATGTTATTAATATCAAAAAGGGCCTTATGACCGATAAGGTTTCCAAACATTTTAGATTATTTCATAATCGTATCCCCAGGAATTAAAAATTGTGGGGGTAGAGAAGGTGACCAGGGGAGGGAATTTTATTCAAAAACTTAGTCGTCATGAGTCATATTGGGTTTATGAGACCAAGGTAGCAGTGCCTACAGCTTTACATTTTTCATTTGACCTGAATTGCTTTATTTCGGATCGAATACGTTTTTTAGTTGTTCTTTTATGATAAACATTTTTTTTTAACTTGTATTTTACCTAGTAATTAATATGGGTGAATTTTGTGTTAAAATGAAGGGTGGCTGTTGTTGACGTGCATATACTAATGATGGTAATTCATTGTTATCTCCATAATGACTGGATAATGTATTTTTATCCTGTGTGTAATGTTTTAATTAGTGATTCTGTGGTAGTTTGTCTGGTGGGATGTAAAAAAGAAAATGTGCTGATCTGATCTGATCGTTAATAATATCTGGCTCAGGTGTCCCTTATGCCAAGCCAGATGTGTTTATTACGTCTCATGGTAACTAGGGAGCTGAGGCTGGGGCATCTTTGACACCATGGTAACGAATAACCTGAGGAAGTGCTTAACGTGTACTGATTGATTAGGTGGTGCATATATTAAGAATGAGGTAAAAGCCTCCGTAACCATTGAGGAATTCCCACCCACAGTGACGATACCCGTGCAGGAGGACTCCGTTACTTCATCTGCAGCCACCCATTCATTCATATGAACGCTTTGACACCGGGCACTAGGTTTAATAGTGCCCGGATTGTAAGTGAATTATTTTTATAATAAACTTTTTTGAGCTGTACAGAGAGCCCTATATTTCTGCTTTTTACTTTTTACATGGTGCCATGATACTATCTAAACCTTTACGGAGTGTCAGATTCAGCTGGTGTTGTGGAGTAGCATGTTCCTATCCTAACCGGATCCCCACAGATGCTACAATCATTGGTTATACCCTGTATGGGAAGGCTCTATTTGATCAATCTGTTAAATCAGAGGTCAATCCATTGAGGTGAGCGGCCTGTATTATCTGTGGTGGAAGCACAACGGATACACACAAAGGATTTCTGAGCACACTTGTCACAGCTGTGGAGATTGTATCTATCTGTGTTTCTTTTTTTTTTCACCCTTGGAAGAAAACATTTATCCAATAGGAGTTGCATTGGCTACTTATGAATTGCATTTGTTTATCACAAATATTTCCTAGCGCTGCACTGGCTTTTCACATACATTTTTATCTTGGACTTCATATATTGATCTTGAGTGTTCAGCTGCTTTTCTTAGGGTTTGATATTTTTTATTTTTTTGCGCTGATTTAAGTAAGGTGCACATGGAAGGGAAAGGCACATAACAAATACACAAAAGATTTTTCAAAACACTTGCCAGCCTGCAAAACAACCAAATTGACCCTGTCGAAGGATCCATGTTAAAAACAGAGGGTTTTGTTTACACGCATTTGCAAATATATATATAAGCTGCGGTGCCCATTTCAAGGCTTCTCTGTATACTGTGGGCCTAACGCTATAATTTTCAGAGTCTCACAAATTGGAACACATACAGTGCCTTAAAAAATAATTCATACCCCTTGATCTTTTACACATTTTGTCATGTTACAACCAAAAACGTAAACGTAAATGTCTTTGATAGGCCAACACAAAGGTGTACATTTACCAAACAGAGAAGAGCCGAGATCCTGATGATCACAGCTGATCTCTCAGGTGTACCAGTTTATAAAGCTGAGATGAGGAGTGGAGAACAGGGGCCATATCCTCAAAAGAGATACGACGGCGTATCTACTCATACGCCGTCGTATCCCCGTTTCTATCTTTGGAACTGATCCACAGAATCAGTTTCCAATAGATAGACAGAAGATCCGGCATGTGTAAGGGACTTACACTGCCGGATCTTAGGATGCAGTACCGCATCCGCCGCTGGGGGCATTTTGCGTCGAAATGCCGCCTCGGGTATGCAAATTAGCACTTACGGAGATCCACGAAGCTTTTCAGCTTAGTTTTTTCTCCGTAAGTATTAAGATGCATGTGTAAAATTAGGGCTGCTTTTACAAAGTGTAAACTGTTTACACCTTGTAAAAGCAGACCCTTCTGTCCAGCGACGCTTTTTTTTTTTTTGTTTTGAATTTTTTTTTTCGCCGTATCTTTTTTTTTTCCCGAAGCAACTTTATTGACCCGTCGCGATCCACAAAGCACGGCGTAACGTAATTTCGCGCTATGCACGTCGGGGAAAATGACGGCAGTACGGCCGGTGCAGGAGCGCGCCTAATTTGAATGGGAATCGCCCCCATTTGAAGAGGAACGCCTTGCGCCGGCGGAATTTAAGTTACACAGCCGAAAATTTCTAGGTAAGTGCTTTGTGGATCGGGCACTTAGGTAGAAATTTTAAGGCAGTGTAACTTAAATGGGAATTTTTAGGTTACGCCGGTTCTTTGTGGATCTGGCCCCATGTTCTTAACTTCTTATCACAGGACACACCCTTCTGCCATTCACTTTTACACAGATGTCCAGTTTATGCAGGTGAGATCTGAAGATCTCACTGGCCATCTCTGTATAATATCTCCTCCGAGATTCCCCAGCCCAGAGGTGGAGAATATGGGTGAGAAGCTGCTGTGATGTGAGAAAGGAGGCTTCTTTCTTTCTAATATCTGCAATAGCAAGCTTAAAGATTGATATAAATAACTATATATGTGTATGTGTGTATATATGTGTTTTTTTTATAAATATAAATATATATATATATATATATATATATATATATATTACACACATACACACATACACACATACACACACAGTATAGTTATAATGTATTTTCTTTTAGGACCCATTCACATCTGAGCAATGCAGAATTGTTGTCAGAACTGCGCAATTCTTGCCACAATTCCAAATTGCTGTAAAATTCTGTCAAAATACGCAATGTGTTTTTGGGTGCCATTCATTGTTTATGGCACCCCAAATGCAGTTAGCAGACATGCATTTTGCTAAACATTTTGTCATTTGACAAATATACTACCAACTTGCTATATTACCAACTTACTACCAACTTGCCAAAATGCACATTGAAAAAATGCACAATTCTCCATGGCCAAAAAAAAAACTATATGCTAAAAAAAAGCGCCAAATTGTGTGTTACAAACCACACCAAAATGCATGTTAAAATAACCTGTGCCAAAATGTGCGCTAAAGGACCAAAATGTGTTTTTAAAAAAGGGCCAAAATGCACAATGAAAAAAAAACACAGGCAAATGCGCGTTGTTAAAAAATGGCAAAATGCGCATAAATAATGCCAAAATTAGTAATAAAAAAATGGGCAAAACACACATTTAAAGAATATGCCAAAATGTGTGTTAAAAAAACGGAGTTAAAAAAGCGCCAGTGGTCAGTGGTTATTTTTTTCATGTAATTACATGGTCTTTTTAACTTTGGTTTCACATTTAAAACTCAGCTGCTCTGTAATCACACAAGTGTATCAGGAGATCGCAGGCAGCCCTCCCTCTTCCACTCCGATCTCAGCTGTTCTTAGAGGAAAAACTTCTAAAAAATATCCCAAGCTATGAACATCTCAGGGAGATCTAATCCATCATCAGAAAATGGAAAGGGTATGGCACAACTGAAAATCTACCAAGACAAGTCTGCCCACCTAAAACTGAGAGAATTAATCAGAGAAGAAGCCAAGAGGCCCTGGTATTTCTGGAGGACCTGCAGAGGTCGACAACTCAGGTGTGAGAATCTGTCCACAGGACAATTATTAGTTGTCCACTCCACAAATCGGGCAATTAGAAAGCTGAGTGGCAAGAAGAAAGCCATTGTTGAAAGAAAGCCATAAGAAGTCCCGTTTACAATTTACGAGAAGCCATGTGGGGACACAGCAAACATGTGGAAGAAGGTGCTTTGGTGAAATGAGACCAAAATTGAACTTTTTTGCCTAAAAAGCAAAAAAACTATATGTGTGGTGGAAAACTAACCCTGCACATCACCCTGAATACACCATCCCCACTGTTAAACATGGTGGTGGCAGCATATTGTTGTGGGGCTGCTTTTCTTCAGCAGGGACAGGAAAGCTGATCAGAGTTGATGGAAAGATGAATGGAGCCAGGGCTATCTTAGAAGAAAACCTGCTAGAGTCTGCAAAAGACTTGAGACTGGGGCCGGGTTCACATTCCAGCAGGACAACGACCCTAAACATACAGCCAGAGCTACAATGGAATGGTTTAGATCAAAGAATATTTATGTGTTAGAATGGCCCAGTCACAGCTCCACATGCAGAGCCTGCCAGGAAGTTGGCACTGCGCTGCACTAATCACAGGCAGTGAGACATTTTCCTCATGCGCGGCTGCAGAGATCCGGAAATGTCTCACTGCCTGTGATTAGAGCAGCGCAGTGTCGACTCCCTGGCGGGCTCTGCACGTGGAGCTTTTGAACACGTTGGAGCTCACCCCTACCTATATCCAACTGAGAATGTGTGGCAAGACTTGAATATTGCTGTTCACAGACGCTCTCCATCCAAACTGACAGAGCTTGAGCTATTTTGCAAAGAAGTATGGGCAAAAAATGCCACTCTAGATGTGCAAAGCTGGTAGAGACATCCCCAAAAAGACTTGCAGCTGTAATTGCAGCGAAAGGCGGTTCTACAAAAAAATTCAGGGTGGCTGAATACAAATGCACGCCACACTTTCCACAAATTTATTTGTAAAACATGTTGAAAACCATTTATCATTTTTTTCCACTCCCCACTTATGTGAGACTTTGTGTTGGTCTATTACAAAAAAAAAACAAAACACATAAAATACATTTACATTTTTGGTTGTAATGTGACAAAATGTGGCAAATGTCAAGGGGTATGAATACCTTTTCAAGGCACTGTATAGTAGTGGATAGATTAAGGGCAGGTGTGCTTGGGGGGGGGGGGGGCACCACATCCTGCAGCCCTTCTCTCTTCTTTTACTCTTGCAGCTCAAAGCTTTCTCAACACCAACACAAAATTCCTTTACATGTTGAGTATGTATGACAATCAGGCCTTATTTTCAGTTTCTAAGCCATTTTGCTTTTTTCTGATTCTTTTCTTTATCCATCATCTTCCACTTCTATTAGCATTACTACAACTTTTTCTTTTAGCGCTTCATAGCCATTTAGCCATTTAACCCACTATAAGTTCTTTTGCAACACAAAATATTGTCTTGGTGCCCACAGGTATATTTCATTTTTGGTAAATAAAATATATTATGTAGTCTTATGCCCTGTACACACGATCGGTCAATCCGATGAGAACGGTCTGATGGATTTTTTCATCAGTTAACCGATGAAGCTGACTGATGGTCAGTCGTGCCTACACACCATTAGTTAAAAAACTGATCGTGTCAGAACGCGGTGACGTAAAACACAACGACGTGCTGAAAAAAACGAAGTTCAATGCTTCAAGCATGCAATGGAAAACAAGCTGTGCAACTAATATAAACATACAAGTATCTATGACACATAGGGATATGGTACAGATAAAATGAATTCGCATGGAACAGATTGATTTGTCCAATAGGTGAAGTGAAAAAATCCCAATGGTTGTACTTAAACCAAAAGAAAAATTATAAAGTGAAAAATTAGTCTATTGTTACAAAACACAAAACACAAAAAAGTGCATCTGATGATGTTTGATGGCAGTAAATTATCGTTCTCCTTCAAGTGGATAGTGACATCAATGCAAGAAAACCTCAGAATAGTGCACAGATAGACAAGACACCTCCACCTTTCAATCACACTGCCCCTTACCAGAGGGGAAGATCCCAACTAGAGATCTTCTGACGGCAGATGGCTTACTCCCCAGCCAAGGGCTTGTGTGGCAGGATATCCGAGAGCCGAGATTTCTCGCACAATGGACCGATGATCAGTGTAGTTTAAAACCAATGTGGAGAAGGAAAAGAGAATGAGAGGCAGATTGGCAAATCCACCTCATAAATCCTAGGATCGCTTTTGTCAGTCAGCCCATCTTTCTCCATGAGGTGTCTATACATTCATCCTGTCAGTATTCCTGTACTTATTCAAAATATATGACAGAGATGTCTGTTATGTGACGGTAAGCATGCGTCGACTTGATTCTGAGCATGCAGGGATTTTTAACCGATGGACGTGCCTACAAACAATCATTTTTTTTTCTATCGGTTAGGTATACATCGCTTAATTTTAAAACAAGTTTCACACTTTTTAACAGTGTGCGGGGACTGCCCTGTCATCCGCCAGGCTCAGCGGGGATCAGAGGAGCGATCCCCGCTGAGCAAGTGGAGGTTCACGGGGCGGATCATCACTGATCTGCCCCGTGTGAAAGAGCCCTTACGTTACATTTTTGTTTTGCAGTTATTGTAAACTCTAACAATTGACTATCTATCGGCGGGCGTAGCGTATCTCAGATACACTACGCCGCCGTAACTTAGGGGGCAAGTCCTGGATTCAGAAAGAACTTTCGCCCTAAGTTACGGCGGCGTAGTGTAAATGTGTCGGCGTAAGCACGCCTAATTCAAATGTGGATGATGTGGGCGTGTTTTATTTAAATTACTTGTGACCCCGACGCTGTTCGTACGTTTTCTGACTTACCCCTGCTTTATGAGGGGTAACTTTACGCTGGAAAAAGCCGTACTTAAACGATGTAAAAAAATGCGCTGGGCGGACGTACGTTTCTGAATCGGCGTATCTACCTAATTTGCATATTCCTCACGTAAATCTATGGAAGCGCCACCTAGCGTCCAGCGTTAATATGCAACTAAGATACGACGGTGTAAGAGACTTACGCCGGTCGGATCATAGGGAAATCTATGCGTAACTGATTCTAAGAATCAGGCGCATAGATACGACCTCGCACACTCAGAGTTACGATGGCGTATTCGGAGATACGGCGTCGTAACTTGTATCTGAATCCGGGCCCGTAATTTGTAAGTTTACATAAATAAGTAACTTATATGTAATGTGTTCTGGAGTTTAGGTAAACTTTAAGTAACATATGTGAAAAATAATAAAGTTCATGGTAAATTACGTTTTAAAAACTGTTGACTGTATTGGATTCTATTACGTTTATAACTAGGCTGAAAGACAAACATTTGACCTCTGGGATCAGATATTTGAAATATCATGTACTAGCACTAAATTAAGCAACTGCCCCTGTGCTCATGTGACTATCACATCTTTTTCCCCACCAATGTGAACGTAGCATGATCTCCATTCTAAACAACAGAACATGTTCATTTCAAAGTTTTTTTTTTATTTGCACATGAACTTACTCAATACTGAATGTCTGCTGACAACCAGTTCTTATCTATGAAAACAGTCTTGTGTGATGTTGGGCATCTAGCTTTAGGCTGAAGTAAGGACATGGATCACAAGCACTTCATTTATTGTTAGCTATTTTTAAGATAAGAAAGCAGATAACATGATGTTTTTTCATAACAGTAATTTTTTTTAAAGAAAGAGAGAAAATGTATATACAGATAGCCTTAGAAAGATGATAGTATTGAATTTTCCTTTTTTTCAGATATTATTAGGGAAATTAAAAAGGCTTTGGTTCCTGGTCTTGATTACCTATAAACAACACACCACATTTTAGCTTTCAAATCTATTTTAATAAAATACTTAAAGCGGAGGTTCCACCGATTTTTTTTTTAAAAGCCAGCAGCTACAAATACTGCAGCTGCTGACTTTTAAAATAAGGACACTTACCTGTTCAGCGCGCCCGTGATGTCGGCAGCCGATGCCAAACAATCGCTCGTCTCTCGGCTGCACCCGCCGCCATCCTCGGTGAGGGAATTGGGAAGTGAAGCGTTGCGGCTTCACTGCTTGGTTCCCTACTGCGCATGCGACAGTAGCGCAGTGCGCCGTTACTGGTCCCAGCTCTCTCCTGGGAACAGTGTGTTTCCCAGAAGACAGCGAGGGGTGCGGGTAGGGGTGTGACTGCCGCTGAAGTGGATTCCTGGAAGTGGGTGCAAATACCTGTCTTAGACAGGTATCTGCACCCCCTCCCTCCTGAAAGGTGCCAAATGTGACACCGGAGGGGGGGAGGGTTCCGAAAAGTGGAAGTTCAATTTTTGGGTGGAACTCTACGTTAAGATGGCCATAGATGGTTAGAATCTTGGTCAGTTCAGTAGGGACCATGTATGGGCAGGCTCCTTGCACCCAAGTTGATCCGTCGATTGACTTGGATATAGCCAACGTGTCGGATGCTTCATGCAAATTCTGCCAGTGGTTATAGTCACTAGCAATTATCACTGTGTGTTCTCCAGGCAGGCGCCAGGAGAACACAATAGCTCTGCAAGAGGAATTCCTCCATCAACACAGTCAGATTCAAGTGTTTTTCTTTCCTGCAACCCATGGATCTATGGCAGGCTTTAGTGAAACCACAGATTTTTAAGACTGTAAATAAAACGCAACATACTATATGCAATGTGACAACAGGTTTTGGTAAAGGCAAATGTTTGTTGCTGTTTTAACTAGGTATTATAGTTAAATTCCATGTGCTGTTTGTTTGCCTTTCCTTGTAATGATGAGCTCAAATGTTGTGGCTGCAGTTTCTAATGTGATGGCTAATCCGTTCCCCTATGTCCATGGTTTACTACAGCTACCCAGTCCCTATTTTCCAAAGGGGCAAGACATCTTCCTGTTCTAGGTAACACAGTCTTCAGCCTTCAATGTGTGGTCATGCCACACTGTAACCAAATGAGATTTTTATCATTTTGTTCACAGAAACAGAGATTTCTTTTGGTGGTATTTGATCACCTCTGCGATTTTTATTTTTTGCGCAACAACTAAAAAAAGACCAAAAAGTTTTTATTTTTTTCTGTTATTTTTTTTGTAAATAAGTACGTTTTCTTCTTCAATTACGGGCACTGATAAGGCGGCACTGATGGGCACCAATGAGGTGGCACCAATGAGGTGGCACTGGTGAGGTGGCACTGATGGTCACTGATAGGCGGCATTGATGAGCACTGATAGGCGGCGCTGGTATGCGGCACTGATGGGCATTCATAGGTGGCACTGATGGGCATTCATAGGCGGCACTGATGGGCACTCATAGGCGGCACCGATGGGCACTGATGGGTGGCACCGATGGGCACTGATGGGTGGCACCGATGGGCATGGATGGGCACTGAGCGGTAGCACTGATGGACACTGAGGGTTGGCACTGATACCGATCGTGGCATTGCTGGGCATCACTTTTTTTATGTTGTGCCCATGTTGCCAGTCAGTGCCCATTTGTGGGCACTGATTGGCATCTATTGCGAAGATTTTTTAACATGTGGATGGCCATGGGGTACATACCTGGCCATCCACATGTTGCCCCCTTCCCTGGTGGTCCAGTGTGGGCATCCGCGGGGGGGGCTACACTGATAAACAATCAGCTTATACCCCCCCTATCAGGAGAGCCGCCGATCGTCTCTCCTCTCCTCGCGTCTGTCAGACGCAAGTGAGGAAGAGCCGATCAACGGCTCTTTCTGTTTACATCATGATCAGCCGTGATTAGACTGACTGTCAGACTGACACACTGCATCACCGATCGCCGAGCTGCGCGCCCCCGGGGGCGCACACCGACATGTTATCCTGCTGGACGTCAATAGACGTCCAGTCAGAATAACTGAACCACTTCCCGGACGTCAATTGTCTATTGACCGGGCGGGAAGTGGTTAACCAACCCAGCCATAGTAATGTAATGGCCGCAAGGTGGGTCTGCCATCCCAGACAGCTGTCATATGACGTCATCGGCTTCCCAGCCACTAGCAGGCACGTGCGAACGCCTGCCACCCCCTTTTGGAAAACGATGTGCGTGCCTGGCGGCCACGATGTCCACCAGGCACCCGCGATTGCTTGTCACAGAGCAGGGACATGTGAGACACTGTGTGTCACATCTAATTACTGTGCAGCTCTCACCTTCACCAGCA
This sequence comes from Rana temporaria, assembly GCF_905171775.1. Taxonomy (NCBI): domain Eukaryota; kingdom Metazoa; phylum Chordata; class Amphibia; order Anura; family Ranidae; genus Rana; species Rana temporaria. Next base: position 102,329,637 of record NC_053494.1, on the reverse strand, counting down.
CTAGGCTGGGAAACCCTGGAATTGTGGGGTATATAGTTTCTTCACAGGAAATGTTAGTTCTCAGATTACAGACAGAGGTCATGCATTAAAGTGTTACTAAACCCAGCAATATAAAAACAAATCATCCCCCCTACCACAGAGCTGCTAAATGTTTATTTTTATATCCAAATACTGTCGCTATATACCTTTTTTAACTTCTATATATTACGGTCACGTGTTAATCTACAGGGTCCCAGCAATTCCCCAGTGTTCATGGAGGAGGAGATTTCACTCTCTCTGATGAAACCTCCTCTGCATCTGTGAACCCTCACCCACGATCCGGCCAGCACTGATTGGAGTTGTGCCAATAACATGTTCAGTTCACAAAACCATTCACATTTTGTTTCTCTATGTTCACACGGCTCACCATGTGACCTGAAAAACTCAACTGAAACAGGCAATGTTTTGTCCAGCATAAAAGACACAACTGAGCATGTGCAGGTTGAGGTTGACTATCTTGCCTGTTCTTTCCAAGGTAGACAGTGCAGGAGGGGAATGATCTATGCATACAGGAAAACAGACTTTTTACACAATGCAGAGGATTAACCCCTAAAGTTCCACTGAGTATAACAAGCATGCTATGCTGCATATACAGACTGATTTTACAGTTGTGAGTTTAGTAACACTTTAACCTATGCAGTGCCCTACCACATATTCCCACGTACACAGAATGTCTGACACCAGAATGTGAAGATTTACTCAACTATAAGCTGTGTCTGTACAGGGTAACACATGGCACCATGAACCTACATGATCAATGCACATCTTATGCAGGTGAAAAACAAGGTGCAGGTAGGAAGGTTAATAATACCTTTAAATTAAAAAGTTAAAAAATATTGCTTTTTTTGTAACACAAATATGGGTTAAATCATCTAAATGTATAATTCTCCTATAATAAAAACAGTAAAAAAAAAAAAAACTACTACTGATCTTTTTTCTGAAGGCCTGGTGATTAATTTCCATTAAGATATTAGTTGGTAAAGCGTTTCACAGTCGAGATCCTTGGACTGCAAAACTTCGTTCTCCTTTGGTCTTGTAGCGGGCCTTGGTGATTTGTAGTAGATTTTGGTTAGTTGATCGCAGAATGCGATTGGGGTTGTGGTATTTTATTTTCTCACATAAATATTGGGGAGCGATTCCTTGTACACATTTGTGCGTGAGGCAGAGGGCCTTAAATGTGATCCGGTCTTTTACGGGCAGCCAGTGGAGGGACCTCGGGAGGGAGTGATTGATTCCCATGGTTTTTTACCTGTTACAAGTCGGGCCGCCGTATTCTGGACGACTTGTAGATGAGCGACCTGGTATTTTGGGAGTCCGTGGTAAAGGGCGTTTGCATAGTCGAGCCTGGAGTTGATTATTGTTCCCACCACTACTGCTGTGTCTTCTTTCGGCATGAAGGGAACGAGTCTACGTAGCAGGTGCAGCAGATGATTGTCACTATAACTCTTACAGTGTCTGAGAAGTACAACAGAGAAAATATTGAAATTAGCAGATGGAACAGCAATAGACACAAACACGATAGAAATGAATTATGTGTCTGTCAAGATGGTATAAAACACAATGGCGGCTGGCAGTAATTTCTTTGGGGGGCAGCGGCAAACAGTGCACACACAGCCCCACTCCCCCAGTCGGACCCAGAGCACTAACCCCAATTTTCCCAATATGCCCCGCATATAGAAGGGATAATTACCACAAGGAAGCAATCAGAATAATTAACATGAGCCCCTTATCTAATCTCAGTAAACAGTAAACACAGGGCTCCTTCACACACACAATTACTCTTTGAAAAAGGACTGGCTGAGGAAGGGTCATTAACATTTCAAAAGCCTGTTAGCAGAGGGGTGAGTCACACCTGAAATCACCTGTTAACACTTAACACACACACACAATATTACTTAGCAGGGAGAATTTAAACTGAAGCATCCTTCACAGATACCTTGTTCTATTATTGTCGGCCATAGCCGGCTCGGCTACCAAAAAGGCTACAGCAACCATCCTTAGCAGGGAGAATTTAAACTGAAAACAAAACATGATATTCAAGCGCACTCCCTGTAGATGTCTAAGGTTCACAACAAGCTAATATTACTTGGAATAGGGATGGGGGCTAAGGATAATGACAGAAAAAATGAACTGTGAAGTAAATATAAATGAAAATAAAAATAAAAATAAAATTAAAATGAAATAAAAATAAAAATAAAAATAACAAATATGGATATTGTCCAAAAAAGACAGTGCTATAAAATGGATATAATAGTCCATCAAGTGTCCATGGCACTGTGTTACTAAATCGCTATAGCCTTGCTTTGGATGGCTGCCAGCTGACAGATGAAGTGATCTGTATGAAAGCAAAAAAAGACAAATGCAGCGCCTTCTAAGCGTAGCAAGCTCGTTTAATAAGAGTGGGACGTTCAAAAGCTATAAAAAGCCTACTTACAAACATAAATGAATACAGGCAAAATGGTGTAGAGATCATCCGCATTGTTTGACCGGTGTCCGTACGATGTCCTAGTGCAGGCAGCGCGGAGATGTCGTTCTCTGTGTAGCAGCGGCGGCAGGAACTGAGACGCTCTCGGAACCTACAGGCTGGAATCAGGTATCCACTGCGGACTGGGAATGACGTCACTTCCGGATGCGGGAGGTGCACGCGTTCAAGACTTTCGAGTCTCTTCCTCAGGCTGGGCTGTGGCCATCTTACTGGAGACCAGTATATGTAGTGGCAATACATAGACCCGCCCCACATATAATCTAACTAGATCGTATTCTGCAACAACATTCCATGGCACATAAATGGCTACAGGAGGGCCTAATATCGCAATAACAACACTAATATTAACAATACTGTGCAATAAATAATAACTACAATAAATGCTAAGGATGCAACAATTGATATGATGTTAAAATAGATTAAATTAAATGAAATTAAATAGCGAGGTATCGCTATACTGGCCCTTAGGGGAACCTATACTGGAAGTACACTTCTGATATCTGACACAGATATACCAATTAGAGATTGAATGATAATCTTCCATGGTAACGAACAATCATTAAAAACTGCAATGACGCCATAATTAATATCATAACCACATGGGCTTATGATAAAAATAAAATGAGAATAAAAATATATATAAAAAATTAAAATATACATATATTCCCTATTTTATTTTGTATATATACTATATACCAGAAAAAGATAATGATGTTGACGTCACCATTAAATAACTAGTCTAGAGCAGGGATTAATATGCCCCATAAATAAAGTAATGTAATACTGATAATTATGAAGTTGATATTTAAAAAATATAATAATAAAAATATATATATGTTCTATATTATATTAAAATACATTAAAATACATTAAAAATGTTAAAAATAAATAATATTTAAAAAAAATATATATAGCAAGTATAAAGAACGTATATTGTATATATATATATATATATATATATATATATATATATATATATACATATATACACACATGTACAATAAAGGATAGGCCGAAATGGTAAACAAAGGGAGAATGTCTTGTTTATAATAGAATATTTATCTCTATGCCCTCGTTAAGCCCACCAGGCGAGAGACTATCAAGAGTAAATATCCAATAATTCTCCCTCTCACATAACCGCTTGTAGCGCTCAGCTGAGGGGAGAAGCTTGGATATTGCTTCAAGGACCCATACACGGAGTCCCTCAGGGGATTGTCCATGGTGCTCCTTGAAATGGCGAGCTACACTGTAATTATCTAGGCCTTTTTCTACAGTATTTCTAATGTTCCCCAAATCGCTTGCGCAGGGCCCGTATAGTACGCCCTACATAAAGAAGTCCACAAGGGCACTTTAAACAATATATAACAAATTCAGAGCCACAATTGAAAAATTCAGGTATCAGGTATGTCTTGCCTTTGCACGTAAATTGTTTTTGTCTATGGTTGACAAAGGGACATGTAAGACAACGAGATTTCTTACACTGATACATCCCCTTAATATGAAAAAAGGTTAATGAGGCACTGGCTGGTGGTTTGGAATATTTGGTCTTGCTAGGGGCTATCATTGTCTTGATATTTCTTGCCCGCCTATAACTCACCAATGGTTGGTCTGATATGGTTGTTTTCAAATGGGGATCCTCTTTGAGGATAGACTAGTGCTTCCGCAAAATCTGTTCCATTTTGCGGTATTGGCTATGAAATTGGGTAGTGAATCTGACTGGTTGTGATAGGTTATCGGATTTATGATCTTGTTTTGGTCGGACTTCTGTGCATAAATATTTTTGGAAAGCTTCTTCTACTAAAGGTTCAGGGTAATCCTTGTCGACAAATTTATTCTTAAGGAGACTCCCATGAGTGACATAGTCCTCAATGCGAGTACAGTTATGCTTCAACCTACAAAATTGACTCTTAGGGATGTTTTTCACCTAACTTGGGTGATGGCAACTTTGGTAGTGCAAGTACGAGTTGCCTGCTGTCGGTTTAATGAAGTTTTGGGAATAGATGGCGTTATTAGAGTCATGGAACAATTCTAGGTCTAAGAACACTAGGGACTCTATATCTGTGACGTGAGTGAAGGACAGTCCCATGGTGTTTTGATTGCAGTGCTCCACGAATGGTATGGTAGAATGGAGCTTTCCGGACCATCCCAAATAATAATGATATCGTCAATATAACGTCCAAAATAAATCAAATGTTTAGCAAACGGATTGTTGTACCAAATATGCTGTTTTTCCCAATACCCCATAGTTAGATTAGCATAACTGGGGGCAAAATTGGCCCCCATAGCAGTTCCTTTGGTCTGGATATAGAATTCCTTATCTATCTCAAAATAATTGTGGGTGAGACAGAATTTCAGGAGATCTCCCAGGAAATATGCCTGTCGTCCATTTAGTATAGGGTCTTCGTTTAGATAGTGTTGGATAGCCAATAGACCTATATCATGTGGAATCGACGTGTATAACGACACAACGTCAAGTGACCAATACCGCAAAATGGAACAGATTTTGCGGAAGCACTGGTCCATCCTCAAAGAGGATCCCCATTTGAAAACAACCATATCAGACCAACCATTGGTGAGTTATAGGCGGGCAAGAAATATCAAGACAATGATAGCCCCTAGCAAGACCAAATATTCCAAACCACCAGCCAGTGCCCTTATTAACCTTTTTTCATATTAAGGGGATGTATCAGTGTAAGAAATCTCGTTGTCTTACATGTCCCTTTGTCAACCATAGACAAAAACAATTTACGTGCAAAGGCAAGACATACCTGATACCTGAATTTTTCAATTGTGGCTCTGAATTTGTTATATATTGTTTAAAGTGCCCTTGTGGACTTCTTTATGTAGGGCGTACTATACGGGCCCTGCGCAAGCGATTTGGGGAACATAGAAATACTGTAGAAAAAGGCCTAGATAATTACAGTGTAGCTCGCCATTTCAAGGAGCACCATGGACAATCCCCTGAGGGACTCCGTGTATGGGTCCTTGAAGCAATATCCAAGCTTCTCCCCTCAGCTGAGCGCTACAAGCGGTTATGTGAGAGGGAGAATTATTGGATATTTACTCTTGATAGTCTCTCGCCTGGTGGGCTTAACGAGGGCATAGAGATAAATATTCTATTATAAACAAGACATTCTCCCTTTGTTTACCATTTCGGCCTATCCTTTATTGTACATGTGTGTATATATGTATATATATATATATATATATATATATATATATATATATATATATATATATACACACACACACACACACAATATACGTTCTTTATACTTGCTATATATATATATTTTTTAAATATTATTATTTTTTTTAAATTTTAATGTATTTTAATGTATTTTAATATAATATAGAACATATATATATTTTTAGTATTATATTTTTGAAATATCAACTTCATAATTATCAGTATTACATTACTTTATTTATGGGGCATATTAATCCCTGCTCTAGACTAGTTATTTAATGGTGACGTCAACATCATTATCTTTTTCTGGTATATAGTATATATACAAAATAAAATAGGGAATATATGTATATTTTAATTTTTTTTTTATATATATTTTTATTCTCATTTTATTTTTATCATAAGCCCATGTGGTTATGATATTAATTATGGCGTCATTGCAGTTTTTAATGATTGTTCGTTACCATGGAAGATTATCATTCAATCTCTAATTGGTATATCTGTGTCAGATATCAGAAGTGTACTTCCAGTATAGGTTCCCCTAAGGGCCAGTATAGCGATACCTCGCTATTTAATTTCATTTAATTTAATCTATTTTAACATCATATCAATTGTTGCGTCCTTAGCATTTATTGTAGTTATTATTTATTGCACAGTATTGTTAATATTAGTGTTGTTATTGCGATATTAGGCCCTCCTGTAGCCATTTATGTGCCATGGAATGTTGTTGCAGAATACGATCTAGTTAGATTATATGTGGGGCGGGTCTATGTATTGCCACTACATATACTGGTCTCCAGTAAGATGGCCACAGCCCAGCCTGAGGAAGAGACTCGAAAGTCTTGAACGCGTGCACCTCCCGCATCCGGAAGTGACGTCATTCGCAGTCCGCAGTGGATACCTGATTCCAGCCTGTAGGTTCCGAGAGCGTCTCAGTTCCTGCCGCCGCTGCTACACAGAGAACGACATCTCCGCGCTGCCTGCACTAGGACATCGTACGGACACCGGTCAAACAATGCGGATGATCTCTACACCATTTTGCCTGTATTCATTTATGTTTGTAAGTAGGCTTTTTATAGCTTTTGAACGTCCCACTCTTATTAAACGAGCTTGCTACGCTTAGAAGGCGCTGCATTTGTCTTTTTTAGAATTTAAACTGAAGCATCCTTCACAATGGCCCCCCTTTTTCTCTCTGCTCCGGCAACCCGGTTGGACCTTCCCTGGTCCAGTAGGGTTGACGGGTTCAGAGCTTTTAGTCCGAGGTTAACTCCGTTTGGCGTGACTGACCTCCCTTGGCAACCGCTTCCGACTCAGGTATGCCACCGGGTCGTCAGATCACACGCCGGTCAGTCCCCAAGTCTTTTGTGCGATCTGCAGAGTCACCAGAAGTCAGTGTGAAGACGGCGAAATGGGTCTGTGCGCCGCCGTCTAGGTGTCCCGCTATGGGAGGGGGGCAGGTTATGGCTCTGGAGTTACAATCACAGGAGATTCATAAAAAGAAAAAGTTATATTTGTTGAAATGCTGTAGCACTGGTGCTCAGAGTCCGGGGGGGGGATCAGTGCCCCATAGGGTCAGCCACCCCCTGCTCCCTCCGCAGCCGCCGGTTCTCCTCTTTGAGCTTCTCCAGCTCCATCTCCAGTTCATGGAGCCTGGGGGTCAGCCTGCTGTGACCTCAGGTGGTTGTTCTCCTCCTCCATGCGGCTTATGCACTCCTCCAGCTCTATGTACTCACGGATCAGCTCCTGCTTGCTCATGTCCTGCAGGCTCTCCACGTGGTCCTTCATCATCAGGAACTGGGTGGTGGTGTAAGGGGCCACCGGTGGACCCTTGGCGAACATCTCGGCCCGCATCTGGGATGCCTGCTGCGCCTCCCTCTCCTCCAGTCGCTTCTTCTCCTCCCAGGTCAGCTTGTTATACGGCTTCCAGGACCTCTTCTTCTTGGGGGGTAGCTGGCGGTGCCTCTTTCCGCCCAGCTCCCTCCAGGGCCCCTCCGGCTGACAATGGTGTTCCCTGTTGTCCGTAATAACAGATTGTACCATGAGGGCTTCGTAAGGGGTGCCCAATGGTTCTTCCTGACCCAGCTCCTGGAGATCCCAAGCCGAGTCTACACAATGGGCTGCTGCTGGTGGGCGGTACCCAGGTTAAGACCAATTTGACCTGGTGTTGTCGTTCATGGGGCAATTCTGCTTGAAGTGACCCAGCTGTTTGCACCGGAAGCAGCGTTGTTCGTTGTCCTTCTAGCGTGGATAGCGAGGGCTAGATGTCACCGGTCTGTTAGGAGGTTGGTATCTATCGGCTGGTGGGTGTGAGGGCGCCGTTGGTCGTGGAGGTTGTACCCGTGGTGTGACCTGGTTTGTCTTGCGAGTATCCGCATATTCATCCGCCAACTTCGCGGCCTCTGGTAGAGTCACGGGCCTGCGATCTCTCACCCAGTCTTTGACGTCCGTCTGGATGTGATTGTAAAATTGCTCCAGGAGCATTAGTTGCAAAATGTCCTCTGCGGTGGTGGCCTGGCTGCTGTTAACCCAGTTAGAGGCCGACAGGGACAACTGGCATGCCCATTCCGCGTAAGAGTCTTTCGTGGTTTTGCGTGAGTCCCTGAACTTCTGTCGGTGGGACTCTGGTGGGGTTACTGCATAACGAGCCAGGAGCACTTCTTTAACCCTGGCGTAGCTATGGATATCTTGATCTGGCACGGTCCGGAAAGCATCAGAAGCTTTGCCTGACAGTTTGCCTGACAATATTGCAACCCACTCTCCTCTAGCTATTCGGTGCAGGTTACATTGTCGCTCAAAATCTGCCAGGTAGTTATCAATCTCACAGTCCTTTTCATCAAAAGCTTTAAAAGCGCTAAACGGAATCTTCCTTGCGTCTGCTGTGCTGTACTCACTGTTCGGAGAATGTGCGGCTGCTTGTTGGACTGCTGCCAGTTTTAACTGTAGTTCTGCGTCTATTTCTTTAGCCTCCTGTAGCTCCATCACTCTCAGCACCACATCCGCCGTTGGGTTTGGACCGAACCATGCTAGCTTCTCTCTCATTACTTTGTTGGCTGGCGATTCCTCCTCCTGAATCACTGGTGTCTCCATCTCTTGTACTGCTGGCGTTGCTGCAATCCCGTCCTCCTGGTCTAGCTCCATTAATTCTGCTATGATGACCCGCTTGGTTTTGTTGCTAGCAATCCTTCCACGAACTTCCAGTAGTTCTTCCAGTGTCTGCTTGGAATCCGGGTGTAAAGGGGAATAGAAGGGAAAATCCCGCTGCTTCCAACCAGTTGTGACGGTATTAGAATGATATCCCCATCAAAGATTCCCTTCTCCCCATAAAAGAACATCCCATCCTGGAATCGCCATAATAAGCCACACATGAGTCAGTGCTTACTGCTGGAACAACACACTTTAATGGCAGCTTGCTGCTGGTATATATACAGTTTTCAAGCTAAATCCTCAATCAAAGAACAATGAAATCTCCACCCCCTTCTCACACACAGTGGGGGCTCTCATACAGATCATAGGCAGACATTTCGGAGCCGACCTTGAAAACACATTTTCTTTAGATAATGACATCAGTGAAGGTAATTACTAGTTGTACAAAATACATTATCTAGACAGATTTGCCCCGCATATAGAAGGGATAATTACCACAAGGAAGCAATCAGAATAATTAACATGAGCCACTTATCTAATCTCAGTAAACAGTAAACACAGGGCTCCTTCACACACACAATTACTCTTTGAAAAGGACTGGCTGAGGAAGGGTCATTAACATTTCAAAAGCCTGTTAGCAGAGGGGTGAGTCACACCTGAAATCACCTGTTAACACTAAACACACACACAATATTACTTAGCAGGGAGAATTTAAACTGAAGCATCTTTCACAGATACCTTGTTCTATTATTGTCGGCCATAGCCGGCTCGGCTACCAAAAAGGCTACAGCAACCATCCTTCCCTAAACTGAAGAGCCTGCCATACTGGATCGATGCTACTCTCCGTACTGGCAATACTGAGGACCCCCTAAGATATCCCCCACCATCAGACCCTGCACTGCAGAAACCCTAGGCTGCTGCAATACCTGCTTACTGGAGAACACTGATCCTCTAAAAACGATAAGTACCTGTCACGATCTGGAGTCAGGCTCAGAGGCCAATAGCTATAGCAGTGGCAGGACAGGTATTCAGGCAGTCACTTCTGGCAGATAATACAGGCTCCCCTGAGGTGCGGAGTCTAAGTACTAGCTGGTTTTCACCAGAGCTCCTGATGGTGGAGATGGATTTAGCTGCAAGCTAGTACCAGGTCGCAGTCCTCAAGTTTACCCCACCAGGGTGTGAGCAAGCCGGGGTACAGTAGATGATGAGCAGACAAGGATGAAACAGCAGCGTGGTCAGCAGGGGTGGACTGACAACTCATGGGGCCAACGGGCAACAGGAGATCATGGGGGCCCCCTGTGTCCCTGCCCACACTAATGGGACCCCCTCTTTGTGCCATGACTCTCACCCCTACCCCAACCTCTCACAAAGTAGAAATAAAATTGGCACTGTGAAGCGCTACTCTTACCTTAACTATGGGTGCTGTAGCTGTGGCTGGCTCCCGCATCCTCTGTGGCTGGCTGGCTCCCGCGTCCTCTCTGGCTGGCTCCTGTGGGTGGCTGTCTGGCTCCTGCGTCCTCTGTGGCTGGTTCCTGTGGGTGGCTAGCTGGCACCTGTTAGTGGCTGGCTGGCACCCTGCTGTGGCTGGCTGGATCCCTGGTGTGGGTGGGTCACAGTGGGTGGCTGGCTGGCATCCTGCTGTGGATAGTCACCGTGGCTGGTTGGCTCCTGTGGGTGGCTGGCTGGCTCCCTGCTGTGGGTGGGTAACCGTGGCTGGCTGGCTCCTGTGGGTGGTTGGCTGGCACCCTGTTGTGGCTGGCTTGTTTCCTGGTGTGGGTGGGTCACTGTGGGTGGCTGGCTAGCACCCTGGCCCTGCTGTGGATGAGTCACCATAAGTGGCTGGCACCCTGGCCCTTCTGTGGGTGGGTCACCGTGGGTAGCTGCCTGGCACCCTGCTTTTGGTAGCTGGCCTGGCTCTCTGACGTAGGTCAGTGGGTGTGTTGGTGGCTGGCTGACATGGTGCAGGCTGCTGTGGGTGACTGGCCTGGCTCCCTGCTGTGGGTCAGTGGCTGGCTTGCATGATGCACCCTGCTGTGGCTGGCCTGGCTCCCTGCTGTGGGTCAGTGGGTGGGTGGCTGCATGGCTGGCACAGTGCACCTTGCTTCAGTTGGCTGGCCTGGCTCCCTGCTGTGGCTGACAGAGAGGGGGTGTGCTGACAAAGGGGGGTCAGCTGACAGAGAAGGGGTGGGCTGACAGAGAAAGGGGTGGTGGGCTGACAGAGGAGGGGTGGTCTGAGAGGGGGGTGGGTTGACAGAGGAGGGGTGGGCTGACAGAGAGGGGGTGGGCTGACAGAGAGGGGGTAGGTGGTGTGCTGACAGAGGGGGTGTGGGCTGACAGAGGAGGGGTGGGCTGAAAGAGGAGGGGTGGTGTGCTGACAGAGTGGTGGCGGGCTGAGAGGGGAGGGGTGGGCTGCTGACAGAGGGGGGTGGTGTGCTGACAGAGGGGGGGTGTGCTGACAAAAGGGGGGTGTGCTGACAAAAGGGGGGTTGGTGTGCTGACAGAGGGGGGGTGGTGTGCTGACAGAGGGGGGGGTGGTGTGCTGACAGAGGGGGGGTGGTGTGCTGACAGGGGGTGGGTGGTGTGCTGACAAGGGGGGGGGTGGTGTGCTGACAGGGGGGGTGGTGTGCTGACAAGGGGGGGTGGTGTGCTGACAGAGGGGGTGGTGTGCTGACAATAGGGGGGGTGGTGTGCTGACAAGAGGGGGGGTGGTGTGCTGACAAGAGGGGGGGTGGTGTGCTGACAAGAGGGGGGGTGGTGTGCTGACAAGAGTGGGGGTGGTGTGCTGACAAGAGGAGGGGTGGTGTGCTGACAAGAGGGGGGGTGGTGTGCTGACAAGAGGGGGGGTGGTGTGCTGACAAGAGGGGGGGTGGTGTGCTGACAAGAGGAGGGGTGGTGTGCTGACAAAGGAGGGGTGGGTGGTGTGCAGACAAAGGAGGGGTGGGTGGTGTGCCGACAGAGGAGGGGTGGGCTTAGAGGGGGGGTGTTGACAGAGGGAGAGTGACTGACAAATGGGGGGGCTGGGGGAGGAGCGTTGACAAACAGGAGGGTAGATGAGACTGAGAGACCTCTGAAAGTAAGACACAGCAGAGGAGGGACTCCAGCAAATGGTCACGACCAGGCAGCTCCGCCGATCCATTGCCGCTCGCAATACACATGCCCTGTGATTGGTCGAACAGGGTCATGTGCAGCCACACGCTGTGGAATTCTGGGCCTTGCATCATGACTACAAGTCCCAGAATTCCACAGCGTGCTGCCGCACATGACCCTGTTCGGCCAATCACAGGGCGTTCATGTGACCTGCCGCCTACAAGTCCCAGAATGCGGCCGTGCATGTGGTCATCTTTAAAAAAAAAAAAAGACGGCAGCAAGGACCGCGGCCGTTTTGGATACAAGTTGGGACGGCCTGGATGGGAGGGAAGGAGGGGCCGGCGGGGAGGAGCGCATCATCAGAGGTCTGTTTACTGCAGTCTATTTGCAGGGATTCGGGACCCGATCTACCCGTCAGCTAGCTGTGATTGACGGGTAGATCGTGGAAGCTGTCATGGGGCCCCCTACTGGCCACGGGCCCTCGGTCCGTGCCCGAATTGCCCTATGGTCAGTCCGCCCCTGGTGGTCAGTAAACAAGCCAAGGGATCAATCACGAGTGGCTGCAGGTTGGGATCAGGCAGAAGAGTAGTCAAAGAACAGGCTAAGTTTCAAACACGGGTGGTTGCAGATTAGGATCAGGCAGAAGAGTAGTTCAGGAACAGGCTGAGGGTCAAACGCGGGTGGTTGCAGGTACAAATGGCAGCAGAGCTGACAAATCGCAAGGCACTGGCTGGGAAGGCACAATAACCTGGCAATGGGGAAGTGCTGAGACAAGGCTTTTATAGGAAGTTCATGGGAGGAGCTAGGGGTTCAAGGTTCAACAACAATCAAGACACAAGGCAGAGTATTCCAATGGATCAGGTAGGTTTGTCCAGCAGATCAGACAGGGAGCTGTCCAGCATCCCAGATAGCTCAATGGGAAGAGTCAATGCCAGACACAGAAGAGGTCCCAGGTTCAAGCCCAGGTCCTGACAGTACCATTGTTTTGTTACATTGTTACTCTACAAATACCCGGATCATATACACCTTTTCTAAGTACTGTATTTGAATCTACCTTTACGTTATACTACCGCACTGCTTGGGATTACTTACTATGTCTTCAGCTGACCGCGTTACAGTGTCTTAAAGGGACATACACTTTCAATTCAATTACCCTAAAGTTGGTTCTCTAAAGTAAACTGCTATTGCATACGGTATCCTCATACTACGTGCCTGACATAAGTTATAACTTGTTTATGGGCCTTTGCCCTAAGTTACTGAACATGTTTGCTTTAACTTTTCTATGCTAATGGTTGAAGGTATTTCATACCAATTCCCTTAGTGGCCTAATGCATTTCTTTATGTTTAAGTGATATGATGTAGAGAACCCCCAAACTCCTGTTTGTGTGGAGTGACGCCTGGGGTCCCGTACTGATAATCACTTTCATATAGAAGTGCATTGGAATCTTTACGTCTGTTGAATACTTTTAACGCTACAGATTGGTCGCATGTTGTGATACGTCCTCCCCTAGCAGCTCAACGCCTTCCTTTATGTGAGAGAGAGATGATGCAGAGAACCCCCAGACTCCTGTTTGTATGGAGTTCCTGTTTGTGTGGAGTGACGCCTGGGGTCCAATACTGAATTCTCACATAGAGAAGTGCATTGAAAATCTTTCCCTATCCGCAGTTGTGGTTCACTCCCGTACACCAGAGCTGTTACAATTCTTTCCTAAATGTACATAATATTACTGGGTCTTAACATTTATAGGTAAAGTTGATTCGGGGAAAATCCGATTGCCTCTCGGGGGATCAGGAAGGAATTTTTTCCCCTGCTGTAGCAAATTGTATCATGCTTTTCTGGGGTTTTTCGCCTTCCTCTGGATCAACTGTGGGTATAGAATTGGGTATATGGGATTGTATGATATATATTTTTTTTATGGTTGAACTGGATGGACTTGTGTCTTTTTTCAACCTGACTAACTATGTAACTATGTAACCCTATTAGAGCCTCTGGCTCTAATCACGTGCTTAACCCCCCTCCCCCATTTAAATACATTCATCCGGCATCCTTAATGGATATAACACATATTAAAGCACATAAATATCAACTGGAGAAATAACCGCTTTGTTTGTAGAGGTTGTAGGAAGAGAGGAACAATTACACATATATAGTGGGAGTGTTTAAAAATACAGATATTTTGTCAGGAAGTGATACAACAGATTCAGGAAATTACAGGAATGAGCATACCTAAAAACTACGTGCCTGACATAAGTTATAACTTGTTTATGGGCCTTTGCCCTAAGTTACTGAACATGTTTGCTTTAACTTTTCTATGCTAACGGTTGAAGGTATTTCATACCAATTCCCTTAGTGGCCTAATGCATTTCTTTATGTTTAAGTGATATGATGTAGAGAACCCCCAAACTCCTGTTTGTGTGGAGTGACGCCTGGGGTCCCGTACTGATAATCACTTTCATATAGAAGTGCATTGGAATCTTTACGTCTGTTGAATACTTTTAACGCTACAGATTGGTCGCATGTTGTGATACGTCCTCCCCTAGCAGCTCAACGCCTTCCTTTATGTGAGAGAGAGATGATGCAGAGAACCCCCAGACTCCTGTTTGTATGGAGTTCCTGTTTGTGTGGAGTGACGTCTGGGGTCCAATACTGAATTCTCACATAGAGAAGTGCATTGAAAATCTTTCCCTATCCGCAGTTGTGGTTCACTCCCGTACACCAGAGCTGTTACAATTCTTTCCTAAATGTACATAATATTACTGGGTCTTAACATTTATAGGTAAAGTTGATTCGGGGAAAATCCTATTGCCTCTCGGGGGATCAGGAAGGAATTTTTTCCCCTGCTGTAGCAAATTGTATCATGCTTTTCTGGGGTTTTTCGCCTTCCTCTGGATCAACTGTGGGTATAGAATTGGGTATATGGGATTGTATGATATATATTTTTTTTATGGTTGAACTGGATGGACTTGTGTCTTTTTTCAACCTGACTAACTATGTAACTATGTAACCCTATTAGAGCCTCTGGCTCTAATCACGTGCTTAAACCCCCCTCCCCCATTTAAATACATTCATCCGGCATCCTTAATGGATATAACACATATTAAAGCACATAAATATCAACTGGAGAAATAACCGCTTTGTTTGTAGAGGTTGTAGGAAGAGAGGAACAATTACACATATATAGTGGGAGTGTTTAAAAATACAGATATTTTGTCAGGAAGTGATACAACAGATTCAGGAAATTACAGGAATGAGCATACCTAAAAACCCAGAAACATACCTACTCTATAATACTAACTTTTTAATAAAGCAATATAACAAATGGTGATGCCCCACTTAATAGTTGCAGCAAAATAACTGATCCCAAAATACTGGAAAGTAAAAGAGAGCCCAACGTTATAGAATGGGTTAAAAGGATAGAATGTATATATAACACGGAAGAACTGTATTATTATGGCGAAGATAGAATAGAATTATTTTTTTTAAATGTGGAAAGGTTGGATAGAGTTTAAGAGTAGAAGGAAATATTCTGGGATAATGGGAGTCTGAAAAAAGAAGAGAAAGATTGTAACATATGTTAAACATATGTTAAAGTAGAAGAGGGATAAGGGGCAATGGAAAGATTTTTATGAATGAGAATTTTGAGTAAAGTATTTATATTATATAATAATGTGAAACTTAACATTTTATTAAAAATAAATAAAAGTCAAAAAATGCACGATAAAAAGTGATACATTATATAAACTGTATTCTTATTATAAATAGTATTATAAGTGAAGTATATGTGAACCCAAACAATGGATTTATTGTGTTTTGTGATATCTGTTCAGAGTGCTGTCCTGTGCCCTGAAGTAGACAGTCTTATCTTAAACTATATTATCAGGAAGTGTGTTAGAACTACAAAACACCTCCAAAAATGTATCGAAAAGAGGAGAGTGGGAGGTGTTCTATAGTCCTAACATGTTTTGTCCTAAAGTGACAATGCTGCTCCTCTATAGATACCATGAGTGAGCATTGTTACTCTGGGTTAGGCTCACCAGGAGAAACTATATAGAAAAGTTTAACCAATTAAGACCCAGACCATTATGCAGGTAAAGGACCTGGCCCCTTTTTGTGTTTTGGCCCTGCGTCGCTTTAACTGACAATTGCGCAGTCGTGCAACGTGGCTCCCTTTTTCCCTTTTTTTCCTCACAAATAGAGCTTTCTTTTTGCTATAATAAATATCCCCCAAAAAAGATATAAAAAAAAATTTTTTTTCCTCAGTTTAGGCCGATACGTATTCTTCTACATATTTTTGGTAAAACATTTTTTTTTATAGGCATGGTCAAATTTAGTAAACACTGTATCAGACAAAAAGATCGTATTATTATTATTAGTGAGCGAATGCCACTTGCAGAGTGTCCGCCATGTTGTCTTGTACTACGACGAGTGAGAAGGGGCGGGGAAAGTACTAGAACAAACATCAGGGGTGGGGAAAGCGTGCAGAGCTTCACGCATGCGCAGTGTATATAACGGTAATCCGCAACAGCCTATCCCGGACGAGCCTCCACATGTAGCACTACCCCCGAAGGAGCTGCTGGATATTTTTGGGCGGCTTGTTACCTCTATCTTCTCGCCGTCCAGGGTGGTAGATGAGAGTTGGAAAAGTTCAATGTCCGCACTTTACACTTCTTTTTCTAAGATTTATTTGTAGAACCTGGTAAGGAAAGAAGAAGTAGTTGAAGTGATGGAAGGGTAAACAGGTAAATAGGTTCAGGTGCATAATTTCAATCCGGAAACACTCCTGCTTCCAGCAACACAGCTTTCGTCACCACTCTAGCCAGAGTGGGTCTTGCGCACCTGGATAGGTCCCTCTCACCGGCCCAGCAGCCGGAATGGCGCACGGAACAAAGTACAGTCTCTGCCACAGACCTTCCTTTGAGTGGAGACACTTCCGGTCCAGAATCCCCTAACACAGGATTCAGCACCCGAATCTCTCCAGATTAATTTCTGTAGAATTCAAGTCTGATAGGCGATCACCATCAAGCCTCTCAGTACATGGTGCATCCTTCGATGAAGTTTCCAGGCCTCTCCTGAGATACCAGCCTCTTGCTTGGTCCTCTCCAAGATAGGTCCTTCATCAAGCGGCTTCCTCCCTCCAGGACGGACAGCACAGGATCACCTTGAAACCGTAAACCCAGTCTGACTACTGGACCTACTCAACAGATCACAACCCTGGACCAACGTGGTCCCGGAGCCAGGAGTGCAGGAGCACGTACCCCCGGCCAGGAGGGCCACGAGGTGGTGGGAAAAAAGACCAAGGATCAAAGACCCCCATCCAGTGGCGTCTGTTCCTTAAGTACCCCTCCCCAGCATGCACAGCGGGATTACCAACCCCCACTGATTGGCTGCCGAGGGGAGACACCCAATATCACCCTGACTTAGCTGCTGCCACCCTTGGCCTGGGGTGGTAACAACACCCCAGGCAAACAATGGTGGTCACTCTCAGCACAGCCACAGCTGAAACAAAAGTCAAATTTCCCACCAGTAATGATTCCTGCATCCATCACAACCTCCCAATTCACACCCGGGTTTTCCACCTGTCTGAGTCAGCTAACACTCAGATTCCCTTCTAAATTTAAAGCAGTGTCTGCCCGACAGGAGCAGTCCGCTACATATGTATAAGGCCGCGTACACACGATCAGTCCATTCGATGAGAAAGGTCCGAAGGACCGTTCTCATTGGTTAACCGATGAAGCTGACTGATGGTCTGATGTGCCTACACTACACACCATCAGTTAAAAAACTGATCGAGTCCAACGCGGTAAAGTAAAACACAACGACGTGCTGAGAAAAATGAGGTTCAATGCTTCCATGCAGGCGTCGACTTGATTCTGAGCATGCGCAGGTTTTTAACCAATGCTTTTGCATACTAACCGTCGGTTTTGACCTATCGGTTAGGCGTCCATCAGTTCAATTTTAAAGCACGTTCTAAAATTTTTGACCGAAGGATAACTGACCGATGGGGCCCACACACCATCGGTTTGGACCGATTAATGCTCCTTCAGTCCATTTCCAACGGTTTTGACTGACCGTGGTGTACACGGCCTTAGGGTTCTGCTGTTTTGTACAAAAAATGTTGCTTTGATTTTATGATATAGAAATATAGAAATCTGTGAAATTGTGACTATATCTATGTGGAGTACCTCAACAGTTAATTATCTTTTTGTGATTCTAAATGTTGTTTAAAAGTTAAAGCTAAGCTCTAGACAGATATAGAATATACATGTATATAGTAGCTCTGTAATCACTGATACATCATTAATGCTTGCATTATTTTTTTTAATGCAAGCAGTGTAAATACCTAAATTTGACCTTGTATCAGCCTCTTGCAGTGCCTGTACCAGGGGATTGAGTGTCAAAGGAAAAGGTGCAAGAAACCAATCAGTTCATGTGCTGACAAGAAGGATGCTAATAGGAAGAGAAAACAGAGTAGGATAGAGATGAGCTCATCATTGTGCTTCTTCTCATTTCAGTGTCCAGCCACAGGTTACAGCAGGTCCAGGATTACTTGGGTTCAGAAGAAGTTAATTGAATAATGCTTTCAAGCAGACTAAGGACATCTAGTGGCAGAAAAAAGCACTGCAGGGAAATCTGTGGTTTAAAGGTGAATATCTATATATATAAAACTCAAGTGTGTGTATGTATGTATGTATGTATGTATGTTCCAGCATCACGTCCAAACGGCTAAAGATATTAACATGAAACTTGGCACACATGTTACTTATATGTCAGCAACAAACATAGGATAGGTGGTTTAACCCTTACCCACCCCCATTTGCCATGGTCGGGGTTTTCCTTTAAAGTCCCATTCAACTCTATGGGAAATACATCTTACTTCATAACTTCCAAACGGCTGTAGATATTTCGATAACACTTGGTCACATGTTACTTATATGTCCACTTAAACTATAGGATAGTTAATTTATCCCTTAACTACCCCCATTTGTGAGGGTCGGGGTTTTTGTTTAAAGTCCCATGCAAATCAATGGGAAATGTATGTTCCCACATAACTTCTGTACGCCTGGAGATATTTCAATAATACCTGGTACACATATTACTTATATGCCAAATAAAAATATATGACAGTTAAATTAACCCTTAACTACACCCTTATATAAAAGATGGGTATATTTATATTACTATGATTTTCCTCCCCAAAGGGTTAAGATAGGAAGACCGGGCAACGCTGGTTATTCAGCTAGTTGCAAATAAAGCTGATTATATCTTCTAATGGGCTTTTCATTTTTACCTGGTTATTTTTGGCTGGAGTTTTGTTTTATGAGAATAACATACTTCTATTTGCATATTTAAATTTCAAACATATTAAAACATGCCTTAGTATAATTCCCACAAGCTGAAGTAAATTGTTATAAAAATGCCAAATCCTAATTTATAGAAACATTAATCAGAAGGCACAAGGGAAAATAAAAACTGTAATGTTCTGCTATGGGGAATGCTGTCAGACTGTAAACAAAGCTGTCAAATGCAGCAGGTTGGCATTGCCTAGAATTATTGCACATGCATTTGTTTCATTTTAATTTCTGACAAATCCAAATAATCTTTGACATTTATTTGGTTTCAGTCTTCATGGCACATTGTTCTGCTAAAAGAACATTTGCATTTGGTGACAGACATACAAAAATTCTTCTGAAATTAGAATTTATATTCACATAACCTACAGGATTTTACTATCTCATTGTTCCTCTTTCAAAAGTGCCATTTACATAGTAGGAAGGAGAAAAATAATATTTTTAGCTTTTCAACTTTATGAAAGCATCATTTTACTACTGTATTTAACCACTTACCGCCGCCAATGACAAATTGACGGCGGCAAAGTGGTTGTAGAATCCTGACTGGACGTCATATGACGTCCTCAGGATTCTGAGCCGCTGCGCGCCCCCAGGGGCGCGCATCGCGGCGATCGTTGTTGCAGGGTGTCAGTCTGACACCCCGCAACACCGATCAAGGTAAAGAGTGTCTCACGGAGACCCTTTACCACGTGATCAGCCGTGTCCAATCACGGCTGATCACGATGTAAACAGGAAAAGCCGGTAATCGGCTTTTCCTCACTCGCATCTGTCAGACGCGAAGAGAGGAGAGCCAATCGGCTGCTCCTGTGACAGGGGGGGGGGGTTTGTGCTGAGCGATTATCAGCACAGCCCCTCCTGAGGATGCCCACTGGACCACCAGGGATGCCCACTGGACCACCAGGAATTAAAAAAATAAAAATAAAGGTATGCCACCCTAGACCACCAGGGATGAGGACACAAAAGATGGATGCCAATCAGTGCCGCAATGGATGCCAATCAGTGCCCACAATGGGCATCACTGATTGGCAGGCATTGTTTGGCACTGATTGGCATCCATTAGTAAAACACATACAATAGTGCCCATCTATGCCCATCTGTGCCACCTATCAGTGCCCATCCATGCCGCCTATCCGTGCCCATCCGTGCCGCCTGCCCATGCCTATCCGTGCCGCCTATCCGTGCCCAGCCGTGCCGCCTATCTGTGCCCATCAGTGCCACCTATCCGTGCCGCCTATCCAAGCCCATCCATGCCGCCTATTCGTGCCGCCTATCAGTGCCCATCCGTGCCGCCCATCAGTGCCGCATATTAGTGCCCATCAATGCCACTACATCAGTGCCACCTCATCGGTGCCCATCCGTGCCGCCTATCCGTGCCCATCCGTGCCGCCTATCCGTGCCCAGCCGTGCTGCCTATCTGTGCCCATCTGTGTCACCTATCCGTGCCCATCCGTGCCGCCTATCCAAGCCCATCCATGCCGCCTATCCGTGCCACCTATCAGTGCCCATCCGTGCCGCCCATCAGTGCCGCATATTAGTGCCCATCAATGCCACCACATCAGTGCCACCTCATCGGTGCCCATCAGTGCCGCCTTATCAGTGCCCGTCAGTGCAGTACCATCAGTGCCCATCAGTGAAGGAAAAAACGTACTTATTTACAATGTTTTATAATAGAAACAAAAAAAATGTTTTTTTTCTAAATTTTCGGTCATTTTTTTTATTTTTTTGCATAAAATAAATATCCCAGAGGTGATCAAATACCACCAAAAGAAAGCTCTATTTGTGGGTACAAAATGATAAAAATTTAGTTTGGGTCCAGTGTAGCATGACCGGGCAATTGTCATTCAAAGTGCAACAGTGCTGAAAGCTAAAAATTGGTCTGGGCGGGAAGGTGTATCTGGATACATACCTCAAAAGCCATCTGTGGCACTGAACACTGCTCTGCCCACTAGAACGGTCCCCTAAAGTCTGGTGCAAAAAAATCACCACCTTGGGGGTGTTAATTTTTGTGGTCACCTGCAGCTTTTACTATTCCTTTTGCTGATCTCACCATTCTGCTGCCGGTTATGACCAGGATAAAAATTTCTAAAAGCCCTAGTTTTCCAGATGACCAATTCTACTAAATGGAGTGCCATTCAGCCGTGTGGGTGGCAGGTAAGAGTGTTCAGCATCTACAGTATTTACATGTATAGCATTAGGCCCAGATTCTCAAAGGGCTTACGACGGCGCAACGCCATGTATGCCGTCGTAAGTCCTAATCTGGGCCGTCTTAGAATCAGTTACGCATAGATATCCATTAGATCCGACAGGCGTAAGGCTCTTACGCCGTCGGATCTTAAATGCAATATTTTTTTTGTCCGCTAGGTGTCGCCTCCGTCGTTTTCCCCATCGAGTATGCAAATTAGCTAGATGCGCAAATTTCCGAACGTACGCGTGGTCGACGCAGTGAAGTTACGACGTTTATGTTTCATACCAAAAGTAGTTGTGATCTAGACTATATTTCAGACATTCCAAAAGATATTTTCTTTGGGACCGCTTTAATTCACTCAGATCTCTCATGGCCCATTTCGTGGCTTGTAGGGCTTCTTCATGGTTAATAATGGTATATAGAGATGCCACATCCGCTGTTGCTAAGTATATGGGTCTATCATCTAGTTTAATAGTTTCTAATAATTGGATCAGATGTTTAGTGTCACGTAGATAGGACTTCGTCTTTTTTACTAGCGGCTGCAGAAACCAGTCGATATACTGCCCAATCCTCGCCCCCCACGGAGTTAATGCCATTTACTATTGGTCTTCCTGGCGGTTTTTCTTTATTTTTATGTATCTTGGGGAGCGTATATATGACTGGAATTTTACAACACATAGGTTGCAGATATTTACTCTCCTTTTTGTTCAACAGACCCTTCTCTCTCCCATATTCTAGCAGATATGCTAATTCATCCTTATACCGGATTATTGGATTGCCTGGTAATTTCTCATACGTGTCTCTATCCCCTAATTGGCGGTCCAGTTCTTCTTTATAGTCTTTTTTTAAATTGAATGACAATGGCTCCTCCATTATCGGCCTGTCTTATCACAATTTCCTTTTTCTCTTCAAGACTTTTAATGCCCTTCTTTATATCATGCGAATCATTCATCTTTTTTATTTTCAGATCTTGTAGGTCATTTAGCACCATTTTCCGGGAACACTTCAATATGACCCCCATTATCAATTGGCGGCTTGAACAAGGACTTATTTCTAAGATTACTAAACTGGATATTACTTCCTATGATGTCATTTCTCGGTAAAGTTACTCCTGGTTTATTCAGCATATATTTCTTTATGTGTAGAGTTCTCACATATTTGTTGATATCAACATAAGCATTACATTTATTCAAGTTCTTTTTGGGGGCAAACTTCAGCCCTTTATCCAGGACTTTTAATTCCTCTTTGGTAAGTTCAACCCCACTGATGTTGACAATCCCTTCTCCTATTATTATTTTTTTCTTTGTTTCTTTGTGCCTGCTCTACATCCCCTCCTAGATTTCTGTTTCTTCCAGATTTGTTTGCTGATGGTTTCCTCAATATCGCTCTCACATCCTTGTCTCGATTGTAATTTGTCATTTTCTCTTCGTGTCTCCTTGTCCTTGACCGAGATCTGTGATCTTGACTTCGTCTGGTACGTCTCGGATATCCTGTCTCCTGTTGATGCCGCCTCGGCGAATCCAGATGTCTCTGAGATCCATTCTCTTGTTGGTGACTCCTTGGAGAGATCTGGCGTCTCAGCCCTAAAAAACACCATGGTGTTCTGTCTCTAGGTTCTTGTCCATGGCGATAATTGTGTGTTCTAGGACCTCCATACTGGGCTCTTGCTTGTTCTTCCATTCTTCGAAGATGCTCATACCGATTGTATATTGCTCATACTGGATTGTAATATCCAGTATATTGGGAGAACTAAGAAAAGTTTGCGTGAACATTTGCAGAACATCAAAAATAGATTTCCTAAGCATAGCCTATCCAGGCATTTTGATCAGGTTCATAATTGGGATCCCTCTTCATTACTTGTATGGGGGATTGACAAATATAAACCCCATTGGAGAGGTGATAATAAGGTTATTAAGCTCCGTCAATCTGAGTCCCGTTGGATCAATGAGATACGCACTTTAGCACCGTTGGGCCATAATATTGACTTTGATCTTAATTGTTTTATTTCTAATTATTGAGTTGTTTACATTAGGATTTGTTGAGTCTTACACTAGGATCCCTCCATTTCTATTTGAGTTTATCTAGCTTTTATTTGATTTTATTAAAGCATACTGCTTAATTGAATTTTTAAAGTCCTCTCCTCTCTCTTTTTTATCTTTTTAGTAAATTTACTGTCATATCACCTTTAACCACTAGATGTCATACTAGTTTGGATTATTGATTTATTCTTGCCATTCCTGGTTTGTTCCACCAGTTGGAGCTCGTTTTTATGTCTCATTCAAATAGGCCTATTCTTAGTCAGATTATTATTCGTCATATCACCTTTAATCACTAGATGTTGCACAAGTTGTGATGTACTATTTATTTTAATCTTGCTTTATGTCTTGCAATTCCTGGTTTGTTCCACCAGATGAAGCCCGTTTTTATGTCTCATTTTAGTTTTATATTCAGCCCGTTTTTATATATATATATATATAGATAGTACTCAATGCTCTGTCTAATTGGGCAACTATGTGGCAGATGAGGTTTAATGTTGATAAATGTAAAGTTATGCACTTGGGGGCTAAGAATATGCATGCATCATACATATTAGGGGGAGTACAACTGGGGGGATCTGTAGTGGAGAAGGATCTGGGGTTTTTAGTTGATCATAAGCTCAATAATGGCATGCAATGCCAAGCTGCAGTTTCCAAAGCGAGCAAAGTCCTTTCTTGTATTAAGAGAGGTATTGACTCCAGAGAGAGAGATATAATTTTGCCCCTGTACAAATCATTAGTAAGACCTCATCTGGAATATGCAGTCCAGTTTTGGGCACCAGTTCTCAATTCAACCAAACTGATAAGAGGCATCGAGGAGCTCAGCTATGAGGAACGACTAGAAGAACTACATTTATTCACTCTTGAGAAGAGGAGAATAAGGGGGGATATGATCAACATGTACAAATATATAAGGGGTCCATATAGTGAACTTGGTGTTGAGTTATTCACTTTACGGTCAACACTGAGGACAAGGGGCCACTCTTTACGTCTAGAGGAAAAGAGATTTCATCTCCAAATACGGAAAGGTTTCTTCACAGTAAGAGCTCTGAAAATGTGGAACAGACTTCCTCCAGACGTGGTTCTGGCCAGATGAGTAGATTGCTTTAAAAAAGGTCTGTATTCTTTCCTAAATGTACATAATATAACTGAGTACTAAGATTTGTAGGTAAAGTAGATCCAGGGTAAATCCGATTGGGGGATCAGGAAGGAATTTTTTCCCCTGCTGTAGCAAATTGGATTATGCTCTACTGTTTTTTTTTTTGCCTTCCTCTGGATCAACTGTGGGTATGGAGTTGGGTGTATGGGATTGTACTGTGTTTTTTTATTTTGTTTGTTTATTTTTTTTGTGGTTGAACTGGATGGACTTGTGTCTTTTTCAACCTGACTAACTATGTATTCTATCAGTACTCAATTCTATTACAGATGCAATTTTATTTAAGAATCCAGATGTAATTATACATTATGAATGTTCATTTATTTTTTGGGCACGTCGCGCTGCTGGTCACCATAGCAACGATGTGCTATTTAATTCACCAAACACTTCCACGGCCTTCCATCCTTTTGAGAAAGTGACGTAGTCTGTCACGATACGTGTGAAGGACTTGGAAGCCGTGGTGACGCACTCCTGGCCGCGGCCGAGACCGGGAGTTCATATGCTTATAACGCTGACGATTTTCTGTTTTATGGTAAATGTGATTTTTATGTTCAATAAACCCCCCCCTTTTTTAACCTACTGCATTATGAAGCGCTCCTTTCGCTCCTCTGTTATTTTCAGCTGATGTGAGGAGGCTGGCCATGTTTGGAGCTTTGGATCTATGGATTATTGGATCTCATCAGGAACTTGTGTGTGTAAGCCTGCTGTGCATGTGAAATCAGGAGCTGGGACGGTAATGAGAAGAGATCAGTAACCAGTCCTAAAGAGATATTGCAGCAAGGCTTTTATTTTAAGCCTAATAAGGTGAGGGGCTTGGGGAAACTGTTTTTAGCACCTGAACTGGAAGAAAAACAGCACCTGCGCTTTTTAATCACTGTGATGATTGCCTGCTTGCACTTTTGGAGTTTATTGCCCATCAGTATAAAATCTGAACTTTTTTGAAGACTTTATTTTGTATCAGACTTTTGCACTTTTATGCACATTGATTGATGTCAGTTGCACATTTATCAATTTATTTATTTACTGGATCTTTATCCACCTATCTTTTATGGGTTACTGATTGCCTATTTCACTTTTTTTTTCTCACTTGTCCACTTGGTTAATTCTTGCACTGGAATTGCATGTTTTGGATTTGTTTGGACATTTTATTAATTGATCAGTTTTTATCTGATCAATTATCCTTCTGTTCACCCATTCTTCTTCTTTGTAATATTATTATTTATGTGCGAACATTT
This sequence comes from Rana temporaria, assembly GCF_905171775.1. Lineage (NCBI taxonomy): Eukaryota > Metazoa > Chordata > Amphibia > Anura > Ranidae > Rana > Rana temporaria. The sequence continues at coordinate 102,303,730 of NC_053494.1, read as the reverse complement.
TTATGTGGCTGCTGCTATTTATTTTAGATTTTTGATTATTTGCATTTGGTATGCGCATTAGTTCCCCCCTTTTTTAATACATTGGGCTTCCAGTGCTTTACCCAGGGATTGGAGAAATGCTGGAGAAACCTACCAGACTGATAAATACCTGGGCCAAGAGAGCCTGCCTCTTACTTATACTAATGCCGTGTACACACGATCGGATTTCCGATGGAATAAAATCCAATGGAATTTTCCATTGGCATTCTGATGAAGCTGACTTTCATCATTGTTGCCTACACACAATCAGACTAAATTCCGACCGTCCAAAACGCGGTGACGTAAAACACTATGACGAGCTGAAAAAAATGATGTTCAATGCTTCCGATCATGCGTCGACTTGATTCTGAGCATGCGTGTATTTTTCTCCGATGGAGTTCCACACAGACGATTGGAATCTCCTATCGTTTTTTTTCCATCGGAAAAATTTAAAACATGTTTTATTTTTTTACACCGATGGAAAAAAGTCCGTCTGAGGGCCTTTGACTGGATGGACTGGAAATTTCTGAAATCCATTTAAACCTACTTAGGCCTGTAGTTTGCATAAATGAGACTTGTCCTTTAATATTTGTGTTACAGTAGAACCACTTTTGAGCACTATCAGGGCTAATTAAAGTGGGAATAGATTACATTGGTTGATTTTTTCCAATAGGTAAGCCTTCATGCCTCTGCCTCTGGGTGTCATGCTTGTGGCTGTCAGTCTTGCTATGCCTCATGGGACTTGGAGTTCTGCAACAGCTGGAGGTCTGCTAATTGCATATCCCTGGTTTAGATCAAAGCATATTCATGTATTAGAATGACCAAGTCAAAGTCTCCAGACCTAAATCCAATTGAGAATCTGTGACAAGACTTAAAAATCTATGTTCACATATCCTCTCCATCCAATCTGACAGAGCTTTAGCTATTTTGCAAAGAAGAATGGACAAAAATGGTAGAAACATACCCAAAAAGACATGGCTTGTGTGTGTATGTATATATATATATATATATATATATATATATATATATATATATATATATATATATATATATATATATATATATATATTAGTCTAGCCAAGCCAATACCTGACTGTAGGCCATTCCAGGAGTTTGTGTTCAAAGACACTTTCAGGCAGGCGACTCAGTGAGCTGCAGTGCACTACATATATATCCACTGCATTCTAGTCCAGCCAAGCCAATACCTGACTGTAGGCAGAGGCGGCTCTAGGCTTTGTGAGGCCTTAGGAAAACTTGGACATGAGGCCCCAATCACACCCATAATGGGAAAAATAATTCAAGTGATAAAAAAATTAACTGTACAAATAATAAGAGCCTTAAATACTATGAACTATGAATTCACAGTTTCTAAAATTTCCTCTAACATAGGATATATATATATATATATATATATATATATATATATATATATATATATATATATATATATATATATATACAATTTGTGCAGCTGCTACTAGCAATGTGTTTAAGTTATAACAAAAGTAAAAATCATATTTCTCCATTTACATGAAGTTCAGGTTACTATAACCGAACACAGAGTTCTCTTTTACATCAGAGTGTGCAGGATTCCCCCTTACAGTGCAAGGGGAAATTTGATGTGAAGGGGAGTGCTGCAGATCATGATGTAAGAGGGAATGCTGCAGACTGGTGTAAAGGTGTAAAGGGGATCTCTGATGTAAGGGGGGCTCTGGTGACCAAAGATCACCTTCCACAGAGTGAATGCACTAAGGTAAAGGGGGGGGGGGTTACTGATATCAGGGGGAACTTTTATATCAGTGCCCCCTTAATTTACTGTATTCACTCCCCCCTCCTTGCAGTGCTGTCACTGACCTCCTCTCAGGTGCACCTTGCAGGGCTCAGTCAGATGGTCCTCTCTGGGCTTCAACTTGGTGGCTCTGGTTTCATCCTATATTATCCTCTCCTCACGTGACCCATGATTCAAGAGATGGTCAGAGACTGTGTGGACATGATACAAGAGATGGTCAGAGACTGTGTGGACATGATACAAGAGATGGTCAGAGACTGTGTGGACATGATACAAGAGATGGTCAGAGACTGTGCCGACATGATAAAAGAGATGGTCAAAGACTGTGTGGAAATGATAAAAGAGATGGTCAGAGACTGTGTGGAAATGATACAAGAGATGGTCAGAGACTGCGTGGACATGATACAAGAGATGGTCAGAGACTGTGTGGAAATGATACAAGAGATGGTCAGAGACTGTGTGGACATGATACAAGAGATGGTCAGATACTGTGTGGACATGATACAAGAGATGGTCAGAGACTGTGTGGACATGATACAAGAGATGGTCAGAGACTGTGTGGACATGATACAAGAGATGGTCAGAGACTGTGTGGACATGATACAAGAGATGGTCAGAGACTGTGTGGACATGAGTCAAGAAATGGTCAGAGACTATGCGACATGATAAAAGAGATGGTCAGAGACTGTGCGGACATGGTAAAAGAGATGGTCAGAGACTGTGTGGACATGAGTCAAGAAATGGTCAGAGACTGTGTGGAAATTATAAAATAGATGGTCAGAGACTGTGTGGATATGATAAAAGAGATGGTCAGAGAATGTGTGGACATGATAAAAGAGATGGTCAGAGACTGTCAGGACATTATACAAGAGATCGTCAGAGACTGCAGACATAATACAAGAGATGGTCAGAGAATGTGCGGATATGTTACAGGAGATGGTCAGAGACTGCAAACATGCTGCAGAAGATGGTCAGAGACTGTGCGAATATGATACAGGAGATGGTCTTAGACTGTTCTGACAGGCACCAAACACTAGAGCCATAGCCACAATTGATCCCACCCAGGGCCGCAATCAGAGGGGTACAGGCAGTACACCTATAAGGGGCCCAGAGGCCCATAGGGCCCCATATGGCAACTCCTCTTTTTTTTATTAATTTTTTATTTAAAAAAAAATGTTTTAAATATATTTTTATTTTATTTTTTATTAAAAGGCCAATTTTTTTTTTTAGAGGTCCGGAGGTCCCCAGGGGCCCCCTTTTTTTATTTATTTTTGTATATATTTTTTTTTTATATTTATATATTTTTTTATTAACCACTTCCATACAGGGCTTTTATACACACCTCCATACCAGGCCTATTCTGGCACTTCTCTCCTACATGTACAAATCATAATTTTTTTGCTAGAAAATTACGCAGAACCCCCAAACATTATATATGTTTTTTTAGCAGACACCCTAGGGAATAAAACGACGGTCATTGAAACGTTTTATCTTGCACGGTATTTGCGCAATAATTTTTCAAACGCCTTTTTTTTGGAAAGAAATTGTTTCATGAATTAAAAAAATAACAAAACAGTAAAGTTAGCCCAATTTTTTTGTAAAATATGAAAGATGATGTTACACCGAGTAAATAGATACCTAACATGTCACGCTTTAAAATTGCGCACACTCATGGAATGGCGCCAAACTTCGGTACTTAAAAATCTCCATAGGCAATGCTTTGAAAATGTTTACAGGTTTAGATTTACAGAGGAGATCTTGTGCTAGAATTGTTGCTGGCACTCTAACGCACGCGGCGATACCTCACATATGTGGTTTAAACAGCGTTTACATATGTCGGTGGGACTTGCGTGTGCGTTCGCTTCTGCGCGCGAGCTACTGGGGACAGGGGCATTAAAATTTTTTTTTTTTTTTTTTACATATTTATTTATTTTTTTACACTTTTTTATTTTTATTTTATTTTTTTTATTATCACTTTTATTCCTATTACAAGGAATGTAAACATCCCAGAGGTCCCCAGAGCCCTGGATGGCAACCCCCTTTTTTTTTTTATAAATGTTTATTTTTTTTTTATATATATATATTTTTTTAATAAAGGGCCCAGAGGTTATTTTTTATTATTATTATTATTATTATTATTATTATTATTATTATTATTAAAGGGCCCAGAGGTCCCGGATGGCAACCCCCCTTTTTTGTATTTTTTTTTTATAAATAAATAATAATAATAATTTGTATATATATATATATATATATATATATATATATATATATATATTTTTTTTCTTTTATTATTAAAGGGCCCAGAGGTCCCCAGGGCCGCGGATGGCTACCCCCCCTCTTTATATATATTATATATTTTTCTTTATTTCTTCTTTTTTTGTAAAGGGCCCCCCCCCCGCTTCTCAATTCAATTCACAGGCAGCCCCCCCCCCCCGCTTCTCAATTTCAGGCGGCAGCACCCCCCCCCCCCCTGGTTCTCTGCTCCAGAGGGCCCATGCCTGAAGCTGTGTAAGGGGCCCTATAATTCCTGATGGCTGCCCTGATCCCACCGATCAGATAGGGTGCAAAGCAGACAGATGATCCCTTTATACACTCCTTGGTTCCTACTACAAGCAGTGAAGCAGTAGAAGCCGACACGTTTGCATTGGGTGCTATTCTGGTAGATGTAGTCTCTTCAGAGTGCAGACACCGGTGTGCCAAGTCTAGTGTGTGGGGAACCACAACTCCCACCATGCAATGTGGTGCCGGGATAAGGTCATCCAGTGCCCAGGGTGAAGGTGTCAAATTGCGCCCCCCTCCCGCTCCTCAGGTGAAGTAGGGGCTGGGGTGCAGTTTATAGTGACATGTACAGTGTAATAGCAGAATGCATTTTATCCTGTAGTAAAGCTTTGGACCAACAGTGATGTAGAGAAAATGTGTCAGGCTAGGTTCACACCTATGCGAATTGAGTGCGGTTTAAACCGCATCTAATTCGCAGGACATTTCAAAATACATTGTTTTCAATGAGGCTGGTTCACATATGTGCGATGCATTCGCACTGCGTATTGCCTCCAAACCGCATGCGGTTTTTATGTCTTGCGGTGCGGCTCAGGTGCGAATTCAGTCCCATTATCTTCTATGGGTACGCATCTAATTCGCACATGTGTTCAGTTCTCTGCAGGAGTTTCTCTCATTCAGCTCAATACAATTCTCCCCCACTCTCCTCTCACCCGGAAGTTCTCCCAGGTCTCCAAATTCGCACCTGATCTGCAACTAAACCGCAGTTGATCTGCAGAACACCCTCTAGAGAAATCTGCATCGACAACGCAGCTCAAAAAAGCAACGCACTAGTGTGATTCCGGCCTTAGTGTGAGGAAAAATCCCTGCATGTTGTGTCACTAAAAGGAATAGATGCCCATGTGTCTGTGGTGTGAGTATAAAGTGGAGTAGGCACAGTTAGTTTTTTTTCTTCAGCTGGTGTGCGGAATAAAAGATAAATGAACGGATAAACCCCATCCACACAAATGAGACAGGTGGAGGAATCCTCCCCACTGCGGCATTATATTCTGACAGTGAGACTCCCCCCCAAATGTCAGAATACACTGATCAGTCTGCAACCATTTGGCCGCTGATTGAAAGAAAGTTTTCTAGCATGGCCGTTGGACAGAAGTTGATCTACTAAATGATTTCTGTTGAACAGAAAGGGGGAAGGCCACACACAGAAATTGTCTGGTCCCTACTAAACTGCCCAATTTTTGGTGTGTGTGTGCACCCAGCTTAAGGGGCTCTGTGTAATTGTGAAGAAAGAGCAGTGCAATCAGAGGTCTGGTGCTAAATCTTGTGTTCTATTGTCAGCCTAAAATTCTAATTCCTTGTTACATATTAGCAGCTACATACTGATATCCCAAAATAATTGATAATGGGTCACTGCAGAGAGGTTTTTTACATTTATAACTGAATGTGTCACTGATCACAGGCTTGGGACTTAATTGTAGTTGACCCTCACCTCCTTTGCAAGCAAAACACAAAGGGCTGAATTCACGTAGAGCGGCGCATATTTCTGCCGGCGTAGCGCATCTCATATGTGCTACGCCGACGTAACACAGAGAGGCAAGAACAGTATTCACAAAGCACTCGCTCCCCAACGTTGCGCCGGCATAACGTAAATTTGTTGGCGTAAGCCGACCTAATTCAAAGTAGTTAGAAGTGGGCGTGATACATTTAAATGAACCGTGACCCCATGCAAATGAATGGCCGAACGAATGGCACATGCGCGCGCATGCTCAGAATCAAATACTCCATAAGATACGTCAAATCACTGCCTACGACATGACTTAACCTACGCCCAGCCCTATTCACGTAGTCCTACGTAAACTACATAAAATTCTACGGCTGTTCCGTCGTCCATACCTTTGCATGGGATGCGCCTCTTTTAGGTGGAATAACTTTACGCCGGACGTACGCCTTACGTAAACGGTGTATATTACTGCGACGGTCGCAAGTACGTTCGTGATTTGGCGTATCTCAGTCATTTGCATATTCTACGCGTAAATCAATGGGAGCGCCCCTTGCGGACAGCGTAAATATGCGCCCAGGATACGACGGCGTAGGACACTTGCGTCAGTCGGAGGAAGCCAAATTTCAGGCGTATCTTGCATTAAGAGTCCGGCGCATAGATACGACGGTGCATCTGTGCACTTACGCGGCGTATCTGTAGATACGTCGGCGTAAGTGTTTCAAGAATCCGGGCCATAGTCTTTAGTAAATGTCCAGTAAAGTTTTTTGAGCCTGGAAAGTAGTGAAGTTTTCCTGGTCTGTGATCAGAGTTGCAGGATACTGATCATTTAACAGTAATCTACAAGCACTGATTACAGACTGACACTTACAAATTTGGTATTGCTGACATTAGTAACCCAGCTTGTTCTGCAAATACATGTTAGCACCTCACCTTAATAGCAATTTTCATGGACTGAATGAAGAGTTTGTCATCTGACCTGGGGAGAGCTCTGGTAACTGCTGAGCTGGACAGTCAGTGATCCGTGCAGTGTGATGAACTTTCTCTGCCTGCTCCGCCCACCTCTTCTGCTGCTAACACTGTGCAAGCCCGATCTTGCCAGGCAAACCCAGGAGGATCGTCCTTCTCCTGTGTAGGGATGAGCTTCGTGTTCAAGTCGAACGTATGTTCGACTCGAACATCGTATGTTCGATCGTTCGTCAAAATACGAACAAAATGGGTCGTTCACGCCAAATTCGAGTGATGCGCCACGGCCCATAATTCACTGCGGCATTGCACGCTGATGATTGGCCAAGCATGCTGTATGTCCCGCATGCTTGGCCAATCACAGCGCCGTCAGTAAAGAGAGCTGGAATTGGCAAAAGCCAGGGTGACTTTGGCCAATTATGGCTCTGGGCTTTAGTACACGCCCCACACTATAAAAGGCCGCCTACAGGGCGGCCTCGTGTAGTGTGTTGCGGCGCTGGTTGAGATCAGTCAGTCAGAGAGAGAGAGTGTCTTTTTTTTCTAGCTAGATAGAACAGGCAGGCTAGTCAGTCAGTTAAATTTACAGTGTGTAGAGGATATATATACATCCCAGGTGTTGTACATATATTTATACACTGTATAGTTTAGTTAGATTGATTCTCCCTAATCTGTCAGGCAGTTGATTGTGCTAGCTGCTGTGTTCTTACGTGTTGTATTGCCCGTGTGCTCAGTGCACCTAAACCCACTTGCTGTATACTGCAAGTTTGCTCATTACTTTGCACCTAAACCTACTTGGTTTATAGTGCAAGTGTGCTAATTACTTTGCACCTAAACCCACTTGGTTTATAGTGCAAGTGTGCTAATTACTTTGGGCCAGATTCACGTAGAGCGGCGCAAATTTAGTTTGTCCTAACGTATGTCAGTTAAGTTAAGGCGGCTGAATTTTGTGAAGTAAGTGCCGTATCCACAGAGCATTTGCGCCCAAATGTGCGCCAGCATAACGTAAATACCAAGGCGTAAGGCGGGTTTATTGCAAGTGGGAAGGAAGTGGGCGTGCTCCATTGAAATGAGCTGTGACCCCATGCAAATGAAGGGCCGGCCGTACTGCGCATGCACGCACGAATCTGCACCTCACTGGGCATGCTCAGAACTCGGGCCGGCGCAATCAGTGAGATAGGAAAAAGGCCAAGAAGACTAAGTGAGATCCACCATGTGTATAAATAGCCCCACACAAACGCACTTCCATTGCAAAAGTACATCCCTGTGTTCCCCTTTCCTAAAGCAAGTTGCTTTTGCTCTGTTGTCTGTTGATGTTTGTTGGTGAGTGTAGTATTGTTAGCTAAAATATTTATTGTAGTAGGAGGTTGTAGTAGTTGCGTTTTTTTTCTGAGTCTTTTTTCTGTTTGTTTTTTTTTGTGTTTTTTTTTGAATTTGTATTAGCTGTCTGCTTGTGTTGTTTGATATTGCTGTCTTGTGTTTGCGGTTTGATTTTTGTGTGTGTTTGTTCAGTGTCTTTTTGTGTTTGTTTGTTCTGTGTCTTTTTGTGTGTGTTTGTTCTGTGTGTATTTGTGTTTGTTTGTTGTGTTAGATTTTTGTGTGAGTGTTTGGTTCTGAGTGTTGGGTGTTATGGCACCAAAGAGACGTAAGCTTAATTTTTCGGTGAGAGAAAAGCAAATACTTGCCAGGGCTATCACCCGATTTGGGCGATATTTGCATGGCCCTAAGAGCCGGGACACCCCCCCGGCCAGGAAGAGGGCCATCATCCAGGAGATAACTGATCAGATCAATGCGGAGGGGGGGGAGACGAGGACCCCCAGTGGGATTGCCAAGAAGATAAATGACCTGAGGAGCCTGGTCCGTGACAAGATGGCCAAGATAAATGCCCATGCCACGGGCACTGGCGGAGGACCACCCTGCTCTGTCAGGCTGACTGAGGAGGAGCGGGCAGTGGCCCGGTGCTTCCACAGACAACAAGTGGTGGGCCTGCCTGGCTTTGACTCTGAGGAGGGCGTGAGGACAGGTAAGTTATTTTTTTTATTTCTATCTGGTGAGTAGCATGTGTGGGGGGGGAGGGAATATGTGCCAAGTGTGTGGACCCTCCAACCTGTGAATGTTTTGTGTCTTCCACAGATGGCCAGGAGATTGCAGGGCCATCAGGCCAGGCTGCACCACCCCCAGGACAACAGGCTGCTGAAGAGCCCCAAGAAGGGCAGGAGTCCTCAGGGGAGGGGAGTGGCCACACCTCCCCTCATGAGGAGGTTGAGGGGGGGAGGATGAGGGGGAGGAGGATGGGGATGATCGGATGGACCTTGCCAGGGAAATCCTTTTATCTACGGATGTGGTTCCCCCTGAGGCTACCCCTGAGGCTACCCCTGAGGCTGGCAGCAGTCAGGCCTCCATCAGGGGTAGCCCCTCCCACTCCTCCCCTAACAGGGCTCCCGCCCCAAGGGTCTCTCTCTCCCCTCCTCCCAGGCCACAAGCCTCAGCTGCAGGCAGGAAGGCCACCCATAAGACCAGGGGGGTGGCCGAGTGTCTGCCGGCCAATCTGCGGAGGGACCAGGCCCGGCAGACCCAACATCTGGGTCAGGTCTCCCGGACTTTGGCCCAGATGCAGGACAGCCTGGGCTCAATTAAGGACTCGGTCAGTGATGTGGGCACAAACTCCTTGGCGGTCATAACTTGCATTTGTGACCTGCAGACCGCCACAGCAGGCGTGTCCCTGGAGGTGAGTGCCCTGACCCAGGCTGTCCACGCAAACACCCAGGCTGTCCAGGCCAATACGGCTGCCCTCACTGTGGGTCTGAACAGAATCGCCGTGGCCTTGGAGGGCAGGCCAGCAGGAGGACAGTCACCAGGGGAGGCCCCTCCTTCCCCTGTCCCCCCCATGAGTCTCCCCTGGTTGGCCGTGGCCGTGGCCGGCCCAGGCGTTGCTCACACCGCCGCCGTTAATTTTGGTTGTACCTTTGTTTTTGTTTTTTTGTTTTTTTTTATTATACTGTGATTATGATTTGGTTTATGTGTGTGAATGATGTATGAATGTGGGGGTGACATTCCTGGTGAAAAAGGGTGTCACCCTCAGTTTTGGTGGATTAGGGATCCCCAGGACCAGGGAGAAGTGATCCCAGGTCCATGTGAATGGTGTATGAATGCACAGTGACATAAATGGAGCCGTGGCGTGGCGTTGCTGCTCACTAGTACCATCGGGGGGTACTTGGGTCTAATCCAATTTGATGAGGATGTGATGTGTCTGTGCTAGGGACCACAGTGGGTGTGCATGCATGCATTCTCATTGTGCCATGATTGATGTGTGTGTTTACTGTGCAAAGATGCATTCTGCGAGGCGTCTCCTGGCTGCTGTTCCCTCAGAAGAGGGGGTACCCTCGGTTACTAAAGTCACTAGTATAGCTATGAGCATGGATGCCCCTGGCATGTTGGCATACAGATTGTTGTCCTGCAAGTGTGTGTGCTCAGCTCTTCCCTAATGGTATTGCTTTAGCTGACATTTACACGGCTGGTGTAAAGTTAGGGCAGCTTTTATAAGGTGTAATTTTACACCGTGAAACTAGCAGATGTGCACAGGGCGTAGTCTACGCCGCACAAGCGTACTTTTGTGGATCGCCCTATCTCCTTCATTTGCATATTAGCATAGAAAATCAATGGTGTGTCTAGCGTATTTTGCGCTTCAAGATGCGCCGGTGTAATCGTTTTACGTAGGACGAAAAAATCTGGTTTTCAGGCGTATTTCGTTTTGAGGATCAGGCGCAAAGATACGCGCGGCGCATTTTTCAATTACGCCGCGCATCTTTAGATACGTCGGCGTAAGTGCTTTGTGAATCTGGCCCTTTGCACCTAAACCTATTTGGTTTATAGTGCAAGTGTGCTAATTACTTTGCACCTAAACCCACTTAGTTTATAGTGCAAGTGTGCTAATTACTTTGCACCTAAACCCACTTGGTGTGTAGTGCAAGTGTGCTAATTACTTTTCACCTAAACCCACTTGGTGTGTAGTGCAAGTGTGCTAATTACTTTGCACCTAAACCCACTTGGTGTATAGTGCAAGTGTGCTAATTAATTTGCACCCAAACCGACTTGGTGTGTAGTGCAAGTGTGCTAATTACTTTGCACCTAAACCCACTTGGTGTATAGTGCAAGTGTGCTTATTACTTTGCACCTAAACCCACATGGTTTTATAGTGCAAGTGTGCTAATTACCTTGCACCTAAACCCACTTGGTTTATAGTGCAAGTGTGCTAATTACTTTGCACCTAAACCCATTTGTTGTATACTGCAAGTGTGCTAATTACTTTGCACCTAAACCCACTTGGTGTGAAGTGCAAGTGTGCTAATTACTTTGCACCTAAACCCACTTGGTTTATAGTGCTAGTGTGCTATTTACTTTCACCTAAACCCATTTGTTGTATACTGCAAGTGTGCTAATTACTTTGCACCTAAACCCACTTGGTGTGTAGTGCAAGTGTGCTAATTACTTTGCACCTAAACCCACTTGGCGTGTAGTGCAAGTGTGCTAATTACTTTGCACCTAAACCTTTTTGGTGTGTAGTGCAAGTGTGCTAATTACTTTGCACCTAAACCCACTTGGTTTATAGTGCAAGTGTGCTAATTACTTTGCACCTAAACCCACTTGGTTTATAGTGCAAGTGTGCTAATTACTTTGCACCTAAACCCACTTGGTTTATAGTGCAAGTGTGCTAATTACTTTGCACCGAAACCCATTTGTTGTATACTGCAAGTGTGCTAATTACTTTGCACCGAAACCCATTTGGTGTGTAGTGCAAGTGTGCTAATTACTTTTCACCTAAACCCATTTGTTGTATACTGCAAGTGTGCTAATTACTTTGCACCTAAACCCACTTGGTGTGTAGTGCAAGTGTGCTAATTACGTTGCACCTAAACCCACTTGGTGTATACTGCAAGTGTGCTAATTACTTTGCACCTAAACCCACTTGGTGTGTAGTGCAAGTGTGCTAATTACTTTGCACCTAAACCCACTTGGTGTATAATGCAAGTGTGCAAATTACTTTGCACCTAAACCCACTTGGTGTGTACTGCACGTTTCCTCTGCAGTTTGAGAGGAGAGGAAATCTACCCCTAGGAAGGGAAATTCTCTTCTGTAAAAGGTGTCTCCTGTCCACTGATGCATTATCACATCCTTGTTTCACAAAAACATTTTTTTTCAAAAAATCATTTGTCATTGGGACAGAAAGTGAGGTGCAATCTTCTGAACAGATGCACACAGACAGCAAAACAAATGTTACAGGGGTGATAACCCTTCTCTATGTTTTCAGAAAAGCTTAAAAAAAGATTTTATGGCTGAAGCTACACTTTAAAGAAGTACCAGTTGAAAATTACAAAACAGATTCTACTTAACAACAAACCTACAGTCCCTGTCTTGTTTGCACCGCCTGTATACTGCTGTTCAAAGTATATATGGCCAAAGGGGCTTGTAATGACCTGGGGGGGAGGGGGGCGGGAAAACCCATACTATTTTTCTCAGTGATTTTCATCCATATTGCAGGGACCAAACATTACATTAAAGCTGCAAGCAGTCTTAAATGATTTTTTTCTTATAGTAATCTCATTCTGTGCAGGGACAGTTCTAAACATGTGCCACCTCACAGGCATACTATAGACACCCAGAAGGTACGATATTTTTTTTCACTTTAAGCATCATTAAAATCGCTGCTCCAGAAAAAACTACCATTTAAAAAAAAAAATTCCATTGATACATGTTCCCTGGGGCAAGACCCGGGTTCTCAAAGACGTTTTCCGACAATAACTTGCATATTCGGCTTTAAAATAAGCACTTTTGAATTCGAACGTTCGAGTCCCATGGACGTCAATGGGGTTCGATATGTTCGCGCGAACGTTTGGTCCATTCGAAGGTTCTGGTGTGAACCGAACGGGGGGGTTGTTCGGCTCATCCCTACTCCTGTGTACACACTGCTGGTATGGCTGCAGCTACAGAGAGGAGGCACTCAGTGTGCACAGACACAACCTCAGCTCAGGTAATTTCTTCCACACATAATGAGCATAGTGCAGCAGCTCACAATCCGGCGTACCCAGTCTACCCACCCCTCCTTGCAGCTCTGGTGCCGGCTTTCAGAGAAGGGTAGGAGGACGTAGTGATCAGAAGCTGTTCTCTGTGTGAGGGGGATGTTTGTTACAGCCGACTGGAACCTGCATGGCTTTACCCGCTTACCACACCAGCCTGAGGACACCGACCATGGACATTCCCTCTAACACACGTTAGGCAAAGTAGGCGGGGGGAGGCCCCTTTGAGTGTGAAGATTTAGGCCACTGCCTACTTTGCCTAATTAGAGAGCCGCCTCTGACTGTAGGCCAATCCTGGAGTACGTGTTCAAACACACTTTAAGGCGGGCAGGCAGGTGATTCAGCTAGCTGCATTGCATTTAATATATATATATATATACAGTATATATATTCTAAAATACAGGCTTGTGTATATATATATATATATATATATATATATATATATATATATATATATATATATAGCCTAGCCAAGCCATAACTGACTGTAGGCCATTCCTGGAGTACATGTTTAACCACTTCCATACTGGGCACTTAAACACTCTCCTGACCAGACCAATTTTCAGCTTTCAGGGCTCTCACACTTTGAATGACAATTACTCAGTCATGCAACACTGTACCCAAATGATTTTTTTGTCCTTTTTTTCCCACAAATAGAGCTTTCTTTTGGTGGTATTTGATCACCTCTGTGTTTTTTATTTTTTGCGCTATTAATGAAAAAAGACCGGAAATTTAGAAGAAAAATGTTTTTTTCTTAGTTTCTGTGATAAAATTTTGCAAAATATTAATTTTTCTTCATAAATTTTGGCCACAATTTATACTGCTACATGTCTTTGATAAAAATAACCCAAATTTTTTGGAAATTATTTGGTCTGTGTGAAAGTTTTAGAGTCTACAAGCTATAGTGCAAATCATAATAAATTATCACATCTGATCACACCTGATGTTTTGAAGGCCTATCTCATTTCTTGAGACCCTAACAAGCCAGGAAAGTACAAATGCCCCCCAAATAACCCCTTTTTGGAAAGTAGACATCCCAAGGTATTTAGTAAGAGGCATGGCGAGTTATTTGAAGTTGTAATTTTTTTCCCAAAACACTTTGCAAAATTAAGATTTTTATTTTTTATTTAAAAAATTTCTCAAAAGTGTCATTGTAATAGCTTATTTCTCTCACATGGCATGTGCATACCACAAATGACACCCCAAAATACATTCTGCTACTCCTCCTGAGTAAAACGATACCCCATGTGTGAGACTTTTCCACTGCCTGGCCACATACCGATGCCCAACCTGCAGGGAGCGCCATCAGGGGTTTTAGGAGCATAAATTGCACATCTAACTAGTTGACAACCTATTACAATTTAGAAGGCCCTGGAACACCAGGACAATGGAATTACCCACAAAATGACCCCATTTTGGAAAGCTAACACCCTAACGTATAATCTATGAGGCATAATGAGTCTTTTGAACGGTTCATTTTTTCCAGAAGTTTTTGGAATATGTGGAAAAAAAATGAAAACGCATTTTTTTTACACAAAGTTGTCCATTGATAACATATTTCCAACACATAGCATGTACATAGCAAAAATGACACCCCAAAATACATTCTGCTATTCCTCCTGAGTAAAACGATACCCCATGTGTGAGACTTTTTCACTGCCTGGCCACATACAGATGCCCAACATGCAGGGAGCGCCATCAGGGGTTTTAGGAGCATAAATTGCACATCTAACTAGTTGACAACCTATTACACGTTTGAAGGCCCTGGAACACCAGGACAATGGAATTACCCACAAAATGACCCCATTTTGGAAAGCTAACACCCCAACGTATAATCTATGAGGCATAATGAGTCTTTTGAACGGTTCATTTTTTTCCAGAAGTTTTTGGAATATGTGGAAAAAAAATGAAAACACATTTTTTTTACACAAAGTTGTCCATTGATAAGATATTTCCAACACATAGCATGTACATAGCAAAAATGACACCCCCAAATACATTCTGCTATTCCTCCTGAGTAAAACGATACCCCATGTGTGAGACTTTTTCACTGCCTGGCCACATACAGATGCCCAACATGCAGGGAGCGCCATCAGGGGTTTTAGGAGCATAAATTGCACATCTAACTAGTTGACAACCTATTACACGTTTGAAGGCCCTGGAACACCAGGACAATGGAATTACCCACAAAATGACCCCATTTTGGAAAGCTAACACCCCAACGTATAATCTATGAGGCATAATGAGTCTTTTGAACGGTTCATTTTTTTCCATAATTTTTTGGAATATGTGGAAAAAAAAATGAAATCGCATATTTTTTACACAAAGTTGTCCATTGATAAGATATTTCCAACACATAGCATGTACATAGCAAAAATGACACCCCAAAATACATTCTGCTACTCCTCCTGAGTAAAACGATACCCCATGTGTGAGACTTCTACACAGCCTGACCACATATAGAGATCCAACATGCAAGGAACACCGTCAGGTGTTCCAGAGACACATAGCATGCACATACCAAGAATTACACCCCAAAATACATTATGCTGAGCAAAGCGTAAACAAAAGATTACCTTGGTAATAGTAGCGCAGTTCTACACAGCAGGATAGCACTGGTCCAGGCAGCAGGCAGGGACTTGGTCAGCAACGTCCAGGCAGGGATACTGCAGGTGGTCAGTTCATGCAACAGGCAGAGGCATGATGGCATAGGTCCTACAGGCAGCAGGAGGGCCTCGTTCAGGACAGAATGGGGACAGGGGTAGAGGCTTCTCCCACCCAAATCTCTTTGAAGCCTCCGGGCAACCAGACCCTAATCTAGCATGAGAAAACAAAAAAGTTTTCTTCATCCAGAAAAACTTTTCTGGCGCCCCTCACATATGTGAGACCCCTGTGTTGAATCCCACTAGTCCAGTAGCAGGGTACAAGATCAGTCCAAGAGGCAGGCAAAAGGCATGGTCAAACAGTCCGAGGTCAGTTCCAGATCAGGCAGAGGCAGTACAGAATCATTAGGCAGAAGAATGGTCGAAAAACAGTCCAACAGTCCACATCTAACTAGTTGACAACCTATTACAATTTAGAAGGCCCTGGAACACCAGGACAATGGAATTACCCACAAAATGACCCCATTTTGGAAAGCTAACACCCTAACGTATAATCTATGAGGCATAATGAGTCTTTTGAACGGTTCATTTTTTCCAGAAGTTTTTGGAATATGTGGAAAAAAAATTAAAACGCATTTTTTTTACACAAAGTTGTCCATTGATAACATATTTCCAACACATAGCATGTACATAGCAAAAATGACACCCCAAAATACATTCTGCTATTCCTCCTGAGTAAAACGATACCCCATGTGTGAGACTTTTTCACTGCCTGGCCACATACAGATGCCCAACATGCAGGGAGCGCCATCAGGGGTTTTAGGAGCATAAATTGCACATCTAACTAGTTGACAACCTATTACACGTTTGAAGGCCCTGGAACACCAGGACAATGGAATTACCCACAAAATGACCCCATTTTGGAAAGCTAACACCCCAACGTATAATCTATGAGGCATAATGAGTCTTTTGAACGGTTCATTTTTTTCCAGAAGGTTTTGGAATATGTGGAAAAAAAATGAAAACACATTTTTTTTACACAAAGTTGTCCATTGATAAGATATTTCCAACACATAGCATGTACATAGCAAAAATGACACCCCAAAATACATTCTGCTATTCCTCCTGAGTAAAACGATACCCCATGTGTGAGACTTTTTCACTGCCTGGCCACATACAGATGCCCAACATGCAGGGAGCGCCATCAGGGGTTTTAGGAGCATAAATTGCACATCTAACTAGTTGACAACCTATTACACGTTTGAAGGCCCTGGAACACCAGGACAATGGAATTACCCACAAAATGACCCCATTTTGGAAAGCTAACACCCCAACGTATAATCTATGAGGCATAATGAGTCTTTTGAACGGTTCATTTTTTTCCATAATTTTTTGGAATATGTGGAAAAAAAAATGAAATCGCATATTTTTTACACAAAGTTGTCCATTGATAAGATATTTCCAACACATAGCATGTACATAGCAAAAATGACACCCCAAAATACATTCTGCTACTCCTCCTGAGTAAAACGATACCCCATGTGTGAGACTTCTACACAGCCTGACCACATATAGAGATCCAACATGCAAGGAACACCGTCAGGTGTTCCAGAGACACATAGCATGCACATACCAAGAATTACACCCCAAAATACATTATGCTGAGCAAAGCGTAAACAAAAGATTACCTTGGTAATAGTAGCGCAGTTCTACACAGCAGGATAGCACTGGTCCAGGCAGCAGGCAGGGACTTGGTCAGCAACGTCTAGGCAGGGATACTGCAGGTGGTCAGTTCATGCAACAGGCAGAGGCATGATGGCATAGGTCCTACAGGCAGCAGGAGGGCCTCGTTCAGGACAGAATGGGGACAGGGGTAGAGGCTTCTCCCACCCAAATCTCTTTGAAGCCTCCGGGCAACCAGACCCTAATCTAGCATGAGAAAACAAAAAAGTTTTCTTCATCCAGAAAAACTTTTCTGGCGCCCCTCACATATGTGAGACCCCTGTGTTGAATCCCACTAGTCCAGTAGCAGGGTACAAGATCAGTCCAAGAGGCAGGCAAAAGGCATGGTCAAACAGTCCGAGGTCAGTTCCAGATCAGGCAGAGGCAGTACAGAATCATTAGGCAGAAGAATGGTCGAAAAACAGTCCAACAGTCCACATCTAACTAGTTGACAACCTATTACAATTTAGAAGGCCCTGGAACACCAGGACAATGGAATTACCCACAAAATTACCCCATTTTGGAAAGCTAACACCCTAACGTATAATCTATGAGGCATAATGAGTCTTTTGAACGGTTCATTTTTTCCAGAAGTTTTTGGAATATGTGGAAAAAAAATGAAAACGCATTTTTTTTACACAAAGTTGTCCATTGATAAGATATTTCCAACACATAGCATGTACATAGCAAAAATGACACCCCAAAATACATTCTGCTATTCCTCCTGAGTAAAACGATACCCCATGTGTGAGACTTTTTCACTGCCTGGCCACATACAGATGCCCAACATGCAGGGAGCGCCATCAGGGGTTTTAGGAGCATAAATTGCACATCTAACTAGTTGACAACCTATTACACGTTTGAAGGCCCTGGAACACCAGGACAATGGAATTACCCACAAAATGACCCCATTTTGGAAAGCTAACACCCCAACGTATAATCTATGAGGCATAATGAGTCTTTTGAACGGTTCATTTTTTTCCAGAAGTTTTTGGAATATGTGGAAAAAAAATGAAAACACATTTTTTTTACACAAAGTTGTCCATTGATAAGATATTTCCAACACATAGCATGTACATAGCAAAAATGACACCCCAAAATACATTCTGCTATTCCTCCTGAGTAAAACGATACCCCATGTGTGAGACTTTTTCACTGCCTGGCCACATACAGATGCCCAACATGCAGGGAGCGCCATCAGGGGTTTTAGGAGCATAAATTGCACATCTAACTAGTTGACAACCTATTACACGTTTGAAGGCCCTGGAACACCAGGACAATGGAATTACCCACAAAATGACCCCATTTTGGAAAGCTAACACCCCAACGTATAATCTATGAGGCATAATGAGTCTTTTGAACGGTTCATTTTTTTCCATAATTTTTTGGAATATGTGGAAAAAAAAATGAAATCGCATATTTTTTACACAAAGTTGTCCATTGATAAGATATTTCCAACACATAGCATGTACATAGCAAAAATGACACCCCAAAATACATTCTGCTACTCCTCCTGAGTAAAACGATACCCCATGTGTGAGACTTCTACACAGCCTGACCACATATAGAGATCCAACATGCAAGGAACACCGTCAGGTGTTCCAGAGACACATAGCATGCACATACCAAGAATTACACCCCAAAATACATTATGCTGAGCAAAGCGTAAACAAAAGATTACCTTGGTAATAGTAGCGCAGTTCTACACAGCAGGATAGCACTGGTCCAGGCAGCAGGCAGGGACTTGGTCAGCAACGTCCAGGCAGGGATACTGCAGGTGGTCAGTTCATGCAACAGGCAGAGGCATGATGGCATAGGTCCTACAGGCAGCAGGAGGGCCTCGTTCAGGACAGAATGGGGACAGGGGTAGAGGCTTCTCCCACCCAAATCTCTTTGAAGCCTCCGGGCAACCAGACCCTAATCTAGCATGAGAAAACAAAAAAGTTTTCTTCATCCAGAAAAACTTTTCTGGCGCCCCTCACATATGTGAGACCCCTGTGTTGAATCCCACTAGTCCAGTAGCAGGGTACAAGATCAGTCCAAGAGGCAGGCAAAAGGCATGGTCAAACAGTCCGAGGTCAGTTCCAGATCAGGCAGAGGCAGTACAGAATCGTTAGGCAGAAGAATGGTCGAAAAACAGTCCAGGGTCAATTCCAAATCGGGCAGAGGTATTACAAAATCGTTGGGCAGAAGAATGGTCAAAAAACAGTCCAGGGTCAATTCCAAATCAGGCAGCGGTATTACAAAATCATTAGGCAGAAGGGTGGTCCAATAACAAGCCGGGGTCAGTTACAAAGCAGGCAATGGCATAAGGGGTGAGAAGGCAGGAACGGAGGATTACGTTTACCATACTAAACTAATACTTTAGTTTAGTATGGTAACGTTTGAAACAGTCAGTTATACAGAGGCCGGGTTTGGAAGGACACTCTGCACAATAATAAACTGTGTCCCGTCTGACTCCTACACTGGCACACACTTTACATTTTTTTTGAGCTCGTCGGCCTGATGCTGTGGGAGGGACCTTATCCGGGAAGTGCCGTTCGGAGAGCCGACTTAGAACATCTGATCGGATGTGTTGGGGCAGGTCGTTCGGGAATATCAGGGTAGTGGTAATTTCCTCCAGGTAGCCAAGGAAGGGTAGGGGGTTTTGGGTGGATTTGCGGTAAATAATATGGGAGTTGTAGACGGCCAAATGAAAAAAATAAATTGCTACTTTCTTATACCAATGGTACGTGCGTCTTGTGGGTAGATATGGTTCCATCATTTGATCATTTAGGTCGACTCCCCCCATGAACAAATTGTAGTCCTGAATGCAGGTGGGTTTTTGGATGGTGGTGCCACGCCTTCTGCGGGTTTCTACAAAGGAATCGTTGTGGATGGACGACAACATGTACACGTCTCTTCTGTCCCTCCACTTCACTGCCAGAACCTCCTTGTTGCGCAGACTCGCCGATTCCCCTTTCTTCAGCTTTGTATTCACAAGGCTTTGAGGAAAGCCTTTCCGGTTCTTTCTGGCGGTGCCACATGCTGGCGTCTTCTTTCGGTGCAGGTTGTGGAACAGAGGAAGAGACGTGTAGAAGTTGTCCACGTACAGGTGGCATCCTTTATCCAGGAGGGGGGTGATAAGTTGCCAGACAACTTTTGCACTTGATCCCAAGTAGTCTGGGCAATCGGGGGGATTCAGCTGGGTGTCCTTCCCTTCGTACACCAAAAAGGAATACAAGTACCCTGTGGCTCGTTCACATAACTTGTACATCTTCACCCCATAGCGGGCTCTTTTGCTTGGAATGAACTGTTTGATCTTAAGTCGGCCACAAAATTTTACTAGGGACTCGTCGACACAAATGTGTTGTTCCGGGGTATATATTTGGGGGAATAATTCTGAAAAATAATCTAATAAGGGGCGAATTTTGAAAAGCCTATCAAAATTTGGGTCATTTCGGGGAAGGCACTGGGTGTTATCATTGAAGTGGAGGAACCTCATGATCGTGAAATATCGGTTTCGGGGCATTGATGCAGAAAAGACGGGCATATGATAAATGGGGCGTTTGGACCAAAATGAATGTTTTTCGTTTTTTGGGTTGAGTCCCATACAAAAGGTGAGGCCTAAAAAAATTCTGAACTCCTCCACTGTTAGATCTCTCCAATTGTAGGGACGGGCATAAGACGATGTGGGGTTGTTGGAAATAAACTGTTGGGCATAAAGGTTGCACTGGGCCACAATGCTAGAAAGCAGTTCCTCAGTAAAAAATAAATTGAAAAAATGTATTGGTGAAAAATTGTCCGTGTCCACCTGGACTCCTGGCTGGGCAGTAAAAGGGGGAATGTTGGCTTCTCCGGAATTTGGAGGAAGCCACAAGGGGTACTGAAGGGCATAGGGAAGGCTTGCATGGGTCCTTGGCCTTTGCTGCCGAGGTACTGCAGTGCTGGTGGATGGCACTTCGGTGCTGGTGGATGGCACGACGGGGCTGGTGGATGGCATGACGGGGCTGGTGGATGGCATGACGGGGCTGGTGGATGGCATGACGGGGCTGGTGGATGGCATGACGGTGCTGGTGGATGGCACTGCCTCACCAGAGCGCCTTCTTTTGGCGGGCTGATTATCTTCCCCCTCTGAGCCTGTATCGGTTCCACTGCTGTAGACTGGCTCGTAGTCTACATCCACATCCGAATCCAGCTGTGAATCGGAAGACGAGAGCTCCCCGTTGCTCTCGTCACTTGCGGCAATAATTGCAAATGCCTGCTCGGTGGAATAGAGACGCTTAGACATTGTTGCTGGCGACTTCACACAGATGTGTGGCACAGATGTGCACTGAGGCGACACAGATGGGCAGAGATGGGTACTGAGGTGGCAGAGATGGGTACTGAGGTGGCAGAGATGGGTACTGAGGTGGCAGAGGGTGGAATAGATGTGCACTGATGAGGCGGCACAGATGTGCACTGATTGATTGCACAGATGTGCACTGATGAGACGGCACAGATGTGCGATGATTGATTGCACAGATGTGCACTGATGAGGCGATGATGAGGCGGCACAGATGGCACTGATGAGGCGGCTCAGATGGCACTAATGTGGCGAAACAGGTGGGCACTGAGATGGGTACTGATGTGCACCGATGAGGCGGCACAGGTAGGCACTGATGAGGTGGCACAGGTAGGCACTGATGAGGTGGCACAGGTAGGCACTGATGAGGTGGCACAGGTAGGCACTGATGAGGTGGCACAGGTAGGCACTGATGAGGTGGCACAGGTGGGCACTGAAAAGTACTGAGGTGGCAGGTGGGCACTTGGCAGAGGTGGGCACTTGGCAGAGGTGGGCACTTGGCACAGGTGGGCACTTGGCACAGGTGGGCACTGGTGGCACAGGTGGACACTGGTGGCACAGGTGGACACTGGTGGCACAGGTATCACTGGGCACTGATTGGGTACTGAGGTGGCAGGTGGGCACTTGGCACAGGTGGGCACTTGGCAGAGGTGGGCACTTGGCAGAGGTGGGCACTTGGCACAGGTGGGCACTTGGCACAGGTGGGCACTTGGCAGAGGTGGGCACTGGGCACTGGTGGCACAGGTGGACACTGGTGGCACAGATGGACACTGGTATCACTGGGCACTGATTGGGCACGTTTTTTTTTCACATTAGATACATTAGATACTTTTTTTTTACTCACAGACTCTCTCTCTCCTCACACGCGCTGTGTGTGTGAGGAGGAAGAGCCGGCAATGAGAGATGATCTCATATGTTTACATTTGAGATCATCTCTCATTGGCCACAGAATCGCGCTGTAAATAGCCGCTGTGATTGGCTATTTACCGCGATCTGTAATTGGCTGTGTCCAAGGGACACGGCCAGTACAGGAGTTCCCCGATGCGCGCTCGGGAGCGCGCACGGGGAACGAGGAAAGGGGCGGCCGTAAAAACACGGCCTCCCAGAGATTCAGAGCCACCCGGCGGCCGTACAAAGTCGTACAGCCGTCGGGAACTGGTTAAAGACACTTGCAGGCAGGCAGGTGACTCAGTGAGCTGCAGTGTACTACATGTATATCCACTGCATTCTAGATATACAAGAACAAGTCTCCTGCGCTCTGATATTTTGAAGGGAATACTATGCAGTGGTGCAGTTCAATTAAAAGTTATCATCTAGAGTCTTGCAGCCCTCCTCAGAATCGTGGGTATTCATGAAACTATAAAAGAGAAGAAAAAGAGCGGAAGGCGCACCGACCTCGTGTGATACTGATAAAAAATGTATTTATTCCAATAGTAAAATCAATGGTTATACTCACAAATTTGGAGTTAAAAACAGGCTTTAAAAATGAATACAGCAGATATCCAGCATCGTCAGTGGAACACGAATAATCGTTTGAACCAATCAGTAGAAATAAAAGCTGACGCGTTTCGGGGGCGTACCCCTTTCCTCAGAGCTGACGTGGTCTGCAGTGCTCCCTCGCCGTGGTGATTGTGGGACTAAATATACATACACACCAACAAGTGCCCATAGCCACACGCCCACAAGTGGGCAGGTAGACCTATGATGATAGGTCCCTGTCAGGTTATACTCCTCCCAGATAGGGGGGGGGGGCCGTTTTATCAAGGGCCACACCTCTACATCCTCAGAGCACCAGTCCCTTAAATGAGGGTGATCACAAAACAGTAGTGCAGTGTGTGTTGTATTTTTTGGAACTGTCATTTCAAATGTGCACTGCCTCCCATCTTTGGCTAAACTGTTTATTTACTTAATTATTTTTATTTTTATAGTTAGTAGATTGATTATAGGACGGGTATGTGAAGGAGTGCTCCTATGTGATGTCCCCATATGGAGAGACGATGGGGGCTTACCTGACTGCCCCTTTGCGCTGATCCCCACTGGATAGGTGTTGAAGCTCCATGCAAGTCCGTTGGAACGCACGCCAGCCAATTAGGGCAGCAGTGCGTTCCAGCGATTGGTGCGCGTGCGCGCGCCGTACTGTTCGCGGCGCGCGCGCGCGCCGTAATACGCGCGCCGCGCGCGCCCCGCATTCGCGACGTAGTGCGCGCTGCGCAACCTATCGGTGAGTCATCTCCCTATGTGCAGACGGGAGACAACCTGCTCCAGGCTCTGCAACATAGGGGCTGTGACGTCACTGCGGCTCTATGGTGGCAAGGAGTATAGATGGAGGACCTTGATGTCTGCCCTCTAGTGGTGGAGGGTGCAGAGAACACTTGTACTCCATACCTCTGAGATCCTAAGGGGACATTATCTAGATGGCCACCCTCTAGTGGTTGGAGGGTGGAAAGGCAATATTAAAAACACATTAGTTTTCCAGATAGGTGCTTTTAGCCAAACTCCACAGGAGTTTACATGGGGCTGCGTACATAAGGAAAATACAGTTGAAGCACTGTATCAATAGTAATGTGCATGTCTATGCTTATGCACAGACACACACATCTCACAAGGTGGTTGGCATAGGGGGGACTGCAGACCATCAGGAAATCTACATAATAACAAGATGCAACATACAAATAAATGATGACAAAAAATCCCTCAATGATGTTACATTAGTGCCCAACATGGTGTTTGCTGTTTTGTATCTATAGCTACTATTATTAGAATTAGTTTACATAATATGGTGTTAATTAACTTGCTAAATCTATCTACTCATACTAATATATTAGTGTTTAATAGGGTTTGTGATGCATAATCATATGCATCAGAAACAAAAGGGGGAAGAAGCCCTAGTGGTGGGGAACAAGAAGTGCATGAAGGATGTACTGTGATAGTGGGTAGACTTGAATCAGGTCGACCTCTTTCATTGTTGTCCCACTGGTGTACAGATCCTCATGTTACAGTGTGCAGTTCGATCTCTTCATTTAACCCATTCGGGACCATACTGCCCAGGGTGAAGATCCAGTAGGCCTCTCGTTCCACTGACGATGCTGGATATCTGCTGTATTCATTTTTAAAGCCTGTTTTTAACTCCAAATTTGTGAGTATAACCATTGATTTTACTATTGGAATAAATACATTTTTTATCAGTATCACACGAGGTCGGTGCGCCTTCCGCTCTTTTTCTTCTCTTTTATAGTTTCATGAATATCCACTGCATTCTAGGCCAGCCAAGCCTATACCTGACTGTAGGCCATTTCTGGTGTACGTGTTTCAATACACTTTCAGACAGGCAGGCAGGTGACTCAGTGAGCTATTTTTTTTTTTGTATGAAATACTCACTCAAATAAATGTTATACGGATGTTGGACAAGGATGTCTTTTGTATTGTGATTGCAATGTTTATGTGCCAAAGTACAAATTTTTTCTTTTTGTTTGACTCCACAGTTTCCTTCCACGCCACACGAATGGCAGACTGTGGCTTCCCAATTTGCCCAGCTTCCCTAACTGCGGAGGGGCAAAAGATGGGAAACACGTCCACATAGTGCCTCCACCCTGTTCGGGGACATACTATTTCAACTATAAATGTTTTCATAGTATAGTGTTGATGGCGGCGATGTCGGCACAGTACGAGTTTCTGTATGTGGACGTGGGAAAGAACGGCCGGATGTCTGACGGCGGAGTATTTGCGCAGACGGAGTTTGCCCGACGTCTCCAGACTGGTGGCCTGGCACTGCCACGGAATGAAGACAATGTGGAGGGACTCCCTTTCGTGTTTGTCGTGGATGAAGCTTTCGGACTTGGACCACACCTCATGAGGCTGTTTCCCCAGAGAACCCTCACCCTGGAGAGGAGTGTTTTTAATTACCGGCTGGCCAGAGCCCGGAGGGTTGTCGAGAATGCCTTTGGGATAATGGCCAGCCGGTTCCGCCTGTTCCTGACTAGTGTTGAGCAGAATATGCCATATTCGATTTCGCGATATATCTCGAATATATATTCGAATATTCGAGATATATTCGCTAAATTCGAATATTCGTGATATTTTTTCAAAATTAAATGATTGCGATTTTTCGCTATTGCGAATGCGAAAATAATTGCGAATTTTTAATAACTGCGGTAGGAACACTCTGATTGGCTCATAATATTCTTGATATTTTGTCGAAATTTCGCAAAATGCGAATGCGATATTGATGGCGAAATTTCGACAACAGCGCTAGGAGCACTCTGATTGGCTCAGAATATTCGTGATATTTTACAATACAAAATAATTGCGAATATTCGGCAAATGCAGCAGGAGCACTCTGATTGGCTCAGAATATTCTTGATATTTTATCGAAATTTCGCAAAATGCGAATGCGATATTTATTGCGCAATTTCGAAAAATGCTGTAGGAGCACTCTGATTGGCTCAGAATATTCGTTATATTTTATCGAAATTTCACAATATTGCGAATGCGATGATTATTGCGGAATTTCCCCAAATGCTGTAGGAGCGCTCTGATTGGCTCATTCTAAAATCGAATATTCGAGATATTTTAATGCAATTTCACAAAATGCGAATGCAAAATTGTTTGCAGATATTTCGAAAACTGCTGTAGGAGCACTCTGAAATAGAATATTTGTGATATTTTAGCAAAAAAATATTTCGATTGCGATTTTTCGATCGCGCATGCGCAATCGCGCGAACAACACGCGCCCAACACGCGACCATTTCCTGGACCCTTGCCAGTTTCCAACTTTATGATCGCATCGCAATCGCAGAGCAGAATGGTTGGAAGTAATTTCACTGTATCTGAGGAAAAGAGGCTGATTTGTGTTGATTTTGACCACTGTTATTTCATTATCTTCAACTGCATTTTAGTCTAGTTTAAAAGTTAGTATATATGATCAGATATTAGTATTTCACAAACAATGTGTCTCCTGCTTTTACAAAACTACAACTCCCAGCATGCCTGGACAGCTGCAGACACCCTGGTTGGTAAATGTGTATTTAGGCACTTTTCCTTGTTATTTAGCATAATGAATTTAAAATTTTTTTGGACATAGGACGTATGCGAACGTCCTGACTTCAGGGTCCTCAAGGCCCAAGGACGTTCGAATACATATTGCCCTTTAGATGTTGCAGAACTACAACTTCCAGCATGCCTGGGAATGCTGGCACTTCTAGTATTGTAAGTTCTGCAGGCCCACATTTTTCAGGCCTTTATGCACGGGTCTCTAAACTGTGGCACCCTAGATGCAGCAAAAGTAAAATTCTTAGCATGCACTGACAGACTGTGGCTGATGGGAGTAGTAGTTTTGCAACAGCTGGAGGTGGACTGTTCTTGAAACCCTGAGTTAGGTAACAAACCCGTAGTGTTTTGCAACCATTCTGCCTCCAGCTGTTTTTTTTTCTGTTGAAAAGCCTGTGGCGTGCAAAACACAACCCAAAAACTCCACCCGGTGCAGGGAAAAATGTGCACACACCTAAAGAGTGACATCACAAAAAACTGCGACGGGTGCATACGTCAGTGGTCCTCCGAAAATGTCCCGTCTCTGATCCCCCGGGGCGTTAGGCTCCTGACAGGGAAAAGAGTTACTGTGGTCCATACAGCCGAAGCCATATGGACCCATCTCGGTCCAAGCAGCCGAAGCCACAAGGACCCAACATCCTCGGAGGGACTGCCGAAACAGAACCCTCCTCGGTGAGGCTCCCCCGAAGGGAGACCCCATGAGAGCCGGTGAACCTAACCAGAAGGCCGAGTCTACCAACTCCCAAGACTTTCAGAGACCGGCCCGAGGACCAGCACCCTACTCGCCACACATAAAGTGCAAGCACCAAAACAAAAAGAGTGACAAACAAAACAGAACACAGGGAAAAATAATAAAAGAAAGTGGGGAAAAGGAAGATGGGAGAGTGAGGAAAGTGACCAATGTGAAATAATTCTGCCTCCAGCTGTTGCAAAACTAAAACTCCCTGCATGCAACTGGCTGCAATTACCCCCCCCCCCTCTCACCCAATGTGAATGTACAGGGTACATTCACATGGGCTGTGGCTTACAGTGTGCTTCTAGCTGAAGCAAATTCGGCGCTGCAGCTCAAACCCTCAGCGGGAAACTACTGTGGACCCCATGCCCCTCTGACTGTACCTTAAAAACACTACACCACACTAAATATAAATGAAAAAACAAAACATATACACATACCCCTACATAGCCACCCTCACCTCCACATTAAAAGAAAACATCTTGTACGGCACTGTTTCCTAAACGGAGCCTACAGCTGTTGCAAAACAACTCCCCGTTATTACCGGACAGCCATTAACTGTCCAGGCATGCTGGGAGTTAAAGTATAATTGTTGTACAGCTGGTGACGGTGAGCTACATGGTGTATCAGAGCATGCTGGTAGTTGTAGTTGTTAAATAACATCAACTCCATTATTTATTCAAAATTAATTCATCAAAAAGTCAAAAGAAACAAACATATTATTGTTCCTATATAAAGATAGGGATGAAAAAAAATAATCTATTGTACAGGCCCATTATCAGTGTCCAAAAATAATTATAGCGGTCAGATGAATAGCAACGCATATCTCCCCTATACGTGTATCCTGTGTTGTTAATCATATATACATAATTATGCAAATGATAATGGCTGCTATATTTATGCAAAAAAGGTGGCGACCGAAATGGCAGGATATAAAATCTGTCATGTTACCCCTGTCATTGATTAATAAGGCGAGAATGCTTCCAATTGTTGAATACCATACATTTACGTCATATATCCATAAGGCTTTAAACAAAAGTATTACAATATACTTTGTTCTTCATCTTGCAGAGGTTCCTAGAAAAGGGGTATGATCAGCTCCACAGGCAGGCTGAGAAAAAGGCCGTTGTCAGCGCCCTAATGGAGGAATTAGGCGGCCAACATGATCGCCTGGCGATCGTGAAAAAATGGTCCGATATGAAGAGGCGCAACATGGACCGTGTTAGGCATATCCGGAATAAATATCATCCAGGTAAGTTATTGGTGACAGTTATGTGTTTTTTTTCCAAAGTGTATTTTGTGCGTGAACTCGAGAGAGGAGCCGGACTGCAGGAGTTGGGAGTAGGCAGGCCTCCCCCAGAGGCAATCTGCCACCTTTCTCCATGCCCCGGGTGGCAATGGCGGGTGTGAGGGGGTCCTCCCACACAGACCGTCCTACCTGCTCCGCTTCGAAGCCCAACGGGGCAGAGGCACTCCCTATAAGGGAGTGAGAGGATTTGCCCGCTCAACCAGCCCCGTTAGTCCTTCGCCTCTCTTTTTAGAGACCGCATGGTCAGAGTGCATGCATGTTAACCCAATTTCGAGTGCGTGTGTAAGTGTGGTGGTTTTTGTGGGAGGGAGGTGGTCGTACTAAGCACAGGCTTACCTCGCATAGCACACCCACCGGGGGCCGGGCTGAGACCACCAAACTCAATTCACATGTAGCCGAGAGCGGGATCCGAACCCCTAGCTGCAGAGGTGAATCGCTTGTCAGCGCAGTGGCAATCGCGTTGAGCCACCGCAGCTCCTTTGGTGACAGTTATGTAAGGTCATATGTAATTCATGTAAGGTCAGATGTTGTTAACCAAGACGCCATGTTGTGGTAACATATATCACCACCAGCCAAGGTATTCATAGTACTGTTGAAAAAAGACATGGGACAGCAGACAGGAACACAGAAGTTATGTGGGAACATACTTTTCCCATTGCTTTGCATGGGACTTTAAACAAAAACCCAGACCCTCACCAATGGGGGTAGTTAAGGGATAAATTAACGATCCTATACTTTAAGTGGACGTATAGGTAACATGTGACCAAGTGTTATCGAAATATCTACAGCTGTTATGAAGTAACATGTATTTCCCATAGAGTTGAATGGGACTTTAAAGAAAAACCCTGACCATGGCAAATGGGGGTGGGTAAGGGTTAAACCACCTATCCTATGTTTGTGGCTGTGTGCCAAGTTTCATGTAAATATCTTTAGCCGTTTGGACGTGATGCTGGAACATACATACATACATGCACACACACGTTGAGTTTTATATATATAGATTCCCACTAAATTCCTGTGTTAGGCGTGGGGTTGTTATAGTAATCCCGTGTACTCCATCAGGCCCTTTTTTTAACATGAGATCGTCTGAACAAAACAAAGTCAACAAAAACAGCTCATTTTACCATGGTGGCAGCCCAGCTCACGCTCAGTCCCCTGTAGTGCCCACAAGACCCTTTAATATAACATTGTCCCATTGGTTAACTGTCTATATAAATTAATTTGTATTCATATACAATACAGCAGAGTACACAGAATTTGCATACGTCATTAGAAAACATTTTTATAATATATGAACATTGTGTTATTATAGGAGCTCCGCTACCAGTTGTGCGCGCCAAGCGCAGAAGGCGCCAGGCCGATGAGGAGGAGGAGGATGCGGCAGAGGAGGATGCGGCAGAGGAGGAGAGGGATGAGGAGGAGCAGCCAGGGCCCTCCAACTCGCCACCCAGAGCTCCTGTTGAGGAGCATCCCCCCCTCCAAGAAACTACTGGTGAGGAAGAGGATATCACGGGTCATGGAGAGGTCGAGGTCCAAGAAGAGCCCGTTGCGATGAGCCTCGCTCAGGAAGGTAAATATGTGCACAATGATTAATAACATTTCAACAATAAAATGTAGATATAAAAATGGACAACATATAAAGCGCACCCGTCAGATTGCAGAACCATAATATGGTATTTATGATAGAAGTATACATGTAGTGCAGAATTATTAGGCAAGTTGTATTTTTGAGGATTCATTTTATTATTGAACAACAACCATGTTCTCAATGAACCCCAAAAACTCAATAATATCAAAGCTGAATATTTTTGGAAGTAGTTTTTAGTTTGTTTTTAGTGTTAGCTATTTTAGGGGGATATCTGTGTGTGCAGGTGACTACTATTACTGTGCAGAATTATTAGGCAACTTAACAAAAAAATAAATATATACCCATTTCAATTATTTATTTTTAACAGTGAAACCAATATAACATCTCAACATTCACAAATATACATTTCTGACATTCAAAAACAAAACAAAAACAAATCAGTGACCAATATAGCCACCTTTCTTTGCAAGGACACTCAAAAGCCTGACATCCATGGATTCTGTCAGTGTTTTGATCTGTTCACCATCAACATTGCGTGCAGCAGCAACCGCAGCCTCACAGACACTGTTCAGAGAGGTGTACTGTTTTCCCTCCTTGTAAATCTCACATTTGATGATGGACCACAGGTTCTCAATGGGGTTCAGATCAGGTGAGTAGTCAATAGTGTACCAAAAAATTGGGACACAGGTATCTTGACTGAGCAGCAATAGTAGTAGTAGACATTGACAATACAGTGTCAAATCACTCGGGCAAGAGGTGCCATGATGAACAGCAGCAGCAGCATCAGTAGTGGTAATAGTAGTATAGAGTGGCAAATAACTAGTGACATAGGTGTCTTGATTGAGCAGTAGTAGTAGTAGTAGACATTGACAATACAGAGTCATATCACTTGGGCAGGAGGTGCCATGATGAACAGCAGTGGTAATAGGAGTATATAGAGTGTGAAATAACTGCTGACATAGGTGTCTTGACTGAGCAGCAGCAGTAGTAGTATTAGCAGTAGTAGTTGATACAGAGTCATATCACTTGGGCAGGAGGTGCCATGATGAACAGCAGTGGTAATAGGAGTATATAGAGTGTGAAATAACTGCTGACATAGGTGTCTTGACTGAGCAGCAGCAGCAGCAGCAGTAGTAGTATTAGCAGTAGTAGTTGATACAGAGTCATATCACTTGGGCAGGAGGTGCCATGATGAACAGCAGTGGTAATAGGAGTATATAGAGTGTGAAATAACTGCTGACATAGGTGTCTTGACTGAGCAGCAGCAGTAGTAGTATTAGCAGTAGTAGTTGATACAGAGTCATATCACTTGGGCAGGAGGTGCCATGATGAACAGCAGTGGTAATAGGAGTATATAGAGTGTGAAATAACTGCTGACATAGGTGTCTTGACTGAGCAGCAGCAGCAGTAGTAGTATTAGCAGTAGTAGTTGATACAGAGTCATATCACTTGGGCAGGAGGTGCCATGATGAACAGCAGTGGTAATAGGAGTATATAGAGTGTGAAATAACTGCTGACATAGGTGTCTTGACTGAGCAGCAGCAGCAGCAGCAGTAGTAGTATTAGCAGTAGTAGTTGATACAGAGTCATATCACTTGGGCAGGAGGTGCCATGATGAACAGCAGTGGTAATAAGAGTATATAGAGTGTGAAATAACTGCTGACATATGTGTCTTGACTGATCAGCAGCAGTAGTAGTATTAGCAGTAGTAGTTGATACAGAGTCATATCACTTGGGCAGGAGGTGCCATGATGAACAGCAGTGGTAATAGGAGTATATAGAGTGGGAAATTACTTTTGACATAGTTGTCTTGACTGATCCAGAGGAGTCATGGGAGAAAGTCATGTGGTCAGATGAGACCATAATATAACTTTTTGGTCATAATTTCACTAACCGTGTTCGGAGAAAGAATAATGATGAGTACCATGCCAAGAACGCCATCCCTACTGTGAAGCATGGGGGTGGTAGCATCATGCTTTGGGGGTGTTTTTCTGCACATGGGACAGGGTGACTGCACTGTATTAAGGAGAGGATGACCGGGGCCATGTATTGCGAGATTTTGGGCAACAACCTCCTTCCCTGAGTTAGAGCTTTGAAGATGGGTCGAGGCTGGTTCTTCCAACATGACAATGACCCAAAGCACACAGCCAGGATAACCAAGGAGTGGCTCTGTAAGGAGCATATCAAGGTTCTGGCGTGGCCTAGCCAGTCTCCAGACCTAAATCCAATAGAGAATCTTTGGAGGGAGCTCAAACTCCGTGTTTCTCAGCGAGAGCCCAGAAACCTGACTGATGTAGAGAAGATCTGTGTGGAGGAGTGGGCCAAAATCCCTCCTCCAGTGTGTGCAAAGCTGGTGTAAAACTACAAGAAAGGTTTGACCGCTGTAATTGCAAAGAAAGCCTACTGTACCAAATATTAACATTGATTTTCTCAGGTGTTAAAATAGTTATATTCAGCACTGTAAATACATCAGGTCCGGGGCTCCATCAGGGAATGCATGACAAGGGACCCTTCAGCGCCCTGAACCGACGACGGGTGCCAGAAAGTCACCGCCGATCCAGGACTCATTCATCTTTATGAATGTGAGTCTGTCCACGGAGTCTGTGGACAGACGGGTCCTCTTGTCCGTGACCACCCCACCTGCCGCGCTGAATGTCCGCTCAGATAGTACGCTGGAGGGGGGGCAAGACAATAACTCCAGCGCATACTGAGCGAGCTCGCGGCAGGTGTCCAATCTGGCAACCCAGTACTCCATGGGGTCGTCGGTGCTCATACTGTCAGAAGCACCGACGGATGCCATGTAGTCTGCCACCATGTGGGCCAGCCGCTGGTGGTGACTGCTGCTGCTGCTGGTGCTGGCACTGGGTCGCTCGGTTTGGAAGAACATCCTCATCTCATCCATTAGGTCCCCTGCTCGGCTGCTGCTGGGTGCAGCCACCTGCTGGGTGAGATGAGGGGGGACAACTGGAGGCCGGGGAGTTTCCTGCTCCAACCGGCTGACAATGCCTGCCTGCAGTTCCTCCATCCAGCGCTGCCTCCGGCTGGCTGGGATGAACTGCTCCAGTTTCCCCTTGCACCTGGGATCCAAAAGGGTGGCCATCCAGAAATCATCCCTCGCCTTGATGGTCTTAACCCGGGGGTCCCTCCTGAGGCATCTCAGCATGTGGGCAGCCATGGGGAAGAGCACAGCCCGCTGTGACTCCTCACTGCTGCCCAGGTCAATGAGGTCCGACTCTTCATCCCTGAGGCGCTGCTGGTCACGCTCAGAGATGCCCAACCCCCGGACTATCGGTGCCCCCAACACCGGCTCTCCCTCCTGACCAGGCCCTGACTCCGGGATGACACCAGCAACCACCTCCTCCTCATCATCATCATCCTCCTCCTCCTCCTCCTCGTCCTGGCCCTGGTCTCGGTGGAGCATTGCTGACTCCTCCTGCTCCACCAAGGCACTCTCCCCAGCTTCGAGCAGGCGATCTAGTGTCCTCTCCAGCATGAACACTATTGGCAGCACGTTATTGAGGCCGACATGCTCACTGCTGACCATCTTGGTCGCCTGCTCGAAGGAGGACAACACTTGGCAGACCTGGTGTATCTGCCCCCACTCCGCACAGGCGATGAAAGGGAGTTGTGGTGAAGCCCTCTCAGTGCGTAGGTCCATCAGGTACTCCCTCACCGCCCTTCGCTGCTCCCACAACCTCTTCAGCATGTGGAGGGTGGAGTTCCACCGCGTCACACTGTCCACAATCAGCCTGTGAAGGGGCAGCCTGTAGTTCCGCTGCAACTCGAACAGGGACGCGGTAGCGGTTGGGGAGCGCCTGAAGTGGCTGGCAATCCTACTCGCCTTTGGCACAATGTCACTCAACCCGGGATAAGTGCGCAGGAACTTCTGCACCACCAGGTTGAGGACATGTGCCAGACAGGGCACGTGGGTCAGACTGCCAGCACTGAGGGCGGCGAGTAGGTTGCTGCCGTTATCGCAGACAACCATACCTGCCTGGAGCCTTCGGGGTGTCAGCCACTTCTGGACCTGAGCCTGAAGTGCTTTCAGCACTTCTTCTCCAGTGTGTCTCCGGTCCCCTAAACTAACAAGCTGGAGCACGGCCTGACAGCGCACGTGCCCCACACTTGAGTAGCTACGGGGGCGCTTGCTGGGAGGCTCAGCAGCTGCGGAGACAGTGGCTTGAGGAGACCAGCAGTTCTCCCCTGGACACCCCGGGGCGGCACCACAAGATCGGTTGCCGCCGATCCCTCACCGACGCCTCGGAGGGAAACCCAATGGGCCGTGAAGCTGATGTAGCACCCCTGCCCATGCCTGCTGGTCCAGCCATCCATTGTCAGATGAACCCTGTCGCTGACAGCGTGATCCAGCGACAGGGTTACATTCTGCACAATGTGCTGGTGTAGGGCAGGGACACCAGTCCTGGCAAAGAAATGGCGGCTGGGGACACGCCATTGGGGTTGGGCCTGCTCCAACATCTGCCTGAAGGGGTTTCTGTCAACTATGTTGAAGGGCAGCAGATGTTGGGCAATAACCCTTGCCAGGAGCCCATTGAGGGAACGCACACGTCGGTCTCCAGGGGGGAAGGGAGTGGTGCGGTCAAAGGCATCTGAAATCGACGCCTGGCGCCGGACGGCAGTGCGGGACACAGACGTGGAGGGTGCTGTGGAAGTAGAGGTCTGGCTGCCGGTACCAGTACCTGTACTAGAGGGAGCGGGGGGGCATGACCTGCTGGAAAGAGATGAAGCTGTGGCAGGGGCTGCTGTACCCTGCTCACTTGTGGTGGTGGCGCTGCTACCACCACCACGCTTCATCTCGTCAAACACCCCCCAGTGGTTTATCCTCAGGTGCTGGTTCAGGGCTGTGGTACCCACCCGAGCCAAACACTTCCCTCTCTTCACCCTCACTTTACAGATCCGGCAGACGGCCACGGTAGGGTTGTCTGCCACCAGGGTGAAGTAGTTCCAGACAGGTGACTTCAGCACCGCCCTCCTGTCAGATGGGGTGACGCTTACTTGCACCTGCTGGGACTCGGTGCGCACAGGTGGAGCTGCCTGCTGCTGCTGCTGCTGCTGCTGCTGCTCCTCCTGACACCTCCTGCTGCCATCACCAGTGGAGACCCTGACGATGGTCTCCCTGGTGGTGACCTGGCGCACCGTTTCACCAGAGTGCCTACCTTCCCCGTCGTCACTGACGCAGTGAGCCGACGCGTCAGATGGCAACCATGATGGGTCACCCTCTTCGCCCCCAGAGATGTCAGACCAAGGGCTGAGATGTGTTGGTCTGAGGGAACCAACTGACATGGAGCCTCTAGCCTGGCTCCGCTGTCCCCTCACCCACGCCTGGGTCTGACTAGGTGCTGCTGTTTCCTGCACCAAAACAACAGCACCAGTTTGAAGGGATGTCTCTGGGATACTGCCAGCAGGTATCCCATCCTCCTCATCCATCCCTTCAAAAAGGTCCTGACCATCAGGACAGAGCTGGACGTCTGCCTGATGCATGGCCTCCCCCAAGAGATCCCTCTCACTGTCGCTGTCGAACAGTAAGATGCTGGACTCTTGGGGGCTGGGGGGGGGGTACTACAGGCACCGGTGTAATGGTGGTACTACTGTGAGTCGGGACCGACGACTCAGTGGCACTGCTGTGCCCCATGTAGTCCACCACTACTTCAGCCTGAGATGGCAATATCGGGCGGCTGCCCGATGGGAAGAACTCCCGGATCAGGCGGACTCCCCTTGCACCCGATCCTCTACCACTAGTAGGGGCACGAGAGGTACCCCGTGCTGACAGCAACCCAGCACTGGGAGTAACTCCCCTACCCCTGCTGCCACGGCCACGGATGCCGCTCATGATTGCTGATGTGTGTGGGGGGGTAAACTTTATTGGGGGGGGAAAATGTGAGGAAAATGTGTTTTTATGTGTTTTTTTTACAAGACAGGCACGCAGACAAAGACGTACACAGACAGCTACTAAACTATAATAAAAGTAGTACACCAAAGACAAGGACTACAAAATTTAAAAAAAAAAAATGCACTGAACAAACACTAACTAAAGTTTTTTTTTTTTTTAACACAAAACACAGACACTAAACACACACTAAGCTAAGCTAGATGAAATAAATGTACACTAACAGTGTGTACACTTACTACACAGAAATCTAACTAAACTGAACAACACAAAACTTAGCTTTTAGAAAAGCTCTTTAAGAAAAACTAAGCAAAATGTGCACTGAAATCACTAGCAAATATCACTGAACAGCGAAGCTGCAAGATCAAACAGTAACACAAGATGAACAAAACAGCACAAAACTTAGCTTTGAAAAAAGCTCTTTTAGAAAGCTCAGCAAAATGTGCACTGAAATCACTAGCAAATATCACTGAACAGCGAAGCTGCAAGATCAAACAGTAACACAAGATGAACAAAACAGCACAAAACTTAGCTTTGAAAAAAGCTCTTGGGTCTATTGCTTTGAAAAAAGCAGTTGATAAACTGGAAAAGATGCACTGGAATCACTAAATAGCAATGCAGCACTATGCTGATGATGATAGATCAATCAATCAGGAACAAAGACACAGGAACACAGAAACAGCCTCCACACTCTCTAGCCAGCTTCTGAATCTGCAATGAAATGGTGCTGGGAGTGACTTTATATAATGTCCGTGCAGGCAGGTTCCTATTGGTTGCTAACCTCTGACGAGTGTGGAAGGAGAACTCTGATTGGCTCTGATGCAAAAGGGCGGAGAAAATAATCGCCCAATATTCCTATTGCCGAATATTCGCATTGCGAATATTCGGCAATATAAAATGATCGCTTCAGCTACTCGGCCCAAGGTCTCTAATCATACCAGCAATGCTTTTAGACGTCTATGGAGATCACTAGGATGTAATCTGTTTTAAAAATGAAACTGTAAAAATCGCTCTGATGCGGAAGATAGGGGCGAAGAAAATAATCGTGCGATATTGCGATTGCCGCATAATCGCATTGCGATTTTTCGGCAAAATTCAATGAACGCTTCAGCTACTCGGCCCAGGGTCTCTAATCATACCAGCAATGCTTTTAGACGTCGATGGAGATATCTAGGATGTGATCTGTTCTAAAAAAAAATTGTAAAAAATCGAATATTCGGAATTGCGAATATTCACCGCGAAATTCGAAATATAGCGCGATTTCTCGAATATGCTATATTCGAGTCGAATATTCGCAATGCGAATATTCGTGAGCAACACTATTCCTGACAGCCATACACATGGCGGAATACAAACTGAACAGTATCATATTTTGCTGCTGCATACTTCACAATTTTTTGCGCAGGCATTCAGAGACCTACCTTACAAACCTTGGGCCTGAGGCCAGACATTCAGACAACCTTACTGGCCTGGACACTGGCCGTACTGGCTTGGCCCCCCGAACTGCTCGAGATGCCCGAGATAGATACGTGGAGTAGGTAAGAGAGCTGCCGCTCCAGGTGAGCTCACTAGGGTAATTGATGTCCACTCAGAAGCAGATGGGTGCTGGCAATGCACAGGATGTGCAAAAACAATAAGGATATGGACAGCCGCACTCCAGTAACTTGAAAAAAGACGTGCCCTTTATTGGGTACAGGAAAAAATGCACTACAGATATCAGCACACAGTGGGATAAACAGCTGACGCGTTTCGCATTGAGTGTCAATGCTTAATCATAGCTATAAAATAGCTATGATTAAGCATTGACACTCAATGCGAAACGCGTCAGCTGTTTATCCCACTGTGTGCTGATATCTGTAGTGCATTTTTTCCTGTACCCAATAAAGGGCACGTCTTTTTTCAAGTTACTGGAGTGCGGCTGTCCATATCCTTATTGTTTTTGCAGATACGTGGAGTACTTGACGGGTAGGGGGGCCATCGCTATGCCCGAGCATATTTCTTTTAAAAAAATACAAAAAACATAAAATAAACACAAAATTTGATCTTTAAAATTACAGTTTTGTCATTCTTGCTTGTGTTTCTTTTATCTGTCTCCCTGGTTCTCCTAGTGCACTTGTAGTGCCAAATGTATTTCTGTATTTTAGTAAATCACCACAATTGTCACATTAATCAGTCTTTTTTTAAATGTACAAACTGCTATTGAGCATAGAAAGAAGAAGCCACACAATTTTTTTTGGGGGGTTTTATTCTATGCACAACTTGTGCGATTTTACTATTTTCAGGTCGCAAACTCCCTTTTTTCATAATTTTTTGGGGGGGTTTTATTCAGTGCACAACTTGTGCGTTTTTTAAATTTTCATGTAGAATTTTTTAAATTTTTTTTTTTTTTGGGCCTAAAACCAGGCTTTTTAAAAACAAGCAAATATCTACAAAAGTTACAAATTTACAAAGTTCAACCTTATTAGAAACACATGTGATGGGGTGATGTCACCCCGGAACAAGCCAAAATTTGAAGATGCACACATTTTGAGCGGTAAAATGGAGATTTGTATCCTGATCCCATGCCAAATGTCAACATGTGTAAGTCACTTACACTGGCGGATCTTAAATGTAATGACGCCGGCCGCCGCTAGATGGCATTTACGTGAAGGACTCATTTGCGTATGCAAATGATCCTTCTACGCCGATTCCCGAACGAGTTCGCGTCGCGTAACCGTCGCTAACGTCGTTTGCGTAAGCGGAAATTTAGTCCTGCTATATGAGGATTAAATTTCCGCAAGTCCCACGTAGGCCATGTTACGGATGGCGTCGGGTCCGCGTCGTGTTTTTTCGTCGGGTACGTCGTTTCCGTAAGTCGTTCTTGAATACGACTTTACGTCAATGACGCACACGTCGGCGTCATTGACGTTTTCCGCCGAGAACTGGAGCATGCGCACTGGGCTTTTTGAAGCCCGGTGCATGCGCAGTTCATTAGAATCGGGGGCGCGCTTAATTTGAATACAAGCCGCCCCCTTGGAGATCCGCCAGGCTACGCCGGGGCATTTACACTCCGCCATCCCAACTTACGGAGCAAGTGTTTGGGGAATACAACACTTGCTCCTGTAAGTTGGGACAGCAGAGTGTAAGTGCCTTAAGCGCAGCCCACGGATTTTTACAGAGAATATGGGCCCTGTGATGGCAGATAGCACATGTTGACACAGTGGGCCAGATTCACAAAGAGATACAACGGCGTATCTCCTGATACGCCGTCGTATCTCTGAGATCCGACGGTCGGATCTATGCGACTGATTCATAAGAATCAGTTACGCATAGATCTCCCTTAGATCCGACTGGTGTAAGTGACTTACACCGTCGGATCTTAGGCTGCAATCTTCCGCTGTCCGCTAGGTTGCGTTTCGTGTTTTACTCGCGACGAATATGCAAATGAGGAGATACGCCGATTCAGAAACGAACGCCCGCCTGTTGCTTTTTTTTACGTCGTTTGCGTTCGGCTTTTTCCGGCGGATAGTTACCCTTGCTATATGAGGGGTAGCTAATGTTAAGTATGGCCGTCGTTCCCGCGCCGAGTTTCAAATTTTTACGTCGTTTGCGTAAGTCAGTCGGGAACACGGTTGGACGGAATTTACGTTGCCGCCGAAAACAATGACGTCCTAGCAACGTCATTTGGAGCATGCGCACTGGGAAATATCGCCGGGGGCGCATGCGCAGTTAAATCGGCGCGGGAACGCGACTGATTTAAATTGTAGACTCCCCCTAGCCGCGGAATTTGAATTCCGCCGTGGGAGTTACGATCCGCCAGCGCAAGTTTGGAGGTAAGTGCTTTGTGAATACTGCACTAGCCTCGCAAAAGTGCGCTGGCGGATCGTAAATCACATCACAAAGATCCGCTAATCTATGTGAATCTAGCCCACTGTGTGCATCTTCAAATTTTAGCTTGTGGATTATCCAATGCAAAAATTGGCGCATCATGTCAATAATGTTTTTATATTTTTGTTCAATAACATTCATCCTATTCCTCATAATGTCCATTTCACTACTGCATTCCATTATTTCTTGTATCACGATTTTTGCACTAGCACTTGAGAAAGGTGTACTAGTAGATGCTGTGACACCACCATGTTCATCCCCTAAAAACAAAAAAAAATGGTTTTGTGGCGACAGACACTGACCTGTTGTGCTGATAATCTCCACCTCCCCTTCTTCCACCTCTCCTTCTTCCACACCTCCTTCTTCCACACCTTCTTCCACACCTTCTTCTTCTACCTCTCCTTCTTCTACCTCTCCTTCTTCCACCTCTCCTTCTTCCACCTCTCCTTCTTCCACCTCTCCTTCTTCCACCTCTCCTTCTTCCACACCTCCTTCTTCCACACCTCCTTCTTCCACCTCTCCTTCTTCAACCTCTCCTTCTTCCACATGCTGAGGTTGGTGGTGTTTTTCATGTCTGTGCTTCCTTGCCTCCTCCGAATGATGTCCTCCCATTCTTCTATCCCCTAATAAAATGAAACACCAGCAAAGCACCCCCACACCATCACACCTCCTCCTTCCATGCTTCATGGTGGGAACCAGGCATGTAGAGTCCATCCGTTCACCTTTTCTGCGTCACACAAAGACACAGGGTTGGAACCAAAGATCTCAAGTTTGGACTCATTAGACCAAAGCACAGATTTCCACTGGTCTAATGTCCATTCCTTGTGTTCTTTAGCCCAAACAAGTCTATTCTGCTTGTTGCCTTTCTTTAGCAGTGGTCTCCTAGCACAGTGGTCATCAACCCTGTCCTACAGGGCCCACTAACAAGCCAGGTTTGCAAGATAACTGAAATACATCACAGGTGATATCATTTGCTGCTCAGTGATTGCAGTATTCTAGACTGCATCTCCCCAAGGTAATGCATAAAATCTGGCCTGTTAGTGGGCCCTGTAGGGCAGGGTTGATGACCACTGTCCTAGCAGATATTCTACCATGAAGGCCTGATTCACACAGTCTCCTCTTAAAAGTTCTAGAGATATGTCTGCTGCAAAAGGTGGCTACTTTGAAGAACCTAGAATATGAAATATTTTTTCAGTCGTTTCACACTTTTTTGTTATGTATAATTCCACATGTGTTAATTCATAAATTTGATGCCTTCAGTGTGAAAACTCTTTGAATGAGAAGGTGTGTCCAAACTTTTGGTCTGTATATATATATATATATATATATATACCGTATTTATCTTCATATAGCGCACACCGGCGTATAGCGCGCACCCCCAACCTAGAAGGGAAATTTAAGTAAAAAAAAGAAAATACTTACAGTTTGAATGCCCCTCGTCGGTGTCTTGCCCGGCGTCCATCGGCGGCCGTGTCCGGTCCGGCGTCCGTCTGCGGCCTAGGTGGTGTCCTCCCCGCTTCTCCCGCGCTGTTTTTGAGCCGATCCCTGCTTCCCGCGCTGTGTTTGAATGCCGCCACCGACATATACCGAGCGCAGTACACTCGGGCACGCTCGGCCACACTCGTCTCCTCTCGCATAAAGGCTAGGAGGCGGCACAGGGCGTGAGCAGAGCCTGGCCGAGTGCACCCTAGTGTACTGCGCTCGGTATATCTCGTCGTCGGTGTTCAAACACAGCGTGGAAAGCGGGTATCGGCGTATATTTCGCACCCACGATTTTCCCCCTATTTTAAGGAGAAAAAAGTGCGCGGTATACGCCGATAAATACGGTATATATATCTCCTGGGGCCCTTTTCTACAATCCCACAATGTCACCAGCACACCAAGAAAATAGAAGGGTCCAAAGCAGTGGGAGAACTTTCAGGTTTGCAAAGGTTGTCTTGCCACCGGGCCCTGGTGTTCTGCCACTGTGGGGTTCCCCAGCTGTCCCTCTCCCTATTGACAGCGCTGGTCTGGCATCTGTCTCCTTGGCAGTCTATTAGGACCTAGTGCTGGTGACATTATGGATGCATGCAGGGTAAGGCTGGCACTATTGGTTATAGAGAGCCAAGCCCCCAGCTGGTCACCTAGCAGCAGTAATGCTGTATAACCTTCTCTGTTGACATGCTGATCGGGATGTGATCCAGGTGATGCTCCCAGTCATATCTAATAAACACAGTGGGCCGTCCGTGGAAATCTCCCAGTGTGCATTGCTCCTAATACGCCGCAAGGACGTATTGATTTTGACATGGACGTAAATTACGTCCAGCCCCATTCACGGACGAGTTACGCAAACGACGCAAAATTTTCAAATTTAGTCGCGGGAACGACTCCCATACTTAACATTGGTACGCCGCACCTACACCACCATATAGCAGGGGTAACTATACGCCGGGAAAAGCCTAAAGTAAACGGCGTAAATGTACTGCGTCGGCCGGGCGTACGTTCGTGAATTTGCGTATCTTGCTGATTTACATATTTTAACGCATAAATCAGCATACACGCCCCTAGCGGTCAGCGTAAAAATGCAGTTACAATCCGACGGCGTAAGAGACTTACGCCTGTCGGATCTAATAGATATCTATGCGTAACTGATTCTAAGAATCAGGCGCATAGATACGACGGCACAACGCAGAGATATGACGGAGTATCCGGGCCAGTATTTTTTTGCATCAAGAATACAACCACATATATATAATCAACCGTATGTTCAGCAGCCATGTGGGTTATTGATCAATAAAATTATATTTATCACTAGGATTTGACTAGGAGCATCACCTGGATTGCATCACGATGCTACACGATGCTCAACTGTCTACATAAAAAGAGTTTTTTTTTTAATTCGACCAAAACTCTGGTAACAATTAACGGAATGAAGGAGAGAAACCGCAATAGTATAATTCCGTTCTATTAAAAGAAATATAAAAACAAGGCGCCAAATGGCCCCTAACGCTGGGAGGCTGGCGTTTTTATATTTCTTTAAAAAAAACGGAATTATACTATTGCGGCTTCTTTCCTTCATTCCGTTCATTGTTACCGGAGTTTTGGTCGAATTCAAGGAACCTGAATACTATATGAAGTCATACACCTGTGTTATAAGCTGTAATTGACCTCTTTTTTGACTAAAAGGGTCAACAACATCTGGTAAGGTGCCATCCTCATCTTTTCAGCACTTTTTGGGGTGATTTTTCACAGTCGGTGAAGGTGAACATATCTACAGTGGATTTGAATGATAATGTTTGAGCACCCAGCATTTTACTAAAGGACTTTCAATCGGTCACTTTTGTGTTAGTGGTATTGACCACATTATTGAATTGCACTTATTATCTATTTTTTTTAGTCTGTTGGTGTTCAACTTAGGCGTTGTCACATCACTCAATTGTTTAACACTCGATTGTTAGTATGATTATTTAATCATGATATGTATATAATTTAATTATTAACTTTATTCACATATTATTATATAATTCTAGCGCCCCCTACCCTCTTTTCATATATCACACATCTCAGTTCACACTGATTTTTTGGGGTGCAGCTTACCTTATAATTTAAATTAGTACTTTATACCAGGGCTCAAAATTTCATGTCCTGAGCTACTAGCCAGGCCTCAAGAGTTACTGCATACACTGCCCTGCGCCTAATTACACCCGTAAACACGCCCTCGTAGATTATCTAATGGAATGACAATGTTTTATGCAGAATCAAGTTACAAAATTAAATATTACCAACAACAACTTTAACAAAATGGGACAGGGCACTGAGGGCAGACCAGAGGGACAGGGCACTGGGGGCAGACCAGAGGGACAGGGCACTGGGGGCAGACCAGAGGGACAGGGCACTAGAACTGGGTCTCTTCCCCATTCTCTTGCTGTCTCCTCTGCAACTCCCACCCATCCTCTCTCTCTCTCCCATTCATCTCATCATCAGGAGCCTGTGTGTGCGGCTCCACGCTTGCATGTCCCCCCTTTTATTCAGGCTGGCAGAGAGGAGAGGAGTTGCAGCACAGCGGGAGGGAGTACAATCCAGCGCTGAGATCCACACAACTGCACAGCCATTGACACCATAGCACAGCGCACACTGACAGCGCACAGCACACATTGAGACCAGTCTGTTCACAGTGCTCAGGCTAAACTGTTGGACACTTACATAGAGCACAAGGAGAAGAAAACTGCACAAACTAGAAGGCTGCCGCTCTCATGTCAGGGCAACTTTCAGTGAGCGCTGCACCGGAGTGGTAATTTTTGCAATCCTCCACCTCACGCATTACTTTCTGCTCTCCAGCTACATTGGTCGGGCCCGGGGGAGGGGGGCAGGCTCAGAGAGGTCATACTGTTAGGTCCCATGGCTTAATGAGAATTGTAAGGAGAGCACCTGTGTACTGCTCTGCCTGTGCGCGGCTCACCAGACTACTTTTCCCGAGTATGCACCTTTCCTCTTCGGCCGCCAATCTCATCGGGACTCTAAGTGTAGGCACAGATTGGTCATGCAGCCCTGTCATCACTCGCCCCCAGCTTAAATCCACTCGCCAAATGATAGTAGGCGAGTGGAAATTTTGAGGGCTGCTTTATACACATAATGTAAATATACATTTGGTTGGCGCGAGATTCACACCTTTTTCCACTCAACTGTCTACAACCAACAGAGATGGGCTCGGGTGTGTTTGAAATCCCACATGCCCGATCCTGCCAGGAAGCCGACACTTCAC
This sequence comes from Rana temporaria, assembly GCF_905171775.1. NCBI lineage: Eukaryota > Metazoa > Chordata > Amphibia > Anura > Ranidae > Rana > Rana temporaria. The sequence continues at coordinate 102,259,051 of NC_053494.1, read as the reverse complement.
AGTGCTAATCACAGCCAGTGAGACATTTCCTGATCTGTGCAGCTGCGGACAGGGAAATGTCTCACTGCCTGTGATTAGCGCTGTGCAGTGTGTGCTTCCTGGCCAGCTCTGGCATGTGGAATTTTGAACATGCCCAGCCCATCGCTAACAACAAATTGTGCTGGCCCTCCTGTATATCAGCCCCATAATGTAACCAGCACTGGGTTCCAGTGTGTTGCCGCCGCTGCCATGGAGACAGAGGCCAGCGATGTGAATAGCTGGAACAGGACAGCAACTCTGGTTGTTCCACCACTGGTCCACACTGGGAGGATTCCCCCATCCATCTATAATGTGTAGATGGGGGAATTGGATCATTTCTTTTTTTTTTTCATTCAACCTAATAGTTGAATGAAAAAAGTGATCAATGTATGGGCTGCCTAAGAGCTAAGACCAGCCATAGACAGTGTAAATCTCAGCTGGTTCAGCAGGAACTGGCTGAGATTTGAACCATTAATGAACAGATTCTCTTATGATTATCACTAGTGGTTGCTATAGCCTGTTTGTCGGGAGAATACAATTGCTGGGCAGAAGGGATATTCCCCTGTCACCACTGTCTGTGTTGATGGGGGAATCATACACGTTTCTTTCATACAATCTGTGGATGCAGGAAAGAAATTTGCACCGTATATTACCTGCCTAACTGAAAGTGAAAGTAAATTCTGAATGTCTTGAAAGAACAGGATTGGGGGAGGGAGACAGATGGGGGAGAGAAGGGATGGAGATAATGCAGTTCAGCGATTACAGTTTACTGCAGTCTACAGTGCACACACGTACCCACAGCCCAGGCTAGAATCTTAGGCATCATTCACACACAGCCAGAAATGCTGCTGATTTTCATATTTCCCACCCACACATCCCCTCTCTTCAGATACAGTATGCCGGGATAGTGTGGGTGGGACTGAAATGAGGAGAAGGAGCTGTATTCCTCCCTGCTTGTATGTGAGGAGAGTGAGGGGGGTGTCTGGACTCGCTGGGCTGTGAAAGAGTGTTATAGACTGACACTCAGCTCAGCTTGCAGAATTTACATGCTGGTTCTCCTGTCCTAAGGACAGGAGAAATCAGTCTGTTTTTTCAGTAACTGAGATGAAGGCCCCCCCCCCCCCCCCAAAAAAGTGCTCGTGGAGTCCTTTCTGCAACTCGCTCTTCTCCGTGCCAATGAGGATGCAGGATCTGGCGGCTGAGGTTGTGTGAGCGCTTGCATTATGCAGTGTCAATGATCAGAGGGAGGGGAGAGGACTGTCTGGGGACGCTCTCCCTCTCAGGAGAGATTGTGTTACTCCAGTGGCGGCCCGAGCAAAAAAAAAAAAAAAAGCAAAAACATTGTTTTTTGGCGAGGGGGGGGGGGGGCACATGATGGGTCACAGAATAATGTTGGGGGGGGGGGGGTCAGGGCCCCCTCTGGCCCCCCTAGAGATGCCATTGTATACTTATATAACACACTAAATTATGCACTGTACATATCATATCAAAACTGTATGTCAAAACAAAAGAGAACAACTATTTCAGCCGGTTTTTCACAAAAGCCTTCATTTTACATTTCACAAGAACTGTAGAAATCTTTTCAGCGGGTCAGCTGTGCCCAGACACAGAATGAAGATATCATTGTGTCAATTCATAATGTGGCACAAGTACATCAATAAGTCTCCAACTGCAAATAACAATGCCTAGTATGGACTGGGGGGGAACCCATGCCAATTTTATTTTTCTTGATTTGTATCTATATTATCTGGAGCAGGCAATACATTACAGCCGCGAGCAAGTTTAAATACATTTTTTTTTCTTTAGAAATGTCATTTTGCTGTGGGACTGTAAAACACATCAGACAGGTGCACGACTTTACAGGCAGACAAAGGGGACCCCCAGGCACAATATTTAAAGCAATATTTCATTTTTATTGTTTCCCTTTAAGCATTCTTAGAATCACTGCTCCTGAAAAAACAAACGTTTTAAAAACTTTTTGCATTGAGATTTATCCCAATGCACTTTTTATTGCAATAACTTGCATATAAGTCTTTATAATTAGCACTTTCGATTTTTCATGTTCTTTCCCATAGACTTTAATAGGGTTCGCATGTTAGCACAAATGTTTTGCCTGTTCGCATGTTCTGGTGCCAACCGAACTGGGGGTTGTCCAGCCCATCCCTACTGTCAGACTAAAACCTGTGGCTGCTGCTGTGTCCTCATAGTGTAACAGGTGGCTCCAGCCATGCAAAAAAAAACACTCATTCATGCTGTTTGGGTCAGAGGACCTGTGTGAATGTGGTATTTTATTTTTAATCTTTTTCCCCCAGTCCATTAATTCCAATGGGCTGCCGAAAACGTGAGAATACACAAAAATACTACAGGCATGATTTTTTAATGTGTGTTGCACCAAGCCATGTGGTACAATGTGTTTTGGTGCCTGCAAATACATCTGTGTTTTCTGGATGTGTGGAGGTGCCTTCAAGAATTCATGGCACCTGCGCACATCTACACAGGACAGTGTGTTTCCTTGTGATACAGGAAAATGCATGCTCTTGCATGTGTTTCCGCATCAGAACTGACCTGGAATCATGAATGCAATTGAACTAGCGGTGAGATTCAATTAAGAATCTTATAATAATGACAGATCTGAGCTGTAGGTAATAGGAAAAATAGAATAAAGAAAGTAGTAGGCTTATGAGATGTAGAGTGGGCTGGGGCAAGTGTTCATGTTGGCAACCAACACTTGCCCCAGCCCACTCTACATCTCATAAGCCTACTACTATACATACACAGGGGTTAGCTGTCATTTCAACAGCTCCCCCTTGAATTTATTTATTCCCCTAACATTATTTAACCTAACCATGGTTATTATGGGTGTTTCTTTGTAGGCTTGCTCCTCCATCATCCTGAGGGGCGTTCACCTTGTGGCTCCTTGTAAGCTGTCCTGGGTAGGCCGTTCGCTATTGGGAGGACAGGGGCAGCCTGGGCCCCTTCGGTCTACCCCACAGCTTCATACACTGCTTATTTCTTGCTTCAGTGGTAATTATAACATTATGGTTAATCTAATATGATGTATGTTGACCTATGTCCTTTCATCCAATTTTTGATTCCATGTAACTATTATCTTTTAGAAACCCCAGTCCCCCTGAAGAGACCCAACTGGTCGAAACGCGTCGGGGCTCAACACTGTATACCACATGGGGCTCAACACTGTATACTACATGCAATCATGATATGTATTCAAATTCATGTTTACTGCATTAAGGAATGTGATGTTTTTTAACCTGTATAACTGTTATCATCCTTGTAATCCTCTTTTTAATCTTTTTGGTACCAGAGATTCTCGGTATTAAATACTAATTTATACAACAATCTATTATTTCCAATTTTTCTACATTGCTGCCTAAAAGTCCCAACCGGGGAACCTTTCTTTTTTCATGCAATTTCGGGGCGAGCAGCCATTTCATCTCCTATATTATGTGTCTTCTCTCTTTTATTTATTTTTTTTCAAAAAGAAAAATGTTACCTTTACAATCACTTTAACTAGATCAGCTAGTAAACAGTTTAGACGGGCATTCTGTCTTTTGGAAAAGCCACTTAAAAAGGTCCTTTCAAAAAAGAGAGGCATAGGGAAAGCTCTGTTGAGGTATCCTCATGTGCTGGTAAATGAGCCAGGGGGTATATAAACCAACTGCTGGCATTCAGGTCCAAAGCCCACCAGTAATTCAGCCAATAGCAATCCTCTTTAATGGGAATTGCAGGAAGAAGATCAATCCTAGGTATCAGTAATATTCAAAGAGAAATAAGAAAAATTGTTGAAAGATTTTACCACTATTTTTATACCTTGCGTGCAGATTTGATAGGCCATTTCTGTAATCTATTTCCCCGCAAAGACAACCTCTGTCTTGCAGCAACACTGGAACAACACAAATCGTCGACTCCAATACCTCCAATTTCTAATTTCTTATGAACAAATCATTTATTTGTCTAAAAAATCTAAAATAAAGAAAAACAGAATATATGTTAGCTGTATGTCACTGTTAATGAACAAAAGGCAGTATTTAATCTGTTTTTTCATTATATTAAATACATTTGATTTAATTATGTGATATCATTTTTTTATATTTTATTTTATACCCAAATTTGAACATTTTCAACTTTTATATAATATATATGTTATACTGTTTTCTAACGGGATATAAACAAAATATCAACTGTCTTTACTTTTCGTACACTTATACATTCACTTTGTTTACTAAGTAAAGTCATTTTACAAAGGACATGAGGAGGGCTACTGACAGCGACAGCATTCCATAAAAGTTCAGCTTGGCATGAACAATGCACAGCTGAACATTGCACCATGCAGTTCTATTAGTTTCAGCTTGTTTACTGTGTTTTTATCACACTTATCAAAGGTGAAGGTTATTTTATTACTGTGCAGATGATGAGTTCACATTTGGTAGTGTCTAAATTGTCTTTTGGGGTCTTGTATTGCTTTTTATAATACACTTTGCAGTCCTTCATGGTACTTCTGTGTGCTGTTAGCACTTTGCCATCTGCTGTCCTGATGTGAGTTCAGCAGGGAACAAGCCTATGGCAAGATGGCATTGTGAGATAACAAAACAACATGCCCTTTGTATTACAAATGTAAGTTCTTTTTTTCCCTTCTTTTTAATGAGAGAAAAACAAAACAAAAACAAATGTTTAGAATGAATACAAGGCTTACCGCTAATATCTATCTATCTATCTATCTATCTATCTATCTATCTATCTATCTATCTATCTATCTATCTATCTATCTATCTATCTATCTATCTATCTATCTATCTATCTAGTACAATTCAAGGGTCAAGAGAATCACAAGACACAGGCTTAAGAGAAAATAGCTTAAATTGCACCTAAACGGCTTATAACAGCAACAGAAAAAATTGAGCACTGTCCTTGATACTTCTTTTATTTGAACTTTCTTACAATTTTTCAGGACAAGCTTTTGGGGTGTACCCCCATCTTCAAGGTCCAAGCAGAACCCCAAAAGCGTAAACAGAAAAAAGTATCATGGACAGAACTCAATACACAATGCAATACTCAATGAACGTCCACCATAACAACAAAGCTTCCAACACAGTACAGTTCTACTTCTAGTTCTAGTTCTAGTTATGTAGGTACTACAGGGCCCAGCCAGCAGCTGAGGCTTCTTACCTGTCTCTAAACTCCCACAGGTGCAGCCATGACAACGCTCCTATCCTCCTCCAACTCATCTCCACCTTCCTCTTTATCAGACCTCCTAGGTTAACCCCTTGCTGCATCAATAAATGGCCTAGTGCTTCAGCACAGGGGACAAACAGAGGGTATGCATGGATATGTAACTGCCATTCAGGTCCTTTTTGGCCACTACAATATAGAGTACTGTGCAAACTTTTTAGGCAGGAGTAAGAATGCTTTCAAAAATATATGTTTTAATTGTTCATTTTTATTAATTTACAAAATGCAAAGCTAGCGAACAGAATAAAAATCTAAATCTAATCAATATTTGGTGTACACATGCACAAAGTCAGGAATTTTGTAGGATTAGAGTCAGGTGCATGTTTAATCAATTATAACAAGCATGTGTCAATGATCATACATTTTATACTTAGGTTCAAATACAATCATTAACTGAAACAGAAACTGCTGTGAGGAAGGTTTAAAACTGGGTGAGGAGCAGCAACACTGCTACTAAGGTGACGTTATAGAAGACTGTTTCATGTCACAAGTCATACACCTTGGCAACACTGAGCACATGCAACAAGACACAGCATAATTATACTGCATCAGCAAGGTCTCTTCCAGGCAAAGATTTTAAAGACTGGGGTTTTCAAGATGTACTGTTCAAGCTCTTTTGAAGAAGTTGAGGACTGTAGATGCAGTGGTTGGCCAAGGAAACTTAATGCAGCACATGAAAGACACATCATGCTTACTTCCCTTTGGCACTGAAAGAGGCCAAGCAGTGCCATAAGCACAGAACTGGTGTAAACCAGCATGACATACCGTATTTATCGGCGTATACCGCGCACTTTTTTGCCCTGAAAATCAGGGCAAAATCGTGGGTGCGCGGTATACGCCGATACCCGCTTTCCCGCGCCGAGTTTGAATACTGCGCCGACATATACCGAGCGCAGTACACTCGGGTATAGTCGGGTAGTCTCGGCTCCTTCCGCGCTCACGTCCTGGACGTACAGGGCGTCAGCGCGAGAGTTGCCGAGCCTGCCCGACAATACACGAGTGTACTGCGCTCTGTATATGTCGGCGCAGTATTCAAACTCGGCGCGGGAAACGAGCGGGGAGGACGCGAGGACGCCGCAGAAGGACGCCGGACCCGACGAAGAGGACACCCGAAGCCGCAGACGGACGCCGGACCCGACGAAGAGAACACCCGAAACCACAGAAGGACGCTGGACCCGAAGAAGAGAACACCCGAAGCCACAGACGGACGCCGGACCCGACGAGGCCGCCGATGGACGCCGCGCAAGACACCAAAACTGTAAGTACAAAAAAATATTTTTTTCCACAGGATTCTGGGCAACATTTGGGGTGCGCAGTATATGCGGGAGCGCGTTATACCGCGATAAATACGGTAAGTATACCCATCTATTTCCTGAGGAAGTCTGGCCAGTAGGGGTCATCATGGAAGAATTGCAGCCAAAAATCTATACCTTCGACATGGAAACAAGGCTAGGAGACTCAACTATGCATGAAAACATAGCAACTGGGGTGCAGAAAAATGGAAGCAGGTGCTCTGGACTGATGATTCAATATTTGGCTATAAGAGGTGTGGAGTTTGTTCATCAAAGGACTAGAGAGCAGTGCAATAATGAGTGTCTGCAGGCAACAGTGAAACATGATGTAAGATCCTTGCAAGTTTGGGGCTGCATTTCTGCAAATGGAGTTGGAGATTTGGTCAGGAAAAAATTGTATCCTTAATGCTGGAAAATACAGGTAGATACTTAAAGAAGAAAAGTCCAAAATAACGTTTAAATAACAGCGCAGTCCAAAGGTTGAGCTGGTGTGGTATAACACAACATATCTTGAAAATTGGTCAAAACCTGATAAATTCCATGCTTACCAGATATCTCATGCTTACCAGATATCTAAGCGACTAGAGCAGGTGGCTATAGCCCAGCCAAGGCCTTTGATTGGTGAGATAACGCTAGCTTATCCAATAATAGTAAGGTTACAAATGGGTAGGAAGTTGACTCCACAGTGTAGATAATTAATTAACCCAAAAAAGAAAAAAATATAACATAGAGTAATCCTGTCAACTCTGATGACTATATGACAGGACTAATGCACTTACAAACTGCATCCAGTGATGACAAATTACACAGGTGTACCACCACCGCATAAAAGGCCTCTTTACCAGACAGCAATTATTGAACACATAAATGCCCTGAGCAGATGGTAAAAAAAGGCACCCAGAAATCCACTGCAGTGTGCACCACCACCATATATGATGTCCCCTTACCAGACAACACGCAGCTGAAAGCAATTCGTACACTGACAGGAATCTTATAATCAAAACCAGGCTGCGGGCTAATGGATGAATGGACGCAGGAGCTCCGCATGTAATCCGTATGCTCCATGGGACTCGTGGGAGTAAGTATTTACCCCAAGGAAAAATAATAATGGACCATAGTGTACAACCATACAAATAATTTTATTTTAAATGAAAACGGTTACACTTACAATAAACATGCTAAAAGTAGCATGTATTCAAAGCCGTCCGGCTACAATGCAAAAAGCTCCCGTCCTTGACAGCGTGGTGACGTCAGCATGTACCCCCTCTCAGATGCGTTTCATCATCACAGACATTCTCAATGTAATTGGCCCCAAATATACTCTTCAGTAGAACAACGACCCCAAATATACAGCCAATATCAATAAGAACTATCTTCAGCCTAAAGAAGAACAAGGAGTCCTGGAAGTGATTGACCCTCATAGAGCCCAGATCATAACATGTCTGCCTGGGATTACAGGAAAAGACAGAATGATTTGAGGCAGCCTACATCCACAGAAGCTCTGATGATTTGATTTGGATTTCTCTTCTGTTCATTTACTTTCCATTTTGTTAATTGCTACATATAAATTATTACCACTTCTGTTTCTGGATGCATTCTTAATTTACAGCATTTTCCCACATTTGCCTAAAACATTTTCACAGTAATATATATATATATATATATATATATATATATAAAGAGGAGGGTGCAACAAACGTGGCCTAGTGTTGCACTTCCGGCGCCAGAAAGTAAAGTGAAAGTGGGGTGGTGTAAAGTACTCAGAGGTATAGAGACACTACCAGTGATGAGAGTGGTAGTAATCTGTAAAAGCAGCTATTTAAATTAAATGGAATAAACCATTTAAAAGAATAAAAACAAAGTATCTATATGTAACGTGAACTGGTGTTCAAAAGATAAAACAGCGCTGTGAGTTGGTGAGTGTCCAGCTCAGATAAAAATTATATCCAAGAGATCAGTGATGGTATGGAAGGTGATCAGATAAGGTGTAAGTGCACCGTACACCTAAAACGATTCACCCCTAGAAAGTGGACTGCTCCCCCAATTGAGGGTCAGGATTGCCACAGCAAATAAATAAATAAATAAATAAATAAGTTTTGCAATCAAACCATCAGATCATCCAGGTATTGATAGGGATTTAACTCTCAGCCGGGGTACATGAAAGGCAAACAAACAGACCAGAAATAGTGTGATATTGCTTAAATGTTAGCTCAGCTAAGTTTAGGTAAAAGGAACCAAAGGTTAATGCCCGTACAATGTAACACAAAAGAATGAACATATAAACAAAAAGGATTTCACCGCTGTCACCGCCGTCTTCCTACCCACAGGGGCCGCCCTCTGTCGAAGTCGGAAGTGACAAAACGCGTCAGGGCGTGGCTACAACGGCGCCACACGGAAGACAATCTGCGTTCCACCGCGCTCCACTGACTGCCAACCACAGCTGAGTACAGTACAACATCCGCACAGCACGCACGCGGCCCCTGTGGGTAGGAAGACGGCGGTGACAGCGGTGAAATTCTTTTTGTTTATATGTTCATTCTTTTGTGTTACATTGTACGGGCATTAACCTTTGGTTCCTTTTACCTAAACTTAGCTGAGCTAACATTTAAGCAATATCACACTATTTCTGGTCTGTTTGTTTGCCTTTCATGTACCCCGGCTGAGAGTTAAATCCCTATCAATACCTGGATGATCTGATGGTTTGATTGCAAAACGTATTTATTTATTTATTTGCTGTGGTAATCCTGACCCTCACTTACACCTTATCTGATCACCTTCCATACCATCACTGATCTCTTGGATATAATTTTTATCTGAGCTGGACACTCACCAACTCACAGCGCTGTTTTATCTTTTGAACACCAGTTCACGTTACATATAGATACTTTGTTTATATATATATATATATATATATATATATATATATATATATATATAAAATCAATTATTATTATTATTACTGTTATTATTGTTAATATTTTTCCCTAAAATTGAAAATATAAACAATTCCGATATACTTTGTTTGTAGATATTATTTTTTTTGTCATTGAAATATCTGGGCTAAGAGGCTAGTTTAATGTGCTGTTTTATCACCAATAGTACAAATTGTGCATCGTTAAATGCCACAGCCTACCCGAGTATTGTTGCTGACCATGTCCATCCCTTTATGACTACACTGTACCCATCTTCTGAAGGCTACTTTCATTGGATAATGCACCTGGTCACAAAGCTTAAATCATCTCAAACTTTTTTTTGAACACGACAATGGGCCAGATTCATGTAGGTCGCATCTTTGAGGCAGCGTAGCGTATCCTATTTACGCTACGCCGCCTTAAGTCAGAGAGGCAAGTGCTGTATTCTCAAAGCACTTGCCTCCTAAGTTACGGCGGCGTAGCGAAAATGGGCCCGACGTAAGCACGCGTAATTCAAATGAGGATGAGGGGGGCGTGTTTTATTTAAATGAATGGTGACCCGACGTGATTGAAGTTTTTTACGAACGGCGCATGCGCCGTCCGTGTACATCTCCCAGTGTGCATTGCGGCAAAGTACGCCGCAAGGACGTATTGGTTTCGACGTGAACGTAAATTACGTCCAGCCCCATTCACGGACAACTTACGCAAACTACGTAAAATTTTAAAAATTTCGACTCGGGAACGACGGCCATACTTAACATTGGCTACGCCACCTAAAAAAACACATTTTTTGCCATGTTGTAAATGGATTATTTAGATATTTGAATAGCAGCCCAATAGCTGAACACTGAAACAATGGATAACCTTATGAAATCTGAAGGACATACAGTATATGGCAAGTAACAAAACTGGTCAATTGCATATGCTAGGAATGAGATTAGAAAAGCATTAACATTGACAACAGAATCATTGGTGTAGTGTGGATTGAATGGAGGACTTCCAATTTGTGTGATGACACCAAAGTGTGGTACATTAAAATAAATCTGTATATGCACAAGCAGGGTATGGATAAAATATTTTCTTTATAATTATCGTCACTGTTAGTTTATTTCTTTAGTGACATCCATATTATTTCTCTATCATTGTTAACATTTCCTTATGCATAAATGAGAATGTTTGCTCATTTTTTACTTAATTTAGTAATTTTAACATGGATCAATTTAACAGGAAAGAATAGTAGATACGTTAATTAGCACCACAGAAGCAGGAGCGTTTGACTCTGCTTTATCCTGAATCAAAGAATTGATATAAACAAATAACAAAATGCTTTATTTAAACAAAAAACTATAATCCTACTTCCAAGTTATCAGCTACAAACATTTACAAATTCTAAACCTTAAACCAACAGGATCCAAATAAGAAGGAAAATCAGTAACGTAGCCCAATAAAGGGAAAAGTATCCCTCTAGAAAGGGTAGACAAAATGAATAGCATTTAAAATGAAAACAGTACATTTAAATATTTCAAATTTTAGAAGAACAATCCTAATGGATAATAAAACTTCTTAGCCAACAAACTAGAATGTAGAGCTGTTCAGTATTTATACTATAAATATTGTGCTTAGCAGTAATGAGTAGGGATGAGCTTTGGGTTTGGGTCAATCATGAGTTCAACCAGAACCCTAGTTGTTCACAGTTCATGAAAGTGGTGAAATCATATAAACATTCACTGCCAGATCAACCATTACCAGTCATGGACTTTCTGGCCTCTGAATTGTGTCCAGATTACTTGGAAGGACCAATCTTGCAGGTTTTCTTATTTGCTAACTCCCTTCCTATAACAGTCAGGGTTCAGTGTCTGTTGGAACAGAAATAGACAGCTAAATTAAGCTTAAAGAAGGCAGGCAAAGTTAGGTGTCACTCTATTTATTTTAAGTTCTTGAATTCTTGAAGACTCCAAATGTGAACCCCATCCCTAAGTAAAAATAGAGGAACATTTTTCATCAATTAGCATTAATCAGCAGTACTCGATCCTAGATAGGGGCCTGGTATGGATTTTAATGGGGGATGCTATGCAAAAAAAAAACGGAGTCTGCTCCCAAAAGCCATACCATATGCTCTCAAAATGGGGAGGGCACCTTGCCATGGGGCCTCCCCTGGCAAATAATCTTCTCCCCATGTTGCTGAGGACAAGGACCTATTCACATCATTGGAATGGTGAATGTGGGGGTCTGCAATAGAATATTATCAGAATTTGGAACTCTCTAGTATGCCTGTGGCCATTTTTAGTCAATGACATCCTGAAATTCCCTGTTTCTTTAGATTCAGTTGCTGGCTGGGGAAATGTCATTCATTTTGAGGAGTCTGCCAGCTGCATATCATCTCTGGTGGTCAGCTTGTTTTTTTCCAGAGGGTCAATGTTTGTCTGTGCTTGGATCTACATCATGGGGCAACATCATTGACAAAAAATTTGCTCAGCGGGAATTTTCCTTTGGAGTGTCAAAAAGGACTTTGTCAAACTTGTAGTGTGTTTATTTGCATTGTAATTTTTGTATGTACTCCGTATTTATTAATTTAAGGGGGCTGGATATATAGGGCCTCTATTTTCTAAAGGGGGATTCTAGTTTTTTATAAGCCTGCCCACAGACCCCCACATTCACCAGGCCAGGGATGGGAGGAAGATGCACTTGTCCTCACCAACATAGGGGCAAGGTGCTTTGCCGGGGGGGGGGGGGGGCAACTACCCTTCTCATTTCATACCATATCATCATCTAGGATAAGGGTCTGGTATAGGTGAATGGAATCCCTGGGCGCTTTGCTTTCAAACATAATGTAGAGGCTGGGAAGTGCCTTTTTAGCAGCTGGCAAATTAAATTGTATTTTTTTCTATGAAAATGTGCCTTTTGCTTGTGTACATCATAAAGGTACATTTCACAGAAAGGTTTAAAGAACCCCCAAGCATGGTATTTAAAATAAATGTATATTTTTAATGTTGCCCATTAAGCTTTATTGTATGAGCTGCTTCCCCCTAAACTGTCATTTAAATAAATTTTTTAAGTAAGCAAGCTGTTTAGTCACGTTTTTGGGGTTGTGGTCAATATGTGCAAAGAGAGATCATACAAATACTTATAAGTATAACATTTATTAAAAATAATGAAACCACAACGCAACTTATTTACTCCTTGATTATTTCCCACCTTGACTACTGCAACTCTCTCCTTAATGGCCTACCCTTACGCAGGCTAACCCACCTTCAGTCTATTCTGCTGCTAGACTAATAAACCTCACTAACCGAACCGTAACTGCTGCTCCTCTCTGCCATTCACAACATTGCCCCATCTACATCACCAACCTTATCTGCAGATATCGCCCAAATCCTCCCCTCCCCTCTGCTCCTTCCAGGACCTCCTGCTCTCTAGCTCCCCTGTTGCCTCCTCCCATGCTCGCCTTCAGGACTTCTCCAGAGCCTCTCCCATCCTCTGGAACTGCCTGCCCTGGTATGTCCGATCAGCCCCTACCCTATCCACCTTTAGGAGACCCCTGAAAAGTCATTTATTCAGGGAAGCCTATCCCACACCCTCCTAACAACTGTCCCAGAGCCACCCCATCAAATTATTCTCTGCAGCTATTACCTTTTGTACCACCTCCCTTTAGAATGTAAGCTCTACGAGCAGGGCCCTCCTGTACCTTCTGTATTGAACTGTGCTGTAATTGTGCTGTCCCCCTCTACATTGGATGTTTTGTGATCATTGTACTAGAACTGCTCGATAAACCATATATTCCCCCACCATTCACAAAACAATTTTTTGATCGTGTGATGGGAGCAGACGGAAACTGGGAAATCGGAAAATTGAGAAAAATGCTAAAGGCCCATTATTGATAGCTGATGACTACCAGTGGCGTCACTAGGGTTGGTGTCACCTGGTGTGGTAAAATATGGTGTCACCCCCCCCCCCCAATAACATTTTTCAAATATTTTTTACCCTACTGTTTGCTCTCTGTTCTCCTTTCTTCCCCATTTCTCTCTCTCCCTATCCATCTTTCTTGTTCGTTCTATCCCTTCTTCTTTCTCTCCATTTTCTTTGTCCCCTCCCCCCACCTCTCTTTCTCCAGAATCGGAATTCACATCTCAGGAGCCTATAGGCCAGGGGTGTACCTAGAGCATTTGGCACCCGGGCGGATCCAATATCTGGCACCCCCCCACGTTAAAATGTAAAAACACCCCACTGTGCCCCCTGCATACCTCTGCATCCTTCAATATCTTTTTGTTACTACTGTGTACCCCTCTCCACAACTGCACCTCTGGAACACTTTACATTGCACAGCACCCTGCATCACTGGACCCCTTTACATTACACAGCCCCCTGCATCACTGGACCCCTTTACATTACACAGCCCCCTGCATCACTGAACCCCTTTACATCACATAGCCCCCTTCACCTCTGGACCCTTTTACATTACACAGCACCCTGCACCTCTGGACCTCTTTACATTACACAGCCCCCTGCATCACTGGACCCCTTTAAAATTACACAGTACCCTGCATCACTGGACCCCTTTAAAATTACACAGCACCCTGTATCACTGGACCCCTTTACATCTCACAGCCCCCTTCACCTCTGGACCCTTTTACATTACACAGCACCCTGCACCTCTGGGCCCCTTTACATTACACAGCACCCTGCACTTCTGGACCTCTTTACATTACACAGCCCCCTACACCACTGGACCCCTTTACATCACATAGCCCCCTTCACCTCTGGACCCTTTTACATTACACAGCACCCTGCACCTCTGGACCCCTTTACATTACACAGCACCCTGCACCTCTGGACCTCTTTACATTACACAGTCCCCTGCATCACTGGACCCCTTTAAAATTACACAGTACCCTGCATCACTGCACTCCTTTACATTACACAGCACCCTGCATCACTGGACCCCTTTACAACTCATACCCCCTCCACCTCTGGACCCTTTTGTATTACACAGCCCCCTGCACCACTGGACCCCTTTACATCACATAGTCCCCTGCACCTCTGGACCCCTTTACATTACACAGCACCCTGCATCACTGGACCCCTTTACATTACACAGCACCCTGCACCTCTGGACCCCTTTACATTACACAGCCCCCTGCATCACTGGACCCCTTTAAAATTACACAGTACCCTGCATCACTGGACCCCTTTAAAATTACACAGCACACTGCATCACTGGACCCCTTTACATCTCACAGCCCCCTTAACCTCTGGACCCTTTTACATTACACAGCACCCTGCACCTCTGGGCCTCTTTACATTACACATCACCCTGCACCACTGGACCCCTTTACATCACATAGCCCCCTGCACCTCTGGACCCCTTTACATTACACAGCACCCTGCACCTCTGGACCCCTTTACATTACACAGCACCCTGCATCACTGGACCCCTTTACATCTCATAGCACCCTGCATCTCTGGACCCTTTTACATTACACAGCACCCTGCATCACTGCACCCCTTTTACATTACAGAGCCGCCTGCACCTCTGCACCCCTTTACATCACATAGCCCCCTGCACCTCTGGACCCTTTTACACTACACAGCCCTCTGCACCCCTTTACATTACACAGCACCCTGCACCTCTGGACCCATTTACATTACACAGCACCCTGCATCACTAGACCCCTTTACATTACACAGCCCCCTGCACCACTGGACCCCTTTACATCACATAGCCCCCTGCACCTCTGGACCCCTTTACATCACATAGCCCCCTGCACCTCTGGACCCCTTTACATTACACAGCACTCTGCACCTCTGGACCTCTTTACATTACACAGCCCCCTGCATCACTGGACCCCTTTACATTACACAGCACCCTGCATCACCGGACCCCTTTACATCTCATAGCACCCTGCATCTCTGGACCCTTTTACATTACACAGCACCTTGCATCACTGCACCCCTTTTACATTACACAGCCGCCTGCACCTCTGCACCCCTTTACATCACATAGCTCCCTGCACCTCTGGACCCTTTTACACTACACAGCCCTCTGCACCCCTTTACATTACACAGCACCCTGCATCACTGGACCCCTTTACATTACACAGCACCCTGCATCACTGGCGCCCTTTACATCTCATAGCCCCCTGCACCTCTGGACCCTTTTACATTACACAGCACCCTGCATCACTGCACCCCTTTTACATTACACAGCCGTCTGCACCTCTGCACCCCTTTACATCACATAGCCCCCTGCACCTCTGGACTCTTTTACACTACACAGCCCTCTGCACCCCTTTACATTACACAGCACCCTGCGTCACTGGACCCCTTTACATTACACAGCACCCTGCATCACTGGTCCCCTTTACATCTCATAGCCCAGCCCCCCTCAGTGCAACCCCCCTCAGTGCAAACCCCCTCGGTGCAACCCCCAGTGCAAACACCCCCAGTGCAAACCCCCCCTTAGTACAAACCCCCCCTCAGTGCAAACCCCCTTAGTGAAAACCCCCTCAGTGCAAACACCCCCTTAGTACAACCCCCCCCTTAGTGCAAACACCCCCTTCAGTGAAATCCCCCCAGGTGCAAACACCCCCCTCCCCATTCAGTACCTCAGATCATCGCAGGCAGCACCACGGCACATGGACAGAAGGTCCCCTCGGCCCCTCCCCCTCTGTACACACATACAGAGAGGAGGGGGCTGTGCCTGTGTGCTGATTGCCGAGCACCGCTAACAG
This sequence comes from Rana temporaria, assembly GCF_905171775.1. Classification (NCBI taxonomy): domain Eukaryota; kingdom Metazoa; phylum Chordata; class Amphibia; order Anura; family Ranidae; genus Rana; species Rana temporaria. Next base: position 102,242,854 of record NC_053494.1, on the reverse strand, counting down.
CCGTGGCTGTGAGAGGAGGGGATGGATGGTGCTGCGGTGTCACCCCGCAACCCTCCCTCCTCTTGTACCGCGGCGCTCTGATTTTTTTTTAAAATCGGGATGGTGTCACCCCTCTAGCGGGTGTAACCTGGGTGCGGACCGCACCCCCCGCACCCCCTAGCAACGCCTCTGGACTACAACACATTTATCAATAACTCCCTTGACGAGTTTCGGTGACCCACACTGCTCCTACTCCATTAGGCTAATTTCTGAGTCGCTTTGACTTAGTGGAGGCCTGGAGATGTTCACATATGGATGTGAGGGAATACTCATGCTACTCTGATTCTCATGGTACATTGTCTCATATTGATTTATGTTTGCTTTCCTCTGATATGCCTAATATGTTGTATGATATTAAATATCTTCCCAGGGCGATATCCGATCACTCTCCCTTATTGGTGGACCTCACTCTGGTGATTTCTATCTCCTTCCGGGTGTGGTGATTGAGTCTGATGTGGCTAGTGGACCTGGCCATCACAGATCAGGCACTGGTCAACATGAAATCCTTTTGGGTTTCCAATAACCAAAGCGCCTCCATTCCTGTGGTTTGGGATGCCCCAAAAGCCACCATGCATGGCTCCTTCGCTGCGGCTATCGGACAGGCCTGTAAGGCGTCTCAGTCTAAACTAGTGGACGCGCAAGGGGAGCTTCAGGAGGCGGGGGCTACATACTTTGCTTCCCCTGATCCTGAGACCATGCTGTCTAGCGACTTAAGGCCAGAGAGTTGGACTTAGTGCTCCTGGAATGCAACCAGAAGAAGTTGTTATACAAGGACCAGCTCTTTGAATTCGGTGACAAAAATAGCCGTTTGCTGGCTTATCTCTCAAGACCTGACTATCAGCCATGTAACATCCCCAGAATTAAGAACTCGGATGGTGTAGTAGTGAAACAAAATGGGGAGATAGTGGAGGGCTTTGTTGCATTTTACTCAACATTATACTTGACCAAGGCCTATTACACCATTACTGAACTAGATGATTATTTATATGATATTACGCTTCCAAATTTGTTGGAACATCAGGTTTCCTTACTGGATGCTCCTCTGATGACTGATGAAATAGGGGAAGCTATCCAATCCTTGCTTAAAGTACATAATTCCCACACTTGCTTAAAGTATATACCTGTAATTATGCCTTTGAAGACAGGACAATTGCCAGTTTCTATGTCAGAGGCGTTGATTGTCTTCATTCTGAAACCCCACAAAGACAAGCTTCGATGTGAATCATATTGACCAATTTCTTTAATTATTTTGATGTAAAATTTCTGGCTAAAGTGCTTGCTCGTAGACTAAATACAGCTATTACTACTATCATTGGAGCAGATCAAACAGGATTCATCCCTGGGCGAGCTACATCCATCAATCTGTGTAGTGTCACGATCAGGCATCAGGCTTGAAGACCAGTTGCTATAGCAGTTGCAGGACTACCACCGACCAGCAGGAAAGGTGCACAGGCAGTCACCCTGGCCTTTTGACACAGGCTCACCTGAGGTGCAGATTCTAAGTACTAGCCGGTGTTCACCAGAGCTCCCCGAGCTGTTTCCCCGAAAATAAGACCTACCCCGAAAATAAGACCTACCCCGATTTTCAGAAAAACCTGCAATATAAGCCCTACCCCGAAAGTAAGACCTAGTTTAAAGTGCTGGTGAAATACTAGTGTTATACTACAGTTTTATATAGTGTAGACTGTGTGTGTGTGTGTTTATATGATCTAGTTGTGCCAAATACCTTCGGTATAGCGCTGACCTCCCGCTCCTCTCAGCTGATCTTACGCGGCTCTCCTCTTCTCCTCTCCTCTCAGCTGTAAGGGGGGATCTCGGGCCCCCCTCCCTCTGTATTCTTTAGAGCTGGGAAGAGACCTCCGGCGGACCATGGAAGCGCCGAGCAAGCGGCGCTCAGCTGATGTCACGCTGCTCTGCTCTCTGCTCTCTGCAAGCTGTCAGTGGGGAATTTGGGCCCCCCTCCCTCTGCATTACTTAGAGCAGGGAAGAGACCTCCGGCGGGCCATGGAAGCGCTAAGCGAGCGGCGCTCAGCTGATGTCACGCTGCTCTGCTCTCTGCTCTCTGCAAGCTGTCAGTGGGGAATTTGGGCCCCCCTCCCTCTGCATTCCTTAGAGCTGGGAAGAGTCCTCCGTGGGCCATGTAAGCGCCGAGCAGGGTTCAGCTGATGTCATGCTGCTCTGCTCTTCTGCATGCTGTCAGCAGTGCTCGAAGAGGGAAAGAGAGCTCCAGGGGGTTACAGATGCACCCAGCACTTGAAGAAGGTATGTGGCACAATTGAATTGCAGACATACACATTTTGCAATATGTGGTGCTGTGAATTTTAGGAATTTACAAGCTTTTTTACACAGTTCCACAGGGGATTTCTGACAGGCAGAAGGGAGAGAAGACAGCCCCTGGCATGATAAGACCTACCCCGAAAATAAGCCCTAGTGTCTTTTTGGTTGCCCAAATTAATATAAGACCCGGGCTTATTTTCGGGGGAAACACGGTAGTACCAGGTTGTGGCTCTTTAGGTTTGCCCCACAAGGGTGTGAGCAGGCTGTGGGGGAAAAGTAGCGGAAAAGCAGATAAGGATCAAATGGCAGCATGGTCAATAAACAAGCCAAAGGATCGGTAACGAGTATTCGCAGGTTGGGATGAAACAGTAGAGTAGTCAGGGAACAAGCCAAGGGTCGATCACGAGTGGTAGCAAAATACAGACGGCAGCAGGGAGGACAAGAGCAAGGCACTGGCTGAAAAGGCACAATAACCTGGCAAAGAGGAAGTACTGAGACAAGGCTTAAAAATGAAGTTCATGGGAGGAGCAAGGAGTTCAAGATTAAACAGCAATCAAGACACAAGGCAGGGTTGTCCAATGGATCAGATATTGATCCAGCATCCTGGATAGCTCAGTGGCAAGAGTCAATGCCGGACACAGAAGAGGTCCCAGGTTCAAGCCCAGGTCCTGACACTTAGACCACCAGTCTGCAAACCAGTCATGGCTCCAGGGCTATTCTAGCTCTGGATGCTCTTTGACTGGGGGCAGGACGTTTTAGCGAAGTTTGAGTTCAGGGCCACATTTACTAGATGGGTTCAACTATTGTACAATAAACCTAGAGTTAGACTTCGTGTGAATGCGGTCAAATCCAACTCTTTTTTAATAAGGAGAGGTACTAGACAGGGATGACCTCTATCGCCACTGCTATTAGCGCTGGCGATAGAACCCCTTGTGGCCCTGATAAGATCTAGTCCGGCGATTGTGGGTCTGACGATTGAGAGTCTAGAAGAGAAGGTGTCCCTTTATCCAGACGATGTGTTGATATATCTGGCAGGCCCTCTGTCGTCACTACCCGCTTTCTGAAGATTATCCCAGAATTTTGCAGATTTTTCAGTTTCCAGGTTAACTGGGACAAAACCCTTTTCTTTATGTTGGAGCAATCGGTCCTTTGCAGAGAGTCAAAATCTTTCGATACTTAGGTATTATCAACAACCTATCTCTTCATATATTAAAATTAAGTTGGATTCCCTCATCAGTAAATTGCGGAATACACTAAAGACTTGGGCCAATCTCCCTCTGACATTACTGGGTAGAATAAATATTTTTAAAATGATCTTTTTGCCACGCTTCCTTTACATTCATAATACCATAACTCCCCAGCATATATTCCTAAGAGTAAATTTAAAGAAATAGACTCAAGTATCACTTGTTTTATCTGGGGAGGAAAGGCAGTCAGAATTGCAAAAGATACATTACAATTACGAGTTATGGATGGGGGTCTGGCCCTTCCCAATCTTCAGATCTATTATGTGGTCTCTCAATTAGCACAGGCCCATTGGTGTTTTTTCCCAGAGTCTAATAATGCGGCCATAGCCTTGGAGGCAACCATCCTAACGTCATATGGATCTTACAGAATTGACTTAATCATCAATCTACCATGGTTAGGGTAGGCACTAACTGCTGGGTGAGCTTAACTAGCTAAACTATATAAAATACTGTTGTTCTGGTTAGAGCTGTGTACTGTGCACACCAGCCTGTGGCTGCAGAGACTGAAATGTTCCTATAAGTGCACCTGTTATGCAAGACAAGCCTGTATTTTCTTCTGTTTGTTTTGAAGTTTTGCTGAATAAAGCCATTTTTCTTTTACTGTACTGTCTGAACCGTCTTTTCACCCCTCTGATCCCTTACACCTTGTAAATTTTTGACAGCTTACATCAGACTTGCCAGGTGTCGATTTCAGGTGTTCTTCCATAGGGGAGGTTCCTTCCTTTTGGATGAGCCCTATAATGCAGAGAAATGCCTCCCTTACCTATCTGACTCGTGGCCCCTGATAGAGCAGACAGGGGAACTGAGAGTGCAGAATGGTATGAGTGTCTGGCAGGTTGGTTGTCAGAGGAATTCCTGATGCCACAGGGATGAGGACCAGTGAGATGAGAGATCAGGACAGCAGGCAGTCTTGGAGCTGGATCAGTGGGTATCAGGACACCACACACCTGGATGCTAGCGGCCAACAGGTTTAGAGAGACAAGGGCTTGGCTCCTTTGGAGGTAGAGCCTGCTCCTGCTCAATCAACCAGGAGTTGGTCTACATCTTGGGCAGCTTTTGCAGCATGTGATTCCCATGTAGTCTGTAGGGTGGTCTTGTGGTTCTCAATCAATACATCTATGGCTCATTATTGTGTAGAGTCTGCTTACTTATCCTCTGTTAATTTTGGCTTGCAGGTCCTGTCTATTAACAGTACAAATTAAAGTCTTGGGATAGCATTGCCCACCCATTGGGTGTATGGCGAGTTAGTTCCCATAGAGTCTGTCAGTAAAACAGAAAATGTCCTATCAAAATTATTTTTCCTCTCCTGATGGACTCCATTGCAGCAGGAGTCCCCCCCCCCCCAGTGTCTTGAGGAGGCTTATTACGGAACGCGGCCTCTGGCTCAGTGCAAAGATTTATGGGAGTAGGGTCCTATAGGGGAGGAGTGGAGGTGGGGTTATCTACGGTATCTACAGTGTAAGTTATTTTCAAACCAAATAATTAAGCTGGGTGGTTTTCCACGGAAAAGGAAAGAAGGAGCTAAGGGTATGGGCTCACGTGGAGGATATTGCAATGTTAGGCAGTTCAGATTAGTGCAGGTGTATCTTGAAATTAGATAAGTCACTTTATCTATGATTATGTTGAGCACATTTTGGCATTATCTTTTGCCTCTTTGAAGAGCATAAAACCCGCTTGATTAGGGTGGATGACTTCCTGAAGGAGAGGCAAGAGTCTGACCAATACGATTTTTAGATATACGTTTATTAGTGAAATCGGTTGGTAATTCATACATTGAGCATGGTCCTTTCTTCCAAGATCATGGTAATATGTGCTCATAGGGAGTCATTCGGTAGGGCATGGTCATCTACAAATGCTATATTTTCATCCTGATTATGATACTGAAGAAGACACGCAAAATCACTATACATTTTTTTTAATTACAAAATTTCAGGCCATGTGTGCAAAATTCTTAGTTTTAAAATACCTATCATGTTCTTTTTGTGATATATGACATGAGAACATCACAAACATTTTCCTCTCTTATGTACTATACAGTAGCAGTATAGTATTAGCAACAAAAAGATCAATCATTTTCTATATTTTCAGGGTTGTTTTTTTTATCTCTTTTTTTTTTCAGGTCAGTTGCAATATTTAAGTACCTTAGCTTGCATAGTGCAGTACCTATAAGGATTTCTGTGATGCCGTTTTTTGTTATAAAAAGTGACAAGAGTAGGAAAAGGATAAAAAGCTTGAAAAGACAAAAAAAAGTCTTCACATTTACAATAATTATACTTTTAAAAGTTTCAAAAGACTATAACTTTGTATTTCTGGCATTTAGAAATGTTGCTCATTTTACTGAACAAAAAAAATGAATTGCATTAAATCATTTTCCTTTCACACACTGTTTATGATGTCACAAACTGTAGCAATTCCTTATAATAATATGTTTTTTTTTTTAGCTATTCGTGCTTAAAAGGTTACACGTTCTGTGAAGAATGCTTAAAATACTCTGGAGATTAAAGTACTTTAATTCAAAAGTAGTTGCTGTTCTTACCACTTCTAAGAGATTTTATTAAGGTTCTGAAAAAAACATTATAGGCATTCATGAATAATGCCATTTCAATTTAAAATATCTCTGGCCTGATATAAATGTTTCAAATAAATACAAAGCACATTTGGTTATAGGAGTATGCATTTACAGATGTGGAGTTGTGGCTGTCAGAATTTGAATTTATTGTGCACATATTTTGCACCTAATAAATTGTTAACACATTTGCATATAATGAATTTTCAATTAAACAGATAAGGTACGGCAGGAATTTGAAGATGGTATTGAAAGTTATTTCCTTACCCCACATTCTTTTTCAATCACTGAAATATACAGTGTGTGATGAGTGAGTCTGCCCAGGTTTGAGCATACAAAATGAAACTTCTACTGATGAGATTCAATCACAGATTTTTCCAAGATTATCACACCTGGCTCATTCGCTTTAGGGTCCATGCACATACTCTTATAGAGAGTTTTTGTAGAGGTGTTTAGAAGCATTTAGGAGCTTGTATAATTTTTTTGCCAGAAAACTCAAAAACGCAAACCAGAAGTTTTTTTAATCTCCTTTTAACCTTTTTTTTTATCTCCTTTAACCTTTTGCCAACCAGCCATTCTAGTTATGTTGCGGCAGGTTTGCTCAGCTGCGCGAATCATCATCATTGTACATCAGGCACGTAGACAGAGAGAGGCAGAACGGGGATCTGCCAGTGTAAACAAAACAGATCCCCATTCTGTCAGGGGAGTACAGTGTGATCGTCTGTTCCTAGTGATTAGGAACAGCGATCTCTCACCTCCTAGTCCGTCTACTCCCCCCACAGTTAGAAAACCCCTTTTTTAACTCTTTGATCGCCCCTGGTGTTAACCCCATCCCTGCCATTGTCATTTATACAGTAATCGGTGCATTTTTATAGCACTGATCGCTGTATAAATGTTACCGGTCCCAAAAAAGTGTCAAAAGTGTTCGATCTGTCTGCCGCAATCCTGATAAAAGTTGCAGATCACCGCTATTACTAGTAAAAAGAATAATAATAAAAATGCCATAAATCTATCCCCTATTTAGTAGACGGAATAATTGGGATTTTTTTTAACAAAAATATGAAGAAGAATACATATTGGCCTAAACTGAGAAAGAAATATTTTATTTTTTTCATTTTTTTGGGGATATTTATTATAGCAAAAAGTAAAAAATATTGTTTTCTTTTCAAAATTCTTTTTTTGTTTATAGCACAACAAATAAAAACCACAGAGGGGATCAAATACCACCAAAAGAAAGCTCTATTTGTGGGAAAAAAGGACATCAATCTCGTTTGGGTACAGTGTTGTACCATTGCGGAATTTTCAGTTAAAGCGATACAGTGCCGTATGGTAAAAAATGGCCTGGTCAGGAAGTGGGTAAATCCTTCCAGGCTGAAGCGGATAAATGATGAGTTTAAAATGTGACTCTTATGCCGCATACACACACGATTAGACATGTGCACACTGAAATATTTTGTTTCGTAATTTCGTTTCCGTCCGAAAAATTAATTAATTTAGTTACTCCCGAAATTTGTTTTTATTTATTTTGTTTTTCGTAAAAAAAATGCATTCGTGCGAAAATCCAAATTAAGGTTGAATCTGTCATTGAAGGCTTATGGTGTCTGTCAAATGTTCTAAGAAAAAAAAAAAAAAAATGTCTCTCTATGTCGAATCTTCATGTCTCTCTATGTCGAATCTTCATGTTTCTCTATGTCGAATCTTAATGTCTCTCTATGTCGAATCTTCATGTCTCTCTATGTTGAATCTTTTCTCTCTATGTCAAATCTTTTCTCTCTATGTCAAATCTTTTCTCTCTATGTCGACTCTTCTTCATGTCTCTATAATGTTGAATCTTTTCTCTCTATGTCGAATCTTTTCTCTCTATGTCGACTCTTCTTCATGTCTCTATAATGTCGAATCTTTTCTCTCTATGTCGAATCTTTTCTCTTTATGTAGAATAATATTGGACTAATAGTTCGATCTGTCTGCCGCAATCCTGATAAAAGTTGCAGATCACCGCTATTACTAGTAAAAAGAATAATAATAAAAATGCCATAAATCTATCCCCTATTTAGTAGACGGAATAATTGGGATTTTTTTTAACAAAAATATGAAGAAGAATACATATTGGCCTAAACTGAGAAAGAAATATTTTATTTTTTTCATTTTTTTGGGGATATTTATTATAGCAAAAAGTAAAAAATATTGTTTTCTTTTCAAAATTCTTTTTTTGTTTATAGCACAACAAATAAAAACCACAGAGGGGATCAAATACCACCAAAAGAAAGCTCTATTTGTGGGAAAAAAGGACATCAATCTCGTTTGGGTACAGTGTTGTACCATTGCGGAATTTTCAGTTAAAGCGATACAGTGCCGTATGGTAAAAAATGGCCTGGTCAGGAAGTGGGTAAATCCTTCCAGGCTGAAGCAGATAAATGATGAGTTTAAAATGTGACTCTTATGCCGCATACACACACGATTAGACATGTGCACACTGAAATATTTTGCTTCGTAATTTCGTTTCCGTCCGAAAAATTAATTAATTTAGTTACTCCCGAAATTTGTTTTTATTTATTTTGTTTTTCGTAAAAAAAATGCATTTGTGCGAAAATCCAAATTAAGGTTGAATCTGTCATTGAAGGCTTATGGTGTCTGTCAAATGTTCTAAGAAAAAAAAAAAAAAAATGTCTCTCTATGTCGAATCTTCATGTCTCTCTATGTCGAATCTTCATGTTTCTCTATGTCGAATCTTAATGTCTCTCTATGTCGAATCTTCATGTCTCTCTATGTCGAATCTTTTCTCTCTATGTCAAATCTTTTCTCTCTATGTCAAATCTTTTCTCTCTATGTCGACTCTTCTTCATGTCTCTATAATGTTGAATCTTTTCTCTCTATGTCGAATCTTTTCTCTCTATGTCGACTCTTCTTCATGTCTCTATAATGTCGAATCTTTTCTCTCTATGTCGAATCTTTTCTCTTTATGTAGAATAATATTGGACTAATAGAGTTAAGGTTAGGCACATTCCACCGCAACAAAAACAAAAATAAAGCATTTGTTTATGTTGGATCTTTCGGTTTTCGTTTTCTGTGCTTTCGTAATTTTTTGTTAAAACGATAACGAAAATACCTGATATTCGAACGAAAATGCATTTTGACGAAATCAAAAATGCACATGTCTACACACGATCATTTTTCGGGTTCTAAAAAATGAAGGTTTTTTTTAATGTCATTAAAAATGACCGTGAGTGGGCTTCAGAGCATTTTTCGGGTTCTAAAAAATGGCCAATTTTTTTTTCGAACATGCTCTATTTTTTAACAACTTTTTTAACGTTGTCGTTTTTCGGGTTCTAAAAAATGGTCGTGTGTGGGCTTTAACGACGTGAAAAATCTGCGCATGCTCAGAAAAAAGTTATGAGACGGGAGCGCTCGTTCTGGTAAAACTACCGTTCGTAATGGAGTAAGCACATTCATCATGCTGTAACAGACAAAAAAGCGTGAATCGTCTTTTACTAACACAAAATCAGCTAAAGCAGCCCCAAGGGTGGCGCCATCCGAATGGAACTTCCCCTTTATAGTGCCGTCGTACATGTTGTACTTCACCGCGCTTTGCTAGAGCATTTTTTTCCACGATCGTGTGTAGGCAAGGCCGTTTTAATGGTCAAGTTGAAAAAAACGTTTTTTCTAGAGCCTGAAAAACTAAATTTTTTAAAACCCGAAAAATGATCGTGTGTACGCGGCATAAATGTCCTAATGTGCATGGAAACATAGGATAACATTTTGCTGATTTTACAGGCAAACCAAAAAACTCTTGTAGAAGCAGCATTTTTTTAAGCCCAGTGTATATGGACCATTAGACTTTTTGGGGGCCTGGTGGTGCTGCCAGAACCACAAACATTCTACCAGCTAAAAACATTTTTAGATATTTATGTACAGTAAAACAATGATCAACTGTTTCAAACCCTCATGAAGATAACCTTACTTACATTTGGCTTTTTATATTTGGAAATTTTTTAGGGGGTAGAGGAGGCCATCGAAGGAGGCCATCGAAATTAGCACTTAGATTTGTGAATACGTTCTATCCATGTGTGAATTTAGGTGGACAAGTTTCCAGCAGAGACTTCTTAAGGAATCACTAACTTAGCTGGTATTGTATGTTCAGTTAGCTTTGTTTTTGTTGAAAGTGTGAAAAAATAATTTCTGGCACTTAAGTTGATAATGGTTTGGATGCACCACAGAATCCTTGACCTGTAGGTAAAGCATGGGGTTGGGCCTTCCCAAAGCCAGTGAGCCAGCCATTCTGAATTGTCTTCATTTTATTTTTTTGTAGATGGTTATATTTAATATTTTTATATCATTATTTATGTATTTTTTTTACATTTATACATAAAAAAATGTAAAAACCTTTATTGATTGTGTTGATTGTGGCCTAAATTTTTAAACAATGTTTTCACTAATGTAAAAGAGTAGCCTTGTCAATCTTTAAAATATTTAGGTCTAAATTTATATTTAATTTAACCTTTAAAACGACAGGGTTGGGTGAACGGTGACTGTTTAACTCGTTCAGGGAACACCCATATTTGCCAAAATACCCTGCAATGCACTAAGCACTACACGGTGCATTTTGCGCTCTGATTGGGCAGCTTTGTCCAATCAGGGTGCAGTATAAGCTGGTTGTTAAAGAGTGGGGGTCAGGAAGCCGGCCGTGGTGTCCTTAACAACCGATGAGTCATCAGAACAAGAGATTTTTGGGATAAATTCTGGTGTCTCTACAATAGACTTTGGCTTTCTTCTTCTGTAATGGGTGCAGAAAAATTGTTCTTTGGATGTTGATGACACCTTTACACTGTAACCTTATAGAGATACTCTTGATGAAAGCAAGAATTGGCCTTGCTGTTAAAAATTGTAATGATATGCACCTGTCAAACAGATGCAGAAAAATTGTTCTTTGGGTGTCGGTAGCACCTTCACACCGTAACCCTATATAGGTACTGTCATAAGCGGGTGTGACCAGAGATGTGTGGACTGCAACAGGGAAGACCAAAACACATGTAAAGTAAATATAGTGAGATTTATTATAGGGATAAGTCATAAACAACAAAGCAACCAGCAAACAACCACAGTGACACGCAAAAGTAACTCTTTAAACTAAATGTGAATATAGGATATATAAATATAATCATAAACGTAATCAAGCCAGGGTCATACATGAGAAATCCATCAAATTGAACAGGGAGCAGGATGGGTCAAGGAGAGGACAACAGAAGGGAGGGATAAGTCTGCAAGACTGGGGTCCAGGGATGGAGGCAGGGTTCAGGAACACAGGGCACAAGGTACAGGATAACAGGTCACAAGGTACAGGTACAGATTCAGGAATATAGGTCTGGGCTCCAGGAAAATTCCAAGGCAAATGTTTGAGCATCTGCTAGGTATAAATACACACCTCCTGCAATCAGTCTCAGGTGACGCCTGATTGCAGGAGATGATGTAAGCTCCAGACTGCCGGGAGACACCCGCTGGTGGACACCAGTACAAAAGTCTGACAGCTCCACCAGCAGGTGAAACCTTTCCTGACAGGCATGAAACAAGAAAAGCTGCTCCAGGTGAGTGAGTCTCTGGTTAATCCCCACACACACTAGTCAGTTACTAGCCCAGTTTGCATGCTGTGTAATGTGAAGAATTAATTCCGGACGGCTGCACTTTCCTACAGTCTATTAGCACAAATGTATTTCCTTTTTTTTGCTAGTTTCCTGCAATCTCTATTAGCACAATTTTCTCTCTTTTTTTTCTCATTGACGTTCTTTCGAGATCAGTGGCGGCTGGTGCTCAAAATTTTTGGGGGGGCGCAAAGGAAAAAAAATTGCAGTCTCACTGTGCCCAAACGCAGCCACTGTTACATGCCATCAAACGCAGCCACTGTTACATGCCATCAAACGCAGCCACTGTGCCATCAATTTGCACCACTGTGCCATGCCATCAAATGCAGCCACTGTGCCATCAATTTGCACCACTGTGCCATGCCATTAAACGCAGTCACTGTGCCATGCCATCAAATGCAGTCACTGTGCCATCAATTCGCACCACTGTGCCATGCCATTAAACGCAGTCACTGTGCCATCCATTGTCACCACTGTGCCATGCCATTAAACGCAGCCACTGTGCCATACATTGTCACCACTGTGCCATGCCATTAAACGCAGTCACTGTGCCATCAATTGTCACCACTGTGCCATGCCATTAAACGCAGCCACTGTGCCATACATTGTCACCACTGTGCCATGCCATTAAACTCAGTCACTGTGCCATCCATTGTCACCACTGTGCCATGCCATTAAACGCAGTCACTGTGCCATCCATTGTCACCACTGTGCCATGCCATTAAACGCAGCCACTGTGCCATACATTGTCACCACTGTGCCATGCCATTAAACGCAGTCACTGTGCCATACATTGTCACCACTGTGCCATGCCATTAAACGCAGCCACTGTGCCATACATTGTCACCACTGTGCCATGCCATTAAACGCAGCCACTGTGCCATACATTGTCACCACTGTGCCATGCCATTAAACGCAGCCACTGTGCCATCCATTGTCACCACTGTGCCATACATTGTCACCACTGTGCCATGCCATTAAACGCAGCCACTGTGCCCTTTAATGGTCGCCGCTGTGCCAATTGTCCCCACTGTGCCCTGTAAATTGCTTTCTCCCCCCCCCCCCGCCCGGCACTTACCTTTACTGGTTTTAGGCATCCACGTCCCACGATGTCTTCTCCCGCCCTCGATGACTGACAGGCGTCTCAGCCAATCAGGTTACCGGTAGCCAGAACCGGCCAACTTGATTGGCTGAGACGCCTGTCATCTTATTAAAGGGGCGTACAGTCTGTGTGCTCCGAGAATAAGCTTCCGGGACCCGAGGGCTGTATTGGGAAAGCCTATCAGAGCTGTTGGCTTTGATAGACATTTCCGTACAGCCAACCAGCTGGCGTTATTCAGATGGCCGGACATTGAGCGCCGACCATCTGAATAACAGCGGCAGCGGCGAAAATAACATAGATTCGTGCAATGCATGAATCTATGTTATTTCACTCAGTGGCAGTGAGAGCCAGAGGGGGCGGCGCTCCAGCGCCCTCTATGGACGAACCGCCACTGTTCGAGATTATGCACATACTTTGGGAATATGCCAGTATTTGTCCTCATGATGTTCTAACACTTTGTTTTTAATATCATGTGTTCTCAACATCAACTTCATTGTATGTATACATGTGTAGCACTACCCCTGGAGGAGCTGCTGGTTTGTTTTGGGTGGCATGTTACCTCTGTGACTCAGCCGTCTAGGGTAGTTGATGAGAGCCGTAGTAATGGAATGTCCACACAGCAGGTGTCTTTTTCTTGTGTTAAAATTTACCCAACAAGGTAAAACAGTTGAACTTGGTGAAGAATAGAGGAATAGCAGAGATGGAGAACACAGATTCAGGTGTAGGTAAAAGGAAACAGTCCTGCTTCCAACGGCAAACTTTACTTCGCCACTCCAGCCAGAATGGGTATAGCGCACCTGGACAGGCCTCTCTCACAAGCCTGGCAGCCAGAATAACACTCGAACTTGGGGTTAAGTCTCTGCCACAGACCCTCCCAATGGTTGCAGAAAATAGTGGTCAGAAGTCCCCTTGACTGGACTTGACACCTGGATCTCCTTCAGGTAGTTTAGGTTTTGGGTACCGACTGATAGGCGGCCAAGATTCAGCCTCTCAGTGTCCGGTTCCCCTGGTCCCCGATGGATGGTCAGGCCCCTATTGAAATACCAGCCTCTCTTGGTACTCCTCAGGCAGACTCTCCCTCATACAGCCTCCTCCAACAGGACTGACAAGCCCAGGACCTCCTTAGGTGGTACCCCGTCGATTACTGAGTCCCCAAGCGGCAGATAAATTGCTCCAGGCTAACGTGGTCCCAAAGCCAGGATCTTTGCGTTGCATGCGCACCCCGGCCCGGAAGGCCATTTACCAGGGGGCTATGGAGTGGCTACCCTAAAGGTGGGCTCCACACGAGGAGAAGACCCAGGAAAATGGCGTCTGCCCCATAAATACCCCTCCCCAGCATGCACAGCGAGGAATCCTCCTCCTGATAGGCAGCTGGGAAAAAGTATCTAGTCCTTGACCCCAGTGCTGCCAGCTGCCGACCTGGGGTGGAACTGCACCCCAGGAACAACTGCATGAGACCACATTACAGCCAAGCTGGGACAGAATCTCCAAATTTGAACTAATTAACAATGGTCAGAGTTACTTAACTTTCTGACCACCTCTAAATTTCAATAGCACCGGTTCTGAAAAGTAACCAGGTGCTACACATGTTTTCTATTTTGTGTATGTCTCTGGACAGCCGCACTCTGAACAAATTGTAGCCTTTATTAAATGAAGGACATCACTACAAGTCACAGCAAAATTAAATAAAAACCCGACTGCTGACGCATTTCGCACTGAAACTAGTGCTTAGTCATAGCTAAAAAATACAGCAAATGATATCAAATATATATACAACCTTAATCTTAATGAGACCAAATAACTGAATACCCAAGAAAACAGATGGTGTCTAATTATCAAATTAGTTAACAAACCAATAAGTGGGTGACAGTGTCTTGTGAAAAAACCCTCTAATAAAAGAGAGAAAATGTGTGTTTCGTGATCCAAGGAGGAAGGTGGGGAAATGACAAAGAGGGATAGACAAAGGGGATTGATCATAATAATGGAAAACATCCAATTCGAAATTCATACCCGCCGGTATTCTAGTATGAAACATGAATGTCCAGTAAACCTCTCTCCTGCACAGAATCACACCTTGTACATGTATGAGAGATTTCATTATTTCCCCTTTATTAATTTTATGTCCTCGTGCTGCAACACACATTATACATTTATTCACTGGCACATGGGGCTCACACACATTCACATCAATGTCACTATAGGTGCTTTTGTCTTTTTGTTTTGTTTTGTTGTTTTTACATCTGTATAACATTCACCATCTATAAACTTTTTATAGCGATATTTTCTATATAATCTTTGTATGCACATGAAGGTATATACGTGTAAATCACCAAACACACATTTTCTCTATTTTATTAGAGGGGTTTTTCACCCACTTATTGGTTTGTTAACTAATTAGATAATTAGACACCATCTGTTTTCTTGGGTCTTCAGTTATATGGTCTCATTAAGGTTGTATTTATATTTGATATAATTTGCTGTAATTTTTAGCTATGACTAAGCACTAGTTTCAGTGCGAAACGCGTCAGTGTCGGGTTTTTATTTAATTTTGCTGTGACTTGTAGTGCTGTCCTTCTTTTAATAAAGGCTACAATTTGTTCAGAGTGCGGCTGTCCAGAGACAATTTTTGTTCCTGCTTTGCTAAGTGCATTGCCTGCACCTGAGTTATCTGCAGTGGAGGATATTCATCTGGGTTCCCACCTGGAGCGGCTATTCCCTTTTCCCTTATTTTGTGTATGTTGTTGTAACTATACAATGATTTTGACTGATGTGTCGAGTTTGCTCCGAGTTCAATTGGTGTATCAGATTTTTTTTTCTGCCAGTGGATTTGGACCAAATTCTTTACATCACATTTGAGTGTAAGTACTGTGTATTCTAGCCAAGCTTTCTTTGTAACACCAGCTGAGTACTAATTTTAATTGGTTAGTTCACCTGTAACCTAATGATAACTCATTAGAGCAGTAGCAGGTGATTATGGTGACTAGCTCCAATAGGTAATGACTAAGCGCTGATATTTGTGTGAAACACATCTACCTCTTTGTCCCCTGCTCCATCTGTCAACCACTTGTCACATGAAGCTTCAATAAAAGGATTTTTTGAAGTGCAGCCGTCCGAAATTATTTCTTCACATTTCCTGACAGCCACTCCTGATGAAAGCAAGAATTGACCTTGCTGTCAAAAATTATAATGATATGCACTTGTCAAACAGGTGTGAAAAAATTGTTCTTTGGGTGTTGGTGGCACCTTCACACCCTAACCCTATAGAGGTACTCTTGATGAAAGCAAGAATTGGCCTTGCTTTCAAAAATTTTAATGATATGCACCTGTTAAACAGGTTTGGAAAAATTGGTCTTTGGGTGCTAATTGTGCCCATGAAACCTACACCAAAAACCTACTTCCAGATTAAATCAACACCCACAACACAAGGCAGCCTAGAAGTCCTGTAGAGAGTCCACATCCTAAAAACACTTAATCAGCAACATCATCATCAGGGGCTTCATAGCTGCTGGTAATCCAGGACTGTTTTATTTTGATAAAAGTCAGACGGACCACGGAGTCTGTGGACAGACGCGTGCTATGATCAGTAACAAAACCTCCGGCAGCACTGAATGCCCGTTCGGAAAGCACACTGGATGCAGGGCAGCCCAGCAGCTCAATAGCATGTTGGGCATGTTCTGGCCAATGGTCTATCCTCATGACCCTGTAAGCTAGTGGATCATCGACTGGAAAGCTTTCCATCTCTGTTTTTGCCCCTAGATAATTGTCCACCCTGTAATGCAGATGCTGCCGATGGGATGTGGAAGCCGACAGCCCTGGGCAGTGAGGACTAAAAAAAATAAAAAATGTATCACCTTCTTCCCCGCTCCTCTCTTGACCAACAAAAGCCTCAAAACAAAGTTTTCCACGACACTGTAACCTACCAGAGTTGGGAAAAGCTTTCAATAAACTTCTCTTTAACCACTTGCCGGCCACCCGTGGTCGTTATACATCAGCTGTTTGAAGAGGTATATTGTTGTTATGGCAGCAACTAGCTACCATAACCCCGTTATCCACTTCAAGAGCGGGCGGACCATGAGATCACTTTTATTGGGGGCAGAAGAGGGGCAGAGGTGGACAGAGGTGATCGGGTCCGCTCTCCTTTGTAATATGAAGCTGAGTGAGGGAAAGATGGCCTCGCCCACCTCCATACCATTGCAGGGCGGAAGCGACGTCAAAACGTCTAGCTATAGCTCTTAAAGGGAATTTTTTTATTGCATTTTTGTGTAAAAATTTGGTCTTTTTTAAACCAGATATCATATTTAAGAGGTCCTGTCATGCTTTTTTTCTATTACAAGGAACGTTTACATTTATTGTAATAGGAATAAAAGTGACACAATTTTTGTGTGTCCCGCCGAGCTTGCATACAGAAGAGAAAGCATACGTGAGTAGCACCTGCAATGCTGTATCTTGGCCTAGGCAAACAAGGCCCAGGCCTAGGGCAGCACTTTGCAGGGGGCAGCATGAAAAGAGTCCCCACCGGCTTGCGCTACACTGTTAGTGTAGCGCCAGTCTTATGAGGTGGACTGGGCCGCAAGACAAATCGGTCTGGCGCCCCATAAAGTGGAGCAGACATAAGGGACACTGACATGGTTACGTATACCTGTCAGGTAGGTAGTAGGACTCTTCTGCAATCCTTTGCTTGTATCAGTTGTACATATTAAGGAATTTAAATTTTATTTCTGTTGATTGCTGATGAGAAAAATAAACAGATGGATTTATTTGTTCCTGCCCCCAATCCTTCCTTTGCTCACTGCCTGGACCACTTACCTCCATCACTATGCTATACCACTGGCATGGTTATATCTAGGGTTGTCCAGATACCGATACTAGTATCGGTATCGGGACCGATACCGAGTATTTGCGGGAGTACTCGTACTCGCGCAAATGCTCCCGATACCTAAATAGAATACTTTTTTTGTATTTATCAACATGTTCTATGAAAATTCTTTGAGTTTTTTACTACTGCGTGACAAGCAAATAAAACATTTTTATTCATTTTTACTTATTTTTATTCTTTTATAATGTCTTGAGTTAGAGTTCTTCATAATTCTAAAGAAAATATCCTTAGTCTGTATTGTGGTTTGAAAACTGTCACATGACATTTAAAAAAAGTATCGGTATTCGGTATCGGCGACTACATGAAAAAAAGTATCGGTACTTGTACTCGGTCCTAAAAAAGTGGTATCGGGACAACCCTAGTTATATCCTCTTAGTCCTCCATCAGAAAACGTTCCTACAGTAGAACTATAGGCAATACTTTTTTTTCCCATCTTGGATAGAGTAAGAGATGGTTAGAGCCCCTGTTAATTTTTTTTTGCCATCCATTTATTTCCCTTTATTTCCTGCCCCATAGCCAACCAGAAAGTGTTTCCCTTAATCTGCAGATTAAGGGAACCCCCCCCAAGGCCCTCAGAACTAGTGTCCCCACTGGAAAATTTCAGGGCAGGTCTTAAACAGGAAGGGGTGTGACCTTGACAGGAAGGGGTGGGTCATATTTAAATTAGAGGTTGCACTAGTTTAGTCAGGCCTAGGGCAGCACAAAACCTAAATACACCGCTGAGCGCCTGCATATGTAAACGGTGTTCAAACCACACATGTGAGGTATTGCCGTGATCGTTAGAGTGAGAGCAATAATTCTAGTCCTAGACCTCCTCTGTAACTCAAAACATGCAACGGGTAAAAGTTTGTCGCCATTCCACGAGCGGGAACAATTTTGAAGCGTGACATGTTGGGTATCAATTTACTCGGTGTAGCATCATCTTTCACAATATGAAAATAGATTGGGCTAACTTTACTGTTGTCTTATTTTTTATTTAAAAAAGTGTGCTTTTTCCAAAAAAAGTGTGCTTGTAAGACCGCTGCACAAATGCGGTGTGACAGAAAGTATTGCAACGACCGTCATTTTATTCTCTAGGCTAGGGTATTAGAATATATATATATATATATATATATATATATATATATATATATATAATGTTTGGGGGTTCAAAGTAATATTCTAGCATAATTTTTTTTTTAAATCAGTAAACACCAAGGGGCAGATTCACAAAGAGATACGCTACGCCACCGTAACTTACCTGGCTTTGGTTTGAATCCTGAAAGAATTCACGCTGTAAGTTACGGCGGCGTAGTGTATCTCTCGCGGCGTAAGGGCGCGGAATTCAAATGCGGCGAGTAGGGGGCGTGTTTCATTTAAATGAAGCACGTCCCTGCGCCGAACGAACTGCGCATGCGCCGTCCCTAAATTTCCCGCCATGCATTGCGCTAAATGACGTCGCAAGGACGTCATTGGTTTTGACATGGACGTAAATTACGTCCAGCCCCATTCACGGACGACTTATGAAACGCGACGGTTTACCCAATACAGGCTTCAACTGGGAAAGGAGTTTCCCAGTTGAAGCCTGTATTAGGTGAAACACCGTGTCGGGCGGAGCTGTAATATTAAGACGTTGCCACGATCCAGCTTGTCGGGTGTTACCGAAGCTGGAAGGATTATATATATCTGAGGATATTCTTTATCCGTTTTTTATCTCACCTTTTGTATTTACATCAAAGCGTTGTTTAAACCCTGATGTTTTTTAAAAGAACTTATTCCATTAAAGAGGTTTTTCAAAACAACTACACCACGAAGCCTTTTTTTCTTTCATCTCTACTTTTTTAATCATCCGGGGGAGAGCTGTGAATGCCTGCAATCCTGCAGCATTGAAGTGGATTGGAAGCGCTGTTACACCTGGAGAATACAGGGCGGACGCCAGATCCCATCTACCCACAGGAATCGCAGCCATCTGATCCCATGTTACATGCCTGTATGATCTCTTTTGAGATCCATCTCTTCTGGTAAGGGGCTCATCTGCCCGATTTTATTTATTGCCTATATTTATGGATGTCCGTTTATTTCTGCATTGAGGATAAGGAAACATCGCTGCGGTCAAAATCAGGAATGTGATCTCTGTGGACTTTTACTTTATTTCATTTTTTAGGCACTTATCACCAGATACTGGCCCAGATTCAGGTAGATTTGCCCATTACTTACACATGAGCTGCTCAGCTGAATTTCTCTGCGCTGGAGCAATTTTGCCAAATTGCCACCTGATTCAGGAATCGTTTGTTCAGTTAATTTGCTCCTGTTTAAGGCAAAGCTGAGGGCGCAAGGCCGTGCAAGTCAAAGTGGGTGTGCCCCTATGTAAATGAGGAATTTTCGGCTCAGCAGAGGTTTGCGCCGGGCGCGCGTTAAAGGCAGTTAGAGCGCTGCCGTCTGCGCATGCGTCAAACTGCGCCTAGCATAATTTCAGGGCAAATCGTGCTCAGCTGCTTGCACTGAGCAAATAAATAGGAGCAGACTTGCGCAGGTTCTTTGCTGAATTTCATCCTGCTTTTTCCTACCCCCCCTGAGCAAGGAAATTCAGCCCATTTTCAAGAGATGGCACCTCCCAAAGGAACCAAAAAAAGGAAGGCAAACTTTGTGGCTGCGGAGATGGACATCTTAATTGCTGCACTCCAGCAACATAAAGAGCTTCTATATGGTGCCCAGCGGGCAAACACCACCGTTGCCCAAAGGAGGGCTATATATGAAGCCATAGCCCTGGACATCAATGCCCTGGGTAATGAAGAGCGTACCTGGGATGACATCCAGAAAAAGCTCAACGATATGAGGCGCAGGGTCCGGGATAAGCTGGCTCTTATCAGAAAATATACCGGTGGCACGGGAGGTGGCCCACAATGTAAGATCCGCCTCAATCAGGAGGAGCAGCTTATTGCCCAAACGTTTGTGCAGGAGCAGGTGGAGGGACTTGAAGGGTACGACTCCACTGTTGGGAACTTGGGGACTGGTAAGTTATTTTTGTTTCATATCTGCTGTGCATCATGGGAGGGGGTAGAAGTGAACATATTTGTGGGTAGAAGTGAAGATGGAAGTATTATTTTTGTTTCATATCTGCTGTGCATCATGGGAGGGGGTAGAAGTGAACATATTTGTGGGTAGAAGTGAAGATGGAAGTATTATTTTTGTTTCATATCTGCTGTGCATCATGGGAGGGGGTAGAAGTGAACATATTTGTGGGTAGAAGTGAAGATGGAAGTATTATTTTTGTTTCATATCTGCTGTGCATCATGGGAGGGGGTAGAAGTGAACATATTTGTGGGTAGAAGTGAAGATGGAAGTATTATTTTTGTTTCATATCTGCTGTGCATCATGGGAGGGGGTAGAAATGAACATGTGAGAAGTGTGTTGCACGAGCAAAATATTTTGTTTTGGTGTCATCCACAGGTGGTGATGATGATGATGATGAAGCTGGGCCGTCTTCGGCTGCGGGTCGACCCAGCCCATCCATACCAGAGCCAGGGGTCCAGTCAGGCCCCATGGACATTCTGTCTATGCTGGTCCAGGAGGAGATCCTACCGGGGCCAAGTATGGTGGAGGAACTTGTTTGCGAGGAGGATTCCTTTTTCCTCATCCAGGAGGACTCTGGCTCCCTCCAGGAGGATACCACCATCCCTGGGCAACCCACCACCCCCCCCGCCCAGCACGTCATCCCCCTCCAGGGCAAGCCCCTCCAGGGCAAGCCCCTCCATTGTGGACCCCTCCCCTTCTCCCTCTGTCCATGCCCGAGCCTCTCCTCCCAGGAAGGCTCAGTCCAAAACGAGGCATATATCCTCCAGCCTCCGTGACGGTCTGCTGGAGGAGCAGGCCCTGCAGACCCGCCATATAGGGGCCATGGTGGGAGAGGTGCGTCGTCTGGCGGACAGCATGGCATCCACCTCCACCTCTGTGCAGCATGCCCTCACCCTGCATGCGGACCGGGACAAACATGTCTCACAGAGCCTGGGGGAAATTAGTGGCAACTCCAAGGCCATAGTCACCTGCTTGGTGGCTCAGGAGACCACACCCGCTTTATTAAGCAGGATGACAGCTGCGGTGGAGGCCAATACCGCTGCTGTGCAGGCCAACACCGCTGCAGTGCGGGAGGAGGCGAGAGTTACCCGCCGTCACCAGCGGGATACCACCACCCGCCAAATGAGGATGTTGGCCCAGACCAACACCATCCTCGCACGCCTGGCCAACGCCATGGAGGGCATGCAGCCACCACCTGCGCGGAGTGTGGAAGTAGGGGTTGATGCTCCTCCCCCCCCTCAATCCCCACCCCATGCCTCCTCCGCACCACGGAGATTGAGGAGCCAGAGCCGGGGCACCCTTGGCCCAAAGAAAAAAACAAAAAAATAATTTAATTTCTACATTTTGTTTATGCACAGAATATGATTTTTTTTTTATTTATATATGCTCAGGATATGAGTTTATTTTTTTTTATATGCTCAGGATATGAGCTTTTATATTTATTTGTAGTCCCTACACACGGTGAGGAGTGTATACTACAGTGTGACTGGTGTGTGAATGGGGGGGGGGGTGGCACTCCTGCTGGAAAAGGGGTGTCACCCTCTGCCATGTGAAAGGTGTATGAATGGACAGCAACATAATTGGAGCCTTGACGCGGCGTTGCTGCTCCCTAATACCATGGGGTATTGTTGGGTCTAATCCAATTTGGGGTGCATGTGTCGGGTGTGTGCTAGGGACTACAGTGGTGTGCATACATGCATTATACTTGTGACAAGATCAGGGTGTGTTTAATGTGCAAAGAGACGTTCCACAAGACCATTCCGGATTGCTCTTCCCTCAGAAGATCCAGTAGTGTTTCTTGGGGGGGGGGGGGGGTTGCGTGGTTCGGGGGTAAGGTCATTGCGTAGCTCAATGTGCATGCCCCTTCTTTGAGCTAAATTGTGGAGAATACTACATGCCCCGACGATTTGGCACACAAAGTTGGGTGAATACAACAGGGTCCCCCCTGATTTATCCAGACATCTGAATCGAGATTTAAGGATGCCAAATGTGCGCTCCACCACCGCACGGGTACGTGCATGGGCTTCGTTATATCTTTCCTCTCCTGGTGTTTGAGGGTTACGAAATGGGGTCATCATGTGAGGACCCAGGGCATATGCAGAGTCACCTGGAAGGAAAAAGACAGGAGGATGTTAGTCGTGCATGTGCCCCTTGTGATGTGTGCATCATGGGGGGGGGGGGGGCAGTCATACCTGACACCCATGTCACTCACCAATCAGCCAGCTGTCTCCATACATGTTCTGGTCAAACTCGGTTGGGATGGGGCTGTGTCGGTAAATAAAACTGTCATGGCTTGACCCTGGGTGTTTGGCACGGACATGCCATATGAGGCCATGTGCATCCACAATCATCTGCACATTTATCGAATGCCAATGTTTCCTGTTGCAGTAGATATGCTCGAGGAGCCGGGGGGGGGCGTAGTGCAACATGGGTACAATCTATTGCACCCACAGTGCGTGGAAATCTGGCTAGTGCATAAAAATCACTGATTGCCTTCTGCCGCAGGTCAGCCGTGGTTGGTTTGATAAATTGTGTGCCCATGCGTCTGAGTATTGCAGGGATCACTTGGTGGACACACCTGCTCATGCTGAATTGGGACATCCCCGCCACCATTCCACCTGTGCGCTGAAATGAGCCACTTGACAAAAAATGAAGGGTTGCCACTACCTTCACCAGTGGCTGCACTGCCTGTCCCCGATGGGTCGGGCTGCTGATGTCATCCTGCAGGATTGTTACCAACTCAAGGATGACTTCAGGGCTGAAGCGAAACATGCGATACACCTCATTATCACTCAGGGGCGGACTGACCATTCGGTCAGTCGGGCACTGCCCAAGGGCCCGTGGTGGGGGGGGCCCGGGTCGGCTCAGTCTGCCCCTGGAGGTGCCCGCAGCAGCATATTATTATCCACAGAATTAAAAACAGTGCCATTGAACTATTAAATGCCACCCGGTTGATGTGGCTGTATGAGCGGTTTGGAGGTGTGAGCTGGCTGGGGTGGATGGCTCATCAGAGCTGTGAGCCGTGCAGGGATGTTCAGACAGTGACAGGCGCTCCGGCCACCTCTCCCCCTGGGGAATTCAGCTGAGGGGGCGGGGCCATAAGTCACTGCCGTGGGGTCCAGTCTGTGAAGGAGCTGGAGGGAGAGTGCACTGCACACAGAGCGGAGGGGACTGAGACAGCTTCAAATTCCAAAACGGCATCCACACTGATCTGCCTTGTGTGCAGCAGGTCAGTGTGATAATGAAAGCACTGCAGTTACTGTGTCTGTGTTGTTAGAAGAGCCATGCTGAGTGTTACTTCCTGGTTCCTTTTTTCTTGCCCTGTACTGTGTGCCTATTTACCAGGTGGCAGGTCAGGTGCTATTCACTGGCACACACTGATATCTGGTACACTGAATGCCACTCAATGCACTCAGTGTATAGATATCAGTGTTATATAGGGATTAGCACTTAGCCCTGGTTCACATCGGAGCAATTTGCCATGCGATTTGACATGTCAAATGGCATGGCAATGGCACTACCCGAATCGGTGCGATGCCCCATTTGTGGCACCGCACTGATTCCCAAAAGTAGTTTCTGTACAACTTTTAGTGACTTCTGGGTGCAATTTCCATAGACATCTGTGCAGCAACCCGCACAGATGTCTCTTGAAATCGCCCGCCAAACTCGCACTGACATGTGGGTATGAAATCGTGTGAGTTTAGCTGAACTTGCAGGATTTCATTCCCACTGTCAGTGTGAACCTGGGCTAAGTGAGTGTTATTCTCTCTCTCTATATATAATTATTGAAATGTATACACTGAGTGCTTTTCCCTAAGGCCCCTTTCACACGTGCGGACCGTATGTCCGCTTTTTCATCCATCGGTTTGCGGATGAAAAAGGGACATACACCCATTGCGGGTGTCAGCGGATAAACATCCGCTGACACCCGATCTTGTCCACCTCCACAAAGATCCAATTTTGCAGACGGAAGAAAACACTATTTTTTCTTCTGTCTGCGGATCGGATCGGATGAACGCGGACAGACGGTCCGTGTGCATCAGATACCCCCATAGGGGAGAGCGGAGAAAAGACAGGGCGGTCCCTGCACAGTGTGTGAGGACCGCCCTGTCATCCGCCGGCTCAGCGGGGATCAACAGAGCAAGTGGAGCATACGGAGGTGGATCATCACTGATCCGCCCCGTGTGAAAGTGTGGTGTCCCAGTACAGGTATTTGCTGTAGGCCCTGTCAGATTGAGGCCCTCGGCTTGTGGGGTCTCCCCTGCAGGGACTCAGCTAGTTATGATGTGATTTATACTGTTATGGTTGATAATACGTTTATTAGGTGTGTATAGCTTTAAGGGGTTTAGCCAGCCATCTCATGTTCAGTCAGAGTGTATTACCATCTCATGTTCAAGGGTATTAGAGTCGGGAGGATTAAATGCTAGACAATACCTTATTGTGTTGTGTTATACTACAGGTCAGTCTCTATGATCCACAGCTCTCAACCAATAGGCTTCAGTCTAAACAGGCCCTTATAAGGGATTGTACTTCCTGTTTAAGCCAGTCTAATGCTTCACACAGTTCCTAGCAGAGCCAACACAGTCAGAGGAGAGGCAGTGCAGGCCCGAAGCCTCCAGGAGAAAATACAGCAAAGAGTGGAGTATCCCTAAACATTACAGAACCAGTACTTCAGCTCATTTATCAGATCAATCCGTTATTCCGGCAAAAAGCCTCAAGTCTACAGACACTTCAGTAAGTGTATCTATTTTTCAGCCTAGTTAAGCATAGGCCCTGAATTACTATTCCGGCTTTTGTAGCCGAGTATGTACAGTATATGATCAACTAAGCTCAAGCATTATCAGCTGTGTGATCCAGAGACTGCCTGCAGAACATTTTGACACTCTGTTTAAAGCTGTGAAGATTTTGACACCTGCCTTCATGCCAGTAAAGCCTTTGTTGTTTTAACCCCCTGTTGTGGACTGTGTTATTACCATCCTAACTAGCGGGGATACGGAGGCCCCCGGAGCTGTCGTTTCCCGGGGTATACCAAGACTACAGTGGTGTCACGTGACAGAGAGGGTTAATATCATCTGGCCCTCACTAAGGGTTAATACCACCTGACCCTGGGCTCCTAGCCCCAAGAACCAAGTAGCTAACCATCAAGCGCATGTGTGTGGCCGTGGGACTCACCCTCCCCGGTCACCACATCGTTTTCTGGCGTCACGAACAGGATACGGGTGTACGCCTTAACCATTCAGCCACTAAAGCAAGTCCTCCCCCCCCCAGAATCTGAACTGTGTCATTGAAAGTAATTTACTCAGCGAGGCGCATATACAAGTGGTGGGGGAGGTGAAGGAAAGACTGTTAGCTGCCATTGTTAAGTGGAGAAAGTCTGTACCTGAAGGGGTTAAATTGTTTCCAGCATTTCCCGCGCGCGGGAGCGGTCGCAGCTCCGCCCAGTCAAGCCCCGGCGGTGACGCCTCTTCAGTGTGCAAGCCGGAACTAGAGAATCCACTCTGTGTTGCACGGAGGAAACAATTGCTGACCGGACCAAAAAAAAAGGAAGTTGCCGGGCGCAGCCATAGCAACGTGTCCGGCAATAAAAGACGTCGCACTCAAAGACAGCGCACTCAACGACATCGCACTCAAAGACAGCGCACTCAAAGTTTCTTAAAGTGACAGCGCACTCAAAGACAGCGCTCTCAAAGTTTCTTAAAGTGACAGCGCACTCAAAGACAGCGCTCTCAAAGTTTCTTAAAGTGACAGCGCACTCAAACAAGGCTACAACATGTCAGCCCCAAGATCACCAGATGCAGGTGATGTACCAGATCCTCTTGCGGCTCCTGCACAAGCTACCCCTCCGGGATCACCTCCAGTACGACGTCATGACAGTGGGGCCCCCCCATTCTACCTGGGGAAGCCTGTGTTGCCTAACTACAGAGGGGATCCCTTTTCCCTCAAGGATTTCCAGGAGAGCTTCCAAAGCATTTTCTCTCTCTACTCTCTCCCCCCTAACCAACAGGTGCTGTTGCTCTTGGGACAGTTGCAGGGACCTGCACGTGAGGAAGTCCGTACCTGGCCCACCTCTGAGAAGACCACAGTAGATCAGATCTTCGAGGGATTACATCAGGTATTTGAGTCCCACTCACCCTCAGAGGTCCGCCTCAGGCTGTACGAGAGGCGACAAAAGCCGGGGGAAACACTAAGGGCATATGCAGTAGCCTTGCAGAATGCCCTGGAGGCAGTCCAGAAACTGGACAATATCACCCCTGACCAGGGTAACAAACTATTGATGGATAGATTCATAGAAGGGGTCCAAAATAAATGGGACAAGGCGCAATTAAAGATGTTAGCTGTACAGAACCCCAATATGTCTTTTTCTGCCTTTAAGCGCCTAGCCCTTCAAGTTATAGAGCAGGGGGCAAGCCCCGAGGAGCATCCTGACCCTAAAACGGAACCCATGGGTGCGGCGGCGTGCCCTGCACCACTGTTACCACCAGCCCCCGCACCCGTGGCTGTCACCCTGGCCTCCACTACAATTACTGAGATTCAAGAGGTTAGACAAGATATTGCCCAGCTTACCCAAGCGGTAAAGGAGTTGGCTAATCACACCACTCGGGTACTTAGAGAGCCTCCAGAGACTAGGAGACCTACTCCTGCCCCTCCTCCCCGCTCTAGCGGGCCTCGCTCGGGACCCTCTAGTAGGCCTTACTGTGATTTCTGTGAAAAACCCGGTCATTGGAAGATGCAATGCTGGGCTTTAAACGGGCGTCCCCTGAGGTCGAGGACCGGCCCTCAGGAAAACGAATCACAGGTCCAGCAGAAGAGCCAATATACTCAGGACAGTCCTTATACATTGCATCCTGCCCCTATGTAAATGTTACCATAGATGGTGTCCAACTGCAGGCCCTGATTGATACAGGCTCGCAGGTGTCTACCATCTCTAAGGGCCTATTCTATAGGTACTGGAATGTCGATTCATTGTGTGAACCAGATGATATGGATTTTAGTGTCCTGGCAGGGGACGGAAAACCAATTCCCAGACATGGGTACTGGGAACCCACTATTCAGCTGAGAGGTCACACACTTAGAGGTCAAGGTATAATTGTCACTAATGTCACGGTACCAGAGGCCACTCCTGATGTTCGAAGATGATCCTCTCTTCCCTTCTGATCAAAACGTCTTCTTTGGTTATGTGCCAATCAGTTCCATCCCATCAACCTCAGTCTTGGCACCAGAAGCTCCAGAGTTTACTCCAGCCATCCGCTCACCTGCTGCAGTCCCATCAGAACCTTATAATGTGGGAGAAAGCTCCATAAGTCAAGAGCCATCACAGGCCCCCATTGTCCAAGATGAAGGTGCAGCTGTCAGTCCAGAAGAAGCAAGTGTTCAAGGAGAAAACAGTGCTCCAGAAAACTCAGAAATGGTGTTGGGTAGATCCACCAGACCTAATTTTGGAAATCCCCCAGCAAGATATAGGGATTAATCTATTAATTATACATACAATATATGTAGATAGACTACATACACCTCAGTTAGTATACATCTCAAGTATACATCATTACTAACTAATATGCCACTAGTTACCTACTTACCTTATTTAGTGTATAGGAACATACCTGGCCAGTAAGTCTCCTATCCCTCACTTAAGCACTACAAAAAGAAAAGGGGTATCCTCTAAGAAATGTCTAATTGTGTACTTCAGGCATAGAATAAAAATGTCTAGCAAATATTAAAGTGTGTTCTGGGGAGAAGAGCTAATAGCCTAAGGGCCCCAGTAGCCAAGGCATTGGGTAGAAAGCCTCCGGCAGCCCAATCCAAAACCTGCTCAGTCTTAAAAGTGTGATCTAACAATAATATACTATTCAAAACTGAGTGATAACGTTTAACAGATATGTATTCTGTCTGGGACCCAGATAACCACTTACCCTGCACAAAATAATGATCTCACTTTATCTAATAAGCCTGCAAGGGACATTTATGTGTATAATGCCTCGGGACTTATCATATGATCCTGTTCTTATATGTTTATTTTTCCCAAAGAACCTGGAACGGACATTGGTGTACAAATGCCTCAGGACTTCTAGTGGCCCCAAGGTCACCTCATTCCTCAATCCGTCAGTGCCTTAATCGTCGAGGACGACTTCTGTTTAGTGGTGGGGTTTGTGGTGTCCCAGTACAGGTATTTGCTGTAGGCCCTGTCAGATTGAGGCCCTCGGCTTGTGGGGTCTCCCCTGCAGGGACTCAGCTAGTTATGATGTGATTTATACTGTTATGGTTGATAATACGTTTATTAGGTGTGTATAGCTTTAAGGGGTTTAGCCAGCCATCTCATGATCAGTCAGAGTGTATTACCATCTCATGTTCAAGGGTATTAGAGTCGGGAGGATTAAATGCTAGACAATACCTTATTGTGTTGTGTTATACTACAGGTCAGTCTCTATGATCCACAGCTCTCAACCAATAGGCTTCAGTCTAAACAGGCCCTTATAAGGGATTGTACTTCCTGTTTAAGCCAGTCTAATGCTTCACACAGTTCCTAGCAGAGCCAACACAGTCAGAGGAGAGGCAGTGCAGGCCCGAAGCCTCCAGGAGAAAATACAGCAAAGAGTGGAGTATCCCTAAACATTACAGAACCAGTACTTCAGCTCATTTATCAGATCAATCCGTTATTCCGGCAAAAAGCCTCAAGTCTACAGACACTTCAGTAAGTGTATCTATTTTTCAGCCTAGTTAAGCATAGGCCCTGAATTACTATTCCGGCTTTTGTAGCCGAGTATGTACAGTATATGATCAACTAAGCTCAAGCATTATCAGCTGTGTGATCCAGAGACTGCCTGCAGAACATTTTGACACTCTGTTTAAAGCTGTGAAGATTTTGACACCTGCCTTCATGCCAGTAAAGCCTTTGTTGTTTTAACCCCCTGTTGTGGACTGTGTTATTACCATCCTAACTAGCGGGGATACGGAGGCCCCCGGAGCTGTCGTTTCCCGGGGTATACCAAGACTACAGTGGCGTCACGTGACAGAGAGGGTTAATATCATCTGGCCCTCACTAAGGGTTAATACCACCTGACCCTGGGCTCCTAGCCCCAAGAACCAAGTAGCTAACCATCAAGCGCATGTGTGTGGCCGTGGGACTCACCCTCCCCGGTCACCACAAAAGGGGCCTTAGTCCGCTTTCACACTGGGAAGTTTTTCATGCGCTTTTGGGCTGAAATAGCGCCTGTAAAACGTCTCCTCTGCAGTGTAAATGTGAAAGCCTAAGTACTTTCACACTGGGGTGATGCGCTGGCAGGACGTTAAAAAATGTCCTGCAAGCAGCATCTTTGGAGTGGTGAAGGAGCGGTGTGTACACCGCTCCTGCCCATTGAAATGCAGCAGTGCTTTGCGGGTTGTTTTATCCCTTTTTCGGACACTAACAGGGGTTAAAAGCGCTAGCACTAGCGGCCTAATACCTCCACAAAAATTACAGTAAAGCGCCGCTTTTTAGCAGCACTTTACCACCGCCACCGCCCCAGTGTAAAAGAGGCCTAATACTGTCATCTGTACACTAAGAATGCTCCTTACATTGGTGATCAGTGGGAAGAATGTTCCTTACATTGGTGATCAGTGGGAAGAATGCTCCTTACATTGGTGATCAGTGGGAAGAATGTCCCTTACATTGGTGATCAGTGGGAAGAATGTCCCTTACATTGGTGATCAGTGGGAAGAATGCTCCTTACATTGGTGATCAGTGGGAAGAATGTCCCTTACATTGGTGATCAGTGGGAAGAATGTCCCTTACATTGGTGATCAGTAAGAAGAATGTCCCTTACATTGGTGATCAGTGAGAAGAATGTCCCTTACATTGGTGATCAGTGGGAAGAATGTCCCTTACATTGGTGATCAGTGAGAAGAATGTCCCTTACATTGGTGATCAGTGAGAAGAATGTCCCTTACATTGGTGATCAGTGGGAGGAATGTCCCTTACATTGGTGATCAGTGGGAAGAATGCCCCTTACATTGGTGATCAGTGGGAAGAATGTCCCTTACATTGGTGATCAGTGAGAAGAATGTCCCTTACATTGGTGATCATTGAGGAGAATGTCCCTTACATTGGTGATCAGTGAGAAGAATGTCCCTTACATTGGTGATCAGTGAGAAGAATGTCCCTTACATTGGTGATCAGTGAGAAGAATGTGCCTTACATTGGTGATCAGTGGGAAGAATGTTCCTTACATTGGTGATCAGTGAGAAGAATGTCCCTTACATTGGTGATCAGTGGGAAGAATGTCCCTTACATTGGTGATCAGTGAGAAGAATGCCCCTTACATTGGTGATCAGTGGGAAGATTGCTCCTTACATTGGTGATCAGTGAGAAGAATGCTCCTTACATTGGTGATCAGTGGGAAGAATGTCCCTTACATTGGTGATCAGTGAGAAGAATGTCCCTTACATTGGTGATCAGTGGGAAGAATGTCCCTTACATTGGTGATCAGTGGGAAGAATGTCCCTTACATTGGTGATCAGTGAGAAGAATGTTCCTTACATTGGTGATCAGTGGGAAGAAGGAGGAGGACACACCCAAGGAGCTCTCTGAGAGAACCAACCTTTTTCAAGCCTGGGCCTTGCCTGCTAGCTTGGCCCAGGAATAATGCCTGATCCTGGGGGAGGCCCCGGGACGGATCCCCCTGATGATACAGGGCCTAGTGAGGAAGAGGTGGAGGATCTGTCTGTAGGTCCAGGCCCTGCTGTGGATGCGAATGTCTTCAGTCAGAAGAGCATTGATCGTTTTAGGGCGATTGGAAGAGCTGAAGAAAAACTTAAAATTTTGAAGGCTGAACACAAATCCTTCAAAATCAAGTATTTCCAGGCTTGGAGTAAAAATCGTTTGGCCATGAAGCCTGAGTTGCAAGAATTGGAGGAAAAGGTAAAGGAACAATCTTTATTATTGGAAAAGCTGAAAGATAAAAGTGGAGAAAAGTTTGATAATGAGAGGAGATTTGCCAGCCAGACAGCAGTTTCCAGGGACCAGCAACAGCCTCAGATAATGGATGACGCGGGTCCATCTGCCTCTGCACCTCTCCCTCCATGTCAGGGCTTGGAATCGCCGACGGCAACCAGCCAGGGGGCTGAGAGTGAGCATAGCACCCTGAAATGTATCCAGGAGATGGAGTCACCCCTGAGAGCAAACAAGCCTGCTTTTACAGTCCCTGAAGCCAAGCCAGTGCAGGTGGAGAAATGTCAGCACACCTCACTGTCTTCCAACATGTCTGCCCAACCTGCTGTGGTGGACGGTGTCCTGACTGAGGAGCAGAAAGGGAAGACCTTGTGCAAAGCGCTGCCTGGAGTTTCTGCTGGGACCTGTAGTTCCTCTGTACAAGGTATGCCTGTTACCAGCAATGAGATTGCCTCACCTGAGCCTCCCTGTGGTGGGGGAGGGGATCAGCATATTGCACCATGTGCAGTGGAAGAAGCAATGGAGGTTTCACCTGCTGCAGTGTCAGACCAGCCTGCACTATCCCCTGATGACAACCCTGTCCTGACAGAAGAGAACCGACCAGCTGAAGCTTCTACAAGCACAGCAGTGGGAACTGACACTGCTGGGAAGACTGCAGGAACTGTGAATATTCCAGCAAGTACTAAGAATGACAGTAATGATAAAACAATGGATGTGGTGGGTGGTGAAGGGGTCAATACTGCTGGGAAAAATAAAAATGACATTCCTCCCCCTGCTCAGCAGAGGAAAGACTCACCGATTGTTCAGACCAAATCTGTGCAATCGATATCTGCTGCAAATGTGTCAGATGGTTCAAAACAAACCAATGTTTTATCTGCTGGGAGCTACGCGTCAGTTTTGGGGAGTCGCACCAAGGAGGGTAGGGGGAATGGTGCAAATGTTGGTGGTCACAATTTGGGGGGGTTTAGTGGGGGGATGGTTGGTGGGTATAAGCGGAGAAATGTGGTCCAGTTGAAGTGGGAGGGGGAGGGGACCCCACCAGTAAGGGGGAGGGTGGCAGAGTTGATCCTGGAGATGGGATTTAAAGTCGCAGACATTTTTGCTTTGATTTGTCCCGTTGGGAGTTCGGAATTTGATTTATCCTTTGTAAAGCCTAAGGGTCTTGATTTGTTTTGGGAACGTTTTAGGGGGCGCAGGGACCTTCCGCAGTTTAATGGTTGGATGCCAAAGGTGGTTTCCAGGCAGCCTCTA
Organism: Rana temporaria; assembly: GCF_905171775.1. Classification (NCBI taxonomy): domain Eukaryota; kingdom Metazoa; phylum Chordata; class Amphibia; order Anura; family Ranidae; genus Rana; species Rana temporaria. The sequence continues at coordinate 102,209,885 of NC_053494.1, read as the reverse complement.
ATAAAATCAGTGACGATCCTTGTGCGTAACGAATCCATCCCAGGCTGACCATTTTTTACCAGGGTCAGCCTAAAGTGTGCAATAAATGTGGTGACAAGGGCCATTTTGCCTCCACCTGCACCCGCAAGAAATGTTCTTTGTGCCAGGAGCTTGGCCATTTGGCTAAAGACTGTACCGATATTCGGTGCAATTTGTGCCAAAAGCTTGGTCACCCCTACAGTCAATGCCCGGAGGCATTACATAACCTGCCAGGGTTGGAGGCTGAGCTGCAGAGGCTGGATAAGGAGGATGTGGCCACTGAAACTGTTGTTGTCCCTCCTGTGTCTGTGACATCTGTTTCTGTTCCCCCTAGTGTTGTGGTCCCTGAGTCTGTCCCTCCTGTGTCTGTGACACCTGTTTCTGTTCCCCCTAGTGATGTGGTCCCTGAGTCTGTGTCTGTGACATTTGTTTCTGTTCCCTCTAGAGATGTGGTCCCTAAATCTGTCCCTAATCCATCTATTCGTAGATCCTCCAGACTGGCGGAGGCTGCTGGGGGGGCAGGTTTAGCGGATCTTCCCACTCAGCCTCCAGTCCCTGTCCCTCGGCAGCGCAAGCGTGGTCAGGGGAGTGTGGGGGTGCTGGATGGGGGTGGGGCTGATGGAAGGGTGTCCATACTCACATTCCGTTGATGGGGATTCGGATGAGGAGGGGTGGGAGAAGATCAGGAGGAAGAAAAAAAAGAAGAGAAAGACTAGAAAACCGGTCGTCTCTTCCTCAGAGTCGGATCCAAGAGGGGTTCCCCTTGGTAACACCTTTTCTGTGTTGTCGGGTGATGAGATGTCCTTGTCTTCCTCTTTATCATCTATGGATGAGGGGGAGTCACGTAGTTTGAAGAGAGCGGTTTCTGGTGATGAGAGTGTGGTGAAGGTCAAGAAACGACTACCCCAATCATCCTGATGGCAGTTCCCCCTCCGATAAAGGTGGCGACCATTAATGTCGCCAGCATTAAATCTGCAAGAGCTCGTGATATGGCCTTATTTTTGCTCAGTGAGTTTGATGCTGAGATTTTATTTTTGCAAGAGACCTGGCTGGCTCCATACTTTGGCCGATGTCCATCTGGCAAAAAGGGAGTGGAGATGCGGTCCCTCCTTTTGGTCTCTTGCGGCTGAGCCCTGCAGCGGAGTTGCAGTACTTTTTGAAACCGATATGGTAACGCGCCGGCGGGTAATTGAGGTAGAAATAGGTAGATGCATGGTGTTGGACGTTTCTTAGAAGGGCTGCATGCATAATGGGTGCAGGTTTGTTTCTTGACCTTGCAGGTTTGTCTGGTGTAGTGGTGTGAGTTGTATTAAGATTTATTTTCCCAGTGATTACATGATTTTTGCTTTGCTGTAAAGTCTTTTGTTTGAGAGCAGATTTGCTATATTTATTTTCATTTATGTAAATATGTGTATATTTATGTATATCTTATAGTGATTTTATGCTTTTTGTTTGCAAGACTTTTAATAAACAAAATTGGGAAGAATGTCCCTTACATTGGTGATCAGTGGGAAGAATGTCCCTTACATTGGTGATCAGTGAGAAGAATGTCCCTTACATTGGTGATCAGTGGTAAGAATGTCCCTTACATTGGTGATCAGTGGGAAGAATGCTCCTTACATTGGTGATCAGTGGGAAGAATGTCCCTTACATTGGTGATCAGTGAGAAGAATGTCCCTTACATTGGTGATCAGTGGGAAGAATGTCCCTTACATTGGTGATCAGTGGGAAGAATGTCCCTTACATTAATGATCAGTGAGAAGAATGTCCCTTACATTGGTGATCAGTGAGAAGAATGTTTCTTACATTGGTGGTCAGTGGCAAGAATTTTTTAATTCCTATAATAAACATGTATTTTGAACATTGTGTAGAGAAATTCTTTGAACGCATGCAATGTGGGCAGTGCAATATGTAGGTGGGACTTTGTGTGGATATAGCTTGAACGTGGGCGGGGACACATGGGCGGAGACACAGGGGGCCCCATGATCTCCTTTTGCCCGGGGGCCCCATGAGCTGTCAGTCCGCCCCTGTTATCACTCATATGAAAAAGGTTGTAGCGCCCTCTGTAAATCCTCTCCCGTGCCCTCCTACGAGTCGGCTCAGTCAATAGAATATCAAGAACCATAGCTGCCCCTGGCATGTTGGTGCACAGATGTGAGGTCCCTAAAATTTGGGTGCTCTGCTTGTTCAGCTCGTCTGTCTAGGTGCTGCTGAAGTTGCGCGCTCCTTCAGATGACATTTGGCCATCTTTTGCTAACTTGCCCCTGCTTTTAGCAGGAGCAAGTTTGCCCGGGGAAAAAAGCTTGCGCGCTTCCAGCGCAAGATGCGCATCACACGCGCATGTTTCTGAATCATCAGCAGTACCTAATTTGCATATTCGCTTGAGGGAATTCCATGAGGGCGCAACTTACACCCCGCGTAAAATTGCGCAGGAGCAGCTAGGCTGCGTGCACGGGAAAATGGCCGCATTTCAGGCTTAACTGGTTTACTGAATCAGCCGCAAATTTGCGTGGGAGCAAATCAGTACTTGCGCGGCGCATATCACACTTGCTCCCGCGCAAGTGCTTCTTGAATCTGGGCCACTATTTCTTATGGATTGTTTCACTTAGATTTTTTGTACAAACAAAAAGTTTTTTTCTTTTTAGATATTTTTATTTTCATTTATTGTTGTGGGTTGCGCTAATTTTTTACTTTTTCACTTGATCTTCTGTTCATACAATGTATGAACAGAAGATCAGTCATTTCCCCTAGTGAGGCCACCCCCCCTACAGTTAGAACACACCCAGGGAACATACTTAACCCCTTCCCCGCCCTCTAGTGTTAACCCCTTCACTATGTGACGATCCTGTCTTGATATATTTTGATTAATTGGATCTCAGCTGCGGAGGTTTCTCAGGTGTAAACCAATTAGTCACTCTATTATATGGTTAAAGAGTTAATGGTTTAAATCATCACAACCTCAGATAGAGTACCAACATAATCAAGAGCTTATTAATTTATAAGCGTAATTTTATAGTATAGAGAATTAGCCAGAATATATGAGTGACCAGGTAATATATATTGTGAGTTGAAGTAATTATAACTAGAGTCTCTGGTTCAAAACATTGCTAGTGAATCCAGTATTAGGTAAGTTCAGCTTATAGAGATGTACATTCAGGCAGGTCTCAATAAATCAAGTAAGATAAATTAATAGACAAAGTTCCATAGGAGTTCAGCACAGTACACCCTGATAACACTAATATGTTAGATAAGAATACTTGCGGTACTGCTGTTTATCACATGAGATAGCTGCAAGCTGCTTCCTTGGGTGCAGGCTGTTATGAATCCTCCCTGTAGTCAGTTGTTAGGCTGGGAAGGAATGCCTGGAGAGCTGAAGGCTGGAGGGGGAGAGCTGAAGCCTCGAGGGGGTGAGCTGGAGCCTGGAGGGGGTGCTGGTCCCAGTCCTGGATGAGGAGTCTGTGCCTACTGGTAGCAGGTTCTCAGGGGTCTGGTGAGCGGGTCCCAGGTGACGGCAGGGGTCCAACAAAATAGTGGAACACCCTGTCGTCATTGCTGGAGGTTTAAATAGCCCGCAGGGCGCGGGAAAGGACAGAGCACGCTGGGGCGCGCTTCTGCATTCCATCGTGGAACACAAGCCGCGGCGCACCGGAAATGACGCGGCGAGTTCAGAGAGACGAGCGTAGCTGTAAGAATCAGGTAAGGCTGCGCTCGTCTTACATAGAATAACGCCAGTGGCGTTACACACTGCCAGTGGCATTTTTATAGTAATCCAATGCATTTTTATAGCACTGATCGCTATAAAAATGTCAATGGTCCCAAAAATGTGTCAAAAGTGTCCGAAGTGTCCGCCATAATGTCGCAGTACCGAAAAAAATCGCTGATCGCCGCCATTACTAGTAAAAAAAAATATTAATAAAAATGCTATAAAAATACCCCTTATTTTGTAAACGCTATAACTTTTGCGCAAACCAATCAATAAACGCTTATTGCGATTTTTTTTATGAAAAATATGTAGAAGAATTCGTATCGGCCTAAACTGAGGAAAAAATTCTTTTTTTATATATTTTTGGGGGATATTTATTAAAGCAAAAAGTAAAAATATTATTTTTTTTCAAAATTGTCGCTCTATTTATGTTTATAGCGCAAAAACTAAAAACCGCACAGGTGATCAATTACCACCAAAAGAAATCACTATTTGTGGGGAAAAAAGAACGCCAATTTTGTTTGGAAGCCATGTCGCACAACCGCGCAATTGTCAGTTAAAGCGACGCAGTGCCGAATCGCAAAAAGTACTCTGGTCTTTGACCAGCAATATGGTTAAGTGGTTTATCCTATATAAAAAAAAAGATGATAGCTGTATACCACTGAGTCAGATGTTCATATATGGGGAACTATTTCTTACCCAGTGTTATTATTCCAGTAGGTAAGTGCCCTAGTGGACTGAGTAGTGGTACCTGAGTCCCAAACTGCTATTGTAGCAATCCCCAGTATCTAATCTCCTATGAGGGGATGATCTCTCCTTTCTACTGGGTGTGCTAATTTTTTTTGGTTAATATTTTCCCTAACAGGGGGAATTTTTCTTAAAAGGGGGCTCTTAACTTAATTTAGGTTTTTACGCATCTACTGTATATTTGTGAATCAGCCTTGGAGTTGTGGATTCTTGTGTCTCCTATTAACCACTTAAGGACCCCTTCACACCGATATACGTTGGCAAACCAATCTTTTGCGCAAACCAATCGATAATCGCTTATTGCAATTTTTTTTACCAAAAATAGGTAGAAGAATACGTATCGCCCTAAACTGAGGAAAAAAATAGTTTTTTTATATATTTTTGGGGGATATTTATTATAGCAAAAAGTAAAAAAAGAAAAAAATAGTTGATAAGATAGTTGATATAACGATCGAATAGTAGTAAAGATTCAATGTCGTGACCACACACAGCAAAAATATCATCCACAAATCTATACCATCCCTGGCAATGTTCAAAAAATAAATTACTAACATAAATAAATGATACTTCAATCATGTTAATGAATGCATTTGCGCATTGGGGCGTGCGACATTAGAACCCATAGCTGCCCCTCTCAGCTGTAAAAAATTTGTATCCTTGAAAAGGAAATATATTTCATCAAGTACTATTTTCAATAAATCCAACAAAAATTCAATGTGTTTGCTTTCAAATAGACCTAAATCGATCAACAACCGCTGGCATGCTTAAATCCCTAACTCATAAGGGATTACTGTTTAGACTAGAGACGTCCCATGTGACCAGAATGGAGTCAAGTGACAACTGTATATTTTGAATTTTGTCAAGAAAATCTGTAGTATCTTTTATTAGGGATGCGGAAATTAATGATTAATCCTTCAATTAATCGTTAATTTTTTTGATCGATCATCTTCCGGGTCTCCGCTGCCTCGCCCATAGGAAAGTCCACGTCCTCGGCCTAGCTCCGGAGCGGCGGCAATCTTGGTCCACCCGGCGGAGGCCTATGTGAGCTCTTAGAGCGGCGCGCTGACGTCATCACCCCTCAACTGCTCGTGGATCCAGACGGAGGGGGTCTGCCGGCTTCTATTCTGGTATGTCTGCTGGGGGAGATGTCTATTACAGTGGGGGAGATGTCTGATATTACAGTGGGGGGAGATGTCTGATATTACAGTGGGGGGAGATGTCTGATATTACAGTGGGGGGAGATGTCTGTTACAGTGGAGGAGATTGTGAATATTACAGTGAGGGAGATGTCTGTTACGGGGGGGAGATGTCAGTTACGGGGGGGGATGTCTGTTACAGTGGGGAAGATGTCTGTTACAGTGGGGGAGATTGCGAATATTACAGTGGGGGAGATGAAGTGGATATATTACAGTGGGGGAGATTGTGGATATTACAATCTTCTTTTATAACTATTCGATCGTTATATCAACTATCTTATCAACTATTTTTTTCAAAATTGTCGCTCTGATTTTGTATATAGCGCAAAAAATAAAAAACGCAGAGGTGATTAAATACCACCAGAAGAAAGCTCTATTTGTGGGAAAAAAGGACGCCAAATTTGTTTGGGAGCCACGTCGCAGGACCACGCAATTGTCAGTTTATGCGACGCAGTGCCAAATCGCAAAAAGGGGCAAGGTCCTTAACCTGCATAATGATCCGGGTCTTAAGTGGTTAAGCTGAGCCTGTGCATTCGGATCCTTTTCAGTCTACTGTTAAATTATAGATTTGTTGCATTCAAAAGCTGGATATGAAACAATTAAGATCGATATCCAGGTAGAGGCCCCCAGGCGCTTAGGACCCCAAACTGTGTATCCACCTAGTTTCATTTTGAGAAACCAGGATTTGTTGTTTCCACTTCTCCAGTGATCTTTTATTATGTAAATTCCTTATATGATTAACCCTAAGGTGGTCCCTTTGATGTGTTTCATCAAAATGCCTGGAGATGCTATGTTTTGGGAACCCCTTACGTATGTTATTGATGTGCTCCCTGATCCTGACACATAGGGGTCGTGTAGTCCTGCCTATTGGAGCCGGCATGGGCACTCTACCACGTAGGTAACGTGGGTGCTATTACAGATAATCAGCTCTTTTATCTGGTATTCTTTGTTGTTAAATCTGGACTTGAAAGCTGTTTTCTTTCGGGGTTGCTTCTTGCTTGCTCTGCATGGGAGGCATCTGACACTTGAAAAAAACCTTTCAATTTCCGGAAAGATTTTTACAGGTCTTGGGGGGTCTATGACATTATGAACCAAATGGTTCCTCAGTGTGGGGGCTCTTCTGTAGATGAACCTCGTTTTTTTGGCAGGATTTTTTTATAAGGTTCTATCTTCTTTCAGGCTGGGTCAGTACTTTTTGATGATACGTTCTAATTGTTGGTATTGGTTACTGAACCCTGTAATAAAGGCTATAGTTTGCCTTTTTTTTGTCTTTTCAATCATTAATGCATTTCTGTCAATCCCTTTTATTTTTTATTTCAATTTAGTTAGATTATGTTCTTGATACCCCTTTTCTTTGAATCTTTTAATCAAGGTGTCCGCCTGTTCTTCAAAATCTTTCACCAAGTTGCAGTTTCTTCTCACCCTTAACAGTTGTCCCTTGGGGATATTTCCCTTCCATTTCAGTTGGTGGCAACTGGAGGTACTGTAGCTTTCTGAAATATGTACATAGGTGGGGGATAGAAATCTTGGAGCCCCCAATAGGGCAATTAGTCTTAAAAAAGCTAACAGGAAATAAGGCATAAAATTCTTCCAAGACAACGTGTTTATTTTCCTCAATGCCAGCTAAAAGATCCATAGTGACAATGATCAAAACAATGAAATTCCAGTAAATAATGAATAATAATAAATGGTACACTGTAATGCAGCTCAGCTAAAGCAAAAATACAGACAAGAACAAGGTGGTAGTAACTGTAAGCGCAAGTACATAAGTGGCTAAAATGTTTCGCCTATAATGACATTAAAACTTTTTTAAGTGATAGGAATTAAATTGATCGTACACCAAACAATTTAAATCGAGAAGAAATTATGGCATTGAACTCCTTGTCGTCCCGGTGAGATATTGCTATCAAACCGGCCGACAAGGGGGGGCCATTGTGGTTATGGACACCTCAAGATATGAATCGGAAGTATATAAACATCTTGCAGATGAAAGCACTTACAGGAAATTAGACGCTAGTCTCATTTTTAGGGTTAAAAAAAGGATAAAAAATGTGTTGACAGCGGCACTAAAAAATAGGATTATTGATGATGAAACTATAGCATTCCTCACCTCTGAACATTCATTAGCACAATATTTAGACAAGTGCCTTACACCATTATTGTGTTACACAAAATCATATATAAAAGATAGGGCTGTTACTGATTAAAATGTTTGTGTTCGATTAATCAATTTTTTTAATCAATTAATTGACTAATTTCGATTAATTATAAAAGAAGATTGTAATATCCACAATCTCCCCCACTGTAATATATCCACTTCATCTCCCCCACTGTAATATTCGCAATCTCCCCCACTGTAACAGACATCTTCCCCACTGTAACAGACATCCCCCCGTAACTGTAATATTCACAATCTCCTCCACTGTAACAGACATCTCCCCCCACTGTAATATCAGACATCTCCCCCCACTGTAATATCAGACATCTCCCCCCACTGTAATATCAGACATCTCCCCCACTGTAATAGACATCTCCCCCAGCAGACATACCAGAATAGAAGCCGGCAGACCCCCTCCGTCTGGATCCACGAGCAGTTGAGGGGTGATGACGTCAGCGCGCCGCTCTAAGAGCTCACATAGGCCTCCGCCGGGTGGACCAAGATTGCCGCCGCTCCGGAGCTAGGCCGAGGACGCGGACTTTCCTATGGGCGAGGCAGCGGAGACCCGGAAGATGATCGATCAAAAAAATTAACGATTAATTGAAGGATTAATCATTAATTTCCGCATCCCTAATAAAAGATACTACAGATTTTCTTGACAAAATTCAAAATATACAGTTGTCACTTGACTCCATTCTGGTCACATGGGACGTCTCTAGTCTAAACAGTAATCCCTTATGAGTTAGGGATTTAAGCATGCCAGCGGTTGTTGATCGATTTAGGTCTATTTGAAAGCAAACACATTGAATTTTTGTTGGATTTATTGAAAATAGTACTTGATGAAATATATTTCCTTTTCAAGGATACAAATTTTTTACAGCTGAGAGGGGCAGCTATGGGTTCTAATGTCGCACGCCCCAATGCGCAAATGCATTCATTAACATGATTGAAGTATCATTTATTTATGTTAGTAATTTATTTTTTGAACATTGCCAGGGATGGTATAGATTTGTGGATGATATTTTTGCTGTGTGTGGTCACGACATTGAATCTTTACTACTATTCGATCGTTATATCAACTATCTTATCCCCGGTTTAAAGTTTAATATGGAATTTAATAAAACTGAAATGTCTTTCCTAGACACTACCCTATGTATTGACAATATGTGAAAGTGATCTACCGTAAATGCTGGCGTATAAGACGACTGGGCGTATATGACGACCCCCTATTTTTCCAGGAAAATTTTTGGTTTTGGGATATACTCGTGGTATAAGACTACCCCCTTCCTACTAGTCTTTCTGGAAGCTGAGGGGTAGCCAGAACAACCGCTGACAGGAACAACTGCTGACAGAAACAGTGTTTTTTCAGATCTCACTGTGCCTCTACATTACATTACATGCCTCACTGTGCCATTACATTACATTACATGCCTCACTGTGCCATTACATTACATGCCTCACTGTGCCATTACATTACATGCCTCACTGTGCCATTACATTACATGCCTCCACTGTGCCATTACATGCCTCACTGTGCCATTACATTACATGCCTCCAATGTGCCATTACATGCCTCACTGTGCCATTACATGCCTCCACTGTGCCATTACATTACATGCCTCCACTGTGCCATTACATTACATGCCTCCACTGTGCAATTACATTACATGCCTCCACTGTGCCAATACATGCCTCCACTGTGCCATCACATGCCTCCACTGTGCCATCACATGCCTCCAGTGTGCCACCACATGCCTCCACATGTCTCCACTGTGCCGGCCAAGACGATCTCCCTACCTTACTTTCTTTTCAGATTTTGGCTTCCAGGCTGCGGGCATCCATGATTCAAAAGCCGCGCCTCCTCCTCAGACTGTTCCGTGATAGGCGGAACACTCATTTTCCCAGCAGGGCCTCTGTTCAGTGTTCCGCCTATCACGGATGTCCTCTCGTCTGAGGATGAGAAGGCATCTGTGATTGGTGGACCACTGAACAGAGGCCCTGCTGGGAAAATTAGTGTTCCGCCAATCGCGGAACAGTCTGAGGAGGAGGCGCGGCTTTTAAATCATGGATGCCCGCAGCCTGACAGAGACAGGTACCGGCGTATAAGACGACCCACGACTTTGGATGCATTTTTTTGCATCCAAAAGGTTGTCTTATACGCCGGAAAATACAGTATATGTAAAAATCCACTGATCGCAATCAATTATTGCACTTTGATAGCTTTCACCCACGTAGCGTCTTTAATTCAATTCCAAAAAGCCATCTGATGCGCGTTCAGAGAATAGTTAATGATCCACAATGTTGTCAACAGAGATTAAATGAAATGGAGAAAAAATATATCCATAGAAGGTATCCTGAAGTACTAATTAAAAAAGAACGATACATTTACAGACTAACAGGAGGCCTAAAAGATCGTTTAAAAGGATCCCTTTTGTCTCACAGTATCTTCCATTTTCACATAAAGTTTTTGATTTTATTATGAAACATTGGGACACACTTAAGACTAGTTACCCCACTATTAAGGAATTTTGGAGTACCCATGCCCTCATATAGGAAAGGAAGAACACTCAGGGATTCATTGGTGAAATCAGATCAATTTTCCCTGCCTGTTCCTAAAACAAAATTTCTGGGACCGAAAAACATGGGATCTTTTCCATGTTTATCCTGCATCCAATGTAACTCTATGATTAAGGGTAAATATATTTCACATCTCCACAAAGGTTTTGATATTCCCATTACGAGACCCTACACCTTTTAATCATCGTATGTTGTGTATGCTATCAAATGTCCATGTGGATTATTATATATTGGAGAAACCACCCAAAAGGTAAAGGATCGAATAGCTCGTCTTAAGTATTCAATCAGAGATAAATTAAAACAGTTACCATTTGCTCGACATTTTGTAGAGAAAGGACATGCGGTCTCACAATTAAAATACATGGTATTAGAAGGCATTAAAAGAAATAGGAGAGGTGGTGATCGTGAACTTACCTTGAGGAGACGTGAGGTACATTGGATACATTTTCTTAATACTATTACTCCTAATGGATTTAACACAGATTTGGATCTATATTTATTTTTATGATTTACATTCTTTGGATCAATTTATATGTCTTCATTTATTTTTATGATTTTTTCTTTTCACTTTAATTTTTCATATATATTTTTTCAATACCTATATATTTGCTTTTCAGGTAATGTTTTCTATATATAATGGGGCAGATTCACGTACAGCCACGCAAAATTGTGCGGGTGTAATCTAATTTACGTTACGCCTCCACAACTTACACGGGCAAGTGCTGCATTCTCAAAGCACTTGCTCCGTAAGTTGCAGGGGCGTAGCGTAAATCACCCGGCGGAATTCAAATTCGGCGGGTAGGGGGCGTGTATCATTTAAATCAAGCGCGTCCCCGCGCCGAACGAACTGCGCATGCGCCGTCTGTAAAATATCCCAGTGTGCATTGCTCCAAATGACGTCGCAAGGATTAGGACTTACGACGGGGTGTACATGGCGCTGCGCCGTCGTAAGTCCTTTGAGAAACTGGGCCAATATATTTTTCAGATTGACACTAGGATGGCTCCTGGAGGAATTATGAAACTGTGGCCAGCTTGATTAACCCTTTTTTGTATCTTTGGTGTGAAATACTTGAAATAACCATGTAGGAATTGGATTGTATTAGTGAGCAATTAACCATGTAATTGATTCCATATGTGATGTGGCTTGTAAAGTGTTTAAAATCACATGACTTTCATGAAATTGTTAGATGTGTTCTGACTGATCTGAAGAAGGTAGTAAGCATCCGGGACTCTCCCTCCTGATTGGCTGAGACACAGCAGCCATTGGCTCCCACTGCTGTCACTCAGTCAGTTAGCCAATCAGGAGAGAGAGAGGGTGGGAATCACAGCTTTGTGTCTGAACGGACACACAGAGCTGCAGCTTGGCTCGGGTGCCCCCATAACAAACTGCTTGCTCTGGGGGAACTCGACAGGAGGAAGGGGCCAGGAGCAGTGAAGAGGGACCTGAGAAAAGGAATATTTTTAAACAGCCTTTACAATCACTTTAGGCCTAATTTGCGACGCTTGCTGACATAAGCAGAGTGTGCTAGGAATAGTGCACTAAATTGCTTAAGAATAGGGATGGGCCGAATGGACCCCTGTTCAATTCGCACCCGAACTTTCGAACACTGCAAAAGTTCGAACTCGAACAACGAACCCCATTAAAGTCAATAGGACCCTAGCGTCAAATATCAAAAGTGCCCATTTTTAAGGTTTAAATGCAAGTAATTGGGCATACAATGGTTATAGGGGTCAGGGTCCTGCCCTTGGATACATGTATCAATAAAAAAGTTTGTGAAAAACGTCATTTTTAAATGAGCAGTGATTTATTTTTTATTTTTAAAGTGAAAACCTAAAAATGGAAAATTCCTGCTAATATAATGCCTGGGGGGTCCCCTTAGTCTGAAGCCCTGTACACACGATCGGTTCATCTGATGAGAACGGTCTCATGGACCGTTTTCATCGGTTAACCGATGAAGCTGACTGATGGTCAGTCGTGCCTGCACACCTTCGGTTAAAAAACCAATCGTGTCAGAACGCGGTGACGTAAAACACAACGACGTGCTGAAAAAAACGAAGTTGAATGCTTCCAAGCATGCGTCGACTTGATTCTGAGCATGCATGGATTTTTAACTGATAGAAAAAAAACGATCGTTTGTAGGCACGTCTATCGGTTAAGTATCCATCGGTTAAATTTAAAACAAGATTGCTTTTTTTTAACCTATGGATAAATAACCGATGGGGCCCAGACACAATCGGTTTGGTCCGATGAAAACGGTCCATCAGACCATTCTCACCGGTTTGACCGATCATGTGTACGCGGCATAACTGTAAAGTGGCAGATCTGTACCATGTCTACAATCTGCTGCAGCAATAATTGAATTTATAAAGCCAACAAAAAATGTTATATTTCCTGCAAGCTGCCTTTATTTTTCTCAACAGCAGCTTGGGAGCCAGTGTGTATGATGAGGCCACAATGTAGTGCTCTGGGAACAAGATTAGAGATTTTTTGGATACATTCTGGTGTCACTTTGAATAAAAGTAGCAGGTGCATTAAAATTGGTCTTTGGGTGTCGTGGCGCCTTCCCATCTTAACCCTATAGAGATAATCTTGATGAAAGCAAGAATTTGCCTTGCTGTAAAAAATTTCAATGATATGCACCTGTCAAACAGTGCCAAAGGAACGTCTGCCTCTCCTTGTTGTTCTCCCAGACATTATTGGGAGGAAGGGGGCGGTGCTTATAAGCAAATGTAAAGGAGAAGTTGAAATCTGTACATAGATGCACTTTAATCATAGTAAAGAGTTTGGTGCCCTTTAATTTGAGTACTACTCACACTAAACAGACACACTCCACGGGTACAATATAATATACTGCAATATAATGTATATACAATAACGCACACAGTACTATATGGTTTTAAACACTCAGTAACGCAACTCAGTAATGCAAGCAAAACGACATGGAGTTAAACTGGCAGCAACATACGCACAACTATATGGCATTAAACTGTCAGTAATGCACACAAAACGATAAGTCATTAACCACTAAAGGACCGCCGCACAACGATATACGTCGGCAGAATGGCATGGCTGGGCACATGGACGTAAAATATACGTCCCCTTTAAGAGCCCAGCCGTGGGTCACGAGCCGCGATCGGGTCACAGGAGCTGAAGAACAGGGAGAGGTGTGTGTAAACAAACCTTCCCGTTCTTCTCTGTGGCAATGTCAGTGATCGTCTGTTCCCTGATATAGGGAACGGCGATCACTGACATCACACGTCCAGCCCCGCCCCCATACAGTTAGAAAAACACATGAGGTCACACCTAACCCCTACAGCGCCCCCTAGTGGTTAACCCCTTCACTACTATTGTCATTTTCACAGTAATCAGTGCATTTTTATAGCACTTTTCGCTGTGAAAATGACAATGGTCCCAAAATTGTGTCAAAAGTAGGGATGAGCCGAACATACCCGCGTTCGGTTCGCACCAGAACGTTCAAACAGACCGATCGTTCGCGCGAACATTTAGAACCCCATTGTAGTCTATGGGACTCGAACGTTCGATTTCAAAAGTGCTAATTTTAAAGCCCAATATTCAAGTTATTATTGGAAACATCTTTAAGAACCCGGGTCTTGTCCCAGGGAACATGTATCAATGGAAAAAAAGTTTTAAAAACTGTAGTTTTTTCTTGAGCAGCGATTTTAATGATGCTTAAAGTGAAAAAAATAAATACAAATTTCCTTTAAATATGGTACCTGCTGGGTGTCTATAGTAGTGGCACGTGTTTAGAAATGTCCCTGCACAACATGAGATTACTCTCAGAAAAAAGTAATTTAATACTGCTTGCGGCTTTAATTTAATGTTTGGTCCCTGCAATATGGATAAAAATCATTGAAAAAAAATAGCATGAGTTTCCCCGCCACAACTCCCCCCAAGTCATTACAAGACCTAGTGCCGAATGACATGGCACATTAAAAATGAGAATCGGGGGGGCGCTGACGACAGTGACATGTCACATTAAAGAAAGTTGAGAAGCGGGGTGAGGGGGTGTTCTGCTGTCGGAAATGACTCAGCCAGCGAGTTTAGAAGCGGGGTGAGGGGGCAAAAATGACTTCTCACCAGGCGGGGCCTCTAGTAATTTGGGGGGCCCTTTGCAGCTTTGCGGGGCCCTAAGCGGCTTGCGTGAGCCTATAGCGAGGATCGGCCCTGACAAGACCGTTTGGCCATATATACTTTGAACAGCAGTATACAGGCGGTGCAAACAAGATAAGGACTGTAGGTTTCTTAAGTAGAATCAGAACCATGTCATGTCATACTTTGCTCCTGCATATTGCACAATTTCCTAAAGAGACCCTCAACAAACTACATGACACTTGTGCCTGATGAGGCCACTGATGTTCCAGTGGTGGTGGCCCGTGAGACTGTCCATACAGGCTTGGCCCCCCAAAGTGCACGTGCTGTGTGGCAACAATATGTCGATTATTTTAGGGGTGGGGGGCATTACAATGCCAGATCTTGGCTCAATAAATTATTTTTTTGGGAAAGAAAAATTCTAGAAAAAAGGGGGGTTGCCATCCGGGGCCCCCTTTGAACAAATTCGGTGAAGAACTCCTGTTCTTTGAAGGCCTCCATTATTTCTGCAAGTCAAAATGTATAAAAAAAAACTAATGTCAGTCAAGCCTTAGCTTTCTCCCCATATCAAACCCACAAACTCATCCATAGTTACATAGTTAGTCAGGTTGAAAAAAGACACAAGTCCATCCAGTTCAACCACAAAAAATAAAAAAACAAAATAAAAAACACAGTAAAATCCTATACACCCAATTCCATACCCACAGTTGATCCAGAGGCAAAAAACCCCAGCAGAGCATGATCCAATTTGCTACAGCAGGGGAAAAAATTCCTTCCTGATCCCCCGATCCACTGATCATAAAGTCCAAAAATCAAGTTTCGTATTGTCGTACTGCATGATCGTTTTCACAACGTTTTCTACTGACTGCGAACGGCGTTCTCACTCACGCAATATCCCTTTATACACTATTAAATAGCCCACGTGCAGTAACAGCTAATGCGTTTTTGGGCAATTAAATAGCACACGTCCACTAACACTGAGTACTATGTTTAGGTGTAAACTAAACACTATGCAGGCAATACAACACGTTAGAGCACTGCATCTTGCATTCGAGGTTGGAAGGTCAGCCCTGTGACCTAGAAAAAGATATGAGAGCTATAAGAGAACTTCTAAAAACACTCCCTACTAAGACTGATATTTTGCAATTGATAACAGCGGTAGAGCAGTCATGCCAGCAAGCAGTGGACGGCTTAAGAGAGGAGATATGTGAGCTAGGACACAGGGTAGAATCAGTTGAGGATGCAATGACACAGGCAGTCGCAGATATACAGGAGACAGTGAAACATCAAGAAGAGCTCTTAAGTTCCCTCAGGGACCAATTAGACGATCAAGAATATAGGGATCGCAGGCAAAACATTTGTATAAAAGGACTACCAGAAACTTTTTTGGGCCCGGAATTACTCCCAACAGTGCAGGAGATATTTCGTAGAATAATGGGAGAGGAGGCACTGGAAACCATAGAGGTGGATAGAATAAATCGTATCCCATCACATGTTATCCCCAATGCAGAAAGACCAAGAGACATAATATGTAAATTACATAAATTTACGGTGAAAGAATCTATAATGAAAGCTGCTCGCACCAAAAAGGAAATTGTCCATGACGGAACACATATTTCACTGTATCCTGACTTATCATATCGAACTTTAATGCAAAGAAGGAGTGTCAGGCCAGTCTTGGAAGCCTTACGTGCGGTAGAAGTAAAATACCGATGGGGTTTTCCATTCAGTCTTACGGCTTCGCGAAACGGCAAGACAGCAACTCTTCGTACAAAGGATGACCTGCAGTCATTCACAGAAATATTAGAATTACCCCCAACAGATTTTGTGGACTGGAGAAGGAATAACATCGGAAATGATATAAAACGCCCAGAACCATGGAAACGAGTGCCCCCCAGAAAAAAAACCACACAGAAATAAGAGTATAGCGGGAAAGGAAAAGGAGAGACTCATGGATAGTGGGAAGGGGGGCCTTGGTTGTTGTTGGAATACTCTTGGGGAGGGTTGGTAGGGTGGGCTGGTAAAAGGGCTGTGATCTCTCAATTTTTTTTTTTTTTTTAAAGAAAGGGGAAAGAAGGATATTTTTAAACCTCCTTTTTTTAAAAAAACATTTTTTGGTATATATAATACATTTTTGGTAGAAGTGAATGAAATAACATGCAAAGAAAAGTGCACATGGTCACTCAATGCACTGATGACACCTCCTCCCCCACCCCCCTTTTTTTTTTTTGGTAAGGGAGAAAAAAAGGGTAGGGAGGAAGATGTTTTGAAACCTTTTTTTTTTTTTTTTTATATATAATACATTTTTGGTAGAAGTGAATGGAATAACATGCAAGAAAGGGGCACATGGTCACTCAAGGCTCTGATGACACACACTTTTTTTTCTCTTCCTTTTTTGGTAAGGGAGGGAAAAAGGGAAGGAAGATATTTTCAAACCTTCTTTTTCCTCTTTTTTTTTTTTCGGTATATATAATACATTTTCGATAGAAGTGAATGAAAGAATATGCAAGAAAAGGGCACAGGGTCACTTAAGGCACTGATGACACCCACTTTTTTTTTTTCTTATTGGAGGTTGTAATTAATTATTAATGTATCGATACAATTGTCTAGAATGGTAAAGGAAATGTTCTTCAGGATCCCCTAATCGGGAAAAATATTATATAAATGAAGGTATAATGATAGATTGGAGAGGGGGGGAAAAGTACCATTTGAAGTATTGAGGGGGGGAGATTACCAACCCAATACCCACATCGAATGTAAACCAAGGGGAGGAAGACATAAGGGCCCCACCACGAAGTGGGTATGGGATAAAAAGAGGGGGAATAAAAAGAAATGGCCCGGGGGAGGGATAAGGAGGAATGGGGGGTAAAGGGGTGTTTTACCCAGTAGGCCAGGCCCGATCCATGGGTTACGAAACCCTGCAAGAATGCAGGAAGGTGGAGAGGTCGGCGGGGGGGGTGTACCCCTCTGCGGACAACTCTTCCGATTAGGGGGTAACCCAAAGGAGAGTATTGGGTTTAGGGAAGGGAGGGAGGGGGTTGAGGGTATTTTTTTGTCTTTGTTCCTTCTGGGGAAATTTGGTTTCCTCCTTCTTTTTTGTTTTTTTTGTTTTTTTTGTTTTGTGTTTTTTGTGGTTGTTTGTCTATGTTCTCCACCTCCTCTCCCCTCTCTTGGACAGGCAGGGAAACAGAAAAACAGGTATACAGCAGCGAATAGCTGAAGCGTTTTTCCTTTTTTTTTTTCATATAAATAAGGGATGGCAGGCCCATTAAAGGTAATAACATATAACGTTAGAGGCCTAAACTCACCCCAGAAGAGAGGACGTTTGTGGCAGGAGTTAAGTCATTATGCTATAGATGTGGCCTTTCTGCTGGAAACTCATTTTCTGAAAGGGGCTACACCAAATATGCCCCTACACATATTTAACCAGTGGTTCCACGCGCCGTCTCCAATTCAAAGGGCAAGGGGAGTGTCCATAGCATTTAAAAAGACATGCCCAGTTATCGTGATATCTTCACAAATAGACCCCGAGGGTAGGTATATTTTCTTAAAAGCGAAATTGAACGGCTACTGCTATACATTTGCCTCAGTGTATGCCCCAAACACAGGCACGGCTAACTTCCTGATAAAAACCTTGAAATCATTAGAGAAGTATAGAGAAGGATTTCTGATTTTAGGGGGTGACATTAATTTAGTATTAAATCCAAGTATAGACACATCAACCGGCAAAACACCCATATCATTCAAGGCTCTAAAACACATAAAACAGCTTTTACGGACTACCCACTTGGTAGATGGAGTCTTTTATCCCCATGAGGGGATAAAAGACTATAGCTATTATTCAAAAATACACAATATGTACTCTCGTCTTGATCTTTTTTTCGTGGACCAGTTCTACCTAGAAAGGATCAGATCTTGTACGATAGAATCAATAACAATTTCAGATCATGCACCTATCATTATGTCCTTACATCCAGTATCACTGGGCCACTTGGAACGAACTTGGCGGTTAAATGAGACACTGTTAGACGACAGCCGCGTTGTGGAACCATTAAAATCAAAACATATTTTGAAAGGAACGTGTCTGGGGAAACTTCTGAACAGGCTATTTGGGAGGCCCATAAGTCAGTGATCAGGGGGGAATTGATAGCATGGGGGGCAAGGAAAAAAAAAGAAAAACAAAAAGAAATAACAGATCTGCTGGAAGAAATAAATAAGATAGAGATAAAACATAAATCCTCCATGGACCCAGCAGACGCTAAGAGGTTGGAAGAGGCACGAAGTAAACTGACACAGTGTCTAGATCAGAAAACCAGAAATAAATATAGATACTACGCACACCGTTTTTATGAACAGGGAAATAAATGTGGTCGCCTTTTAGCTAGACAACTTAAAAAACAACAAGATTCCAGACATGTTCATAATTTAACTATACAAAATAAAAAAATTGTAGAAACACAGGCAATTGCGGCAGAATTCCATAAATTCTATGAGAATTTATATAATATTCAACAGGAATCGGCAAGCACCACTAATGAATTCCGAGTGGGGGAGATTAGGGAATATATTGCGGACTCAGTGTTACCTTCACTGCCATCTGAAGCTACGGAGATGATAAACAGGCCGATCACAGTAGAAGAAGTGCATGGAGTAATAGCAAATTTGACAATAGGAAAAAGCCCAGGGCCAGATGGCTTTACGAATTTATATTATAAAACATTTTCTGAAAACCTGGGTGCCCCAATATGTGATTACTTCAATTCGATTAACATTCTGAATCCACTTGCTCCAGAAGCACTATTGGCACACATTACAGTCCTCCCAAAACCAGGAAAAGATCCCCAACATTGTGCTAATTATAGACCAATTTCTCTGTTAAATTCTGATAAGAAGTTATTATCAAAAATTGTGGCACTTAGACTACAGGATCATTTAGTGAAGCTAGTTCACCCTGATCAAACAGGCTATATGAAGGGCCGTGAAGCTAGAGACAACACCATAAGAGCATTAAATGTCCTCCATTGGATGCAACACGGTTCGGACAAAGCCCCCAGAATAATATTATCTATGGATGCCGAAAAAGCTTTCGACAGGGTTAGCTGGATGTTTATAACTGAGGTTCTGAGGTAGATGAAAGAGGGAGAGCATGTGATGGGTTGGGTGCTGGCGTTGTACGTGTCCCCGAGAGCAAGAGTAAAGGTGAATGGCACTTTGTCAGACTATTTCCAAATATACAATGGTACGAGACAAGGGTGTCCCTTGTCTCCCTTATTATTTGCAATGATATTGGAACCCTTTCTCTGCAAAATAAGAAGAAATAACGGAATACAGGGAACGTGTATTGGGCCGGATGAACATAAGGTCTCGGCATATGCCGATGACCTGTTGTTCTATCTATCCACACCACAGACTTCATTACCTGCCTTGATGGAAGAAGTATCTAGGTTTGGGACCCTATCCAATTTTAAAATTAATTTTGAGAAGTCTATATTATTTCCTAGCCATGTATCTTTAAGTATGGCGAACACTCTACAAGAAGCATATCGCTTCATATGGAATAAAAAATCACTAGTGTACTTAGGGACGCATATAACGCCTGACCCTAAACTTTTATACGACCTGAATTATGGTACCTTAATGAAAGGGGTAAGGCCCCGTACACACGGCCGAGGAACTCGACGTGCCAAACACGTCGAGTTCCTCGTCGAGTTCAGGGATGAAGCCGCCGAGGAGCTCGGCGGGCCGCCTTCTCCCATAGAACAACAAGAAAATAGAGAACATGTTCTCTATTTTCTCGACGAGTTCCTCGGCGGCTCCATCGGGCCAAAAGTGTACAGACGACAGAGTTTCTCGGCAGAATCCGGCTCTGACCGAGTTTCTCGCCGAATTCTGCCGAGAAACTCTGTCGTGTGTACGAGGCCTAAGAGAGGATCTTCAGAAATGGAAGGGGCAGTTTTTAACTTGGTTTGGAAGGGTGAACGCAATAAAAATGAACATACTACCTAAAATAATTTATGTCTTACATACAGTGCCAATTCACCTCCCACAGAGTTTTTTTAAGGGCATACGGAAGGCTTTTGTATGGAACGATAAATGCCCCAGATTAGCCTATGAAATTTTGTGTAGAGAAAAGTCAGAGGGCGGAGTGGGGCTGCCAGATGTAATATCATATTATAGGGCAATGGCACTAGTACGTATACTAAATTGGAATCACGATCAATCAACTAAAACATGGGTAAAATTAGAGCAAACAATGGCAGGAAGGAACCTAGCAGGAGCTCCTTGGATACCAAAGACAGAAAGAGGGCTCTCAAAATGGATGTCACCATTAACTAATAATACACTAAGGATATGGGATAAAATAAATCAATCAGAAGATTATGCCCCTGGGATATCCCCCTTGGCTCCCCTAGAGGGATTCCCGTGGTTCCCCCCAGGCGAGGAAGTAGGATCAATGAAGGCCTGGGAGAGGGATACCACATGCGGCAAATTTGCCCCATGTGGAACCCTGACCCCCTTACCTGAATTGAGACGGAGCTTGGGAATAGCCGCAATGGTGGAGTGGAGGTATCATCAATTAGGGTGCTTCTTTCAAAAATGGAAGACCAGGATAAGGCCTCTTAATTCGCTTACTATATTTGAAACCAGATGTGTAAAGATTGGGAGGGCCAAACACTTACTGTCTCAAATGTATAGATTAATCCTAGGGACATGGAGAAAAACAACACCTTACTATATTAGAGACTGGGAAGGAGAGCTAAATCACAGGTTTACCACGCAACAAATTAAAAAACTTATTGACTCCACACACTATACATCTGTAAGCTCACAGATTCAGGAGATGTCCTATAAATTTCTATCTAGGTGGTATAGAACCCCAGTAAGATTGGCACAGATGTATAGGCTTGCGGACAATAGGTGTTGGAGGGGATGTGGACAAGAGGGTACCCTACTCCACCTGTGGTGGTCATGCCCAAAGATCAGAGGATATTGGCAAGAGATTGCCCCTTGGGTTGGAAGGCTATCTCCCGAGGAAATAGAACTGACACCTTTAAACTTCCTATTCCACGGGTTAGCGAGGTCCATGGGATCATATAAGGAGAGTATTACGCCTCATTTATTAAATGCGGCAAAATTATTAATACCTAGATTATGGAAACAGGATAAAAGGCCAACTATTCTTGAATGGAAGAGAGAAGTGAATTTAATTATGGAGGCAGAAAGATGGATTTCCAGGGTTAAAGATAGAAATGAAAAGTTTAGAGTAATATGGTCAGAATGGGAAAAATGCTCGCTAGAGATTGAATAATTTAAGGAGCTGTAGGAAAACGTAAGTGGATAGCCTGTGGGGGGGGGGGGGGGGGGAGGTGGAGAATAACTTGTTTGTCTTTTTTTATTTTTTCTTCGTATTTATTTATTTATTTATTTTTAGCTCTCAATATGAAATCCCGTGCGGCACTGCTCCTAACCCCCACCTGCACAGGTTTAAGAGAGGGTGGGCACAGAGGGTGGGATTGGGATATACTACATAATAAGGGGTCCTTTTTTTTGTTTGTTTGTTATTATATACATTTACTTATTTTCTTTCGGGGTTGGTGTGTGGAATAGGGAAGGGAGAAAGGGTGAGATAAAAAAGCGGGGGGGGGGGGGGGTTAAGTCATTAGTGAGGCTGGGGGGGGGATAATTTTTCTCCCCTTTTTCTTTTATTTATTTGTTTTTTTTTCTTTTTCTCCTTTTTTTTTCTCTCTTTATTTCCCCCGGGGGGGGGGGGGGGTATGGGCTACAGATAAGGATGTTTATTGTACAAGGGTGTGATATAATGTAATATATTGTTAAATGGAAATGTTGAAAAACTAATAAAAACATTTTTGATAATAAAAAGAGCACTGCATCTAGCACAATCTACTGACTAACAATAGGAATAGCTGATCTAGCTAAGCTATACAGTGTATAAATATATGTACAACGCTAGGATGTATATATATCCTCTACACACTGTAAATTTACCTAAACTGACTAGTCTTTCTGCTCTATCTATCTATCTATCTGGTAGAAAAGACACTGTTAGCTAGATTCAGGTAGCCCCGCGCAACTTTAAGGCGGTGTAGCGTATCGTATTTACGCTACGCCGCTTTAAGTCAGAGAGGCAAGTACTGTATTCTCAAAGTACTTGCCTCCTAACTTACGGTGGCGTAGCGTAAATGCGGCGGGCACAAGCGCGCCTAATTCAAAATAGGCTGAGTGGGCGTGTTTTATGATAATTTGCTTTGACCTGACGTGATTGACGTTTTTTTGGAACGGCGCATGGGCCGTCCGCCTACATTTCCCAGTGTGCATTGTGGCTAAGTACACCGCACGGTCCTATTGATTTCGACGTGGACGTAAATGACGTAAATCCCTATTCACGGACGACTTACGCAAACAACGTAAAATTTTCGCATTTCGAAGCGGGAACGGCAGCCATACTTTAACATTGGCTACGCCACCTAGGGGGCATGTTTATCTTTAGGCGGCCTATCTCTTACGGAAACGGTGTATCTGTACTGCGTCGGCCGGGTGTACGTTCGTGAATAGGTGTATCTAGTGACTTACATATTCTTCGCCGACAGCAATGGAAGTGCCACCTAGCGGCCAGCCTAAATATTGCACCCTAAGATAGGACGGCACAAGCCATCGTATCTTAGATAGGTTTAAGTGTATCTCTGTTTAAGAATACACTTAAACTTAGGTCGGCGCAGATTGGCTTTGGCCAATTGTGGTTCTTCGTTTTTTGCACCTTGTGATTGGCCAAGCATGCAGGGTCATGGTGCATGCTTGGCCAATCATCAGCGCGCAACGCCGCAGTGAATTATGGGTCGACGCGCCTCACTCGAATTTGGCGCGAACGACCCGTTTTGTTCGAAATTCGGCGAGCGTACGAACAGACGATGTTCGAGTCGAACATACGTTCGACTCGAACACAAAGCTCATCCCTAGTCAAAAGTGTCCGATGTGTCCGCCATAATGTCGCAGTCATGAAAAAAACCCGCTGATCGCCGCCATTTTTTTTATTAGTTTTTCAACATTTCCATTTAACAATATATTACATTATATCACACCCTTGTACAATAAACATCCTTATCTGTAGCCCATACCCCCCCCCCCGGGGGAAATAAAGAGAGAAAAAAAAAAGGAGAAAAAGAAAAAAAAACAAATAAATAAAAGAAAAAGGGGAGAAAAATTACCCCCCCCAGCCTCACTTATTCCCTGTGGCTCTCTCCCCCCTCCAAACACCAAACAGAAAATAAAATAAATAAATAAATAAATAAAAAAAGTGATCCCTTAGATATGAGGCTTCTAAAAAGCCATTCTATAGCTTATCGCTCATTATTCCTTGTTACCCCCTCCCCTAAAAACATTTTTACCAAGTGTTTGAAATCTGAGGCCTCTGTCAGGCCATAAAGCCACTAATGACTTAACCCCCCCCCCCCTGCTTTTTTATCTCACCCTTTCTCCCTTCCCTATTCCACACACCAACCCCGAAAGAAAATAAGTAAATGTATATAATAACAAACAAACAAAAAAAAAGGACCCCTTATTATGTAGTATATCCCAATCCCACCCTCTGTGCCCACCCTCTCTTAAACCTGTGCAGGTGGGGGTTAGGAGCAGTGCCGCACGGGATTTCATATTGAGAGCTAAAAATAAATAAATAAATAAATACGAAGAAAAAATAAAAAAAGACAAACAAGTTATTCTCCACCTCCCCCCCCCCCCCCCCACAGGCTATCCACTTACGTTTACCTACAGCTCCTTAAATTATTCAATCTCTAGCGAGCATTTTTCCCATTCTGACCATATTACTCTAAACTTTTCATTTCTATCTTTAACCCTGGAAATCCATCTTTCTGCCTCCATAATTAAATTCACTTCTCTCTTCCATTCAAGAATAGTTGGCCTTTTATCCTGTTTCCATAATCTAGGTATTAATAATTTTGCCGCATTTAATAAATGAGGCGTAATACTCTCCTTATATGATCCCATGGACCTCGCTAACCCGTGGAATAGGAAGTTTAAAGGTGTCAGTTCTATTTCCTCGGGAGATAGCCTTCCAACCCAAGGGGCAATCTCTTGCCAATATCCTCTGATCTTTGGGCATGACCACCACAGGTGGAGTAGGGTACCCTCTTGTCCACATCCCCTCCAACACCTATTGTCCGCAAGCCTATACATCTGTGCCAATCTTACTGGGTAAAAAAAACAATTATTAATAAAAATGCCATAAAACTATCCCCTGTTTTGTACACGCTATAAATTTTGCGCAAACCAATCGATAAACGCTTATTGCGATTTTTTTTACCAAAATTAAGTAGAAGAGTACGTATCAGCCTAAACTGAGGAAAACATATTTTTTTTATATCTTTTTTGGGGATATTTATTATAGCAAAAAGTAAAAAATATATATTTTTTCAAAATTGTCGCTCTATTTTTGTTTAAAGCGCATTAAATTAAAACCGCAGAGGTGATCAAATACCACCAAAAGAAATCTCTATTTGTGGGGAAAAAAGGATGCCAATTTTGTTTGGGAGCCACATCGCACGACCGCGCAATTGTCAGTTAAAGCCACGCAGTCCCGAATCGCAAAAAGTGCTCTGGTCTTTGACCAGCAATATGGTCCGGGGGGTAAGTGGTTAAGCGGGTAGGCAGGCGATTCACTTAACTGCAGCGTTTTCAGTATATATATATATACATCCAGGCTTAGTATATACGTGTGTATGTGTAGCGCTCATCCCCGAAGGAGCCGCTGGTTATAGATTGGGTCTACTTCTCTAACCTATCCACCCTTCTAATAGGCTCGAACCCTTCCTTGGCACACCAGACAAATGCAATTGTATTGTGGGTCCCCTGCTTGGCTGGGACCACAATAACGCACACATGAAATATACAATGATAATGCAGTACTGTTGTTACCTTCTTCAACTTGTGGCTTCCAGGAGTAAACAAGTAAACTTGTCAGTTAAAGCGACGCAGTGCCGAATCGCAAAAAGGGGCAAGGTCCTTAACCTGCATATTGGTCCGGGTCTTAACCGGTTAAACTGGAAGTAACGCACACAGAACTATATGGCATTAAACTGGCAGTAATGCGCAAAGAACTATATGGCGTTAAACTGGCAGTAACACGCACAGAACTATATGGCGTTAAACTGGCAGTAATGCAATCAAATAGACGGTGTTCAACCATCACTACACTGACGCTATCTGAACTGTCCATACTCTAGCTATACACTAATGTCAAGATTACTGACATGGTCTCACTACAGTGAAACTATCTGAGCTGTCCCTACTCTAGCTGCACACTATGCAAAGCTGAATGATGGTCCTCCTTACTACACTTATTCTATCCCTAGACTGACACTAAACTAATAGGCCCAGATTCACAGAGTGTGGGCGCACATTACGCCGCCGTAGCGCAAACGTCGTACTCCATGCCAACGTAGCGCGGAGAGGCAAGCATTGCATTCAGCATGCTATTGCTTCCAACGCTACGTCAGCATGGCGTAGGTTTCGAGGGCGCACGCCGGCGTAGGTGGAAGTGGGCGTGACCCCATGCAAATGATGGGGCGAGCGCCGGACAGGTACGCCGGCGTGGCGCAGTGGTTTACGCTGGCGTATCACGAACAGCGCATGCGCCGTGACGTAGACGCATGCACAGCACCCCTCTGCGCCTGCTCACAACCACGCCGGCATAACCGCCTAAAATACGCCGGCCCACCACATACGCCGAGAACATAAGTACGCCTAGCTAGACGCACGTCCAGCGCAAAAGTACGACAGCTTGTGTTCCCTGGTGCAGACGTGCTTTTGTAATCTGAGCCAACATGTCAGAGAGTGACATAGAAAAAGAGAAGAGGAAGAAGAACTTCTCTGTGGATGAGAGGGCGATCCTGACCTTGGCCATTGCAAGATATGACACCTACCTCCATGGCGCACAGAGCGGGAGGACCAGCAAGGCCAGGAAGTTGGAGATCCTTCAGAAGGTGACCCTGGAGCTAAACACGCTCGACCATGAAACCAGGACCTGGAAGGAGGTCCAAAAAAATAAACGACATGCGTCGGCGTGTCAGAGAGAAGCTGGCCAAGATGAAAAAGAACCTCAGGGCCACAGGAGGCGGATCAGCTATGACTGTAAAGCTGACAGCTGAAGAGGAGGTTATAGCCAGCTGCCTGGAGCAGGAGCAGGTGGAGGGCCTGGAGGGATTTGACTCCAGAGAACAGGACTTGAGGAGAGGTAAGTGTGTTTTATCCCCCATCCGGTGTGGAGCATGTGAGGGGGTGCAAGGGACATGTGACAAGTGTGTGGGTCCACCAACATGTGAATGCTCTGTGTCATCCACAGATGTGCTGGAGGGAGCTGGGCCATCTTCTGCCTCTGGACGACCCACGCCATCCAAGGAACATCTTCCTCAGTCTGACCCCCTGGGAAGCCACAAAGAAACGGTGGAGGGGAGTGCCCACACATGTTCTCTTGAGGTCATTGTGGAGGAGCAGGTGGACATACAACAGGAGGAATGCCTGTACCTCGATGAGGATACCATCTGTGCCGGACCCTCCGAGCCGGTGTACCTCCTAACGACCTCGACGCCCATCAGGGGAACCCCTGAGGTCTACCCCGGCCAGAGGAATGTCTTCAAGGGCTACCCGAGCCAGAGGAATGCCTTCAAGGGCTACCCCGGCCAGAGGAACCCCCCCGAGGGCCACCCCGTCCAGACGGACACAACCGTCTACATATCCCCGGAAGGCTCTGAGCAAGACCAGGGGTGTAGTCGGATCCATCCAAAAAAGGCTGGAGAGGGAACAGGCACGCCAGACACGCCACATGGAAGACATTGCCAGCGACCTCCACCGTGTGGCTGACAGCCTGGCCTCCTTTGTCGGGTCCTCGGCGAAGACACAGGCTGAGTGCACAGTGGCTGTGCAGGACACCGCAGCCACAATGCAGCAGTGCCTCAACCATCAGGCTGAACATACCATGGTCATCTCTGACTGCCTGCAGGAGGTGAATGCCAATTGTGCTGCCATGGCCACATGCCTCTGTGACCAGTCACAGACCCTGGATGCCATGCATCAACACATGGTAGCAGGGGGTCCTTCAACATCTGGGGACCAGGGATCGGACATGCAGGCGACCCAGGAGTGTCACACCACGGCTATTGGGGAGCTGCAGGCAACAGCAGCAGGGATCGTGGCTGGGTTAGGAGCCTGGGCGTGATAGTGCAGGCCAACACTGCCGCCATCCAGTATGAGGGTCGCCAGAACAGGCGCCTGCAGCGCCAGCACAATGCCAGGCAGAGGCACTTGCAGACTGAGACAAATGGCGTGCTGACCCGCATTGCCATTGCCTTGGAGGGGATGCAGGCAACATCTGCAACCAGCTCCAGAACCCACCCGAGTCGTCG
Source organism: Rana temporaria (assembly GCF_905171775.1). Taxonomy (NCBI): domain Eukaryota; kingdom Metazoa; phylum Chordata; class Amphibia; order Anura; family Ranidae; genus Rana; species Rana temporaria. Next base: position 102,181,939 of record NC_053494.1, on the reverse strand, counting down.
CCACGACAACTGCGGAGCAGAACCCTGGGCATGAGGCCTGGACCACGAGAGGGCAAATGACTGTCCTGAGGACAAAGATACAGCTCAGAGTCTGTTTTTTTTTATTTGGGTGACGTGCACATAGGCATGTGCCGTGCACCTGTAAGGGCTTGCCATGTCGGACAATGGCATGATCCCAATTTTTTTTCTATTTTCATGGATGTCACAGCACCATCACGGTCAGGAGTGCAGAAGTGGCGATGGTGACTATACACCGGTTTGCAGGGGCAGGGTTTGCCCGGTGATGTCATTGCGACCGTGTGACTGGTGTGTGAGTGTGTGTGGCTAATGTGTCCAGACAGGCACAAGGACATTTCTGCCAGCAAGGCGTGTCAACTGGCAGGGGTCACCTTGGATCGTCGGGGAGAGGTTATCCCCACGACCGTGTGGATGTGGTATGAATGTACAGCAACATCATTGGGGCCTTGGCGTGGCGTTGCTGCTCCCAAGTCCCGCGCGGTGGACTTGGACTAAACCAATGTGAGGTGGATGTGGTGTGTGAGCTAGGGACCACAGTGGTGTGCATGCGTGCATTGTCCGTGTGCCATGATGAATGTGTGTGTTTAACGTGCAAAGATGCGTTCCACGAGGCAACTCCTGACTGCTGTTCCTTCAGCAGATGGGGTAGGGGGGGACTGTGTGGTTCGGGGGTCAGGTCATCACATATGTCAATCTCCAGGCCCTTTCTCATGGCGTAGTTGTGCAGCACACAACATGCACTGATGATCTGGCACACAAAGTTTAGGGAATACAACAGGGCCCCCCCGGACTTATCCAGGCATTGGAAACGGGACTTCAGGATGCCAAATGTGCGCTCCACCACTGCACAGGTGCGTATGTGTGCAGCATTGTATCTTCTCTCGCCTTTGGTTTGGGGATTCTGGTATGGAGTCAGGAGATGGGGCCCAAGTGCATATGCCGAGTCACCTGGAAGGAAAAAGACAGGAGGATGTTAGTCGTCCATGTGCCCCTCGTGATGTCTGCATCATGGGGTAGGACAGTCATGCCTGACTCCCATGTCACTCACCAACCAGCCAGCTGTCCCTGTACACGTTGTGTTCGAATTCCATTGGGATGTTGCTTTGACGGTATATGTAGCTGTCATGGCTGGCCCCGGGGTGTTTGGCACAGACGTGCCATATGAGGCATTGGGCATCGGCTATAACCTGTACGTTGATGGAATGCCACTGCTTACGATTGCGGTATATGTGCTCTGTGGCAAGGGGGGTCGTAGTGCCACATGTGTGCAATCAATGGCCCCGACGGTGCGTGGGAATCCGGCAATGCTGTAGAAATCCTGCATTGCCTTCTGCCGCAGGTGCTCATGGGTGGGTTTGATGATGTGGTGGGACATGCATGTGAGGATTGCGTGGACAACCTGGTGCACGCATCTGCTCATGGTGGATTGTGACATCCCAGACACGACTCCACTTGTACTTTGGAAAGATCCACTGGCGAGGAAATGGAGTGTTGCCAGTACCTTGACCAGTGACTGCACTGCATGTGAGCGTCCTGTCTGGCTGGTGATTTCATCATGCAGGGCTGTGGCTAATTCCAGGATGGCATCAGGACTGAATCTGAAGATGCGATACACCTCCGAATTCCCCCATGCCAAAGACGTTCATGCAGGGTTTGGTATATCCTCTCCTGTGCCCTCCTCCGTGCCTGTTGACGCAGTAGTGCTATGACCATGGCTGCCCCTGGCATGTTGGCATACGGATGTGTTGTCCTGCAAGTGTGGTTGCTCAGCTCGTCCGTAACGGTGCTGCTGCAGCTGCTCTCCAGCTGACCTGTGCACGTCTGTTGCCAGGTTGCATCTCATTTATGGGCAATAACTTTATGCCGGACGTACAACTTACGCTCACTTCGCGTTGCATGCGCCGGGCGCACGCACGTTCAGGAACCGCCGTATTACCCTCATTTGCATGTTTGAATGGCTAATCAATGGGAGCAGCACCGTGCGTCCAGCCCATATGTGCGCCCACGCTATGCCGGCGTGTGCAAGACACGCCGGCGGGGTGTAGCCTGTTTTTAGGTGCATATTGGTTTGTGGGTCTGGCGCACACATACGCCGGTGCATATTTGCACTTACGTCGGCGTAACGTGATTTACGTCAGCGTAACTGCTTTGTGAATCTGGGCCATATTCTACACTGAAAATTTAAGCAAAATAGCACAGTATAGCACACTAACTAATTAATAGCACTGAACAGAGCCCTGTTCTATCTCTCTCCACGCCAAAATTACATTGAAAATGGCTGCCATTGAAAGAATACTTTTATACTGTGGGGTGGGAATGAGCCATGATTGGATATAGTCATGATGACAGTGTCCAATCATAACTCTGACAGTGCTCTGTGCCCTGATTGGCTGAAGCTTTCACTGCTTCAGCCAATCAGGGTTTGCAATGCACGGTTCAGCGCCACAATGACCTGTGGTCGGTTCGGGGGGGGGTGAACAAACGGTGGAACGACCCGTTTGTTTGGCTGTTTACCGAACAATGAACGTTCGGCCCAAACCTATGCTCGGGCCGAATCGTTCGCCCATCCCTACTTAAGAACAATTTATACTAGTCAGACTATTTGATTCTTCTCATTCAGCCGTGTGCGCAGTCGAGCTGGGCAGTGCCATTGAGACATGTACATGTCCATAAAACCAAAGTAGTCAAGAAAGAATATTTATCAAGGAGAGGGCCTTTTCAGGCAAGTTCCATGTCCACAATTGATAGAACTTTAATCATTAAAATGAAATGCAATAACAAAACAGAACTGTAAAGTCCTCTGAAAATAAAATTTTACTAAAAAGTACCAGAAAAATCCCACAAGGTTCACAATGTAATGAAAAGATACCCTTGGCAATGTATTAATTCTGAGTGGGCAGGAAAGGGAGGGCAGCTAGTGTGCACCAACTCCCTTACCATATAAAGGATACATACCTCTCAAATTTTTGAAATGGGAATGAGGGACCTATCAGCAAATGTATGCAGGCATAGGACACACCTCCTTGCCATGCCCCCTTAAAGGAGAATTGTACAAAAAAACAAGATTGGTTAAACCCACAAGTGCTATTTTTAGCACTACTATTCCTTTATATTGGCTTTTGGAATTTACAAATGCAGCAATTTAGAAATCAGATGAAAGGTTTAGTGCTGGAAAACATTTTTTGATAGATAAAAAGTTAATTTTATATACATCTTTATAGATCAGACCCAAATGAGGGACAAATGAGGAGGAATGAGGAACATGAAGGACAGAGGGACATTGCTCCAAATCAGGGACAGTCCCTCGAAATCAGGGACAGTTGGGAGGTATGAGGATATGAGGGTTTTCAGGAGGGAATTATTGAAATTTGTAAGCCAATTTTAGGATAGAGGGGAGGGGTATTGTGAAATTCCCACTTACCTATAAAAAGGAGTACAAGGAACATAAGTACCCCTTATGAAGCTGTTCCATATAAAGAAACAGACACATTTAATTAATCTGTTAGAATAATGTCATTCAGGGAAAATTACAATGTTTATCAATGTAAGAAAGCACATCTTCATGACATTCTGGTACACTCTAATTTTTCAACAATACATCACTGATAACTGACACATTCCCACAGAAATCTAAACACACAAGGCACATCTACATCAATTGGGTTATTATTCTACTAATTGGGTTAAATAGAACACAGATTTTAACACAGATGTGTTAAGAGATGAAATAGAGTTGCTAATCACTTGCAAGACCAATCTTGTGATCGGAAAGTTATCTGGCAAATTCTAAACCAATGTCAGAGCCTGTTTTACCCAACCAATAAGCGGACAATTTTTTTTGAAAGTGCATTAGCCCTCATTCTTTGCAGTAACCAATGAGAATCATCTGTCATGGTAAAAAATGTACTAATGTTCGACACATGATACTGTGCAATTGGTGCAAATTTTAGTTTAATATTAATAAAGTTTTATAGGCATCTTCCTAACCAGTAGAACATTTTGTAAATCAACAGATAGTGGGAAAGTAAAAGAAACATGAAAGAAAAGGTTAGTATGTAACACTGACACTGTACTATCGACAGCTATACATACAATAATGTTACTATGCAACAGAATAGGGGGCAGGTCCTTGCCACATTAGGTAATATATGGTAAGAGATTTCTTGTACTTCTGGATGGGTTTCTCTACCAGGTGGATTAAGCAGGCTGCTGGGTTCTCTTTCAGGTCAACAGAAGTCAAATGTTTAATTGTTGTCATCACCTCCTCCCAAAAAGACCTTAATCTGGCACAGGACCAAAAAATATGAGACATCATGACTACCTCTACAATGCATCACCAGCATGTGTCAGGGACTGTGCTTCTCATTTTATGGAGTACATCAGGTACTCTATACCCTCTAGAGAGTATTTTGTACCTGAATTCTTGAGACTAGTTCACTAAGAATGACTTGTGGGCCAAGAGGAAGATTTTTTCAATTTGTTGAGACATAAGCTGAATATTCAAATCTGCTTCCCATTGGTAGACAAATGCCAGGAACGGGTCATCAGAGGGGGCCACCATGTTCTTATATAGCAAAGACGTATGTATAGAGGGTTCCCCTGTCCTGCACAAAGATTCAAAAGGTGTACGTATACTAGGGATGTAATGGGGTTTCTGGAAAGTCTGTAAATAATGTCGAAGTTGGATAGTGCTCCATAATCCAGATGAGGTATTAGCATTTCACTGATGTACATACAGTATTAACATTTTAACAATTACGATGGGCTTTTCATATTTTTATCAATAGGTCACTGCTTAATATGTGTGTAATTATGTGCTGCGTCTTTTGAGAAATAATTTTTGCATCTGTTGTTGAAGCTGTTGCATCAGTCTGGTAGTAAAAAAAGGCCTGTGTTTCAAATGTATTAAAGGGGAAAGTAAATGTATTACATTTTCTGCTTTTTTCCAAGTGTATATTAAAGATGAAAAATAATGACTTGTATAGCACTACACATGTGAACTGAATCACCTCTAGGCACTTTTTGCAGCCAGTGTCTTTCTGGCTGGTGCAGTAATTTCCCCCCTAGGATCTCGACACACTTGGTACACACAGTCGTACACACATATACTGTGCCAATTTTGACAGGACCCAATTAACCTACCAGCATGTCTTTGGCGTGTGGGAGGAAACTGGAGTAAACCCACGCAGACACAGGGAGAGCATGCAAACTCCAGGCATATGGTGTCGTGGTCGGGATATAGAGAGCTGAGCCCCTATCTGGTCACCTAGCAGCAGCAATACTGTATAACCTTCTCTGTTGACATGCCGATTGGGATGCCATCCAGGTGATGCACCCAGTCAGATCTAATAAACACAGTATTTATTAGATACAAGAGTACAACCACATACATATCTACAGTGTGTGTGAATATATATATGTGTGTGCCTGTGTGTGTGTGTAAATATATATATGTGTGTGTGTGTGTGTAAATATACACATATATATATATATATATATATATATATATATATATATATATATATATATATATATGGAAAAAATTGTGGGAGCAACTGCGCTAATACATATAGAAATGAACAAACTAATGCTTTTTGTAAACAAAATCTATGTAAATAAAGCTGCACCTTCCTGTAAATATTGTACAGTAATAACATAAAATGGAAAAAACAAGATGCGCTATATAAAACGAAAAAAAAAACTTTTTTCTAAATAATCATGACATAGATCAATGTCCATATATGATCTAAAAACAAAAAGAAAGTCCAGATCCCCAGTGAAGTGAAGGAAACAGAAAAATTAGTCCATAAGTGCTTGATCTAAAGCTGTAGTGACGATCCAATGAATAGCAAAAACCTCCACCATAAGTCAAGATGTCTGCTTACCAGATGACCAGCGGTCTCTTAATTAAAAGAAGACCAAAGTAGGCGTGTAGATAAACACTATGGCAGTTGGATTGTAGAAAAACTGTATAACAAGTACACCTCCGTCTCAAGCCAATCGATGGAAAATTGGGGTCCCGATGATCATGAAAGACACATAAGGGCCACAATAGTGTAGTAACGTAGGTAACATTTATTAAAAAGAAGAAAAAAACGCACTTACATATAAACGGTAAAATTTAGGCATGTCAAAATTTGGAGCTCCGGCCGGAAGCCAACCAAATAGACCCGTCCAGGTAGGTAGGGAAAGGTGCAGTCAACGGGGGGTGATCCGATACGACACTCGTTCCGCCCGACCGGTTTCGCGAAAACTCGCTTCCTCATAGGGCACGGGTAACATACCGAATCACCCCCCTTAAATAACACAAAAAATTAAAATGACCACTGGGCGTCATCATACTCACGTGAACGCGCATGCGCGCGCACCGGAAACAATCCAGGTCAGACCAAGTCTGACTCTAGTGTGTCCTAAACGCCAGTGCGCATGCGCCCGCGCCCAGCGGAGCCCAGGGTCGCAAAAACACGGGGAAATACCCGATCCGGATAAGCAGGCATCAGATCCAGAGGTCTGAAGCCGGATACCACAAAAACGGGACCCGTGATAGGAGTATGCCCGGCCCCAAGACCGCACCGTGACGATCGGGGTGACCTCCGCATCACGTGACCAGAACGTCGACGTCACACGTCGGCGTGCAGCCGCAGTGACCCCGAGCCACCAGGAAGCACGGCACGGACCAGAAACCAAAGGACCAGGCCTCGTTATGAATTACAAGCTCCGCCTCCCTGACGCACTGATTGGTCAGAGAAGCCAAGCCTCGTTCTGGGTGTGGTGAAAATGCCGTATAGTCACAATAGCATCCCCAGGAAACAAATAGGGAGAATAAATGCATGGATCCGCGGAGCACATTAATACTCTAGCGGACCAAAATTATAGCTATATAACTGACACAGCTATACACCACAAGACCCAAACGGATAAAAAATGTAACAAAATTAATAAAAACATTAGTAATGTTTAAAAAGTGCTGACATATTTCAAACATATATTAACCCTCACTGGCATGACCAGCATGCATACAGCGAAAGTTCAACACTATTACCTAGCCCATACAGTAAAAATATATATATATAAAATATACTTCTTATAATATTATAAGCACAAAAATATAAAATTACATCAAACTGTGACTAAAAAAAATAAATACAGTTTACTACATTCACTGAATTAATCAAAACAGCTGGGCACTGCAGATGGAACTGAAGGACCTACTAAACACAATGGCTCTAGATCGCATATTCCCAAAAAATCTCTCCAGATTAGGCACATATGGATACGATAGAAAAAAAAAAATTTTAAAAAATTTTTCTTTCATGAATTATTAATGAAAGCATTAATATCCATATCAATATTAAGCCCAAAAGGCGTATAGGTTTTGACCCGGTGAATCCAGGCCATTTCCTGTCTCGAAATCTCACGGACTAGGTTACTGCCTCTCCAGTGCGGACGATATTTATCGATTCCGATGAACAAAATATTGGATGGATCTCTATTGTGCTTTAAGTCAAAATGTCTAGAGACAGAATGCTTGTCAAAACCACTTCTGATTTTGGCAATGTGCTCATTGAGCCTAACTGACAGGGCCCTCTTAGTGCGGCCAATGTACTGAAGGCCACAAGGGCACTGGATAAGGTATATCACACCTTTCGTCGAACAGGTTATGAAAGGTTCAACTTCAAATATTTGTTGGGTGGCTGTGGACTGGAAAGAACAAATTTTCCTCTCCCTGCATCTATTCAGGGTACAGACCTGGCAACGTTTACATCTGTAATATCCTGTGAGGTTCTCAAGGAAAGTCCTTGATGCCTTCGGAGGGTCATGTACACTAGGAGCAATACGACTCCCAATTGTATATGCACCCCTGAACACCACACTAGGCCTCACTGGGAGAATTGGAGCCAACACCTGGTCAGTAGTGAGAATATGCCAGTGTTTCTGGATTAATTTCTTAACACTAAAGTGCTGTGCAGAAAATGTTGTAATGAAGGGTAGAGAGAATCTATCACCTTGATCTCCCTTGATTTTGTCTACAAGGAGTGATGCTCTGTCAATGCTCCTAACCTTCTCCATTGATTGGAGTAGACTGTTACCATCATATCCCTTCTCCTCGAATCTTTTGGAAAGAATCGAGGCCTGTCTCTCGAACGTCAGGGGATTGGTGCAGTTTTGTTTAATGCGCATAAACTGTCCCAAAGGAACAGATTTTAACCAAGTTGGTAAATGGCAACTGTCTAGAGGTATATAGGCATTGCGATCAGTCGGTTTGAAAAAAGTAGACGTAACAAATCTGCCATCCTCAATAGTAATCTGGAGGTCCAGAAAGTGAATGGAGTGTTGACTAGTCTCAAAATTAAATTTAATTCCCCTAGTGTTCTGATTCAACTCAGCCATAAAGCTGAGGAGATCAGCCTCACTACCATCCCAGAGGAGGAGGACATCGTCGATATACCTCGACCAGAGTAGAATCTCGGGTCTGCGGTGATCATCAACGACGTCCTCCTCCCACTTGGCCATGAAGAGGTTGGCCAGGCTGGGGGCATATTTAGCCCCCATGGCCACACCCCTATCCTGGCGGTAAAACATGTTATCAAACATGAAATAATTATGGGAGGCCGCGTAAGTTAGCAAGACCATAATAAAACCTATTTGAGCTTGTGCAAGGTCAGACTGTCTAGCTAAGTACATCTGCACCGCCTCGAACCCCAAATGATGGGGAATAATAGTGTACAAGGAGGTCACATCTGCTGTGACCATCCATATACCAGTCTTGGGGAAAATACTAGCGAGTGTATTAATAACCTGCTTCGTATCCTTAATATACGAAGGAATCTTTTGTACGAGTGGCTGTAGAAAAGAGTCTATATACTTGCCCACCCGGGACGTGATAGAATCAATACCACTGACGATAGGTCGTCCCGGGGGGCAAGTCAAGCTCTTATGGATCTTAGGTAGGTAATAGATCACAGGTGTCCGTGGGGCGCTGGGCACCAAATAAAGGGCCTCCTTGTTAGTCAAGATGCCACTTTGGAGGCCCTGTTTGACCAAAACCTCTAGTTCCTTTTTGTATCCACTTATTGGATCCCTAGCAAGAGGGGTATAAGTGTCAACATCATCAACGAGCCTATGCAGTTCTTTAAAGTAGTCACACTGGTCTAGAACAACTATACCGCCCCCCTTGTCCGCCGGTCGGATGACCAAAGACTTATTCTGGCATAATGATTCCAAACCCATTGTCAGGTCTCTATTCATTCTAGATCTGCTCACTTTAAGTTTATCCAGATCGCTGAGCACCACGTCCCTGAAGACTTTGATGCTTGGAGCTAGTGATCCTGGTGGGTTAAAGAGCGAAGCATTAGACAAAGACGAATGTTTATATTCGGTAGTTGCCTGTTGTGCAGAGATGGGGTTAGAAAGAAAATGGCGTTTAATACTGAGACGTCTAGTAAATTTATGCACATCCATATACGTTTGGAATTTACTTAGATTTCTAGGGGGGGCATATTTCAGTCCCTTGTCTAGAAGTTTTTTTTCTTGGTCAGTCAGGACTTGTTGGCTAAGATTGTAGATGCCTACTCCTAGATTCTTTTTCTCTTTGGCCGACTGGGCCCGCCTCCCCCCCCTGGTCCCTCTCTTCGTTTTGAGATGTTTCCCTGACCAGCGGGGGCCCTGCGAAAATCCCAATTCTGATTATAGGCATTTCCAGGTGGATTCGGAGGGAAGTTGACATTAGTCTGTCCTCCAAATGCATCCGGATAACCCAGAGGGTACGTAAAAGGATTGCTAACTGTATTAGTGGGTCCAAAGTCACCTCTGATAGGTGCGTGACCTCTATTGTTGCCAAAATCAGAGATAGGGTTAAACCTATTCTGGGTTGGGATATTGAAACCAAACCCGGCCTGGCCAGCATCCTGTTGGGGACCATAACTAGATCCACCGAACCCCATCAGAGGAGGTGGAAAGCGATAGTCAAAGCCTCTATTCCATAGCCGAGGGCATGAAGCCTGGTCATAATAAACTGCATCATTACTGCGGTTAGCCCCCTTAGGGGTCCCACTGGAAGCGTACCCCTTCTGGGTCGGTCCCCTTTGGGGTCCCTTCCCTTTATTGGTATTCTTCTTGGGAATGCGAGTAGTGGCCCCTTGAAAAGATGGATATGAGGTCACTACTCGTGGTTGTGCAGAAAAAGATGAAAGTGATAGGGGATCGGCACCTTCTAAGGGCTGGGGTGTAGTATCCATTCCAAAGTCCCCATCATTAGTAGGGGAAAGCTTCTTTTGCCATAAAAAAACAAGATTGGATTTATAATCCTCACTGTCTCTGATAAATTTCTTTTTCTTTTTGGCTTTCTGATCCTTTTCCTCTTTATCTAAAGTTTTTAGTAAAGAGGTAGAATGATTAATATACTCCTCACTGTTCTTGAAGGGAGTGAGCAAATCTTTAACAGATCCGATTTCATCATCTAATCGGGACAGTTTGTCAGTCCTCCTGGTTAGAAGAAAACGCAAAAAGGACACCCCTGAATCATTGAAATACTTAAACCAACCAACAAGGTCAGTGTCCCCTTGTTGGGGGGACACTTCCCATCTCAAGCTCCTTGGTACCATGGACCCCTTGATATAGGTCTCTAGAAATGCGATGTCCCACTGGGTATGTATTTCAGTAACCAATAGATTCTTTAATCGCATAAAAAGACCACCTACATCGGTCCCAGGTACCAAGGGGGTAGAATCAAAAACCCCGTCTAGATTGACTTTTCGTTTGGAACGGAAGTCAAATATATCCATAGTGACACAGAAAAAAAGCAGCAATTGAAAATATAAGTAAAAGTGGAAAAAATTGTGGGAGCAACTGCGCTAATACATATAGAAATGAACAAACTAATGCTCATAAAAAATACACGTGTGTAAACAAAATCAATGTAAATAAAGCTGCACCTTCCTGTAAATATTGTACAGTAATAACATAAAATGGAAAAAACAAGATGCGCTATATAAAACGAAAAAAAAACTTTTTTCTAAATAATCATGACATAGATCAATGTCCATATATGATCTAAAAACAAAAAGAAAGTCCAGATCCCCAGTGAAGTGAAGGAAACAGAAAAATTAGTCCATAAGTGCTTGATCTAAAGCTGTAGTGACGATCCAATGAATAGCAAAAACCTCCACCATAAGTCAAGATGTCTGCTTACCAGATGACCAGCGGTCTCTTAATTAAAAGAAGACCAAAGTAGGCGTGTAGATAAACACTATGGCAGTTGGATTGTAGAAAAACTGTATAACAAGTACACCTCCGTCTCAAGCCAATCGATGGAAAATTGGGGTCCCGATGATCATGAAAGACACATAAGGGCCACAATAGTGTAGTAACGTAGGTAACATTTATTAAAAAGAAGAAAAAAACGCACTTTCATATAAACGGTAAAATTTAGGCATGTCAAAATTTGGAGCTCCGGCCGGAAGCCAACCAAATAGACCCATCCAGGTAGGTAGGGAAAGGTGCAGTCAACGGGGGGTGATCCGATACGACACTCGTTCCGCCCGACCGGTTTCGCGAAAACTCGCTTCCTCATAGGGCACGGGTAACATACCGAATCACCCCCCTTAAATAACACAAAAAATTAAAATGACCACTGGGCGTCATCATACTCACGTGAACGCGCATGCGCGCGCACCGGAAACAATCCAGGTCAGACCAAGTCTGACTCTAGTGTGTCCTAAACGCCAGTGCGCATGCGCCCGCGCCCAGCGGAGCCCAGGGTCGCAAAAACACGGGGAAATACCCGATCCGGATAAGCAGGCATCAGATCCAGAGGTCTGAAGCCGGATACCACAAAAACGGGACCCTTGATAGGAGTATGCCCGGCCCCAAGACCGCACCGTGACGATCGGGGTGACCTCCGCATCACGTGACCGGAACGTCGACGTCACACGTCGGCGTGCAGCCGCAGTGACCCCGAGCCACCAGGAAGCACGGCACGGACCAGAAACCAAAGGACCAGGCCTCGTTATGAATTACAAGCTCCGCCTCCCTGACGCACTGATTGGTCAGAGAAGCCAAGCCTCGTTCTGGGTGTGGTGAAAATGCCGTATAGTCACAATAGCATCCCCAGGAAACAAATAGGGAGAATAAATGCATGGATCCGCGGAGCACATTAATACTCTAGCGGACCAAAATTATAGCTATATAACTGACACAGCTATACACCACAAGACCCAAACGGATAAAAAATGTAACAAAATTAATAAAAACATTAGTAATGTTTAAAAAGTGCTGACATATTTCAAACATATATTAACCCTCACTGGCATGACCAGCATGCATACAGCGAAAGTTCAACACTATTACCTAGCCCATACAGTAAAAATATATATATATAAAATATACTTCTTATAATATTATAAGCACAAAAATATAAAATTACATCAAACTGTGACTAAAAAAAATAAATACAGTTTACTACATTCACTGAATTAATCAAAACAGCTGGGCACTGCAGATGGAACTGAAGGACCTACTAAACACAATGGCTCTAGATCGCATATTCCCAAAAAATCTCTCCAGATTAGGCACATATGGATACGATAGAAAAATGTTTTTTTTAAAAAAATTTTCTTTCATGAATTATTAATGAAAGCATTAATATCCGTATCAATATTAAGCCCAAAAGGCGTATAGGTTTTGACCCGGTGAATCCAGGCCATTTCCTGTCTCGAAATCTCACGGACTAGGTTACTGCCTCTCCAGTGCGGACGATATTTATCGATTCCGATGAACAAAATATTGGATGGATCTCTATTGTGCTTTAAGTCAAAATGTCTAGAGACAGAATGCTTGTCAAAACCACTTCTGATTTTGGCAATGTGCTCATTGAGCCTAACTGACAGGGCCCTCTTAGTGCGGCCAATGTACTGAAGGCCACAAGGGCACTGGATAAGGTATATCACACCTTTCGTCGAACAGGTTATGAAAGGTTCAACTTCAAATATTTGTTGGGTGGCTGTGGACTGGAAAGAACAAATTTTCCTCTCCCTGCATCTATTCAGGGTACAGACCTGGCAACGTTTACATCTGTAATATCCTGTGAGGTTCTCAAGGAAAGTCCTTGATGCCTTCGGAGGGTCATGTACACTAGGAGCAATACGACTCCCAATTGTAGATGCACCCCTGAACACCACACTAGGCCTCACTGGGAGAATTGGAGCCAACACCTGGTCAGTAGTGAGAATATGCCAGTGTTTCTGGATTAATTTCTTAACACTAAAGTGCTGTGCAGAAAATGTTGTAATGAAGGGTAGAGAGAATCTATCACCTTGATCTCCCTTGATTTTGTCTACAAGGAGTGATGCTCTGTCAATGCTCCTAACCTTCTCCATTGATTGGAGTAGACTGTTACCATCATATCCCTTCTCCTCGAATCTTTTGGAAAGAATCGAGGCCTGTCTCTCGAACGTCAGGGGATTGGTGCAGTTTCGTTTAATGCGCATAAACTGTCCCAAAGGAACAGATTTTAACCAAGTTGGTAAATGGCAACTGTCTAGAGGTATATAGGCATTGCGATCAGTCGGTTTGAAAAAAGTAGACGTAACAAATCTGCCATCCTCAATAGTAATCTGGAGGTCCAGAAAGTGAATGGAGTGTTGACTAGTCTCAAAATTAAATTTAATTCCCCTAGTGTTCTGATTCAACTCAGCCATAAAGCTGAGGAGATCAGCCTCACTACCATCCCAGAGGAGGAGGACATCGTCGATATACCTCGACCAGAGTAGAATCTCGGGTCTGCGGTGATCATCAACGACGTCCTCCTCCCACTTGGCCATGAAGAGGTTGGCCAGGCTGGGGGCATATTTAGCCCCCATGGCCACACCCCTATCCTGGCGGTAAAACATGTTATCAAACATGAAATAATTATGGGAGGCCGCGTAAGTTAGCAAGACCATAATAAAACCTATTTGAGCTTGTGCAAGGTCAGACTGTCTAGCTAAGTACATCTGCACCGCCTCGAACCCCAAATGATGGGGAATAATAGTGTACAAGGAGGTCACATCTGCTGTGACCATCCATATACCAGTCTTGGGGAAAATACTAGCGAGTGTATTAATAACCTGCTTCGTATCCTTAATATACGAAGGAATCTTTTGTACGAGTGGCTGTAGAAAAGAGTCTATATACTTGCCCACCCGGGACGTGATAGAATCAATACCACTGACGATAGGTCGTCCCGGGGGGCAAGTCAAGCTCTTATGGATCTTAGGTAGGTAATAGATCACAGGTGTCCGTGGGGCGCTGGGCACCAAATAAAGGGCCTCCTTGTTAGTCAAGATGCCACTTTGGAGGTCCTGTTTGACCAAAACCTCTAGTTCCTTTTTGTATCCACTTATTGGATCCCTAGCAAGAGGGGTATAAGTGTCAACATCATCAACGAGCCTATGCAGTTCTTTAAAGTAGTCACACTGGTCTAGAACAACTATACCGCCCCCCTTGTCCGCCGGTCGGATGACCAAAGACTTATTCTGGCATAATGATTCCAAACCCATTGTCAGGTCTCTATTCATTCTAGATCTGCTCACTTTAAGTTTATCCAGATCGCTGAGCACCACGTCCCTGAAGACTTTGATGCTTGGAGCTAGTGATCCTGGTGGGTTAAAGAGCGAAGCATTAGACAAAGACGAATGTTTATATTCGGTAGTTGCCTGTTGTGCAGAGATGGGGTTAGAAAGAAAATGGCGTTTAATACTGAGACGTCTAGTAAATTTATGCACATCCATATACGTTTGGAATTTACTTAGATTTCTAGGGGGGGCATATTTCAGTCCCTTGTCTAGAAGTTTTTTTTCTTGGTCAGTCAGGACTTGTTGGCTAAGATTGTAGATGCCTACTCCTAGATTCTTTTTCTCTTTGGCCGACTGGGCCCGCCTCCCCCCCCTGGTCCCTCTCTTCGTTTTGAGATGTTTCCCTGACCAGCGGGGGCCCTGCGAAAATCCCAATTCTGATTATAGGCATTTCCAGGTGGATTCGGAGGGAAGTTGACATTAGTCTGTCCTCCAAATGCATCCGGATAACCCAGAGGGTACGTAAAAGGATTGCTAACTGTATTAGTGGGTCCAAAGTCACCTCTGATAGGTGCGTGACCTCTATTGTTGCCAAAATCAGAGATAGGGTTAAACCTATTCTGGGTTGGGATATTGAAACCAAACCCGGCCTGGCCAGCATCCTGTTGGGGACCATAACTAGATCCACCGAACCCCATCAGAGGAGGTGGAAAGCGATAGTCAAAGCCTCTATTCCATAGCCGAGGGCATGAAGCCTGGTCATAATAAACTGCATCATTACTGCGGTTAGCCCCCTTAGGGGTCCCACTGGAAGCGTACCCCTTCTGGGTCGGTCCCCTTTGGGGTCCCTTCCCTTTATTGGTATTCTTCTTGGGAATGCGAGTAGTGGCCCCTTGAAAAGATGGATATGAGGTCACTACTCGTGGTTGTGCAGAAAAAGATGAAAGTGATAGGGGATCGGCACCTTCTAAGGGCTGGGGTGTAGTATCCATTCCAAAGTCCCCATCATTAGTAGGGGAAAGCTTCTTTTGCCATAAAAAAACAAGATTGGATTTATAATCCTCACTGTCTCTGATAAATTTCTTTTTCTTTTTGGCTTTCTGATCCTTTTCCTCTTTATCTAAAGTTTTTAGTAAAGAGGTAGAATGATTAATATACTCCTCACTGTTCTTGAAGGGAGTGAGCAAATCTTTAACAGATCCGATTTCATCATCTAATCGGGACAGTTTGTCAGTCCTCCTGGTTAGAAGAAAACGCAAAAAGGACACCCCTGAATCATTGAAATACTTAAACCAACCAACAAGGTCAGTGTCCCCTTGTTGGGGGGACACTTCCCATCTCAAGCTCCTTGGTACCATGGACCCCTTGATATAGGTCTCTAGAAATGCGATGTCCCACTGGGTATGTATTTCAGTAACCAATAGATTCTTTAATCGCATAAAAAGACCACCTACATCGGTCCCAGGTACCAAGGGGGTAGAATCAAAAACCCCGTCTAGATTGACTTTTCGTTTGGAACGGAAGTCAAATATATCCATAGTGACACAGAAAAAAAGCAGCAATTGAAAATATAAGTAAAAGTGGAAAAAATTGTGGGAGCAACTGCGCTAATACATATAGAAATGAACAAACTAATGCTCATAAAAAATACACGTGTGTAAACAAAATCAATGTAAATAAAGCTGCACCTTCCTGTAAATATTGTACAGTAATAACATAAAATGGAAAAAACAAGATGCGCTATATAAAACGAAAAAAAAACTTTTTTCTAAATAATCATGACATAGATCAATGTCCATATATGATCTAAAAACAAAAAGAAAGTCCAGATCCCCAGTGAAGTGAAGGAAACAGAAAAATTAGTCCATAAGTGCTTGATCTAAAGCTGTAGTGACGATCCAATGAATAGCAAAAACCTCCACCATAAGTCAAGATGTCTGCTTACCAGATGACCAGCGGTCTCTTAATTAAAAGAAGACCAAAGTAGGCGTGTAGATAAACACTATGGCAGTTGGATTGTAGAAAAACTGTATAACAAGTACACCTCCGTCTCAAGCCAATCGATGGAAAATTGGGGTCCCGATGATCATGAAAGACACATAAGGGCCACAATAGTGTAGTAACGTAGGTAACATTTATTAAAAAGAAGAAAAAAACGCACTTACATATAAACGGTAAAATTTAGGCATGTCAAAATTTGGAGCTCCGGCCGGAAGCCAACCAAATAGACCCGTCCAGGTAGGTAGGGAAAGGTGCAGTCAACGGGGGGTGATCCGATACGACACTCGTTCCGCCCGACCGGTTTCGCGAAAACTCGCTTCCTCATAGGGCACGGGTAACATACCGAATCACCCCCCTTAAATAACACAAAAAATTAAAATGACCACTGGGCGTCATCATACTCACGTGAACGCGCATGCGCGCGCACCGGAAACAATCCAGGTCAGACCAAGTCTGACTCTAGTGTGTCCTAAACGCCAGTGCGCATGCGCCCGCGCCCAGCGGAGCCCAGGGTCGCAAAAACACGGGGAAATACCCGATCCGGATAAGCAGGCATCAGATCCAGAGGTCTGAAGCCGGATACCACAAAAACGGGACCCGTGATAGGAGTATGCCCGGCCCCAAGACCGCACCGTGACGATCGGGGTGACCTCCGCATCACGTGACCGGAACGTCGACGTCACACGTCGGCGTGCAGCCGCAGTGACCCCGAGCCACCAGGAAGCACGGCACGGACCAGAAACCAAAGGACCAGGCCTCGTTATGAATTACAAGCTCCGCCTCCCTGACGCACTGATTGGTCAGAGAAGCCAAGCCTCGTTCTGGGTGTGGTGAAAATGCCGTATAGTCACAATATGTAGTAAACTGTATTTATTTTTTTTAGTCACAGTTTGATGTAATTTTATATTTTTGTGCTTATAATATTATAAGAAGTATATTTTATATATATATATTTTTACTGTATGGGCTAGGTAATAGTGTTGAACTTTCGCTGTATGCATGCTGGTCATGCCAGTGAGGGTTAATATATGTTTGAAATATGTCAGCACTTTTTAAACATTACTAATGTTTTTATTAATTTTGTTACATTTTTTATCCGTTTGGGTCTTGTGGTGTATAGCTGTGTCAGTTATATAGCTATAATTTTGGTCCGCTAGAGTATTAATGTGCTCCGCGGATCCATGCATTTATTCTCCCTATTTGTTTCCTGGGGATGCTATTGTGACTATACGGCATTTTCACCACACCCAGAACGAGGCTTGGCTTCTCTGACCAATCAGTGCGTCAGGGAGGCGGAGCTTGTAATTCATAACGAGGCCTGGTCCTTTGGTTTCTGGTCCGTGCCGTGCTTCCTGGTGGCTCGGGGTCACTGCGGCTGCACGCCGACGTGTGACGTCGACGTTCCGGTCACGTGATGCGGAGGTCACCCCGATCGTCACGGTGCGGTCTTGGGGCCGGGCATACTCCTATCACGGGTCCCGTTTTTGTGGTATCCGGCTTCAGACCTCTGGATCTGATGCCTGCTTATCCGGATCGGGTATTTCCCCGTGTTTTTGCGACCCTGGGCTCCGCTGGGCGCGGGCGCATGCGCACTGGCGTTTAGGACACACTAGAGTCAGACTTGGTCTGACCTGGATTGTTTCCGGTGCGCGCGCATGCGCGTTCACGTGAGTATGATGACGCCCAGTGGTCATTTTAATTTTTTGTGTTATTTAAGGGGGGTGATTCGGTATGTTACCCGTGCCCTATGAGGAAGCGAGTTTTCGCGAAACCGGTCGGGCGGAACGAGTGTCGTATCGGATCACCCCCCGTTGACTGCACCTTTCCCTACCTACCTGGACGGGTCTATTTGGTTGGCTTCCGGCCGGAGCTCCAAATTTTGACATGCCTAAATTTTACCGTTTATATGTAAGTGCGTTTTTTTCTTCTTTTTAATAAATGTTACCTACGTTACTACACTATTGTGGCCCTTATGTGTCTTTCATGATCATCGGGACCCCAATTTTCCATCGATTGGCTTGAGACGGAGGTGTACTTGTTATACAGTTTTTCTACAATCCAACTGCCATAGTGTTTATCTACACGCCTACTTTGGTCTTCTTTTAATTAAGAGACCGCTGGTCATCTGGTAAGCAGACATCTTGACTTATGGTGGAGGTTTTTGCTATTCATTGGATCGTCACTACAGCTTTAGATCAAGCACTTATGGACTAATTTTTCTGTTTCCTTCACTTCACTGGGGATCTGGACTTTCTTTTTGTTTTTAGATCATATATGGACATTGATCTATGTCATGATTATTTAGAAAAAAGTTTTTTTTTCGTTTTATATAGCGCATCTTGTTTTTTCCATATATATATATATATAAATAAAAAAAAATATATATATATATATATATATATATATATATGTATATATATATTGTGAGGGATTAGCTTGTGGGGATCACCTTTTCTGAAATCACAGTCTGTAAGCAGGCACTTTCTTTTAAGTCTGGCGGATGCCAGATTTTATTTATAAACGGTTTGCAGATTAAAATAAAACAAAACAATAAATTAAATCCTTGCCGTCCGGCGCTAAACTAAACAAACAGGATCTCCTCTCTATACAATGTGGGGCTAGTCCCTGACACCCACAAAACATGCAGTAAAGCAAACCTTTTCAGTCCAGCACTCAGCGCTCCCCTCACTCAGGTCCCTTCCTGAGTTTCAAGCCAGAGCCCTGTTGTGCTCTCTTCCTGGACATTTAAAGTCCAGCTGATTGTGGACTCCAGTGGACCCAAACATCCGGACCGGAATCCTAGCCAGGCCCAGAGGCTGTAAAACCCGGAATGGATTCCGGTTCAGTCTCTCATAATGGAACGTATGCGAGGTGAAATGTACCTATGATCATGTATCGCACCTCGCATACTGTCACATATCCTCCCCCTCTGCTCAAGCCCCTGCGGCTGAGCACTTGACCCAACCATACAGTGCACACGGGAGAGGGCATCTGCATTATTTTGGAGCTTCCCTGGCCTGTGCTCCACCGCAAATTTAAAAGGCTGTGGAGCCAGGAACCACCTTGTCACACGAGCATTTTTCTCCCTGTTGTCACACATCCACTTCAGGGGAGCATGGTCTGTGACCAGCTTAAATGACCTCCCCAGTAGGTAATACCTCAGGGAGTCTAAGGCCCACTTAATGGCGAGACACTCCTTTTCTACGATGGCATAATTTTTCTCGTGCTTGTTCAGATTCCTGCTCAGGTATACCACTGGGTGCTCCTCACCATCCCTGATCTGTGACAGTACGGCCCCTAGTCCCACCTCAGAGGCATCCGTCTGTATAACAAACTCCTGGCTAAAATCCGGGGTTACTAGTACGGGTACCATACAAAGAGCCTGTTTTAACTTCTGAAATGCCCCCTCGGCTTCGGGGTTCCATTTGACCATGACCGACCCCTTACCCTTCGTTAGATCGGTCAAGGGGGCGGCAATGGTGGCAAAATTGGGTATAAAACGCCTGTAATACCCCGTAATGCCCAGGAAGGCCCTCACTTGTTTTTTATTGACTGGTTGGGGCCATTTTTGAATTGCCTCAATCTTATTGGTCTGCGGCTTGACCATCCCCCGGCCAATAATGTACCCAAGGTATTTGGCCTCCTCCAGGCCTATGGCACATTTCTTTGGATTGGCCGTGAGACGTGCTTCCCTAAGGGAATCTACGACCGCTTGTACACGGAGCAGGTGCGATTCCCAATCTGGGCTGTGGATGACCACATCGTCCAAGTACGCCGCTGCATACGAGCGATGTGGTCTCAAAATTTTGTCCATCATTCGCTGGAATGATGCAGGGGCTCCGTGCAGACCAAACGGCATCCGCTTATACTGAAACGAGCCCTCAGGAGTGGAAAAGGCAGTCTTCTCCTTGGCCAATTCAGTAAGCGGTATCTGCCAATAACCTTTCGTTAGGTCTAGGGTCGTTATGTAGCGAGCCTGTCCCAACCTGTCCACAAGTTCGTCGACCCGGGGCATCGGGTAGGCGTCAAATTTGGACACACTGTTAAGTTTTCTAAAATCATTACAAAACCTAATACTGCCATCAGGTTTTGGGACCAGCACTATGGGACTTGACCACTCACTGTGAGACTCCTCGATCACATCCAACTCTAACATATTTTTTATTTCTTCCGCAACTGCCTCTCGCCGGGCCTCTGGAATTCTATATGGTTTTACATTTACCCGAACCCCTGGTTCCGTCACTATGTCATGTTGGATCGTGTTGGTCAGTCCGGGTAAGGGGGAGAAAAAGTCTCTATTTTTCTGCACGAATGCCCTAACGTCACTTTGCTGTGCTACGGACAGGGAATCCGTGATGGGAACGTCAGGTATCACGGGTATCCGGTCTGTTGGAAGTGGGGACGTGGCCAGTAAAGTCTCTCGGTCCTTCCAGGGCTTTAAGAGATTTACATGGTAAATTTGGTGTGGTTTCCTTTTCCCTGGCTGGTAGACTTTGTAGTTTACCTCCCCCACCCTTTGGACAACCTCAAAGGGACCCTGCCACTTGGCTAAAAACTTGCTTTCTACCGTGGGAACCAGTACCAACACTCTGTCCCCCGGGTTGAAAGTACGGACCTTGGCACCCCGGTTATAGACCCTCCTTTGGGCCTCCTGGGCTCGCTCCATATGTTCCCGTACTAGGGGCAGAACGGCTGCGATTCGGTCCTGCATCAAGGAGACATGCTCTATGATGCTCCTATATGGACTGACCTCTCCTTCCCACGTTTCTTTAGCAATATCTAGCAGGCCCCTGGGATGCCTACCATACAAGAGCTCAAAGGGGGAATAGCCTGTGGAGGCCTGTGGAACCTCTCGTATGGCAAACATGAGATATGGTAGCAAAAAATCCCAGTCTCTCCCATCCTTGTCGACCACCTTTTTCAACATACTCTTCAATGTTTTATTAAACCTTTCGACCAGACCATCTGTCTGGGGGTGGTAGACAGAAGTACGGAGATGGGAGATTTTGTACAATCTACACAATTCCTTGGTAACCCTTGACATAAAAGGGGTGCCTTGATCGGTCAAGATCTCTTTTGGGATCCCCACTCGACTAAACACCTGGACTAATTCCTTGGCAATAACCTTGGCGGAGGTGTTACGCAAGGGTATGGCCTCAGGATAGCGAGTCGCATAGTCCAGGATCACCAGAATATGCTGGTGACCTCGGGCAGATTTCACGACCGGCCCCACCAGGTCCATGCCAATCCTTTCAAAGGGGACCTTAATTATTGGTAGAGGAACAAGGGGGCTGCGAAAATGGGGCGATGGTGCTGACATTTGGCACTCGGGGCACGATTCACAGTACTCCTTGACCTCTGCATGCAAACCGGGCCAGAAGAATCTTTGGGTGATTCTCTCCCTGGTTTTTTCGACCCCGAGATGTCCCCCCATTACGTGACCATGAGCCAGGTCTAGCACCACCCTGCGAAAGGGTTTGGGAACCAGTAGCTGTTCTACCTCTTCCTCTCCATGTTTTATCACCCGATATAACAAATTGTTTTTAATTGCCATGTAGGGAAAGGACACCACCCAATTAGGATCCACCGGTTCCCCATCCAACACATTAACATTTTCCCTGGCATTCATGAGGGTGGGCTCTCGCAGCTGCTCGGTACAGAAATCCTCCCTCCTGACCTCCAAGTCGGGTACCACATTTTGGCTACTCTCCATGTCAGGGTCAGGCGAGGTTTCCTGTTCGTTACCCTCAGCCTGGGTGCTAGCTTCTAAGTCCTCCGGTTCCCCAGCCATGGCAGGGAATGGTGGAGGATCTCCGGCCTCCTCGATCCCACCAACAGCCTGCCCTTCCCTTTGGCAAAACGGGTCTGGTGAGAGTTCCCGTGTTTCCCCAGTAGGGGGAGCGCTATCTACGGGCCTCCCTTCACTCTCCCATAACTTCCAAAAATGAGGAAAGTCTCTCCCCACTAAGGCTTCATGGAGCAGTGAAGGTACCACCCCCACTGAATGTGTTACACAGCCCCAGGGGGTATCAACCTCAACCACCGCTGTCTGGTAGTCCCGAGTGTCCCCATGGATGCATATTACCCCAATACAACTGGGGTGTAGTTTTGCGGGGTCTACACACGCACTCCTGACTAAGGTCACCACACTACCAGAGTCTAGCAGGGCTGTAAGAGGCTTGCCATCTATTGAAATAACGCACATTTGTTTTTCAAGGCGACTCTGACTTGTCGCAACACATGCGACCTGTGCAAACAGAGAAATGCGTCTTACCCTACCAACATAATCACATTGCATAGGTTCATCATTTAGAGGACAATCTGCAGCAATATGGCCTAATGCATGGCAACGAAAACACCGTATTTGCCCTACCCCCAGTCCTTTTAACGGTCCCAAAAACCTTCCTGGCTTCTTTGGCCAGTCTCCAGGTCTAGGACCTACAGTCTCATCTGCTGTAACAACAGTCTTATCCACTCTCCCCAAACTCTTGAACCCCGGAACAGTCTTACCCGAACCGTTGGGAGATCTTGCACCCCGAGACACACCGAAGTGGGGCGTAGGTGGGTTTATCAAGTCCTCAGTAGCACTGTACCTCTCCACTAGGTCCACCATTTGGGCTGCAGTGTTGGGGTCCCCCTGTCCGACCCACTTTCTCAGGGTAGCAGGGAGCGCACGCAGGTACCGGTCCATTACCACACGCTCCACAATCTGGGGGCTGGTCAGAGTCTCTGGCTGCAACCACTTCCTGGTGAGGTGGACCAGGTCAAACATTTGTGACCGAGGTGGCTTGTTGCTGGAATAGGACCACTGATGCACGCGCTGGGCCCGGACTGCCATGGTGACACCCAAGCGTGCGAGTATTTCTGTCTTTAGAGTCTCATAGTCCTGGGCCTTATCTGGTTCTAGGTCAAAATAGGCCTTTTGGGGTTCTCCTGTTAGGAATGGGGCCAATAGTCCCGCCCACTGCTCTTTTGGCCATCCTTCGCGGTCAGCGACTCTCTCGAAAGTCGCCATGTACGCCTCAACATCATCCGCCGGTGTCATCTTTTGCAGGTGGTAGGAAGCACGTACAATCTTTGGTTCCGCTAACACCGGAGGTGCGGACCCCTTTTTCAGTTCCACCAGAGCTTCGGCGAACTGTCGGTTCATCTCCTGCTGGGCAGCGTGTTGTGCTGCAATGGCCTCTGCGACTTGGCGATGTTGTGCTGCAGCGGCCTCTGCGACTTGGCGGTTTATCTCCTGCTGGGCAGCCTGTTGTGCTGCAGCGGCCTCTGCGACTTGGCGGTTGGTTTCCCGCTGGGCTGCATTGGCCTGTAGCAGGGCCTTTAACATTTCTTCCATTTTCAGAAAAGTGCCCGCATTCTCCACCACGTGTGAGGGATTAGCTCGTGGGGATCACCTTTTCTGAAATCACAGTCTGTAAGCAGGCACTTTCTTTTAAGTCTGGCGGATGCCAGATTTTATTTATAAACGGTTTGCAGATTAAAATAAAACAAAACAATAAATTAAATCCTTGCCGTCCGGCGCTAAACTAAACAAACAGGATCTCCTCTCTATACAGTGTGGGGCTAGTCCCTGACACCCACAAAACATGCAGTAAAGCAAACCTTTTCAGTCCAGCACTCAGCGCTCCCCTCACTCAGGTCCCTTCCTGAGTTTCAAGCCAGAGCCCTGTTGTGCTCTCTTCCTGGACATTTAAAGTCCAGCTGATTGTGGACTCCAGTGGACCCAAACATCCGGACCGGAATCCTAGCCAGGCCCAGAGGCTGTAAAACCCGGAATGGATTCCGGTTCAGTCTCTCATAATGGAACGTATGCGAGGTGAAATGTACCTATGATCATGTATCGCACCTCGCATACTGTCACAATATATATATATATATATATATATATATATATATATATATATATATTGTGACAGGAAGTCAGGTAAATCTGGGGGTGTTGTCAAGACGGGAGATACATTTCTGCCTTGTTTAGAAAATTCACCAATTACTATCAGGTGTCGGCTGCAGAGGTAGCCAGAAAGGTTTAAGGACATTGGATGGCTTCAGCTGTTAATGAGAAAATGAATGCCTCTATAAGTTGTCCAGAGGATTACTACTGAATGCTGCATCCTGAGGTTTGTTGAGTTAAGGCAGTGTTTCTCAATTCCAGTCCTCAGGCCCCCCCAACAGGTCAGGTTTTCAGGATTTCCCTCAGATGAAAAGGCTGTGGTGATTACTAAGGCAGTGAAACTGATCAAATCACCTGTGCAAAATAATGGAAATCCTGAAAACCTGACCTGTTGGGGGGGCCTGAGGACTGGAATTGAGAAACACTGAGTTAAGGAGAGCAGTGAGCTGTGAGCTGAGGAAGACTTCTGAAGGTGAAGTACTTTTTGCTGTGTGATAAGAAAATCAAAAAGACTATTGTTTTCTGCTGGAAGACCAGCAGTGTCTGCCCAGCAGTAGGCTGTGCCAGACTCCATAGGTAGGTCCTTGTGTTGTGAAGGTAGACGGCCCAAGTGGCCAGGGTTTATTTTATGTTTTGTTTTGTTTATGCTGTTTGGATGCTTGCACTTGTTTCCAGCAATATGGAAGAATAAACCATAAACCTTGTTTTTTCAACCACCCACGGCTGCCTCTCTGTATAATTCAGTGTGTAGTGAACCCACTCAGGAGGTCACACCCCCCGCTACCGAGCTAACCCCTTACAATATATATATATATATATATACAGTGGGGCAAAAAAAGTATTTAGTCAGCCACCAATTGTGCAAGTTCTCCCACTTAAAAGATGAGAGAGGCCTGCAATTGTCATCATAGGTATACCTCAACTATGAGAGACAAAATGTGGAAACAAATCCAGACAATCACATTGTCTGATTTGGAAAGAATTTATTTGCAAATTATGGTGGAAAATAAGTATTTGGTCAATATCAAAAGTTCATCTCAATACTTTGTTATATATCCTCTGTTGGCAATGACAGAGGTGAAACATTTTCTGTAAGTCTTCAAAAGGTTGTCACACACTATTGCTGGTATGTTGGCCCATTCCTCCATGCAGATCACCTCTAGAGCAGTGATGTTTTGGGGCTGTCGCTGGGCAACACTGACTTTTAACTTTCTCCAATGGTTTTCTATGGGGTTAAGATCTGGAGACTGGCTAGGCCACTCCAGGACCTTGAAATGCTTCTTACGAAGCCACTCCTTCGTTGCCTGGGCGGTGTGTTTGGGATCATTGTCATGCTGAAAGACCCAGCCACGTTTCATCTTCAATGCCCTTGCTGATGGGAGGAGGTTTGCACTCAAAATCTCACGATACATAGCCCCATTCATTCTTTCATGCACACGGATCAGTCGTCTGGTTCCCTTTGCAGATAAACAGACCCAAAGCATGATGTTGCACCCCCATGCTTCACAGTAGGCATGGTGTTCTTTGGTTGCAACTCAGCATTCTCTCTCCTCCAAACATTACAAGTTGTGTTTCTATCAAACGGTTCTACTTTGGTTTCATTCTGACCATATGACATTCTCCCAATCCTTGTGGATCATCCAAATGCTCTCTAGCAAACCTCAGACGGGCCCGGACATGTACTGACTTAAGCAGGGGGACACGTCTGGCACTGCAGGATCTGAGTCCCTGGCGGTGTAGTGTGTTACTGATGGTAACCTTTGTTACGTTGGTCCCAGCTCTCTGCAGGTCATTCACTGGGTCCCCCTGTGTGGTTCTGGGATTTTTGCTCACCGTTCTTGTGATCATTCTGATCCCACGGGGTGAGATATTGCGTAGAGCCCCAGATCAAGGGAGATTATCAGTGGTCTTGTATGTCTTCCATTTTCTAATAATTGCTCCCACAGTTGATTTCTTCACACCAAGCTGCTTGCCTATTGCAGATTCAGTCTTCCCAGCCTGGTGCAGGTCTACAATTTTGTTTCTGGTGTCCTTTGACAGCTCTTTAGTGGAGTTTGGAGTGTGACTGTTTGAGGTTGTGGACAGGTGTCTTTTATACTGATAACAATAATAATACAGGTAATGAGTTGAGGGCAGAGAAGCCTCTTAACCCCTTCAATACCAGGCTTTTATACCCACCTCAATACCGGGCCTATTCTGGCACTTCTCTCCTACATGTACAAATCACCATTCTTTTGCTAGAAAATGACGCAGAACCCCCAAAAATATATATGTTTTTTTGCAGGCACCTTAGGGAATAAAACAACGATCATTGCAACGTTTTATCTTGCACAGTATTTGCGCAATCATTTTTCAAACGCCTTTTTTTTGGAAAAAAATGGTTTCATGAATTAAGAAATAACAAAACAGTAAAGTTAGCCCAATTTTTTTGTAAAATATGAAAGATTATGTTACGCCGAGTAAATAGATACCTAACATGTCACGCTTTAAAATTGCGCACACTCATGGAATGGCGCCAAACTTCGGTACTTAAAATCTCCATAGGCGACACTTTGAAAATGTTTACAGGTTACCAGTTTAGATTTACAGAGGAGGCCTAGTGCGAGAATTGTTGCTGGCACTCTAACGCACGCGGCAATACCTCACATATGTGGTTTGAACGGTGTTTACATATGTGGGCGGGACTTACGTGTGCGTTCACTTCTACGCACGAGGGACAGGGGCGTTTTAATTTTTTATATTATTTTATTTTTTATTTTACTTATTTATAATTTTCTTTACACTTTAAAAAACAAAATTCACATTTTATTGCTATTACAAGGAATGTAAACATCCCTTTTAATAGAAAATGTGTGTGACAGGTCCTCTTTATGGAGAGATGGGGGGGTCAATAAGACCCCGTATCTCTCCTCCAGGCTGGAAAGCATGAGATCGTGAAAAAAATTTCACTGATCTCATGCTTACTAGCCGCAATCGCAGGTTTGTTTACTTCCGGGTACCCGGGCATGACGTCATCACATCGCGTCCGGGCCTCCGACGGTCATAGAGATGACTGGTGACCATCTGGTCACCAGTCATCTCTATGCTTTCTAGCCTGCACCAGACGATTCTTTCTCCGGGCCCCCGATGGCACGGGGGAGCCCGGAGAAGCACCGGATGGCGGAGGGAGGGGGGGGGGATGTGAGAGCCAGAAATCTTGCTTGTTTGTAGGCGACCAAATACTTATTTTCACCATAATTTGCAAATAAATTCTTTCCAAATCCGACAATGTGATTGTCTGGATTTGTTTCTATATTTTGTCTCCCATAGATGAGGTATACCTAAGATGACAATTACAGGCCTCCCTCATCTTTTTAAGTGGGAGAACTTGCACAATTGGTGGCTGACTAAATACTTTTTTTGCCCCACTGTATATACAGTATATATATAAAATCAGCTGTATGTTCAGCAGCCATGTGGGCTCCATGCCTGCAAGGTGTGGGCTTTGATCAATAAAATCACTATCATATTTAACATTAGATTTGACTAGGAGCATC
Organism: Rana temporaria; assembly: GCF_905171775.1. NCBI lineage: Eukaryota > Metazoa > Chordata > Amphibia > Anura > Ranidae > Rana > Rana temporaria. The sequence goes on along the minus strand of NC_053494.1, from coordinate 102,153,935 downwards.
ACCTGGATTGCATCCCGATCAGCATGTCAGTAAAGGTTCCACTGCTGCTAAGCAACCTGCAGGGAGCTCAACTGTCTACAACCATTAAAGATGGGATTGGGCGTGTCTTAAATCCCACGTGCCCAATCCTGCCAGGAAGCTTACACTGCACACGGCTAATCACAGGCACTGAGACATTTCCTGATTGTGCAGCTACGGATCAGAAAAATGTTTCGCTGCCCATGATTAGCAGTGTGCAGTGTCGGCTTCCTGGCGGGATCGAGCATGTGGGATTTTGAACACACCCAAGCCCATTTTTAACAACCAATTGTGCTGGACCTCCTGTGCATGAGCCCATCAGCCCCATAAAGTATTCAGCACTGGATCCTAATGCACCCCCACCGCTGCCATGGGGAGAGCAGTCCTGTCAATAGCTGGGACAGGACAGCAAACCTGGTAGTTCTGCCGCTGGTCCACAGTGGGAGGATTCCCCCATCCACCTGGAATGTGTAAATGGGAGAATTTGATCATAATTTTGTTTTCAATTTATGGGCTGCCTAAGTGCTAGGGCCAGCCATAGACAGATTAAATCTTGGCCGGTTCAGCAGGAACTGGCCTAGATTTGAACCATTAATTGGCAGGCTGAATGTACCAAGTTAATTGATCAACTTGGGTACAACCAGCCTGCTGGATACACTTATTATTATTGCTAGAGGTTGTTGTAGTTGCTAGCAATAATCAGTTTGTTGGGAGAATACAATTGCCTGGCGGAAGGGAATCCTCTATCAGCCCTGACTGTTGATGGTTGCAGGAAAGAAATTTGTACCATCTATGGGCTGCCTAACTGGAACTGAAAGTTTGTGAACGTTTAGGAAGGACAGGAGAGAGGGGGAGACAGACCTGTGGGTGAGTGCAGTGTGCAGTGTGAAGTGTGCACTCACCCACAGGTCGAGGCTGGGAGCTCAGGAATCACTGACACAGCCAGGAATCTGCAGCTACTGATTTTCATATTTCCACATCCTTCTCTCTTTCACACATAGCTGCATGCCGGGGTAAGTGTGGGTGGGACTGGAAGACACAGGAGGAACAGATGTGGGAGAAGGAGGAGCTGTATTCCTCTCTGCTCTCCTGTCCATGAGGGGAGATAGGGGGGTGGGTGTGCACACTGGGCTGTGTAAGAGTGTCACAGACACTGGGCTCAGCCTGCAGTCACCTCACCAGATTCATAATTTACAGGCTGGTTCTCCTGTTGAGGATATGGGAGCAGATCAGGCAGCCGTAGCTGTGCGAGAGCTCACATTATGCAGAGGGAGGGGGAGAAATCCCCCGCAGGAGTGACAGGGATGTTCTGTGGCAACTCAGCGGTGGCCTGAGCAAGACGCGGGGCACCTGCTACAAATACGAGCAAAAATATGTTTTAATTGGGGGGCACAGTATAATGTTGGGGAGTCATGGCCCCCTCTGCCCCCCCTAGTGATGCCACTGGCTACAACCACTGAACAGTCTATCATGAATTTCAGATTAGGAACTTATGTGAGGTTGAAGAATGGTGTGGCACACAATGTTGACAACCTGAGTACAGTGAGGGAAAAAGGAGCATCTGATCTGTTAGCTGAAACCTTCCTTGCCACTCTGAATTTTATCAATATTTTCATGTTCTACAAGTGCAAGAAGGCAGATTCAATTTAGGTAGACTAGTTAAAAAGCAGCTATTTTCATTTAAATGCTTTTTAGATATACTGTAAGTGTACTAATGTTTCTATGTATAGTTTAAAAATATATATTGATGGAGGTTACAGTATAGCATTTGCTGAACTTCTTTCGTACTACTAGTGCTAAAGAGAGTTGCGCTCTGCTGATCTTCCTACTTCATTGCATTTTTTCCAGACAGAGTCTCTTTTGTTTGGAATAAATAGACTTTTTATTGTCTATTTTTATTACATGGAACATGCAGTTCTTGATAAACTTTTCTGGTAACTGTAGACCTTGTGATCTTTTACCTAGGTTATAGGTCAAATTAAGGAGTTGTTGTTTTATTCATGGGAAGCATAAAGCAGGCCTTTGCTCAAAATAATAATGTACAGTGTAAGTTGGTGAAGTGGATTTGTGCATAGTGATGATTCTGAAGTGGGATTTTTTTTTCTTTTAAAGTTCCACTTTTTAAAGTATAATTTTAGTCAGTTGTATTTTTCTAAAATCCTTTTAACATTTCCCCATTCTGTTAAGAGAAAGTACTTTTGTTTCTCTTGCTGTCACAGTTAAAGAGATTCCCCTCACTTGCTTTGACCACAGAGAAAGTCAGGTGTGAAAGTAATTTCCCTAAAGAGGACAAGAAAGCAATTAAAGCCTGACAGAAGTGTTATGCTGCCTCTATTCTACCATAAACTTTAATTGTACTGTGCAACACTGGTATTTGAAGTTTGGTTCGCTTAGTTACCATGTACATTTTGATTGGTTAATATATTAAGAATTAATTAGGAATGTTTGTTAATATAAATGCTGTAAATCTATGCTTACACTTCACTTTAAAAGGTAGGATTTATTAAGACCAAGTATAATGATCTGCAACATACAAAATTATTCATATCTTGTTGAATTCAACTACTAGACTGACAGGGGAAGATGTTTATCAATTTAGACAAAATGTTGATTAGGACATAGATGGATTAGGAACAATTTGAATGCTTGAAATTGGGCATATTACCAATATCACAATGAAATCGACATTGTGATTAAAAAAATAATAATTATAATTATAATAATTAGATTGTTTAAACATGCTCATACACCCTTCAATATTAGACATGTTTTTATAGAGTCTAATGTTAATAAAAAATAGGTAGAAATAGGGCCAACTTTGTGGCTAATTTCAAAGGGTTTGTATGGTATTCAATTAGCTGACCTTTGATAAGAGTTTTTAACTATAAAGTTGGAAAATGGTGGGGCATTTTGTTTTATAGTGCACTTTAAACTGTTGAAAGTCATTTTTTTTTATAACTGATCATTTTTATTGCAAATATAGGTTTTACAATACGAACATTTCCAGAACTCTATACCTACTAAGAGTAATGGAAATAAGGCGAAGTTCAAAGTGAACTGTGCCGTTACTTGGAGCGATTGGCATTTAGGGGGTTAAAAGGCAGGGATGAAATGTGATATCACCTCCTCTGCCTGTCACTTTTCAGTGAAGTGTCAGTGACTGCTGCAAGTGAATACAAGTCTTTGGGCTCACACTGGTATACTGGCAGTTTTCCACAGTCATAGTCCCTCAGGTTGCAAATTTTTGCTGCATTTTCTGGAATTGCACCAAAGATGCAGCATGCAGGACGTTTTATGCACTTTCAGAACATGCAGTAAAAATGTGCAACACTAAAGGTTCGTACACACGGTCGGACATCCAACAAAATTTCCCTTGGATTTTTTACTTAATTGATTTGTCCGATCACACCCATAGCATACACACACTCGGACTTTTTCGGCAACCAACACGAAAGTAGTGACGTTTCAACGTACTGCCGCGAGATTCAAAGAGGAAGTTCAATTTTCGGACTCCACCCGTTGCGTTCCATCAGCTACTATATAGTTAGTTGACGTTTCGTGTGAGTGCTTTCCCGATTTCCAGTTTGTGCCTTTTTGCTCGTTCCATTGCGTGCGTTCGCTGTATTATGAAATGTTGCGGAATCCGCCGAGAGAGCGTGCAGTTTATGGTCTTGGAGTTCTGGCTATTGCTCAAGCCCGGACCCGGACCAGGAAGAGGAGGACTGTTTGGACCAAAAATTGGTTGCTTCATCGGGACCAATTTTCACATATGACATTGCTCAGAGAGCTGCAAGAAAACAATCCGAATGATTTTCGGAACTATCTTCGGATGTCAGATGCCTGCTTCCAGCGTCTTCTAAACTTGCTGTCCCCATGTATTAGCAAGAAGGACACCTGTATGAGGCCTGCCATTCCTGCAGAGCAACGGCTCATAGCCACTTTGCGTTATTTGGCCACAGGAAGAAGCCTCCAGGACATCAAGTTCACCACTGGGATCTCTCCCCAGGCTCTGGGACACATAATTCCGGACACTTGCTGTGCCATTATTCAAGTCCTGCAGAAGGACTATATTCGGGTAAGTTTTTTTCTTTGATATCACATTTGGTACACTTCATGATTTATCTAAAATATTTTATTTGCACTTTGTATTTTTTGTATATATTATGTTATTGTCTACCCTCTGGTGTGACAATCACAAAAACCCAAGTGGGTTGCAACCTGATCCTTCATTGTTTCACCATATTGGTCCCATGGAAAAGGAGAGTTCTTAACACTTGCCAAATTTTAAGCATTCAACATCATCTCCCCAAAATGTATTTAATCTGCCACCAGAGGGAGTCAGGAAGCATATTATTAGCTCTGATTGTCGATTTTTAGTCAACAAATGTTTGGATATTTTTTATTGTTCTCTTGCCCCTATAATGTATGTTTTAAAATTTTTGGTAATATTTCCTGCTCACGTATTAACTATTTTTTCTTTGCTTGACTCCACAGTTTCCTTCAAACCCTGAGGAATGGCAGGATGTTGCGTCCCAGTTTGCCAATCAGTGGAATTTTCCAACTTGTGGGGGTGCCATTGATGGCAAACATGTCCGAATTGTTCCTCCACCGGCCTCAGGCTCTTATTTTTTTAATTATAAGGGCTTTAGCAGCATAGTTCTGCTTGCTGTAGTTTCGGCCAATTATGAGTTTCTATATGTTGATGTTGGTATGAATGGTCGTCATTCTGATGGAGGTGTCATGGCTCATACCGAATTCTATCAGCGTCTTACGACTGGCACCTTACATTTGCCACCTGCACAGGACAACGTGGAGGGACTCAACTTTGTATTTGTGGCAGATGAGGCGTTTGCTCTTGGGGAACATCTTTTGAAGCCCTTTCCAATGAGGAACCTCACCCCTGAGCAACGGATCTATAACTATAGACTTTCTCGTGCCAGAAGGGTGGTTGAAAACGCCTTCGGCATTTTGTCCTGTCGTTTTCGGCTTTTTCTGACTGCCATTCACTTGGCGGAATACAAACTGAACCATGTGGTGTTGTGCTGCTGCATCCTCCATAATTTTCTACGGAGGAATGCTGCTAACTACATTGGTTCCGGCCATACTGATGACCCCTCAGGTGGACGGCCAGCTGAAGACGCAGTGATGCCAGCCCTGCAACTAACTAGACCTGCTGTCTCCTCCCGGAATGCCCGTCTGGTGCGGGAGCAGTATATGGAATATTTTGTGGGTAGAGGGGCAGTGCTTTGGCAGCAAAATGTCCTGTAGATTTCTTTAAATATTTCTGATGTTCCTGTTGAAAAGCCTAATTTCCATCTGCTGTTATCTGTGTTTTGTAATATTATTTTACATATTTGTCCAAGTTTGCTGTGATTTGCATTAAATATTTAGAACCAAGCCAATTTTGAATTTTGCCTTTCTAAAGTTGTAAACAGCTATGTGTAGTATTATTATGCGTTGTGTTTCTGCTACACCCCTTCTCCAATAATACACTGTCACTTTCCCTAGACAAATATGCAAATATACTGGTAGTAGTGATCAGATAAATAAGAAGCCACACATTTTTAGAAAAAATATAATTGTTCAATCCTGCACAATCCAATGTGACTTTTTGTCATTTTACAAAATACAAAACCATTGGTAGTTCAGGAATAACACAATTGTGTTGTTTTTTTGAAACGCTAAACATGCATCTTTTAAAACCGAGCCATAGACATTGCCAAGTGTTTTCAGAAGAAATGTTAACATTTTCTGCTTTATTCACGCACCAAAATATAATTTACTAATGTAAATGTCTGACCAGATGCATTTCTGTTCATTCTGTGTAGCATTTTTTCGTGGGGCAAAAAGGCATGCACAGTGGTCTCCATGCGCTCCGTGGGTTCTGGTTGGCTGTAGCTCACAACATGTAGTCATCCTTATCTCCGGAAACTGACTACCATGTTGTGAGCTAGAGCCGACCTGAACCATAATGGAGTGCATGTCAAACACTGTGCCTGCATCTTTGTCGCACACAAAAATGCACACCCAAATGAATGGAACTGCGTCTGATGCGAACTGACCCTTAGCACAGTCTTTCTCAACTCTCCTTCTCCTGGTGCAATCCCAGGGTCATATTGACAAGTTGTTCCACTTTTGACCTAGATACATTGTAAATTCTTTGATGTGCATCTTTTCCATATTTTAAGGTCTAGCCCTTAAAAAATCGAAAAAATACATTTTTAGGCACCAGGAGAAGAGGAGTGGATAAACACTGAGCTGAGACACAGAAATCCCACATAAAGATTGTCATTTTGTGGTAATGACCAACCAATTAAATTATTGTATTGTCCAAAAATGTCACATGTACAAAAATGTGCGTATTGCAAAGAGAAGTAGTGCAAATTATTTGAATTCTCACAAACTGAGCATGTGCAAACAAGGCTAATTGCACTAATTTCCCTAAAAAAATGAACACGAGGGAACATGTGAAACTAGAAATGTCCGACAAAAAAAAACTAAAATTTTGCTAACAGGTCGTAATAATCCCTGATTCGTCTCTGAACATCAGTGGCAGCCTCCTTTAGATTTTCCAGCTCTGTCATTGCCTGCAGCATATCAGCACTGATCCAACCAATAGTGCATCCTGGTAGTTGGTGGCCTTTGAAGAAGATAACAATTTTTAATGGGTTTGATGGTCAAGTGACTGAGGCAATCAAAAAAGGAGCACATTATTATTCATGGCTAGTTTCTGAAAATACTTACCTAAACCTAGACACTCAATTCTTGCTTGCAACCTTTTTGCTCTTCATAATACACCTACACTACTAGGGAATGTACACACTACAGATAATACTCTGAAAATCTTGGGCCAGGTGCATATCCATGTGTCTTCACATGCATCTACCTAAACAACACTGCCACCTCTCCCTTCTACATGTTTAAATGTTGAATACACTACATAATTTGCTACTGTGTTGTGGGCGTGTTTGGTGTGGACATCTAAACAATAAACAGGTGTTGATTTTGCAAGGCACATGTTCAAAAAACTTACTGGGGCAAACAACAACCTCCAAAGGCTCATCTTGCATTTCTTGCACTCCTTCACCCTCAGCATATCTGGTGTCTGGGGATGTGCTGTCGACTGGTGGCTCTTTGCTGGGTCCGGCGCTATCCTCCAAATCCTGCAAAGGTTGGTGCTGACCACACTCACGATCCTCTAAAATGAAAGAATAAATCATCTATGAATCCTCGCCAAAATGACATTATATTAACATAATCACATGTGCTGCTTTTAAAGTACAACAACCTTGCCCTGGTGAACCAGTTTGCTCCACACTAGTGCACTACACTTTGCATTATTAAAATAAACGCAATGCTAGGGAACAGGAGTATGATGTCATTTAAAATGTGTGAATACATGTCTATATATAGGCCACATTAAACAACTCAGACAGATGACACCCATCACTCTTGTTTGCTATGGCAATATGGGATATATGATCTGAAATGTAGCAGGCGTGACTCTGTGTGACTCTGATCCCCAGGGCCTCTCCTCTACCCATGTCTACCCTGCAAAGGTGTCATTATTTTCAAGTGATGAGCCACGCATCTAACATAAAGTGTAATGTACCCATTAAGTTCCGCCCTGAGCCCATGGCCTTTGTCCTACCTATAAACACCCCTGTCACTGGCAAAAGCACATTAGTATTATTATTAACTTACGTTTTGGGGCAGATTTGGGGCCTGTTGTCTCCCCTGTTCTCTCCCCTGTTGGAGCCCGGCCAAGGGAAGCCTCCCTTTGTCCCCTGTGGTGTTTGTCTCTGTGCCTTTGTCCTGTGGAAAACATTAGAATACAGTATATGAAGTATTTGACAAAAGTAGCCAAGACAGAAGAACAACTTTACAATTATAATGAACTGCATGAAAACTGGCATTAACTTCTTCTGTAGGCCCCACCCTAAAAAAACACCATTAAATTTCATACATCCATAATGTACAGACAAATAATTATCGAATTACATGTACTTACGGTACTTCTTTTGCTAATGGTGCGGTGAATGGAGTCAAAATTTTCTTGCTTTCTGTGCTTCAAATCTGACCATCGTTTGCGGATTTGGTCTTTCGTTCGTTGTACCCCATAATCTCCTTCCAACACCGCGAGGACCTTCTCCAGAACCCAGTCTTTATGGCTGTTGGGCCTATCATAGTTTTCGAGTTTACAATTGTAATCGTACTTCTCAAAGATGCGCACCATCTCCACCATCTCCCCCTTGCTCATGGGGGTGGCCTTGTGCTTTCTATAAACTCCTCCACTGCGGGGCCTGTTCATTTTCGTGGTTTCCGCCATCACGTTCTCCCTCACACATCCCAGAATGTCGCATGCAGAAAAAAATGTGGTCCCGCCCCAGCGTCATGACGCACGTAGAGCGGAGCTTCACGCATGCGCAGGCTATATAAATCAAGAACGAGCACTCGATGTCACGGACGCATGCACGAAGCCAGCGGAACGACTCTACGTGCAGCCGAAGGTATACGCGGAATGAAGGTAGGTGAATACATTGTGACACTAGTGGTTACTGCATGATTTAGCTTATATAGAACCAAACAGAGATTGTATAAGCAGGTTATGAAGTTAAAGCAAGCACTTATTGGTTGTATTGTATCCTTTATTGCAGATATCTCCTAAAAAACATGCCAAAAGCAAAGGGTGGAAAGCTTAATTCAAAAGCCTTCATCACAGCTTTTATTGAGCTGTATAGATCTCACACCTGTCTGTGGCAGGTCACCAATAAAGACTACTCAAATAAAAATAAAAGGCAGGCAGCAATTGATGAACTGGTGGCAGAAGCAAAGACTATGTACCCCAGGGCCAACGAGACACAAATCAAAGCCAAAATTGGGAGCCTGAGGAGCACTTTTTCTGAGGGAGCTCAAGAAGATTGAGGGTTCCAAAAGATCGGGAGCTGCAGCAGATGATGTGTATGTGCCCAAGCTATGGTACTTCAGCAGCCTGATGTTTTTAAAGGACCAAACTGAGCCACGCCAACATCTTTCCACACTTGCATCCGCATCAGCAGAGGCCACAGATACTGAGGCTGAACCAACTCAGGATGAGGAGGAGGAGGAGGAGGAGGAGGATGAGGAGGAGGAGCTCAGCTTGACACAGGTATAGTATTATTGAAAATATGGGCATTCAAATATACTATGATGTTAATGTGTTGTTATGATGGCAAGAAAAAAGAAATGATGCTCCTTTTTCAGACACAGGACGTTGTCAGCCAAGAAGAGGCTGGGCCCAGCAGACAGTCCACACAATGCAGAATCCCTACACTGAACCCTCCTAGAAAAAGGACCAAGAAGAGGCAACACCTAGATGATGCAACAGCCGAATTCTTGAGTAGGGCCACATTGGTCATCACCACAGCACCCGATAGTGCAGAAGGGTTTGGCTGTTTTATAGCCAATAAACTACGGGAAATTGATGCCGATCAAAGGGAGCTATGTGAGGGGATCATGGTACAGCTCCTTAGCAAGGCCAGGAAACGGGAGCTAAACCCTAATTCACATGTCTGTGATTTAGATCACACACCTCCAGCCAATCTACAACAGGCCTACCAACCACAGACAGCCTACCAACCCCAGACAAGCTTCCAAGCCCACCAAGCCTACCCACACCAGCCAACCTACCCACACCAGCCAGCCTACCCACTCCAGCCAACCTACCCACCCCAGCCAACCTACCCACCCCAGCAAGCCCACCCACTCCAGCAAGCCAACCCACCCCAGCAAGCCAACTCCCCCAAATGACCCCATTTTGGAAAGTAGATACCCCAAGGAAACTGCTTAGAGGCATGTTGAGTCCATTGAATATTTTTTTTGTCCCAAGTGATTGAATAATGACAAAAAGAAATAATAATAATCATTTTTACAAAAATGTGTCACTAAATGATATATTGCTCACACATGCCATGGTTATATGTGGAATTGCACCCCAAAATACATTCTGCTGCTTCTCCTGAGTATGGGGATACCACATGTTTGGGACTTTTTGGGAGCCTAGCCGCGTATGGGGCCCCAAAAACCAAGCACCGCCTTCAGCATTTCTAAGGGCGCACATTTTTGATTTCACTCCTCACTACCTATCACAGTTTCGAAGGCCATAAAATGCCAAAATAGCACAAAACCACCCCAAATGACCCCATTTTGGAAAGTAGACACCCCAAGCTATTTGCTGAGAGGCATGTTGAGTCAATGGAATATTTTATATTTTGACACAATTTGCAGGAATATGACAAACTGATTTTTTTTTGCACAAAGTTGTCACTAAATGATATATTGCTCACACATGCCATGGTTATATGTGAAATTGCACCCCAAAATACATTCTGTTGCTTCTCCTGAGTACTGGGATACCACATGTGTGGGACTTTTTGGGAGCCTAGCCGCATACGGGACCCTGAAAACCAAGCACCGCCTTCAAGATTTCTAAGGGCATACATTTTTGATTTCACTCCTTACTACCTATCACTACCTATCACAGTTTTGAAGGCCATAAAATGCCAAGATGGCACACAACCCCCCCAAATGACCCCATTTTGGAAAGAAGACACCCCAAGCTATTTACTGAGAGGCATGTTTAGCCCATTAAATATTATTTTGTTTTGCCCCAAGTGATTGAATAATGACCAAAAAAAATAATGTACAAGAAGTTGTCACTAAATGATATATTGCTCACACATACCTGGGGCATATGTGGAATTACACTTCAAAATACATTCTGCTGCTTCTCCTGAGTACGGGGATACCACATGTGTGGGACTTTTTGGGAGCCTAGCCGCATACGGAACACCGAAAACCAAGCACTGCCTTCAAGATTTCTAAGGGCATACATTTCACTCCTCACTACTTATCACAGTTTTGAAGGCCATAAAATGCCAAAATAGCATAAAACCATCCCCAAATGACCCAATTTTGGAAAGTAGACACCCAAGCTATTTGCTGAGAGGCATAGTGAGTATTTTACAGCTCTCATTTGTTTTTGAAAATGAAGAAAGAAAATAATTTTTTTTTTTTTTTTTTTACATTTTCAAAACTTTGTGACAAAAAGCGAGATCTGCAAAATACTCACCGTACCTCTTAGCAAATAGCTTGGGGTGTCTACTTTCCAAAATGGGGTCATTTGGGGGGGGGGGGGGTTTGTGCCATCTGGGCATTCCATGGCCTCCGAAACTGTGATAGGTAGTGAGGAGTAAAAATCAAAAATTTACACCCTTAGAAAGCCTGAAGGCGATGATTGTTTTTTGGGGTCCTGTGCGCGGCTAGGCTCCCAAAAAGTCTCACACATGTGGTATCCCCATACTCAGGAGAAGCAGCAGAATGTATTTTGGGGTGTAATTCAACATATGCCCATGGCATGTTTGAGCAATATATCATTTAGTGACAACTTTGCGCCAAAAAAAAATATTTGTGTCAAAATATAAAATATTCCATGGACTTGAGATGCCTCTCAGCAAAAAGCTTTGGGGGGTCTACTTTCCAAAATAAGGTCATTTGGGGGGGGGGGTTGAATTATCCTGGCATTTTATGCACAACATTTAGAAGCTTATGTCATACATCACCCACTCTTCTAACCACTTGAAGACAAAGCCCTTTCTGACACTGTTTGTTTACATAAAAACATTTTTTTTTTTTGCAAGAAAGTTAAGTTAAACCCCCAAGCATTATATATTTTAAAGCAAAGGCCCTACAGATTAAAATGGTGGGTGTTGCATTTTTTTTTCCACACAGTATTTGCGCAGCGATTTTTCGGGGAAAAAATACACTTTTTTTTATTTTAAAGCACTAAAACACACTATATTGCCCAAATTATTGATGAAATAAAAATGATGATCTTAGGCCAAGTACATGGATACCAAACACGACATACTTTAAAATTGCGCAAAAACGCGCAGTGGCGACAAACTACATACATTTTTAAAAGCCTTTAAAAGCCTTTACAGGTTACCACATTAGATTTACAGAGTAGGTCTACTGCTAAAATGACTGCCCTCAATCTGCCCTTTGCGGTGATACCTCACATGCATGGTACAATTGCTGTTGCGCAAGAGCAGGGGGGGACAGGTGCTTTTTTTTTTATATTTATTTAGCTTTTTTTCATTTATTTGTAAACTGTTCCTTCCATTTTATTTTTTTTCTACCATTTTTATTGTTATCTCAGGGAATGTAAATATCCCTTATGATAGCAATAGTTAGTGACAGGTACTCTTTTTTTTTTTTAAATGGGGTCTATTAGAGCCTAGATCTTTCCTCTGCCCTCAAAGCATCTGACCACACCAAGATGGGTGTGATAAAATGCTTTCCCAATTTTCCAACGGCGCTGTTTATATCCAGAGGCGTCACTGAATGTAAATGCAGTCTAGAGGCTAATTAGCCGCTAGGACTGCTTTTACATGAAATACATGGTCAGACTTTTCCACGGGAAAGCCTCCGTAGGAATGTCAACCGTATGTACGCGGCATTAGGAGCATAATCGCTCCTCCGCCCCTAATGCCCCCATGCTTTGGCATATATGCTCTTTTTTTTAACTGTGGTGAAATCACCTCCTACAGCACTGGAGTCACGGCTTTATATATCGCGGGAGCAAACGCTGTTGCTGTCAAGATAAATAAGTCCGCACAACAGCTGAATGGCGTACCTGAAAACAGTAAAGTAAATTACATACCTGAAAAGCAAGCATGAAAAAACATAACAACAATAAAACTTTGCAGAAGAGAATACAGTAAAAAAGAGCAGAACAATAGAGAGAGAATAGAGAGGGAGAGAACAATAAAGCCGCGTACACACGGTCGGACAAAACTGATGAGAATGGACCGAGGTTCAGTTTCATCGGTCCAAACCGACCGTGTGTATAGCCCATCGGTCTGTTGTCCTTCGGTCCAAAATTGTAAAACATGCTTCAAAATTGAACCGATGGCCCAATCGGTCCAAACCGATGGTTAGTACAGAAAGCATTGGTTCAAAACCCGCGCATGCTCAGAATCAAGTCGATGCATGCTTGGAAGCATTGAACTTCGTTTTATTCAGCACGTCGTGTGTTTGACGTCACCGCATTCTGACCCGATCGGTTTTTGGAACGATGGTGTGTACGCACATCAGACCATCAGGCCACTTCACCGAACCGATGGAAATGGCCCGTCGGACCATTCTCATCGGTTTGGAAAGACCGTGTGTACGCGGCCTAAAACGACAACTATTTTTTTTTTTGTGTTTTTATTTTTTACTTTTTTTTTTACACTTTTTTTTGTAACTGTAACTGTTCTACTTTTCGGTTCCAGGTTTGGTCTCTCAAAATGCAATGGCATCTTGGGAGACCTGTGTAAGTGTGCCTAGCCTGTGAAATGTTTTACCCTACGCTAATACTTCACTAGTGTGTGGAAGCGTTCAAAACATTCACCAATACAAAGATCAGGATCGTCAGGACAGCGGGGACAAAAATAACGGGTGTCACGCCTAGATCTGCCCTTGCTACAGACACAACATCTTCTTTGGGGGGCTCGTTGGGTAGGGGTACTCCTGAGAACATAAGAAAAATGCCTCTCATGCAGTCGGCTTACTGCATTTGGTAGGGGATGGTGAGGTGCAGAACCGCCTGGATACAGGAGTTCTAAGATGATCTCATCCTGGAAGTCAAGGAAGAATCCATTCTGTCCTGAAGCTTTGTATAAGACATAAGCATTCAGTAAAGTCAATTGAAATAAATATAGATACACTTTTTTGTACCAGCGTCTCACCTTACGGGCAATATGATACGGCGCCATCAACTGGTCATTGAGGTCCACCCCTCCCATATTTTGGTTATATTCGTGGACACAGAGGGGTTTCTCCACAAGACCAGCCGCCGTACGAATTTGTACTGTCGTGTCTGCGTGAAGGGTGGTAATAACGAAAACATTCTTATTGTCCCGCCACTTCACAGCGAGCAAATTATTACACCTGCAGTAGACTCTCACCCCCAGCCTAAGACGGAATCTACAAGCCGCCTGGGAAAGCCCCGGGGGTTAGGTCGCACGGTGCCACATGCTCCAATCTGCTGATCAAACAAGTGACTAAAAAGTGGCACACTGGTGTAATAATTGTCCACGTATAAGTGGTACCCCTTTCCAAATAAGGGTGACACCAAGTCCCACACGATCTTGCCAGCGCTCCCATGTAATCTGTGCATCCCTCCGGCTCTACCTCACTATCTTTGCCCTCATAAACCCTAAAGCTCCATGTGTAGCCTGTTTCCCTGTCACAAAGCTTATAGAGCTTGACCCCGTATCTGGCACGCTTGCTGGGAAGGTACTGCTTGAAAGACAAGCGGACAGAAAATTTAATCAGGGACTCATCAACGCAGACAACTTGCTGGGGATTAAACAAGGCTGCATAACGTTTGTTGAAATGGTTTATGAGGCTGGGACATTTTATTGCTGTTCTTCTGAATTCGCCTCTGGATTCCTAGGTGCTGGATCAATCTCAGGTCTACGGACTAACTTTTCTGACGCCTCCAGTTCTTTATATGATAGCTCATGGTGTGTCCACCACTGCTTTTTCTTTTGTATTCTTTTTTTCTGTTGATGTGGTTTTTTTCAATAAAACTCTTTGTACAAGAAATGGTTTATGAGGGGCCGAATTTTGTAGAGCCGGTCAAATTCAGGGTCTCCACGCGGACGACAAATTGCATTGTCACTGAAATGCAAGAACCGCAGGATCGCCTCATATAATTTCCTGGCCATGTGAGCAGAGAATATGGGCATATGGTGGTGTGGACTTGTGGACCAATACATCCGCAACTTCGGAAATTGGTGTATGCCCATGTTGAGGGTAAGGCCCAGAAAGTTCTTAAATTCGGAAACTGTAAGTGGAACGGGGATTAGCGGCGATGTAGGTACCAGCATATAAATTCCTCTGGTCCACAATAGATCTATAGAGATCTTCCGTGAAATACAGCGAATAAAAATCAAGTGACATAAAATTAGCTGTATCCACCTGAAAACCGGGTTGGCCAGTGAATGGGGGAAGTACGGGTTCTGCAGAAGTGGTGGGGACCCAATCAGGATAGACAAATTTTGCAGGAAGGGCACTATGGGCACAACGGTCCTGTCTTTGTCTTTTTCTCTGTGGCAGCGGGACACTACTTGTGCTTGCCACCTCGCCAGCTTGAACTGCACTTATGGGACTCGCCACGTCACCACGTGATACTGCAGTGCTGGATTAATGACCAGGGTGTACTAGGCCGCTGGTGCTTGCCAGTTCACCAGAAGGAATAGTGGCGCTAGTACTTCTCTACTCCTTACAAGGGTCCTGCGGTTCTTGCTGCTCAACAACTTTAGAACTGGGTCGGGTACGCCTGGCCTTAGCAGGGACCACAACTTTGTCGTCAGAGCTACCTGGCATGGAGCCGCTGTCGTAAACAGGATCGTATTCTGTGCCAGAATCTGACAGATGCGTGACCTCCTCTTCACTATCTGTCTGGCTCACAATCCTGAAGGCCTCTTCACTACTGTACATTCGCTTTGCCATTTTGGGCTCTAAATTTACTCGTACAGTAGTGATGATTCACAGGTAAAAAAAACACCTAACTGTGAGCAAACAATGAAAACACTTCAAAAAAAAAAACTGTTAGCGATCGCAGGGATCAGGCCTGTCTCTGCCAACGCTGCAGTTATGTGTGTTGTGTTTTGGAAGTGACAGTGATCGATCGATACTGCACTTGGGTGGGTTAGGCTGGGCTGGGCAGAGGGGCAAAATGCATGTGCAAGCGGGTATCTGGGCTGATTCCACTAACAATGCGTTTTTGGGTACCCTAAACTGCTGGGTACGCTAGTATAGATCTGATCAGATACTATACCACTAAGGGGGGTGTATGCTTTGCGCGTGGGTGTAAGCGTTACTGGCACTAACCTAACGCTGCCTGGGGCGACGCAGACCCTGACTGACGCTAAAATTTAATTGATATCACCTGCTGGGCGATCAGGGGGTTAAACCTTTATTGGGTTATATACGGCGGGTGCCCTGATGCTATAAACAGCAAACTAACTAACCAGTGTCAAACGTAACACTTATACGGTGATCACTGGTGAAAGGGTTAACTAGGGGGCAATCAGGGGGTTAAAACCTTTATTAGGTAATATATGGGGGTACCTGACGCTTTCTAAAAACCTGGCGGCGAACCTAAATAACGAAATAACTAACTGGCTAACCTGCATCACCACTGACACTTATACGATGATCACTGGTGAAAGGGTTAACTCTAGGGACAATCTGGGGTTAAAACCTTTATTTAGAAAATTTATGGGGGTACCTAACGCTATAAAAACCTGGCGGCGAACCTCAAAAAATAACTAGCTACCTAGCGGCAACAGTGACACTAATACAGCGATCAGAAAACCGATCGCTTAGTGACACTGGCAATAGGGGGTGAAAGGGTTAACTAGGGCAGTGATCAAGGGGTTAAACCTTTATTAGGGGGGATAGGGGGCTAAGATTAACTGTCACAACTGACACTAAATGCAGTGATCAGTAAATAAATGATCACTGCAATCAGTGACACTGTGACTGGGGGCTGGGGGGGGTGATCGGGGGATGATCTGGGGGTGACTGGGGGGGTTTATGTGCCTGTGTGTACTGGTGTCAGTGTGGTGCTTGGTGCAACTTACTGTGAGATGTCTTCTTTCCTCTGTGTCGGACGAAAAGACCGCCAGAGGAGAGATGACATCACTTCTTCCTGCTTGTGTTTACATTACACAGGCAGAGGAAGTCCATCTGCGGAAGGGGATTGGCTGGGAGCGATCACGAGGGGGTGGCCAGAAACGAGCAGCCGCCCCTTCATCCCGGATCACTCCCAGAGCTACGGGAACCGCCGCATGTACCGGGGGGTCCCGATCGAACCCCCGACCCACGTCAAGGCAGGCACGTACAGGTACATGGATGTGTCTGTCCGTGCCATTCTGCCCTGACGTATATGTACATGCGGCGGTCCTTAAGTGGTTAATAATGCTTAAAATGAAACAATAAAAGTGAAATATTCCTTAAAATTTCGTACCTGGGGGTGTATATAGTATGCCTGTAAAGTAGAGCTTGTTTCCCGTGCTTAGAACTGTCCCTGCACAAAATGTCATTTCTGAAGGAAAAAAAGTCATTTGAAAGTACTTGCGGCTATGATGAATTGTCGGCTCCCGGCAAAACCTGCAAGGCAAAAGGCATAATCAGCTAGTATGCACCGCATTCTGGCTGATTATGAAATACTTACCTCGGAACGAGGTGAAGAACACTTACCTGGTCCACGCCGAGCGAGATGTCATCTTGCTCCGGCGATGACGTCACTCCCGTGCGCTCGGGAGATTTAAATTCGGCAAGGTCCGGCGGCTGCCGGTCCTTTCGCCGTGGATCCCCCCTGCACATGCGCTGCTGCAATCAGCGGCGCATTGCGAGGGGAATATCTCCTAAACCGTACAGGTTTAGGAGATATTCTTTATACCTACAGGTAAGCCTTATTATAGGCTTATCTGTAGGTAAAAAAAAAAAATAATTCCTGCGGTGGTAATCCACTCTCGGTCTCCACTCCAGCGCTGTCAGTATCCTGAAATGGATAATCTCCTCTCCAGGCTCCAGCGATGCTGTCCAGCCCAGCGAGGAACAGCATCCTGTCTCCACCGGAGACATCCCGGGAATAACATTGTGGCAGCCTGACAAGTCTCTTATGTAGCTGAGGATGGGGCCATCCGTCACATGACCCCATCCCCCTCTGACGCAAGGGGAAACCCAGGCTTTCCCAGTGACGTGACGGGTGACCTGCGTTACATCAGAGGGGGGCCAAAGTTGGAGATGTGATCGTATTTTAGCTAGTAGTGGGCAGAAATTAATCTCATGTAGTGAACCTGTATCCGGTGTTATTTTTACCCCAGGTATTTCAAAAAAGACTGAACCCATTTAAACCGGTATAGGCCTTGTAGCTTTTTGATACACTCTATAGGGATTAGGATACTCATCACGAAAACAGGAGGGTTGTGTGTGTTTTTTTCTGATTGGAATACTCATCACCTCACTTTTATAGTAATTTATAGAAAAATTAGAAAGGTCCTTATACTGGGAAAAACATTGAAATAGAAGTGGAAGCTAGACCTCCGGATCAGTGAGAAAAAATAAAAGATCATCTGCAAACGCTGCGATTTTATGCTCCATGCTTGATACCTGTATTCCACTGATCAAGGGGTCTAACTTTACACAGAAAGGGTTCTAGAGTTAACACAAAGATTAATGGGGAAAGAGGGCAGTCCTGTTTGATCCTGGTCCCATTGGACAAACTAAAGTACTATGATCGGGCCCCGTTCACCAACACAGCGGCTTCTAAAATTTAGCAGCACAGTACAGGGACTGATATTGCATCAGGCAGCCTGCTGTAGTCATGGGACCCCATATAGAATGACAGGAACCCCTCAGCTCATTGCCCTGTGGCTCCCCTCTGCTTTGGCTAGTTATGGTGTATATATAGCAATGTTGGGGGGGGGGGGGGTGTTGCAGAGTACGATTTCTGGGTGCAGCGGAGTCAATTCAGATCAGACGTTGTGGAGTAACAGGAACTGGCTTCTTTATTGGAACATAACCTCAATAGCAAAGATATCACCTCACATGGTAAGAGAAACACAGACAGGAAAAATAAACCAATAAGTACAGCACAATGTATGTACAGGAAATACAACAAATCATAGAAAATGCATAACACATCACTGAGCATTAGCGACATCTAGTGTCCTGTTTGTGAACTGCAGTCAATAGGCTAAGCTGAAAGTTGTTGTATCTCCAACGGGGGTGGCGGGGAAGGAGATTAATTAAAGCCGGCCGTACATGGATCAAAATTTGGCCAATTCAGCAGGGCAAATTTCAATTCATGTACAGGATAGCTTGTTGTACACAAGTTGATCTATCGATCGTCTTGTGTGCAACCAGCCTGTCAGGTTTTTCTCAAACTGACCAGTGCCACCAGCTATAGCCAGCAGCACTGATCATTGTATTCTAATGGCAGGGAAGGCAAAAGCAAAGCAGAGGTGATTGTGTGGATGGGGAATCAGATTTTTTTTTTCATTCAACATGCTGGTTGAATGAAAAAAGTAATGTCTGGCCTGCCTGACACTCACTATAAAGATCATCAATTCATTGGAAGGGAGGAAACTCTGTTTTTGACACAGCTGCAAGCACTTGGGGTCCGTTCACACCAGTGGGCATGCGTTATGGTTCATTTGATGCGCGCCCTCTGTTGTGTGCAATTGGTAAAATGCATTGCATTGTTTAATTTTTCCTTTTTTTTTTATCTAGTCAAAATTCATGAAAGATAATTCATTGCACTTTATGTGCTGTCGTGACATGTGTTGTGCTGCAATAAAGATGTAGACACGCTGCATTTTTACGCAACACACCACAACTCATGTTAACAGAGAACATACAGAGTAATTGTTTTTCTCTCCGTACTTATGGTGAGTCTGCATCCTTCTTCCTAAAAGGTAAAAAAAAAATACAAAGTTTGCTAATATAGTAAGGAAGGAATGCACTTAAAATGTGCTGGAAGATGTTTAGATGTCATGATTTTTTTTCTCATATTTTTACTATGGTGATCATTCATTCATGCTGCTGTCACCTTTTCAGCTAGAAGATGTTTGCACAAAACACATCATTTACTTTGCAGTGTGGGAAAGTAACAACAATCAGCATTTGTAGCTCACCATCATGTACTGTAGAATACTCTTGCTCGTAGAACTGATAGATCTGTTGATCGCATGAGAAGTAGGCTGGACATCGCATCTTCTCCCATCATTCCTGGGGAGCCCATTTGCTTGTGTTGGCCATTGTCCCCCACATGCACTGCCCTGCCGACTTGTCATCTCTGCAGAAGTAATTTCTATGTATCCGCAAAAGGTTGCTGCTGTACTAGAATGGCCTGCTCCGGAGAACAAGAAATCCATACAACGCTTTGTGGGGTTTGCCAACTTTAATAGAAAGTTTATAAATAACTTTTCCGGTATCATTGCACCAGTTACTCAGTTGACCAAGCAATATGTCCCGTTCAAATGGACTCCAGAGGCTCAAATCGCTTTCGAACAACTAACGACTTTGTTCACCTCTGCCCCCATTCTAAAATATCCTGACCCTGCTCTAGCCTACGTGCTCGAAGTAGACACGTCTGAACTATTGAACTTTGTCTTTCCTTTGCTTAGCATCCACAGACAAATGGACAGACAGAGAGGACAAATCAGACTCTTGAACCATATTTGAGATGTTTCTTGTCTTTCTTGCATGATGATTGGGTGTCTCTCCTTCCTTTGGCAGAATTTGCATATAACAACTTGGTTCATTTTGCCATCAAACAGTCACCCTTTTATGCCAATTACGGGTATAATCCATCCTTCCTACTTGATGTACCCATAGACAGGGCTTGACTGGGACACTCCTGATGTTGGTGCCTCAATCATCACAGTACCATGGTTGATATGGTATCAGGATGATTGAAGAGCATTATTTCTATTATTATTTTGAAATATAAAATGAAATAGTTCAACTAAAAAAAATGCAGAATCAGTGGGAGCCCTGAGCATGCCACTTGCCACTGTCGCCTGCCACCAGATGCAGCGTGTCACTTGCCACGTCACTTGTCAGCAGATGAAGCATGTCACTTGCCACCAGATGAGGATTGTCACTTGCCACATTGCCTGCCATGGAGATGATGCCCACTGCAGTGGCTGCCGTGTCCAGAGCAAAAAGTGCCTCTGTGGACAGGGGAGGAGAGAGAGATACACAGCACCAACTAAAGCCCTGTACACGCGATCGGTTTGTCCGATGAAAACAGACCGATGGACTGTTTTTATTGGACAAACCAAACTTGTGTGGGTCCCATCGGTTTGTTACCCATCGGTGAAAAAAAATAGAACATGTTTTACATTTTTCCTATGTATAAAAAAAATAGAAAAAAACGATCGTCTGTGTGGAAGTCCATCGGTCAAAAATCCATGCATGCTCAGAATCAAGTGGACGCATGCTCGGAAGCATTGAACTTAATTTTCCTCAGCACGTCGTAGTGTTTTACGTCACCGCGTAGGCAAGACTGATGAAAGTCAGCTTCATCGGATATCCGATGAAAGAATCCATCGGATTAGATTCCATCAGATATCCGATCGTGTGTGTAAGAGGAGTTTCACCCAAATTTGGAACTTCCTCTTAACCCACTCCTCTCCCCCTTACATGCCACATTTGGCATGTAATTTTTTTGGGGGGGAGTGGGGGGGGGAGTGGGGGCTTCAGGAGGAGTGGGACTTCCTGTCCCACTTCCTCCTTCCGGGTAGACGATTAAGCCTAATCGCCTAGGCGATTAAGCTTAATCACCTACAGGAAGGGGCTGCTGTAGGCGATCGCCCAGGACACGTGACAGGTCCTCGGCGATCGCCTGTCCAATCAGACGGCGCCTCGCCGCGCCGCACGCGCAGTGCCGCTCGCGCATGCGCAGTGGGTGCCCGGCCGTGAAGCCGAAAGCTGTCACGGCCGGGTGCCCACACTGAGCATGAAGACGCCGGCCGGCGAGGGGGGGCGAGGAGCGGAGCGCGTCGCTGGAGCCGTGGAGAAGGTAAGTGTCGGTTTATTAAAAGCCAGCAGCTACACTTTTTGTAGCTGCTGACTTTTAATAAACTTACAAAATGGGTGGAAAACCCCTTTAAGTGTAGCATTAAAACATATTTTTTTACACTAAAAGAACGTCACTGAAGGGAGTAGGGTGAAAGGCATTAAGACACTGTGCAAGAGTCCAGGCTTGTCATCAATCTGAATTAGGAGCCGCCAGCAGGAAACAATCAGGCCAGTAAATGCAGAGTACCGGTGTGTACTTCTACTTGCTGTGGCGTTGGAACGCACGATGGGGCAGCCATGATGTCATCAGCCGAAATGATGCAAGATGTGGGAGGCGACGCATTTGCAGAGCATGCGCTCCTTCAGGCCTTCATTTCCGGCTGATGAAATAACATCCACATTGTGCGTTCCACCGCCACCAGAAAGTAGAATTACGCAACGGTACTCTGCATCTACTGGCCCGATCGGTTCCCGCTGGTGGCTTCTAATTCAGATTGATGATGAACCTGGACTCTTGCACAGTGTCTTAATGCCTTCTACCCTACTCCCTTTGTCAAGAATGTTCTTTTAGTGGGAAAAAAGTTGTTTTAATGCTGCACTTAGTTGACGCTGTGTATATCTCTCTCCTCCCCTGTCGCTTAAACCAGCCCACTGAGTCATTGGCCGACCGGGAACCTCTCAGTAATCCCGATGGCCAGTACATGCCTGCCCATGGAATCGACTGTACCAGCTGTACAAGAGAGACTCAACTTTTTTAATACTAATAACTAACTCTTCCGAGAGACCATCTTGAAGACACAGGCAGGTAATAAAAAAAAATTGATAAATGGAGGAGAGGGAATTTGAATTTGAAACCAGGACATAGCGTCTGGTTGTCCACAGCAAATTTAAAATTGAAGTGTCCCTCGAAGAAGCTTGGCCCAAGATTTCTGGGTCATTTTGTAATCAATCTGGGACTTTCGAATTATCTTTACCGAGTATTTTAAAGATTCATCCTGTATTTCATGTTTCTCTCCTTAAACCAACGGTTGCCAATTCCTTTCCGGGTCAGACTCAATTCCTCATTGAATGGAAGGGTTATGGCCCTGAGGATAACTCCTGGGAACCAGGCTCTAATGACCATGCTCCCCGATTTGGTACAATCTTACCTCTGACTTCATCCTCAAAACCGGTCTCTAGTGGGAATCTGGAGGCTGCCTCTAAGGGGGGGGGGGGTGGCAATGTCAGGGAATCCCTGTGTGACGTCTGGCACATAGATGTTTACAAGAGCAAAGAGTTTCCCAAAGAACCGCTAACAGGCGCACACATGCGTCCGCGATCGCACGTGCGCATGTGCTCACGCGCGGGCACAATTCCTCTTGGTGCCAAATGGCCTATTAAACCACTTAAGGACCCCTTCACGCTGATATACGTCAGCAGAAGGGCACGGCTGGGCTCTTAAAGGCAACATACAGGTACGTGCCTGTGCCCAGCCGTGAGGGGTCGCGAGCGCGCCGCCGGCGACGCGCTCGCGACCCCGTCCGAAGCTCGGTGACCACGCCCGCGAGACCCACGTCCCGCGGTTAGTCATAGGAGCTGAAGAACGGGGAGAGGTGTGTGTAAACACACCTTCCACGTTCTTCTGTGTGGCAGTGACACTAATCGTCTGTTCCCTGATATAGGGAACGACGATCAGTGATGTCACGCTTACAGCCACACCCCCCTACAGTAAGAATCACTCACTTAGGGCACACTTAACCCCTTAGCACCCCCTAGTGGTTAACCCCTTCACTGCCATTGTTATTTTCACAGTAAACAGTGCATTTTTATAGCACTTTTCGCTGTAAAATGACAATGGTCCCAAAAATGTGTCAAAAGTGTCCGATGTGTCCGCCATAATGTCGCAGTCACGAAAAAAAACGTTGATCGCCGCCATTACTAGTAGAAAAAAACAGAATCATCCACATCAGGCACTTGTGTCCCTCCTGTTCTTCTGGTTCCTCTGTCTCCTCCTTAGTGGGGCCAGGACGAGACATATAAGAGAGGTCGACCTCATCAACTCATGCAGACCAATTTAATGCAGTGTGCATCTTATGGTCTGAGCACTGACAGACTCACTCCCCCACCCATTAAACCTCTGCAGCAATGCTGGCAGCACTCATACATCTATTTCCCAAAGAAAACCTCTGGAAATGACACTGAGCACGTGCACTCAACTTCTTTGGTCGACCTTGACGAGTGAAACCTGTCCTGTTAAACCGCTGTATGGTCTTGGCCATCATGCTGCAACTCAATTTCAGGGCCTTGGCAATCCACTTCTAGGGGCAGATCCACAAAGATCTGCCCCGGCGCACCGTATCCGAGATGCGATACGCCGCCGTACCTTACTGCAGTTTGGTTCGAATCCTTAAAGATTTTGCGTCGTAAGTTACGGCGGCGTAGTCTATCTCTCGTGGCGTAAGGGCACGGAATTCAAATTGGGCGGGTAGGGGGCGTGTTTCATTTAAATGAAGCGCGTCCCCGCGCCGAACGAACTGCGCATGCGCCGTCCTTAAATTTCCCGCCGTGCATTGCGCGAAATGACGTCGCAAGGAAGTCATTGTTTTGACTTGGACGTAAATTATGTCTATCCTGCGATTCACGGACGACTTACGCAAACGAGAAAAAATAATGAAATTGAACGCGGTAACGACGGCCATACTTAACATAGCAGGTTTAACTATACGCCACGAAACAGCAGCTTTAACTATACGCCGGAAAAAGCCGACTAGAGACGACGTAAAAGAATGCGACGGCCGCTCGTACGTTCGTGGATTGTCGGAAATAGCTAATTTGCATACTCGACACAAATTATGATGGGAACGCCTGTCGGATCTAACCCAGATGCCGTCGTATCTTGTTTTGAGGATTCAAAACAAAGATACGACGCGGGAAATTTGAAAGTACGCCGGCGTATCAGTAGATACGCCGGCGTACTCGCTTTGTGGATCTGCCCCATAGCCTATACCATTTTTATGTAGAGCAACATTTCTTTTTTTTAGATCCTTTGAGAGTTCATTTCTATGAGGTGCCATGTTGAACTTCCAGTGACCAGTATGAGAGACTGAGAGTGATAACAGCATATTTAACACACCTTCTCCCCATTCACACCTGAGACCCTGTAACACTAATGAGTCACATGACACCGGGGAGGGGAAATGGCTAGTTGGGTCAAATCTGGACATTTTCACTTAGGGATGTACTCACAATTGTTGCTAGCGGTTTAGACATTAATGGCTGTGTGTTGAGTTATTTTGAGGGAACAGTAAATGTACACTGTTAACTGCTTTCCGACCAGCACACGATGATATACGTGGGCACAATGGTACGGCTGGGCAAATGGGAGTACAGTTACGTCCCCTTTAAATCGTGGCTTAGTGGGCGCGCGTGTGCCCCATACTCAGTGACCGTACCCGTGGGTCCCCGTGGACTCAATGTCCGCCGGTGTCCCACGATCGCGTCACAGAGCTGCAGAACGGGGAGATGCCTATGTAAACAATGTATTTCCCTGTTCTGCCAAGTGACAGGACAGGGATCTACTGCTCCATGTCATCAGGAACAGTGATCGCTGTCATGTCAGTGGTAGTCCATCTCCCCCACAGTTAGAATCACTCCCTAGAACACACTTAACCCCTTGATTGCCCCCTAGTGTTTAACCCCTTCCCTGCCATTGGCATTTACACAGTAATCAGTGCATTTTTATAGCACTGGTCGCTGTATAAATGACAATGGTCCCAAAATAGTGTCAAAAGTTTTCGATGTGTCCGCCATAATGGCCCATGTGGACATTGCGGGTCCACATGCGATCTGCAATTAAAAATTGCAGATCGCCGCCATTACTAATAAAAAAAAAATGCCATAAACCTATCCCCTATTTTGTAGCTATAACTTTTGGGCAAACCAATCAATATACGCTCATTGTGATTTTTCCCCCCAGGGATAATAATTATAGCAAAAAGTTAAAAATATAGCTTTTTTTCCAAATTGTCGCTCTTTTTTTGTTTATAGCGCAAAAAAAAAAACGTAGAGGGGATCAAATACCACCAAAAGAAAGCTCTATTTGTGGGGAAAAAAAGAGCGTCCATTTTGTTCAGGTGCAACGGCAAACGACCGCGTGATTGTCAGTTAAAGCGACACAGTGCAGTATCGCAAAAAGTGCTCTGGTCAGGAAGGGGGTAAATTCTTCCAGGGCTGAAGATGTTAGACAAGCTGTACGTAACCAAGTGACCCCGCCAACTTCTGACATCATGTCACCTAATAAAGTCACCGGGTGGCCCCATCCTTGACTATATAACAGCTGTCAAAGCAAAAACACGGGGGCAGGTTTTTTCGTTTTTATTCTTTTTTTTTTCCGGACCGTCAGAGCTGTGATTGAAGATGGATGGACATCAGGGGACATCAGGGGACACTATTAAAAAAAGAAAAAAAACACCCCCATGGGAGGCATCCCAGCGACTGCTGTGTATTTGCTTTGACACCTGTTATATAGTCAAGGGCGGGGGCCACCCGTGACCTAAATAGGTGATCCCCATTTTAAGGGCATGTGGCCTGGTACGGTTCAGGAGGGGGGTGCTTTCTTGCCCCCCTTTTCCTGTGGCCTGCCAGGCTGCGTGCTCAGATAAGGGTCTGTTATGGATTTTGGGGGGGACCCCACACCATTAAAAAAAAAAATTGGCACAGGGTTTCCCCTTAAAATCCATACCAGACCTGAAGGGCCTGGTATGAATTTTGTGAGGGACCCCCATGCTATTTCTGGAGCAGGGTTCCCCTTAACCACTTTAATACACTATATTATATATACTACACTGCCTGAATATAGATTATACACTGAATATCTAATCTACACTAAATGCACTGTATATATATATATATATAGCGCTACCCCCGAAGGAGCCGCTGTTTGATTTGGGACCGGCCTACCAAATTAACCTGGCAGTGTCTAGGGGTGTAACTGTGGGAATAGTAGCAGTGAGTGGAGGTCCAGACATTCAATAAAGAGTTTTCAATGCTTTATTGCCCAGGCCAAACACGGCTAACATCAACACACATTGGGAAGGTCAAGGTTGATGAAGGAAGAAAAAGAACCATGCGGTATCAGGCCTGGATATAGAACTTAGCAATCAACACTGCTCTGTATAGAACCAACTTTGCTACACGTCACCACTCTGCTAGGAGTGGGTAAAGTGCCCCCGGACAGACCCCTATGATAGGCCCGGCAGCCGGAGCGCCACTTCATAATACTGGGAAGAACAGGTCTCTCCCACAGACCCGACTCTGGGGCCCCCGCCACGGGCCAATTTCAATAGAAGACTTGGGTGAATAGGGAAAAGAGAATCCTCCCAGTAGACTTTTCTATAAAGATTCCCCGGATGACAGCAAGCATACCTGTCAGTGGTCCGGACACCCGATCCCAGACTGGGATTCTGTCAACAGGCCTTGGAACCCAGTAAAACTTTGAGATCCCTTCTCTTATCAGGATGAGGTTCGATGCATACCCTGAAGGTGGGTACCGCACCTGGAACGGGGACCCCGCGAAGACTCCCGAACACATGACCCCTGTCCCAGATATATCCTCCCCCAGCATGCCTTGTGAGGCATAAACTCCTCCAATTGGCTGCTGGGGAAGAATTACTCCGCCAGAACCCCTCTGGCGACAACTGCTGGCCAGAGGTGGCATTGCACCCCCTGTCCGCAGACTGACCCAGTGGACTTTCTGGAACGACAGAAGTCCCCAAATTTAAGTAAACACTGAATGGGAGCAAGGTAACTCTCCCACTCCCCACTAACTTTAGGCGTAGTGCCCATGCTGAAAGCAAGGGGGCGCTACATATATATATATATATATATATATATATATATATATATATATACAGTATATATATATATATATATATATATATATATATATATATATATATATATATATATATATATATATATATATATATATACACATATACAGTATATATTAAAAAAATAAATCTGAGCCTACAAGTTATTATGGTGCATGATGTAGAAGTAATATCGATCACATATAGTGAATATTGTTTTTTTTTTTTCTGTATAAGTCAGGCACATTTTAGTGCATGAAATTCATAAAAAATTAGGGTTGATTTATGTTTCTAGCACTACCCCACCCTTGAAAGAGCAACTTAATTGCAGGTGTATAAGGATGCTTCCATGGCAACTGAAATTCAGTCGTTTACAGCAGAGTTTTAAAAAGAACAGTGTTTGTGGAGAAAAATATGACCTAGTATTTTAGCAAAATGAAAAGAGTGCAAAACATAAAATCAGAAATGTATAATCACAGAGGAATCCAAACTGTAAATGGTAGTAAATGACCATTAAACTTCCCCAAGGTCCTTTGTATTGTTGTTTGATAACATGAAGGTTTTCTCTTAGTTCTTTGAAATGTCATTATAGGTAGTTTTCTAAATGAATGGGGATGAGAATACTGTATATGGCTCCAAGCAAGAAAAAAATTAAACATCATTTTGACAGCTGGAGTGGATGATGAAAACCATCTGTCTTCATCATTCCCTCTGAGATGCTGAAGAACAGAGATTATGGCTCAGCTGCTTTGTGCTTTTTTTTCTCTAATCACAATCTAAGATGTAGCCGATTTGTGCATACTTATATATTACCTAAAAAGAAATAAAGACAGAATATGCAATTTAATACGCATACATCATATACAGCTGCTGTGTTTTTAAAAGACAACCGTTAGAAGCCATAATATCAGAACCTATGCCACTTTGTTTTCCTATATTGCAAATTTGCTGTTGTACAACTGTTGTGTTGCAATGTTATCCCTTATATAACTTGTGCAGGCAAGTGTATGACGTTGTGACTAAATGTGCTTGCATAAAAATGGATTTTGTGTTTTTGTTACCTCCAGTGGAGGTAGACCTACAAAGAAAGTGCTGTAGGCAGCTCCTGTTCCACCTCCAGCTTCCATTCCAACCTTCTACACCAGTTCTAAGCACTGACCAGCCTCCTGCACCAGCTCCAGACACTGTCCAGCCTCCTGTCCTAGCACCCGCTCTAGCCCCTGTCAGTCTCCTGCACCAGTAAATCCTTCAGCAAATTTTAGTTTTTTTCTTTATACACTGGATTCTGGACCTGATTATCTTGCTATGACTCACCCAGTGACTTGAAAAAGTACAGGAGTGCGAACCGCATTGTAATGTCCCTGATGTGCATGGTTGCGGTTGAGGTTACACTATCCTTTGGCTATTAGCGGCACTTCCCGGCACTTTCCAATGGCTTGCTTACAACATTTCCAGCACATCACTTCCCTTGCGTGTTGCCCCAGTCCAGGAAGGAGTTGAGCTTCCTATTGCACGGAGCTAGAGAGGTGACATTGACCCATTATTACATCTGTTGGTGTGGGGTGGTTTACATCATTGCTGCCAAAAACAATGGGGCATGTAAGCGCTAGACCTGGTGCACCTGCACAATTATGGGGCAAGTAAATGGTTATTATTATTAACAAGTGGAAATGATAACTCTTACTTTTCAATCAGCAAGTTAATTGCCTGAAGCCTCGTACACAGGCTCGGTTTTGCCGAGTAAACCGAGCGTATGTAAAAGGCTTTGAGGTTTCTCGTCTGGAAATCTGCCCAGAATCCCGACGAGAAAAATAGAGATCCTGCTCTCTATTTTCTCCTCGAGATTCTTGTCGACCTGTTTCACAAAGAGAAACCCGAGTGTCTGTATACTTGCCTGACGCCGTGGAAACCTGTGCATGCTCGAAATGACTTTGACGCATGCGCGGTAGCTTCTTAGGCATAGGTGGGGTGCAGCAAGATGGCGGTGACGGCATTGAATGTGATGAGCGCATGCTTGTCGTATGCGATGATGTCACCGCGTTCTTGCCTTTCAAGAGAACCGCGGTTCATTTGAAAGGAGAGTCTGTACACTCGGGCGGCAAGAGATTCTTGCCAAGAATCTCGTCAGGAAAAACACAGTTTTTCTGGCCCGTGTGTATGAGGCTTCATACATAAAGACTGAGAGCCTGTCTTTGGCAATATGTGGATTATTCATAAACCTTGGTTTTACCTTTTTTAAGTGGATGGTGGACCTATTTTATGTTAATACTGACCCACGGTGAAGGAGTTTTTCGAGCAATAGACTTTATGTACAGTAAAGTGGGTCTTAGGTGCCTCTGGATATACCAAATTGTGTGGATGTTAATGGCCGTGGCCTTTATTATAGGTATAAATAAATATATATTATCAACTGTATGTATATATATATATATATATATATATATATATATATATATATACTTATGTTCAATATATTCCAAAACAATACATATATGGCTTAGATATTAAAGCTTAAGCCAAATCTCACATAACAAAGTCCCACAAGCCAAGCTTATGGACCATAAGAACGGCACCCCAACCGGCCCACGGCCATTTCCACACTAGATTGCAAATCCAAAATAAAAATATCAAGCGCTACGTCAGACAAATGTATTCCGTCAGGGCGATAAAAAACGTGTACACCACCCTCCAAATCCAAATGTCTAAAGGACAAGCCATTTAACATTGGCATAAATTTAGCAATAGCTCTATTCACTTTTTTTCTTATTTTTTCAAAATGTTTCAATTCCGGGGAATACCAAATCAAACGGGGAATGATCTCGGAAAAAAACAAGACACTGTTAGGTAAAACATTATGGATGCTTAAAATTTTTTTTTTATACCCGAAATAACATCCAAAGTCTTGAGCAGACCGAGGTCCAGGGGCGGACTGGGCCAGGTGGAAAAGTGGAGATTGCCCCCCCCCCCCCCAGGCCGCTCACATTATATTTAAAACATCCGCGATCCGCAGCGCTGTTTTTTTTTTTTTGCTAAAACTCGGCAGCGGCGGCCGCCGATTGGCTGGCTGGCTGCTGCCGCGCTGCATTGTGGGAGTTGTAGGAAGGTCATGTGGCACGTCAGGGGAGGGTCAGGGCACGAGCGCCATACATCTCTGTGACTCGTGGGCTGGCTGCAGAGAAGAGTCAGTGAGACTGAGAGAGAGACTGCACTGAACTGATCCCTCCATCCCACGCTGCAGCTGTGATCCAGCGATGTGTCCTGTGACAGGGATGTTAGCTGCAACTGTCCCAGGGCTGAGAGTGTTCTGTTCTTACAGAGCACAGCCCTCACCCTCCTCTCCACCAATGGGAAACGATCAGTTCAGCCTTCTCCCGCCCCTCTCTGCCAGTGCCCGTCCACACTCGATGCAGCCGTGTGCTGTAAAGGGAATGTGAGGGCAGTCGCAAATCACAATGTCACAACATGAAGATGCGGACAGCCAGTGAGCCTCCTGCTGGGAGTGGGACTGTGCAAGTAAATGATCTGTGACCAGACTCTCCCCTTCTCCCTCACCCTCAGCCTATCATTTAACCTCTTGCCTGCCAGGCACTGTCACAATTTCCAGCTTTCAGTGCTCTCATACTGAGCCCTGGTTCACATGAGCACCGCTGATACGCGGTACTGATGGCCTCTGATAGGTGGCACTGATGGCCTCTGATAGGCGGCACTGTTGGCCTCTGATAGGCAACACATATGGGCACTGATATGTGGCACTATTGGGCAGCAATGATAGGTGGTACTATTGGGCAGCAGTGGTGGCCTCCGATAGGCAGCACTGATGGCCTTTGATAGGCAGCACATATGGGCAGCACTGATGGGTGGCACTATTGGGCAGCACTGATGGGCACTGATAGGCAGCACTGATTGGCCCTGATAGGCAGCACTAATGGGTACTGATAGGCAGCACTGATAGGTGGTGGAACAGATGGGTGTCACAGATGGGCACTGATGGGTGGCAATGATGAGCATTATTGGGTGGCATTGATACCTGTAGGAGACACAGATGGGTGGCAATGATGGACAGCACTGAAAGGCAGCACTGACTGGTGTCACTAATGGGCACAGACTGGCGTCACTTTCTGGGCACTGCTAGGGCTGCACTGTAAAGTGCCCTAATTATCTGTACAGTCTCCCCTGTGAGGAGATGCCGCTGATCGGCTCTCCTCACACGCTGTCATTTACATGTGATTTGTTGTTATTGGACACAGCCGATTACATTGGCCTCATCAGCTCTTTACTAAGACTGGGTTCATGCTGTGTCATATTTGTCTTGCATCATAACATCAATATCCATTATAAAACCAGGTGGGCATTGATGGTGAGCTAATTCGGTAGTACAATAGGCCACTCAACTGGACTTGCCCCTCAGGCTTAAGGCTGCCAGCCCTCCCCTGCCCAGGTCATTACCAGCTAAATGCAAAACAATAATATCAGGCACAGGCCATTTTAGATATAGCAATGACAAAACTCTACGTAATTAATCCAAGTTAATCCTCGATGCCCATACCAATATAACTTAATTTTGGAAGATGACAGATTAAGATTAGTACCATAGAATCTGAAGTCAGCTCTTTTATGGGCCCAATAAATGAAAGAATAGCCGATGATCCAGGCAACAAATGGAGAATCTGAAAATTAAACAAAATTATTAGTACGAACATAAGTACTGTAACAATTTGACGACCATCTACCGATTTTTTTAATAGCAGATTCATCAAATCCCAAATTAGCAGCAGTAGTGGCAGCTCCAATACAGAAAGAATGAGACGAGATAGGCAGATGTCCCAAACCTAATTGAATTAAACATTTCTTTAAAACAGAATTAAATTGAAAAATAATCAAAGCACTAGAATCACAATGAAGAAGGAATTGTTTACAACTGGCAGGACGCAAAAGCAAATAACGCTGCACTAGGGCCACAGCACATGTCGAACTATTAAAATGTTTATGAACAGTAATCCAGCGACCCCGACCAAATTGATCAGTCTTGCTTTTTTGCAAAAATAAGTGAAGGACTCCAGGATGAATAAGTACAGCAGAAGATGGAAGGCCTAAGCAAGAATATCAATTAGGAGGTACTAATTCAGATATTCTAAAAGCACCATAAAAACATAAACAGACATCAAGCTTAAATAATAAAGCTTCAAATGTAGAAAAACAGACAACGTCAGTAGCAGAACACACTCAACAATTCAAAATTAATTGGCAATCCTTTTATCTGGTAAGACGTGTTTTTTACGATAGCCTTTTAATGCTAGTTTAACATAAAATAAACTAGTGCAAGGAGCATTACCAGTCAAGTTTAAAAAAAATGACACTCCCGCCAAAATCTTAACAATCCGGGAATAACAGTAACCCCTACCCATTAACATTCAGAAATGACAAAATTAACTCTTCAGAGCTATGTTTACTAGATCAAAATAATCTAAAAAAGAACTCCACAAGTCCCAAGCAGCTTCATAACATGCTCGCCTGGATGGAGCCAAAGAATTCCTTATGGCAGTCAACACAGGACTCATATTATGGACCAAAGATGTTGAGGACAACTTTAGCATCTGTTGACGAGACAATGAGTCAGCAATAGAATTTCTAATTCCTAGGATATATTTTGCCTTCAACCAGATATTCAATTCCAAACACTGAAACACTAAAAAACAAAGAATAGAAATAACAGAAAGGGATTTTGAAACTAAACAATTGATTGCAAAAACAACACCCTCATTATCAGAGTGTAACAGTATCCTCTTATTTCTAAACTGATCACCCCACAAATCAGGGGCTACTACTACAGGAACTAATTTAAGAAGCACAATATTAGAAACAAATCCTCGTTCAACCCACGAAGTAGGCCACATACCAGCCGACCAATGACCTTGCCAAAAGGCACCATAACCGAAAGAGCCAGAAGCATCAGTATACAAATTAAGAGCAGAGGCTGAACAAAAAGGAGACTGCCAAAGGGCACAACCATTAAATGAACATAAAAATGAATGCCAAACCAACAAATCATCATGAATATCAGTTGTAATTCTAGTAAAATGTCTAGGAGACTTCACACCGGAAATTGCTCTGTAAAGGCGCTTAGAGGAAACCCTCCCCATGGGCATAACCCTGGACGCAAATGCCAACAAACCCAATAATGACTGAATCGTCTACAATTGAACTTTTTGTTTAGATCCAATAACATCCTAATCTTCACAATCTTCTCCATGGGAAGCCGAAATTCCATCCCAACTGTATCAATCTAAATACCTAAAAAGTCTAAACACGTGGTCGGAGAAATAGACTTCTCAGGGGCCAAAGGGACTCCAAATGCATTACAAATCATCTTAAATTCTGTATAAATATATATACACTCCAATGAGTCAGCTTTGCCAATAAATAAAAAATCATCCAGATAATGAATACAACGATCAGAACCCAAATGACAACACACAACCCATTCAAGAAAAGTAGAAAAAAGTTCAAAATAAAAACACGACAAGGCACAACCCATTGGTAAACATTTATCAAAGAAATACTTGTTGTCAAAAACAAAACCTAAAGAACTGAAAGCAGATGGGTGTATAAGTAACAATCGGAAGGCTGATTTAATGTCAGCTTTTGGCAGTAATGCACAATCACCTGCAGATCGAATCTTAGTCAAAGCATCCTCAAACGAAGAATAAGACACTGAACACAGATCAGAATCAATGTCATCATTTAAAGAAAAACCATAAGGGAAAGACAAGTGATGGATACGTCTGAAAGAACCAGGCTCTTTTTTGGGAACAACACTCGGAGGAGAGACCCTAAAATTAGAAAATGGCGGGCGATCAAAAGGGCCAGCAATTCTACTGTCTTCTAGCTCTTTACCATTTTTTTTCTGCTGACATCTTTATGTAAACTAACCGAAGCCAAATTCTTTAATACAACACAACCAGAGCCTGAAAAAGAAGGTAAAAGGAAACCATAACAAAAACCATTAATTAACGTCTGCATTCCTACAGAAGAAGCCATGGCAACATGTTTTTCAGTTTCACCGGTGAAATTGCTTTTAAGAAATGTATCCTTAGAAGTAGATGGAGCATGATGACCCATTTTCTTAAAACAACGTACTGCAGGATGCGTTCCAGCACAATGTGCACATTTGTGTTTATACCTACAGTTCAAAAGCTATTTACACTGACCCTCATTAAAACTAAAACAAAGCCCTTTACGATAAGGTCCCGTATGGGGCATAGTAGATTTAACAACCTGTTTTTGAGGCAAAAGCAGTTTCAGCCAGAGGCCAACGTCTTTCATACCCTGTAACGGGAGGGCCCGTGGGACCCAGAAGCTCTTAGAAAGCATGAGCCAGAAAATAATGGACAGTCAGAATATATCTTGGACTACCTGAGATGGGACTATTATGTAATTATTATCGACAATATATTCCAGGATATCTGTGGAGAACTGTAGTTCCCAGGAGGGGGTGAGCTTGTTACTGACCACCGCAGTAGAGTCTCCCTTCACGGTGGTCAGTAAAATCAGACAAGCAGGAAGTGAACAGAATAGAGAAGAAATAGAGCAACTTCTGAGCAAAAACGAACAATGAGGAAGTGAAAAGAGGAATGTCTGCAGGTAAAGGATGCTTATTATGAAACATTTTTTTCCTTTACAACCCCTTTAACAGACAGCCTAAAGGTCAGGTGTAGGAATTATCAGTTGTAGTTAATTAGCTCATGTAAATTAGGTCAGAGCCGGAGTCAGAATGTCTGACTAAAAGATGTGTATTGGGGCTCATTAGGTATGCATTGTATGATGTTGTGGGTGGAGTTAGGTCATTGTTTATTTGATTACTACAGTATTTTTATTGTGTATATAATAGCTGTATTTATCAATAAAGATTGTTATACCTGCTTGAACTTCATAGAGAGCTGTGTGTGTCTCATTAATGGAGGAATTCGTATGGGTCGTGTTCGCCGGATTGTGGCCATGCCGAAAGCTGCCTTGTGTGCGGGAATGGAATATCCTAAACGGCTTTAACCCCTGTCCCATTTGGGGTTCCGTTACATACCCCATCTCAAATTTTTATGTACAGTAAGCTTCTGCCTAAAGGATTCATCATAGAAGAACCAAGAAAGGTTTGGAAATTTTTTGTACGCTTCTAATATTATTTCTACGTGTTGGAACAGGCCACTGCACAGTTCTGGACGCCGTTCACCTAAAACGCTAGCATATATACTAAATGCTTGTATCCAATTGTTAAAACTACGAGAAACAACCCTACGTCTGTCATCGTCAAATTTTTCACCATCTTATTTCTTTAGCCTATTATCTTTCATAGAAGGAAGTAAGGAAAGTAAATCAACATAGTCTCCTTTCCATATTTTTTCTTTAATTGCCATACTCAAATGGAAGCCTAAAGGCGATAGCTCACAAAGAACCTCTTTCATATATGATTCAGGCATATTATAAGAGGGTGCTTCAATAGGCAACGCTTGTACAACAGGAGCAGAAAATGCCACATTCTGAATGACAGGAGAAACGTTAGCAGCATTTAAATTATCTTTCCAAACAGAAGCAAGTCCAGATTGGTCACTATGTAAAACAGGTAACACAGGCGATGCAAGCAATAATTTAGAAAAAAATTAGACATTGATAAAGCAAAATCTTTTAAGATTGAGGCATCAATATGCTCACCTCTAGGAAGCAATTCAGGCTGAGAGGCAGGGTTGTGAGAGACAGGATCAGCAACCATGGCCATAGCAGCGGCAGCTTCATTCTGTGTATTTTCTGTTGCCCTAGCAACGACACTAACAGACGGCGTATCAACTAAAGCAACCGTGTCAACCGAAGGGTTTATAGTTTTAGTTTTTGTAGTTTTTCAGTAAAACGCATAGTATTACACTTTTTTTTTTTCAGAATTTTTTTCTTTTTTCCCGTCAGCATCTTGTCGTGGTGGCGGGGATTTAAATCTGCCGGGTCTCTTGCAGGTCCTTTTCTTCAGAGCCTCCGAACGAACTGCGCACGCGCCTCATCATGGACAATACCGGACATTACCGAATGACGTGGATCACATCACGGGGTCAAGAGGCGGACACCATTGGGAGGAAGAGGCAGTCATTGGCAAAGGAAGATTCGGAGGAAGCGATGGACGGATATAAACACTGTGTAGATGACCCGGAGAACAAACAGGAGGAGCGGAAGTTGATGGAATCGCTGGAAAGCAGCTTACGGGCGTTGGTGGAGGTAAGGAAAGTTGGAGCCAACAGTCTCCGTCCTCGATACCGGCCCGATCCATTACTTGATGCAGGAGGGACTCCATGACCAGCGCAGATGTGCTTCTTCTTTTGCTCTTCACCGGCTGTGAATCTACTGACGCATTTTTTTTCTTTTTATAGGTCTTGACTTGTGTCGTTTTTTGGACCGTTAACCCTTTTCACCAATCACAGGTAAGTACAATAAAACTGCCAAAAACTGGTTTAATATTGTTAAGTCTGCCAGCATTCCATGTGTGTTGGGTGGGGACATTTCATGATATTTATGATCTCTATCTATCTTTCCAAGTGGCTATATCTATAGCAGCTGTGGACAATTTAATAAGCTAATATTCTGTCCATTCACATAGACCTTGGTGCCGGATTCCCCCCCAAAAAAATTATGGTATCATCTTGGTATGACTCACATTGTGAACTTTGTTAGAAAGGGGTCAGTGACCCATTCTTATGCCCCGTACACATGATCGGAAATTCTGACAGCAAAAAAACCCGGATGTGAGCTTTTCATCGGAAATTCTGACCGTGTGTATGCTCCATTAGACTTTTGCAATTTTAAATCGGAAGTTTGGGACTTTAAATGAGGCTGCAGACATGGTGTGGGTAATGGGAGAAGGTACATATTTATTGATCATAAAAATGCATGGCATGTCTCAAGGCCAGAAACCACATAGAAGAAACAATCATTTCAAATAAATATCATTTCATAATTCTAGCCTTACACATAGATTATGTGCATGTGCATTATAGGCAACAAGGGTACAACAGTGCATAACCAGGCGCCACATAGTGGTCCGTGTTGATATATGGATACATTCAATGAGTTTGCATATGTACAGATATCACATGAACAGCAATATCAAAGGAAATTAAATTATTAAAACCAGTGGAACCATGCATGAAAGGTTGGATATAATGTTGATCAAAAAAGATGGTACGATGGGGACATAGATTGCATCCCTGTTCCCCGACGCATTTCGTGTATGTAACACTCAACGGGGGCGGATGCTTGGGATATCTACAAAATATATAATATAATAAGGTATAATTACTTAGTATGATTGGTGATCAAAAACAAATCAGAGATGGAGCAAAACGGTCCACCTTGGGTACTCACATGGAATCTAGGTAAGTAGGTGTGGTGAGTATGGAACCATGGCCAAAGAATAGGTCCACCACGGGAACTGAGGTGATGTACAGCCACACATCGGCAGGGCGGACAAAGGATCCCCCATGTAAACACAGGACATAGTGTGCTGACATGTATTATGAAACAGAATGGTAAACCGATGGTGAGAGCCAAAGGGAATCTAAAAAGTAATGCAATGGCATGATGTCAGACTAAATTTTTGCCAAAAGGAGGACAGACAGCCCAAATATATAAAGGTAGATGAAATGACCTTATGCTGGAATCTTGGAATCCCATACATACAGGGAAGCAAATGTGTGGTAGGATGGTGCAATGTGGCGTCTCCAAAAAAATAGCAGGCAAAACTGTGTTGGGGTAGGACCTCAATATAAAGGCCCTGCACAGGTGCACGCTGGCCAACACCAGCGTCACGCGGGCACAGCGTAAACCAGGAAGAGCGCCGACGTGGGCACATCACGTTTTTTTACTTTTTATTTATCTGTTGATGGAAGGAACACACATTCTTCGTGTGCAACAGCTGTTGTGGTTTATCTGATATCAAACACAGGTTGTTTGGCAGTGCACTGTTTTGTCCCCCCTTATACACATATAGTATATATACACATATAGCGATATCCCCCCAGGAGCTGCTTGCCAGGTGCATACACTCTTCCGCTCGTTATCTCCAATGACCAGTCTAATGCCGCGTACACACAATCGTAATTTCCAACAACAAAACTGTGGATTTTTTTCCGACTGATTTTTTTCCGACGGAATGTTGGCTCAAGCTTGTCTTGCATACACACGGTCACACAAATGTTGTCTGAAATTCCGAACGTCAAGAACACTACGACAAGCCGAGAAAAATTAAGTTCAATGATTCCGAGTATGCGTCAAATTGATTCCAAGCATGCGTAGGATTTTTGTGCTTCGGAATTGCATACAGATGTTCAGAATTTCCGACAAGAACTTTTGTTGTCGGAAAAATTGAGAACCAGCTCTCAAACAATTGTTGTTGGAAATTCCGATAGTAAATGTCCGATGGAGCATACACACGGTCAGAATATCCAACCAAAAGCTCACATTGAACATTTGTTGTCGGAAATTTTGATCGCGTGTATGCGACATAAGGAATTTGTTTTGATGTTTTGGATATGAGAAGGGATTTAGTAGGATACTTCAAGTTAACTATTCATAAGTGAGGACAGCGTTCTCAATAGAACTGTGTAGCAGATTATCAATAGGACCATACAGTTGGAGGACCATACACTGTACCCATAAATTGCCGCCACTGTGCCATCCAACGCAGTCACTGTACCCATAAATTGCCGCCACTGTACCCATAAATTGCCACCAGTGTGCCCCATCAAATGCTGCCAGTAGGCCCATGAATTGCCGCTACTGTGCCCCACAGATGCTGCCTGCACTTACCTGTCTCGGAATTCCTTTGCTTTGCTAACACACAGCTGAGTGAACAGCGAACGCCCAGCATGGCGCCACTGTTCACATTTTTGGGCGCCTATTAGAGCCTAAGTCTCTAATCAGGTTCTTCCAAAAAACACCCCAGCCGCTGTAATTCAGGTGCCCGACACCTGAATAATGGGTGTCAGCAGCGACCATAGATA
Source organism: Rana temporaria (assembly GCF_905171775.1). Lineage (NCBI taxonomy): Eukaryota > Metazoa > Chordata > Amphibia > Anura > Ranidae > Rana > Rana temporaria. The sequence goes on along the minus strand of NC_053494.1, from coordinate 102,114,406 downwards.
GATTCATGCAATGCACGGATCTATTTATGGTGATTAGAGTGGTGCAGGAGAAAGGGGGGGCGGCACTGCCATTGAAAAAAAGTGTATAAGAATGAAATGAAATGAATAAACAACTTCAAGATTCCCAAAATAAAAATTTTGAACAATCCTACATTGATATATAAAAAGGTACTGGATACATTTGTTAATAAAGGAAAAAGAAAAGGTTATCACAATGAGAAAGATGCAAAAAATCTTGTACCCAATACTTGCCGTATCCCAGTAAAATATATATACTGTCAAAAATTCATATAGATATCGTAGATCCCCCCTGAAAGACCAACTGTAAATGGCATACATTTCAGAAGGAATCAGATTGGGGGAATACATATACTGTTTTTGCAACCAGTGGTACAAAAAGCTAAATCCTATTTAAAGGATAAAAAACATCTCATATAATTGCCGAACAACATTGCCGAACAATACCTTGCAACTGCCGATGTGGCATCTCTCTACACAATTTTCAAGAAGCACCGCAAGCTACACGATGGTCCTTAAGAGAGATGAGTGATCTACAATGTGGACAAAAACAGTTCATTCTGAAGTGTTTGAAGTGCAGTTTGGTGCATAACTACTTCTGGTATGACCATAGGTACTATCAATGTGGGCCAAGTATGCCCCTAGTGTTGCCAAGTATGCCCCTTGTATATGGCACAATGGGAAGAGGAAGTAATATATAACAACAGAATAGATCAGTTGATCATGTACAGAAGGTATATTGATGATATTCCTACTGTATGCGCTGGAGATAGACAGCTTATTACACTTCAGACGGAATCTTAATACCAACTAAAAATATATTTGTCATGGAAGATAGATGAAAATATAATAAAGTTCCTGGATTTAGAGATATGGCTGGAACAAGGAGTATTGAAGACAAAAACACACTTTAAGCCTGTGGATAGGAACAGTTATCTCCCTATGAATAGTTGCCACCGCAAGCCATGGTTTATTAACATACCTAGGGGCCAACTAATAAGATTGAGGAGAAACTATACATAAAAAGAAGACTACAAACAGCAGGCCAAATTAATCAAAGCTAGATTAACTGAGAAAGTGTACAAGAGATCTTTTATGCAACAGAAAATAAATGAATTTGGCAACATTGAAAGAGAAACGTGGCTAAAGGATAAAAGGCAGAGAGAAGCATCACATCAAGAAGTCCCATTAATCTTGACTACAATATCCTGCATAAAAATCGAGCCTCCCCCTCTGGCAGCCATCTTGGAGGCAGGGCTTAGGTCACGTGACCCTGCTGTGAGAGAGCAAAGGGGCGTGGCCTCTATCCAGCCAGGACTTATCTGGGCAGAGCGCAGCGCTCGCACATCTCTACCAACAAAGCTGAGGACTTTTTAAACCTTCAACCCTCCCCTGTGCAAGACTTTTAAATCACCTGAAATCCAGCTGAAATCGTCGCTGTACATCAGCCGAGCCTCCCCCCTGGCAGCCATCTTGGAGGCGGGGCTTAGGTCACGTGACCCTGCTGTGAGAGAGAAAAGGGGCGTGGCCTCTATCCAGCCAGGACTTATCTGGGCAGAGCGCAGCGCTCGCGCAGCGGGCGCGGCAGCGGGCGCGCCTGCGGGCGCGCACCTTGGTCGTGACCGAAGGGTGCGACATAAGGGTGCGGCGTCTGCGGGTGTCGGCGGTGGCCGCGGGGGCCTTTGCCGTTTTCTCTCTTTAACATCAATAACACCAACTCTAAGATGACACGCGCAGATCTTCCATCAACAGGTAAGGGTACACGATTGTGTTACTCACGTGCAGAGCTTTTTTCCTGGGAACAATCTCAAATCCCTCCCTTAATAGATATCAATGCGCTTTGCTTATCCCATACTGCAAAAATTGCTCTGGCCCCTACCATCACTGACCAGCCACATTTACATCGGGAAAGACAGAAAAAACTGGTTAAGCCCTACTCAATTGAGTCTATTCAGGCCCTATATGTAAATGCCCGATCCGCAGTAAAGCACTGCGATGAAATTCACAATGTGCTGCTAATTTCTGGTGCTCATATAATGGGAGTTACAGAAACCTGGTTCCAGGACAGCTCAAAATCAATCTATGATGAATTACTACCCAGCAACTATAGCATCATGACCAAGAATAGACAAACTAAAAAAGGTGGAGGCATATGCATTATTCACGACACTAATTTGATTTGCCAAGAAATCTCCTCTTCTCCCTATAATACCTTTGAACACCTAGCAGCGAAATGCTTAGTGAATGATAACGCAACATTCACATTCGCAATCATCTATAGGCCTTCTGGCCCTCTGGCCCAATTTCTCTCTGATTTTGCCGATTTCTCTAAGCAACTTTCATTGATTTCCAATCATGTAGTGATTCAGGGTGACCTAAACCTGTGGCTAGACGGAACCAGGACGCTCAAGATCTCCTGGATGACATGCAGGCTTTACATTTCACCCAGCATATCAAGGAACCCACTCATATCAAGGGCCACACTTTAGATGCCCTTTTCCTATATGGTCTTTCCATTTCAAAAGTGACGATACAAAAAATTGTGTGGTCAGATCATTTTTTGACTTCGTATGTTCTTCCCGACTTTGCTCTCAAAAGAATACAGGCGGGTAATAACATGCGTAAGTCAATCCCATTTCGAAAACTTAAGCCTGTGAACTGTGATGAATTCAAGAACTGCTATATTAAAACCGACAACGAGATTGAGGAGAATAAGCTTGTTGACGATCTCGAAGAAGGTGTTCTCCAATTAGAGAGTGCCTTGGACGATTTTGAATCTAGGCTCAAAAAATCATTGAACGAAGTGGCGCCCTTTCAGGTGGCTAACAACCGACCGAGATTACAGAAATCCCAACCGTGGTATTCATCTAGCCTCCTCCCTCTCAAAAAAAAGAGACGGTTCTTGGAGCGAAAATGGCTAAAATCTCAATGCAATCTGGACAAACAAGCCTACCGCATACATTGCAGAGGTTATGCCAAGGCAGTAAAAACGCTAAAAAGAACATATTATAATACCAAAATTAGCGTTGCCCCTAATCAAACGGGAGAACTGTTCGCCATACTCCGGGAGATTTTTGAGCCAAAAAGATTCCACTCCAAGATTATGTCATCCCCACAACTGTGTAATGATATCCACCAGTCTTTCATTTCAAAAGTGGAGAAAATCCGTGCTCGATCCTCCTTAGCACCCCCCTGTGCAACATCAAAAGCCAAAACCACCCCGGAAAAACTACAGAAATTTCGCCTAGTGTCAGAGGAGGAAATCAGAGCTATCATCTCAAAACTGAAACCAACCAGTTATCCTGATGACCCCTGCCCTGCCTGGTTCATTCAGAAGCATGTAGACACTCTGGTTATTGACATCTGCAGAGTAATTAATTTGTCCCTCCGCTTGGGTATAGTGCCTTCTAGATTCAAGAGAGCAATCATACTCCCATTATTGAAAAAAGTGTGCCTGGAACTCACGATACTTACCAACTACCGCCCCATTTCTCTACTGCCTTTTCTATCTAAGGTCCTGGAGCAGGTTGTGTTTACCCAGCTGCAGGAGCAGTTTGTGTCCGCGATGCGGGGGGGTCCGCAGCCTTGGTGCTGCTGGACCTCTCTGCAGCGTTTGACACCATTGACCATTCTATCCTGCTCTCTAGAATGCAATCCTTATTTGGCTGTGAGGACGCAGTGTTAAATTGGATTAGATCCTTCCTGTCCGAAAGAACACACTCCATAAAAATGGAGTCGTACCGCTCAAATACCCAGTCATTGACCTGCGGGGTACCTCAGGGCTCTGCCCTTTCTCCCTTATTCTTTAACTGCTACATGCGCCCACTTGCCGACCTCATTACCAGCTATGGTCTAGGCTGCCAGATCTATGCGGATGACACACAGATCTTGGCAGACCTTGCAAGTGGACCTAATATGCCTGAGCAGCTGAATAAGGGATTATCTAACATCCAACAATGGATGGACTCAAACAGGCTAGGCCTTAACGCCGACAAAACTGAGCTTTTGCTGATCGGCCCACAGGCCAACTCTACCTTTTTACCTGCCTGGCCATCCTCGTTTGGCCCTGCCCCAACTCCAGCTAAGCAGGTAAAAAATCTGGGTATAATTTTTGATGCTGAACTAAGCTTCGTACCTCACGCAAAATATTGCATAAAATCAGCCAACTATCATCTGCAATTATTACGGAAAATTAAGAATCTCTTCACTCAGCACAACCGTATGATCTTAGTTCATGGACTTATCCACTCTAGGTTAGATTGTTCTATTGTTTTCTTTCTAGGGCTCCCACAGAAGTGGATAAAACGATTGCAGATTACACAGAATCATGCTGCAAGACTAGTCACAAACTGCCCAAGGCGGAATCACATCTCCCCGGTGCTTAAGAATCTACACTGGCTCCCGATAGCAAAACGGGTTGAGTTCAAGGCACTCTGCCTGGTGTTTCGGGCCTATTGGCAACTATGTCCGATGTACTTATCGAATATGACACAACACTACTGTCCACCCAGAGAGCTTCGCTCGACTGACGCCCTGTTAGCAATTATTAAATCTAGTCGATCAGCTTCAAAAGGTGGCCGCTGGCTCCAAACACTGGGGAACTCTCTTTGGAACCAGCTCCCTCATCAGCTTCGAGCATCCTCCTCCTTGATGGCCTTCCGTAAGGGCTTGAAAACACTTATTTTTTCACAAGCCTACAGATAGAGACTTGGCCTTACAAGCCCTTAGCAGGACGCTGCCTTAATCCCAGGCTGCGATCCATGGTCAGGGAGTAGGGATAGGCTTTTTGTGCCCTGACACCCCCCCCCTTCTTTTTATATTTCTGTTTATTTCTTGTCTGTTCCCCTCTTTTACTTTCCTAGTTTCTTCTTTTTGCTCTTGGGAACTGGATACCCCCAGCTTGTTGGTAAGCGCTTAGACGCGAGTTTCACAACTCGCATTCGGCGCTCTATAAGTATTTATTCCAATCCAATCCAATCCAAAAGACTAGAGAATATTATTAAGAAACATTGGAGAGTCCTTACACAAATGCTACCCAACATCCTGAGGTTTACGTATGAGAGCACCAACACTCACAGACCTTAAAGCAAAAATATATAGATCAACCTTCCAAGAAATCCTTCACCTTTTTTGAGGGAAAATAACTCTATCCATGTAAGAATTTCTTTACATTCTGACATACTAAAAAAAAGTAAGAAAAAGAGAGAAGAATTTGAATCCACTTTGATGGAAAATAAATAAAACATAAGATATTTTCTATCCTGTTCAACTGAGGGAGCTGTTTGTTTTGGAATGTCCTTGTTGCCTCCAATATATAGGAAGAATATATTTCTGGGGCATAAAGAAGTACCCTGTAACGAAACGTCCCACACTCCACTTGAGTGCTTTCGTCATAAACCACTTCCTCCCAGTCTGGATATAGATATCAGATATTCCAACCGCTCACAAGCACAAAACAAGACGATACATGTTTAGTTGCTGAACATGGACTGTTTATTAGAACCAGAATACAAGTCTTATATACATTTGAAGAGGAGGTAACCAGAAACATAATTTAACATGAGCTAATTAACTAATCCTTAACCACTTAAGACCCGGACCATTATGCAGGTTAAGGACCTTTTTGCGATTCGGCACTGTGTTGTTTCAACTGACAATTGCGCGGTCGTGCGACATGGCTCCCAAACAAAATTGGCGTCCTTTTTTTCCCCACAAATAGAGCTTTCTTTTCGTGGTATTTGATCACATCTGCGGTTTTTATTTTTTGCGCTATAAACAAAAATAGAGCAACAATTTTTAAAAAAAATCAATATTTTTTACTTTTTGCTATATTAAATATCCCCAAAAAGATATGAAAAATCATTTTTTCCCTCAGTTTAGGCCGATACGTATTCTTCTACCTATTTTTGGTAAGAAAATCGCAATAAGCGTTTATCGATTGGTTTGCGCAAAATAGGGGATAGTTTTATGGCATTTTTATTAATATTTTTATTTTTTTACTACTAATGGAGGCGATCAGCAATTTTTTACGTGACTGCGACATTATGGCGGACACATTGGACACTTTTGACACATTTTTGGGACCATTGTCATTTTCACAACGAAAAGTGCTATAAAAATGCACTGATTACTGTGAAAATGACAATGGTAGTGAAGGAGTTAACCACTAGGTGGCGCTAAGGGGTTAAGTGTGCCCTAAGGGAGTGATTCTTACTGTAGGGGGGTGGGCTGTAGGTGTGATTTTACTAATCGTCGTTCTCTATATCAGGGAACAGACAATCAGTGTCACTGCCACTGTGAAGAACGGGGAAGGTGTGTTTACACACACCTCTCCCCATTCTTAAGCTCCTGTGACTGATCGCGGGACACCATCGGCGATCGGGTCCACGCGCGTGACCCACGGCTGGGCTCTTAAAGGCAATGTACAGGTACGTGCCTGTGCCCAGCCGTGCCATTCTGCCGACATAAAATGTCGGCAGAATGGCAATACACATTATCATACATATCAACACAGAACTCCTTCATACAATTGCAGGGTCAATTAGCACAAACAACAATGGGTGAAAGAGAAGCCACGCAAGACTCATTTACATTATAGAAGACAACAGACAGACAGGTGGCTAGGTGGCTGGAGTTGACATTAGCATCTCCTAACAGTATGTGTTCCAACTAGGGTTGTCCCGATACCACTTTTTTAGGACTGAGTACAAGTACCGATACTTTTTTTCAAGTAGTCGCCGATACCGAATACCGATACTTTTTTTAAAATGTGTCCCCAAATGCAGCGATGTCCCCCCACAGATGCAGCCATGTATCCCCCCATCCAGCCATTGTCTCCCCCCCCATCCAGCCATTGTCTCCCCCCCCATCCAGCCATTGTCTCCCCCCCCATCCAGCCATTGTCTCCCCCCCATCCAGCCATTGTCTCCCCCCATGCAGCCATTGTCTCCCCCCATGCAGCCATGTATCCCCCCATCCAGCCATTGTCACCCCCCATCCAGCAATGTATTCCCCCAGCCATTGTCACCCCCCATACAGCCATTGTCACCCCCCATCCAGCCATTGTCACCCCCCATCCAGCCATTGTCACCCCCCATCCAGCCAGCGTCACCCCCCATCCAGCCAGCGTCACCCCCCATCCAGCCAGCGTCTCCCCCCAACCAGCCATTGTCTCCCCCCATGCAGCAATGTATCCCCCCATCCAGCCATTGTCACCCCCCATCCAGCAATGTATTTCCCCAGCCATTGTCACCCCCCATGCAGCCATTGTCTCCCCCCATGCAGCCATTGTCTCCCCCCATGCAGCCATGTATCCCCCCATCCAGCCATTGTCTCCCCCCATGCAGCAATGTCTCCCCCCATGCAGCCATTGTCACCCCCCATCCAGCAATGTATTCCCCCAGCCATTGTCACCCCCCATGCAGCCATTGTCACCCCCCATGCAGCCATTGTCACCCCCCATGCAGCCATTGTCACCCCCCATCCAGCCATTGTCACCCCCCATCCAGCCAGCGTCACCCCCCATCCAGCCAGCGTCTCCCCCCATCCAGCCAGCGTCTCCCCCCAACCAGCCAGCGTCCCCCCATGCAGCCATTGTCACCCCTCATCCAGCAATGTATTCCCCCAGCCATTGTCACCCCCCATGCAGCCATTGTCACCCCCCATCCAGCCATTGTCACCCCCATCCAGCCAGCGTCACCCCCCATCCAGCCAGCGTCACCCCCCCATCCAGCCAGCGTCACCCCCCATCCAGCCAGCGTCTCCCCCCATCCAGCCAGCGTCTCCCCCCATCCAGCCAGCGTCTCCCCCCATCCAGCGTCTCCCCCCATCCAGCGTCTCCCCCCATCCAGCCATGTCACGCTTACCTGCATCCCCGCTGCCGCCGACTGTGTAATACGCCGGGAACATTACAACTTTGAATCGCTGTAATGATTGGCGCCGCGCTGCGTATAGACACTCCCCCTCGCTTGGGATTGGACAGTTCACCCGAGCGAGGGGGAGTGTCTATGCGTGGTGCGAATCATTACAGCTATTCAAAGCTGTAATGTTCCCGCCCGTATTACACAGTCGGCGGCAGCGGGGATGCGGCGAATGGCGGCTTATCGCGGCTTCGGTGGCGGCGGTCGGCGGCGGTCGGCGGCAAGTATTCTATTTGTGTATCGGGGCGGGGTATCGGCGTCTGAGTACCGCCGAAAAAACTCGGAATCGGTCCCGATACCGATACTAGTATCGGGACAACCCTAGTTCCAACAGTATGAATCAGTCACTCTTTCTAATATGGCATATACAGGGTTCCCAGAGTCTTTGTGTCTTGGGAGGATATGGACCTAAATCCAAAGTAACACCACCTCAAGGGTCCCCAGGCATACAGCTCACAAAAAGCACCATTCCCCCAAATGCCAGGGCCCATGATCCAGGGGTGTATTTAGGTTTTGTGCTGCCCTAGGCCTGACGAAACTCACGCACCCTCTACTTTATATATAACTCACCCCTTCCTGTCAACACTACGCCCCTTCCCTTTTAAGACCTGTCCTGTCATTTTCATGGGAGGAGGACAGAGGGACGCAGTGGGATGAGGACAGAGGGACAGGGTGGGATGAGGACAGAGGGACAGGATGGGATGAGGACAGAGGGACAGGATGGGATGAGGACAGAGGGACAGGATGGGATGAGGACAGAGGGACAGGATGGGATGAGCACAGGGGGACAGGATGGGATGAGGACAGAGGGACAGGATGGGATGAGGACAGAGGGACAGGATGGGATGAGGACAGGGGGACAGGATTGTATGAGGACAGGGGGACAGGATGGGATGAGGACAGAGGGACAGGATGGGATGAGGACAGAGGGACAGGGTGGATGAAGACAGAGGGACAAGATGGGATGAGGACAGAGGGACAGGATGGGATGAGGACAGGGGGACAGGATGGGATGACGACAGGGGGACAGGATGGGATGAGTACAGAGGGACAGGATGGGATGAGGAAAGAGGGACGGGATGGGATGAGGACAGAGGGACAGAATGGGATGAGGACAGAGGGACAGGATGGGAAGAGGACAGAGGGACAGGATGGGATGAGGACAGGGGGACAGGATGGGATGAGGACAGGGGGGCAGGATGGGATGAGGACAGGGGGACTGGATGTGATGAGGACAGAGGGACAGGATTGGATAAGGCCAGAGGGACAGGAAAGGATGAGGACAGAGGGACAGGATGGGATGAGGACAGGGGGACAGGATGGGATGAGGACAGAGGGACAGGATGGGATGAGGACAGAGGGACAGAGCATCTTTTAATTTGGGGGAGAGGGTGGTATGGGGATATGTGCTGGGGAGTGATTTGAGAGGGAAGAAGATATGTGCTAGTGGGGGGGGGGATTCAGACCCCCCACTAGCACATATCTTCTTCCCTCTCAAATCACTCCCCAGCACATATCCCCATACCACCCTCTCCTCTCCCATTACTTTATTAGTTCACCTCGTATCTGCCTGCCCCCCCTCCTGGTTACTGTGTCCTCTCACTGAAGTTCTCACGTACCAGCAGCACGGCTCTCTCAGCTCTCTCACTGACTGTAGTTGTGTCTCTCCTCGTGTCTCCTCCTCCTGGCTGTGTACACAGGAACATCGAGCGGGGGGGGGGGGAGCCGAAGAGTGACTGTGTGCGATGTCAGTGGAGAGAGAGAGGGATGGCTGCACTGTAAAGCTGATCGACGCTGTGGGGACCCCGGCGGCAGATGTGCCGGGTGACCGTGCCAGGACATACTAGACTGAACAATTACCGGAGTTTAGTGCCGAAACGTGTAGTGGCAATGAACACCGGGATTCAGCTGTGCGTCTCTCCATGCTGGAGGAGTGGGGTTTGCGGAGGGGGGGGGGGGGGGGCGCTTTTTCGCAAGGCTAGCATGCAGTCCCCTCCAAAAGCCTCTTTCCCCGGTGAGTCTGTCATATACCCCATGCCGTTTGATTGCAGGAATTTTTACTAATTATGTGATTGATTTACAGATCAATATTGTATTCCATTATCACAAATAGATTTAGCGCTGCTCTGCTTACTGAATTACATACTAACGGTATATGTGGTGACACTACATGGATTTTTTGCACAATTTTTCTCACATTTATACATCAGTTTTCATCATGTTATACACTTGTTAGCGCATTCATTTTTCAGACTATTTCCCTTCGATTGAGGTCCTGCAATCCACACAGAAAGACATGACAATTTCTTGAACACTTTACCCAGCCGTTGTCGGTAGCAACTTCGGCAGTAATTCAGGGGGTAATCTCAGACTGACAAGCCCCCATATGTAGCACTACCCCCACAGGAGGTGCTTACATTCTTGTTTGCCCAAGTATCCCACTGATTGATCCACAGCCAAACACAGAATATTTCCACACAGCCAGGAGCATACACTCTCCCGCTCTTTATCTCCAAAGACCAGTCTAAGAGATTTGCTTGATGTTTTATTTAGAAAACTTTGATAGTAGAAGGGAATTAGTAGGATACTCCAAAAAACTATTCAAAAGTGAGGCTAGCATTCTCAATGAAACTGTGTAGCAGATTATCAGTAGGACTATACAGCATGCTGTACAGAATAAACAAGTCCCTTTGTAGCAGAAGGAACTTAGTGGACTTTGCTTCTTCAAGACACTAGCCAGTGTCCCTTTTAGCTTACACCCAGTACGCTGACACCTAGCACCAAGAGAAGGATTTAGCAACACCAGTCTCTAGGATCCCTTCAGGGGTCTGTACTCACAAGTCACCTTCCTCTGTGATATCAGACAGGATCTATGGACATCCTCCATCAGTCAGCTTGCAAGAGAACCCTGGGTTTAAGCTTCAATGTTTCAGACCCTTAGGTCGCTCACCTGAGGCTGCATGGCAGCCTCTGCCTGAGGAGGGGTGGCAGGCCCTTTCCCCACTTGGACCTCACTCTCTCTTTCTCTCTAGAACATGGGTCCTCAAACTACGCATGCGGCCCGCCGAGGACCTTTATCCGGCCCACTGCACGCAGGGCCGGTAGACTGCTGTGTCAGGAGCTCACTGAAAAGTTTGGGCACGCTGTGATATAAGTCCCGCCCTCCTCTTAGACCAGGTTGTGTGATAGACGCAGTGTTCTGTCTATCACATGAGCTAGTCTAGGAGGAGGATGGGACTACTTTCACAGCGCGCCCAAACTTTTCAGTGAGCTTCTGACACAGCAGGAGCAGGAGATCCCGATGCACACACTGACTGGTGAGACGTCGTTTGGCACAGTAAGGCTGCAATGGTAAGGGGGGCTTGTAATGATGGTGGGGGGCTGGAATGGTGAGGGGGGCTTGTAATGATGGTGGGGGCTGCAATAGTGAGGGGGGCTTGTAATGATGGTGGGGGGCTTGTAATGATGGTGGGGGGCTGCAATGGTGAGGGGGGCTTGTAATGATGGTGGGGGCTGCAATAGTGAGGGGGGCTTGTAATGATGGTGGGGGGCTTGTCTATCACATGAGCTAGTCTAGGAGGAGGATGGGACTACTTTCACAGCGCGCCCAAACTTTTCAGTGAGCTTCTGACACAGCAGGAGCAGGAGATCCCGATGCACACACTGACTGGTGAGACGTCGTTTGGCACAGTAAGGCTGCAATGGTAAGGGGGGCTTGTAATGATGGTGGGGGGCTGGAATGGTGAGGGGGGCTTGTAATGATGGTGGGGGCTGCAATAGTGAGGGGGGCTTGTAATGATGGTGGGGGGCTTGTAATGATGGTGGGGGGCTGCAATGGTGAGGGGGGCTTGTAATGATGGTGGGGGGCTGCAATGGTGAGAGGGCTTGTAATTATTGTGGGGGCTTGTAATGATGGTGGGGGGCTGCAATGGTGAGGGGGGCTTGTAATGATGATGGGGGGCTGCAATGGTTAGGGGGGCTTGTGATAATGGTGAGGGGGGCTTGTAATGATGGTGGGGGGGCTTGTAATGATGGTGAAGGGAGCTTGTAATGATGGTGGGAGGCTGGAATGGCGAGGGGGGCTTGTAATGATGGTGGAGGGCTGCAATGGTGAGGGGGCTTGTAATGATGGTGGGGGGCTGCAATGGTGAGGGGGGCTTGTAATTATTGTGGGGGGCTGCAATGGTGGGGGGCTCGTAATGATGGTGGGGGGCTGCAATGGTGATGGGGGCTTGTAATGATGGTGGGGGCTTGTAATGATGGTGGGGGGCTGCAATGGTGAGGGGGGCTTGTAATGATGGTGACTGGGGCTTGTAATGATGGTGAGGGGGGCTGCAATGGTGAAAGGGGCTTGTAATAATGGTGAGGGGGCTGCAATGGTGAGGGGGGGCTTGTAATGATGGTGAGGGGGGCTGCAATGGTGAAGGGGGCTTGTAATAATGGTGAAGGGGGGTTGTAATAATGGTGAGGGGGCTGCAATGGTGAAGGGGGCTTGTAATAATGGTGAGGGGCTGCAATGGTGAGGGGGGCTTGCAATGATGGTGGGGGGGGCTTGTAATTATGGTAAGGGGGGCTTGCAATGGTGGTGAGGGGGGCTGTAATGATGGTGGGGGGGCTTGTAATGATGGTGAGGGAGGCTGTAATGATGGTGAGGGGGCTGAAATGATGGCACAGTAAGGCGGCATTGAAAGTGAGGCTGCAATGAGAGCACGGTAAGGCTGCAATGATGGTAAGGCGGCAATGATGAGCACGGGTTGGGGGACTTTCTGTTTTTTTTTTTTGGCGGGGGGTGGCAGTGAAGGACCCGGCCCTCTAACGGTCTGGGGGACAGTGAACTGGTTTAAAAAGTTTGAGGGCCCCTGCTCTAGAGGAAGACCCAGAACCCATGTGCTCTACAGTCCCCAGAATACATTGAGGCACATCCCCTTCTAATATGCCAGGGCTGTATGGGCATTCATGCTCTCATCTGCATGGTTTTCACCCACTGAAACTTCTCAAACAGCATGAGCAGCACCAGAGCAAACTGAGCAGACTCTGCTAAACAATCACAGCCTCTGTTAAGCAGACGGCACATACAGATTCTCACAAAACTAAGTACACCCTCACATTTTTGTAAATATTGTATTATATCTTTTTATATAACACTGAAGAAATTACACTTTGCTACAATGTAAAGTAGTGAGTGTACAGCTTGTATAACAATGTAAATTTGCTGTCCCCTCAAATAACTCCAGACGCAGCCATTATTGTCCAAACCGCTGGCAACAAAAGTGAGTACACCCCTAAGTGAAATTGTCCAAATTGGGCACAATTAGCCATTTTCCCTCCTTGGTGTCATGTGACATGTTAGTGTTACAAGGTCTCAGGTGTGAATGGGGAGCAGGTGTGTTAAATTTGGTGTTATCGCTCTCACTCTCTCATACTGATCACTGGAAGTTCAACATGGCACCTCATAGCAAAAAAACTCTCTGACGATCTGAAAAAAATAATTGTTGCTCTACATGTAGATGGCATAGGCCAGTGATGGCAAACCTTGGCACCCCAGATGTTTTGGAACTACATTTCCCATGATGCTCAACTACACTGCAGAGTGCATGAGCATCATGGGAAATGTAGTTCCAAAACATCTGGGGTGCCAAGGTTCGCCATCAGGGGTATAGGCTATAAGAAGATTGCCAAGACCCTGAAACTGAGCTTCAGCATAGTGGCCAAGACAATACAGTGGTTTAACAGGACAGGTTCCACTCAGAACAGCTGTTATGAATGACATTCATTCGTAGCAACTTTGTTGACATTGTAATCATGTGATCACTTGATTCCCTGGCCGCTTAAAGTGGTTGGGTACAGGGAGGCCACAATCTCCTGTGTCTGGTGGACACAGCAGTTGGGGCGTGCAGCGCTCCCCAGGCTGGATGACATACATGTACGTCACCCAGCCTGCCTGTGCCACCAGCCTGCAGTAAAGGTACTGTGGGCGGTTGGCTAGTGGTTCATTTATTAAAAACAAACAACTTGAGCGAGCCCGCATTATTCAGCAGAATTATATTTCTCCTGAATGCAGATTTTGAATTTCCTTAGGCATTCATGTCTTTTTTTAAATAGGTTTGTTCAGTGACTATAATATTTCTCTTTCTTTTGGTTGTATCATTTGCAAATTAATCTATTAGTTCTAGAAGCCTGCAGTGAATTGATGTTAAATTTTCTTAAGTATGCACCTAGAAGGATCTGTCAGTTTAATTGGTAACATTTTTCCATTTCACTCCTTGGCGGCTATACGAGTGTTTCATGGTCCTTTCCTTTTGTAATTTAAGCATTTACAAGAATCAAAGAATTTCATGTTAATTCAGTAATATAAAACAACTAGCACATAGCCATAAGAGTTTCAAGGTCGTTTAAACCCATATGTGAAAAATTCCAAATTATACTAGATTGGCCTCCATCTACATTTCCTTTTACTTGGCTATATGATTTAGCCTCTTAACCTTGCCATTAACTTTACTTTCTGATAATTTGGATGCTATTACCTTACATTAATCTATCATGCTGTACAAAATAGTTTGCTGCCTAATTCATGAATAAAAGTAGAAATAGGGAGAATAGAATATGATACGTGCAATAAAAGTAACAATGGAATTTAATGAAAAAAACATAACTTTAGGCTGATCTTAATAATTTTGAGAAGTGTACAATTCATCAAAGGTAGTGCTAATTGAATGTTTAAATTTAAACTTCAACAAAGGCTAGAATTAGTGACTAATCAAGAATGAATAGATGCATTCTGTATGATTTCTTTATATAATGATTATTTAACATTCATCAAACAAGCTGAAGTGGAAACTTGTGTGAACCTTACATAATACTACAGTCATGCTCTCACTATTATTTTTACATTTTATGTTCTGTTCTATCTCCAATAACTGTATCCTGGCTGCAGACATTGAGCACTATACAACACTAAAGGCACACGATACGAAGATCTGAAATAAAATTTTGTCCGACGAACGATCTGACAATTTTCGGATCGTTAGTAGGATGCTTCCGACAGCCAATTCTGTTCTTTCTTTAGACAAAAACTGGATATGCAGACTATAAAATTTGTTGTACGTGAACTCAACGTCCGATATTTGTTTAACTAGTACGGTTCTCGTCTGAAAAAAATCGTAAGAGCAAGATTACGCATGCTCGGAATTGAAAACATACATACAAAACTACACATTACGTTACTTCTGAAGTTGTATTCTGTTGTACGAGAATTTTTGTATGGTGAATAACCTCTTCACTTTCGACACGAGACAAGCATGTAACAACAAAAATCTGATCGTGTGTATGATGAAGCTTAACTGCTAAGATACTGGAGTACATATTGTAGGGATTTAGTGGTCAGAAAAATGTAATTTTATATAACCAGAGTATGGCTCTAGTTTCCAGGGAATGGACTTTGACTCTGAACAGTGACCATGGATGAATTGAACGTTTTATGGTAAATCAAGCTACCTTCCTTGACATCTGCAAGTCAGGGAAGATAGCTTATTTGATATAAAAAAAGGATTTAGAAAGGCCAAATGTAACGTGCTAAGAGACTGCCTGCCCTCTAGAAAGTGTTTAAATATGAGGTACAGCGCTAAAAAATTAATGATACCCAAAACTTCTAAGAGAAATGGGAAAACAAACAACATATATGTGCAAAGAAATACGTGTGTAAACAGCAATGTTCCAAAAACCAAGCATATATAAAAAATGACAATGAAATAAAGAGTAAACTATTTAAATAAATAGATACATAAAAAAGTCCACTATATA
Organism: Rana temporaria; assembly: GCF_905171775.1. NCBI lineage: Eukaryota > Metazoa > Chordata > Amphibia > Anura > Ranidae > Rana > Rana temporaria. The sequence continues at coordinate 102,098,669 of NC_053494.1, read as the reverse complement.
TAATGCAAAAGTCCCAATAATCAACAACTGAATGTGTATGAATCCAGGAAATTCTTCTTATATATAGACTGTGTAGTAAAGCCAGAAAACACACTCCTTCCACCAAGGGGAACACCAAAGTGCTAGTGATGCAGTCTCCTTACCAGAAGCTGTGACCACAATCACAGCGGTCAATATGCGCCTGGGGTGTTTAAAGTCTCCCTGAAGACTTGTGGTTAAAGCTGGGTATATATGGTAGATCGAACACTCAAAAGGTATCTCAGAAAAATTAGAAAAGAGAAATCCATAGTGTATACTGCGATAAAATGGGTTTAATGAAAAAAATTGTATTGCACTTACAAGAGCAAATAGGGAATGCGCGGTGTAAATAAATACATATACAATGTTTCTCGGAATCTCCTCCTGGTCTCCTCCGCTAAACTGGTCTGCCGTTTCACTGGATCGTGATGTCGAGCCACCCAATCCCAGACGACGTCCGCATGTGACGAAACACGTAGGATGTGGCCTGCATCACAGACGACATCACGATCCAGTGGAACGGCAAGAGCAAGTAGGGAATGCTCAGTGTAAATAAATACAGATATGATGTTTCTCGGTGTCTCCTCCAGGTCTCCTCCGCTAAACTGTTCTGCCGTTCCACTGGATCGTGATGTCGTCTGTGATGCAGGTCACACCCTACGCGTTTCATCACACACAGACGTCATCTGGGATTGGCTGGATCGACATCACGATCCAGTGAAACGGCAGACCAGTTTAGCGGAGGAGACCAGGAGGAGATGCCGAGAAACATCGTATATGTATTTATTTACACCGCGCACTCCTGTAAGCTACAGTTTGCCCAAATTAAGGTATGTTTTTGTAGACTCTCTCCTGTTGTACGCCAGCATTCTCTGACCCTCTCCTGTAGTAGGCCAGCATTCTCTGACCCTCTCCTGTACTATGTCAGTGATCTCTGACCCAGTCTTGTACTACACCAGCAGTCTCTGACCTTCTCCTGTACTATGCCAGCAGTCTCTGACCCAGTATTGTACTACGCCAGCAGTCTCTAACCCTCTCCTGTACTATGCCAGCAGTCTCTAGATCTTTCCTGCGCTATGCCAGCAGTCTCTGACCCAGTCTTATACTAAGCTAGCATTCTCTGACCCTCTCCTGTACTATGCCAGTGGTCTCTGACCCAGTCTTGTACTACACCAGCAGTCTCTGACCTTCTCCTGTACTATGCCAGCAGTCTCTGATCCAGTCTTGTACTACGCCAGCAGTCTCTGACCTTCTCCTGTACTATGCCAGCAGTCTCTGACCCAGTATTGTACTATGCTAGCCGTCTCTAACCCTCTCCTGTACTATGCCAGCAGTCTCTAGATCTTTCCTGCACTATGCCAGCAGTCTCTGACCCAGTCTTATACTACGCCAGCATTCTCTGACCCTCTCCTGTACTATGCCAGTGGTCTCTGACCCAGTCTTGTACTACACCAGCAGTCTCTGACCTTCTCCTGTACTATGCCAGCAGTCTCTGATCCAGTCTTGTACTACGCCAGCAGTCGCTAACCCTCTCCTGTACTTCGCCAGCAGTCTCTAACCCTCTCCTGTACTATGCCAGTGGTCTCTGACCCAGTCTTGTACTACACCAGCAGTCTCTGACCTTCTCCTGTACTATGCCAGCAGTCTCTGACACAGTATTGTACTACGCTAGCCGTCTCTAACCCTCCCCTGTACTATGCCAGCAGTCTCTAGATCTTTCCTGCACTATGCCAGCAGTCTCTGACCCAGTCTTATACTACGCCAGTAGTCTCTGACCCTTTCCATTACTACGCCAGCAGTCTCTGACCCTATCCTGTACTACGGCAGCAGTCTCTGACCCTCTCCTGTACTACGCCAGCAGTCTCTGACCCATTCCATTACTACGCCAGCAGTCACTGACCCTCTCCTGTACTATGGGCAGCAGTCTCTGACCCTCTCCTGTACTACGCCAGCAGTCTCTGACACAATCTTGTTCTACACCAGCAGTCTCTAACCCTCTCCTGTATTATGCCAGCAGTTTCTGACCGTCTCCTGTACTATGCCAGCAGTTCTGACACAATCTTGTACTATTCTAGCAGTCTCTGACCCTCTCCTGTACTACGCCAGCAGTCTCTGACCCCCTCCTATACTACGTCAGCCATCTCTAACCCTCTCCTATGCCAGGAGCCTCTGACCCTCTCATGTACTACATCAGCAGTCTCTGACCCTCTCCTATACTACGCCAGCCGTCTCTAACCATATCCTGTACTATGCCAGGAGTCTCTGACACAATCTTGTACTACGTCAGCAGTCTCTGACCCTCTCTTGTACTATGCCAGCATTCTCTGACCCATTCTTTTATTACGCCAGCAGTCTCAGATTCAATCTTGTACTACGCGAGCAGTCTCTGACTATTTCCTGTACTATGTCGGCAATCTCTGATCCTCTCCTGTACTACGCCAGCAGTCTCTGGCCCTGTCCTGTACTACGCCAGCAGTCTCTGACCCTCTCCCGTACTACACCAATAGTCTCTGACCCTCTCCTGTACTACGCCAGCAGTCTCTGACCCTCTCCCGTACTACACCAATAGTCTCTGACCCTCTCCTGTACTACGCTTGTAGTTTTAAACCCTCTCTTGTACTACGCCTGCAGACTCTAACCCTCTCTTGTAATACGTTCTGCAGTCTCTGACCCTGTCTTATAGTACGTCTGCAGTCTCTGACCCTCTCCTATAGTACACCATGTCCTGAAGTCTCTGTACTATGTCTGCTGTCTCTGACTGTCTCTTGTACTAACTGCAGTAATCTCTAGCAGCCAATCAGTGAGCAGTATTAATGTGCTGTAACTTCTAGCAACCAATCAGTAATTGTGGACCAGTTCTTCATGTTTACATTATTATTACATGTATTTTGAGATAAGTCTATGTGTGTGTTTATTCGTTTTTGAGGATTTTGGGGTGGAGAGCAAGAAAGTCTCACTCTATTTAACAAGAGTATCGCCATACTCAAGAGCAGCAAAATTTATTTTGGGGTGTAATTCTTGGTATGTACATGCTATGTGTTAGAAATATTTTTCAAATATGTATCGAAATGGACCACTTTGTTAAAAAAAAAAAAAAAAAAAATCTTTATCATTTTCTTTCCACAATTTCTAAAAACTGGTGGAAAAAAAATGACATGTTCAACAGACTCATAATGCCTCATAGAATATACATTGGGATGTTTTCTTTCAAAATTGGGTAATTTTGTGGGTGTTTCCACTCTCCTGGTGCTCCAGGGATTTCAAAAATGTGATGGGGAGTCAAGAAAATAAATGTGTAATTTATGCTCCTAGAACGCCTAAAAGTGCTACTTGGATGTTGGGCCTGTGTGGCCAGGCTGTGGAAAAATCACATACATACGATATTATCATACTCAGGATGAGTAGAAGAATATGTTTTGGGGTGTAATGGCAAAAATGCCTATGCCATGTGTGAGAAATAACTTGTTAATATGAACATATTGTGGAACAAAAATGTATTTCTTAATTTTCCAAAGAATTGGGGGAACAATTTAAATTTTGAAAAACGTATCATTCCTCTTACTAAATATGTTGGACTGTCTACTTTCTAAAAAGTGGTAATTTGGGGGTATATCTACTGCCCTGACATTTCAGGGCCTCAAGAAATGAGATGGGCAGTCAGTATTGATCTCTTTTCAATAATACATAGCATAGCTTGTTGACTCTATAACTTTCACACACACTAAATAATATATATTGATTTGGGTTATTTTTTACCAAAGATATGTAGTAGTATAACATGTGACCTAAATTTATGAAGGAAAATGTATTTATTTGTAAAATGTCATTATAGAAACTAAAGATTATTATTGTTTTTTCAAAATTTTCGCTCTTTTTTTCACTTATATTCCAAAAAGAATAAAAAACAGTGGTGATTAAATACCACCAAATAAAAGCTCTATCTGTGTGGAAAAAATGTGAAAATGTTGTTTAGGTACAGTCTAGCATGAGTAATTGTCATTGAAAGTGTGACAGCACTGAAAGCTGAAAATTGGCCTGGCCAGGAAGGGGGTAATAGTGCCCAGTAAGCAAGTGGTTAAAGGATATATTGGATCTCCTACTAGATTCTGTGTGAAATATTGTGAAAAGCAAGGGCACCCAATGGTAATGTGGAAAAGTATTGTAACGGAGTAAAGAAAAGAAAGAAAAGAGGGGTGATTCTTCGCAGTAATAAATTGTCGCAAACAATATACAGTATATATGCAATAATGGTGCATCAAAGCCCAAAAAACTGGAATCAACACAATTCTTTGTGATAGAGCTATCTCTAATAAATGTTAATTCTGTGCCTTCACACAATTGTTATGTGCTTCCAGAACTCTCACCTTAACCACTTCCCGACCTCCTCATGTACATATACGTCAGCAGAATGGCACGGACAGGCACAAGCACGCACCTGTACGTCCTCTGCTTGACGTGGGTGGGGGGTCCGATCGGGACCCCCCCGGTACATGCGGAGGTCGGGTCCGCTCGGGGAGCGATCCGGGACGACGGCGCGGCTATTTGTTTATAGCCGCTCCGTCGCGATCGCTCCCCGGAGCTGAAGAACGGGGAGAGCCGTGTGTAAACAAGGCTTCCCCGTGCTTCACTATGGCGGCGCATCGATCGAATGATCCCTTTTATAGGGAAGACTCGATCGATGATGTCAGTCCTACAGCCACACCCCCCTACACTAGTAAACACATACACAGTGAACACTAAATGTTACAGCGCCCCCTGTGTTTAACTCCCAAACTGCAACTGTCATTTTCACAATAAACAATGCAATTTAAATGCATTTTTTGCTGTGAAAATGACAATGGTCCCAAAAATGTGTCAAAATTGTCTGAAGTGTCCGCCATAATGTCGCATTCATGAAAAAAATCGCTGATCGCCGCCATTAGTAGTAAAAAAAATAAAAAAAATAAAAATGCAAAAAAACTATCCCCTATTTTGTAAACGCTATAAATTTTGCGCAAACCAACCGATAAACGATTATTGCAATTTTTTTTACCAAAAATAGGTAGAAGAATAAGTTTCGGCCTAAACTGAGGAAATTTTTATTTTTTTTATATATATATATGTTTTTGGGGGATATTTATTACAGCAAAAAGTAAAAAATATTGCATTTTTTTCAAAATTGTCGCTCTATTTTTGTTTATAGCGCAAAAAATAAAAAACGCATAGGTGATCAAATACCACCAAAAGAAAGCTCTATTTGTGGGGAAAAAAGGACGCCAATTTTGTGTGGGAGCCACGTCGCACGACCGCGCAATTGTCTGTTAAAGCGACGCAGTCCCGAACTGTAAAAACCCCTTGGGTCTTTAGGCTGCATATTGGTCCGGGGCTTAAGTGGTTAAAGCAGTTAATATCAAGCCTTAGTGATATGGGACTATCCAGCCTTCAGGCTCCAAGTGAATGTATCGCCACAGGTTCCTCTTTATAGTGTGTTAACAGCTTTCTGGGACACACAGAGTAATACCAATATCTGGGCTCCACAACGCCAGGCTTTAAACTTCCACCATATCGTTATAGGCTCTAGGGGTGAGTTGTTTTGTTTATTCCTCAAAAAAAATGTGTTTCTGGCTGTTCATTTGTACACTTTTTGCATGATTACATTAACTTAACACAAGCCACCTGTCCACTTAAAAAGTGCTTAGTATGTGTCACTGTTGTTTATTGGTGGCATATACTGCAGGGGTCTCCAGTTGTTGCCAAACTACAAGTCCCATGAAGCATTGCAAGGCTGACAGTTACAAACATGACTCCCACAAACAGAGGCATGGTGGGACTTGTAGTTTTGCAACAGCTGGAGGGCCGCCAGTTTGAGACCCCTGATATACGGTATCTTGTGTGAAAAAAGGATGAAACTGCAATATAAATGGTATACACAATTTGAGACAATGTGATCATTTTGAAGTAGAGAAGGGGAGATGAAACAATACAAGGCAATACAAATGAATAATTTGCAGATAATATTTTTAATTGGTCAGTTTCTGTTTAGCAATGCATTGACTTATGTGCTATTTCACCAAGTACAGTCCTGTACCACAATCAGTAGGGCATAGTAGGGTTGCCACCTGTCCGGACAGTCTGGGTTTTGCCACCTGTCCGGGATTAATCCGGACAGTCTGGGTTTTGAGCCCACAGCTCCCAAATGGCAACAGATTTCTGTGTAACTATCTTGGTTACTTGGTAAGCCACAACTGGTTCTAAATAATGTGTCCGATTTTTAGTCCGCCTAAAACCCGGACACATTATTCAGACCAGGTTGTGGCTTACCAAGTAACCAAGATAGTTACACAGAAATCTGTTTCTATCTGTTAGTTGTGGGGCGGCTGTCTGGGGGCAGGTTCGGCATCATTGGTGGGCAAGGTGATGATGTCAGCAAGAGCAATTTGGCCACACCCACTGTTTACTGCGGCACGCTATGCGCACCTCATTACTACTCTCCTTGGGGCACCCAAAGGTGTCTCAGGCCACTGAAGTGTTTGGGTTTGGCTTGAAGAAAAGGTGGTAACTCTAGGGCATAGTGAAAAGGCTTATTCAGGCTTGAAGTCTCAAATTCCGCTGTACTGCTGGCTTCCAAAAAATGATATCTCCCATAATGCTGTGATTGAGTGGACTAGTGAGTGGGGATGGAAACACTTTTGAAAAATCACCAGTCAAGGGAACAAATATGTCATGTATAAGAAAAGTGTTGGGTAATTTTTTTTTTAATTATTAGTGTAAACACATTATAAGCAGCTTTCCTGCGACCAAATTAGCAGCAAACTGGGCCAATGTGGAGCATTCGGAACTTAAAGTGGCGGTTCACCCAAAAACTAAATTTTTAACATTAGATTGAGGCTCATTTTGGGCAGCAGAATCGGGTGTTTTTTCGAAGCAGTACTTACCGTTTTAGCGAGCGATGTTCTCCGCCGCTTCCGGGTATGGGCTGCGGGACTGGGCGTTCCTATTTGATTGACAGGCTTCCGACGGTCGCATACAACGCGTCACGATTTTCTGAAAGTACCCGAACGTCGGTGCGCAGGCGCCGTGTAGAGCCACACCGACGTTCGGCTTCTTTCGGCTACTTATGACACGATGTATGTGACCGTCGGAAGCCTGTCAATCAAATAGGAACGCCCAGTCCCGAAGACCATACCCGGAAGCGGCGGAGAAGATCTATCTCTAAAACGGTAAGTACTGCTTTGTTTTTTTTAAAAAACACCCAATTCTGCTGCCCAAAATGAATCTCAATCTAATGTTAAAATTTTTTTTTCGGGTGAACTCTCGTTTTAAGACAATAATAATCACAAAAGCAAATATTTAATATTTGCAGCTCACCAACCCCTAAATGTGATGAATGCATTCATTTTCTTTCTCTATGCTTTGTAATTCAGCTAATAACATACTTCCTGTTTTACCACTTAATTTAGAATATATTCAATCACAAAGAGCAGCTATAAATAATCTTTCTTTATCGTACATCACCGGACACCATAGTAATAACTATGTGGGCTATACGCCACCTATAGGTGCATGGACACTGGCACACCCAAAAAGACAGTAAGTACCCCTCTATATAACCCCTCCCATACTGGGAGTACCTCTGTTTTTTCACCAGTGTCTAAGGTGTTGGTCACGGTTAATGATATGCAAGCCTTGAGGAAGAAGAGCGAAGTTTTGGCCTGCAATGCTTCCCTTTTGAGAGCTGAACCCTGAATTCCGGCACCTTAGTCCCATGTATACAATACCAAAGATCTGCTCTGGCAGGGTGCTATACAGGTCCAAGGGAGTGGACACCATATACAAGGGGGACCTGGTCCTTGAAGGTCTGTCATGACATGGCCCACTGTGATGGATGAAGATTGGGTCTGTCTGTGATTTCCAGCAGTATCCTGCGGTGGGACTGGTAAGTCAGAAAAATCCTAAGTAATGTATAATGATTCACTTATGGATTTTTTCTTTATGAGTGGACAGTGTTCTGACTGTGTTTTGCCACTAGAGGGTGTAAATGTAAACATACCTGGCGTCTAACATTCCATGTTTCCCCTGTGTCTATGCTCAATGTCAGTAAACGCTCTGGCGGACAGCATTGCTCCTTCTCCACTCTGTCAGGCCAAATTGTAAGGTAAGGATCCCCTGGTGGTACCCCTCGCCCCCCGAGCCATTCCCGCCATGGGACCGGCCTGTTTTTGTGCTTAGGACTATGTCTTCCTGTAAAAGGGGTAATATGGTGGCTTCATTTGAGGCAGTTGAGGCAGTTCCCTATGCCCAGTTTCATTCAAGACTGTTGCAATACAGTATTCTGTCTGCTTGGAACAAGAAGACCCAAGCCTTGGATTATCCAATGAATCTGGCCCCAAAAGGTGCGCCAGAGTCTCAGTTGGTGGTTGATAACCAGGAATTTACAGAAAGGGAAATCCTTCATTCCGGTTACCTGGAAGATAGTAACAATGGATGCCAGCCTATGGGGCTGGGGACCAGTCCTAGAAGAGACCACTGTTCAAGGGTAATGTTCATTCGGTTACCAGCGTGTTTTGTATTTATATCTGGTGATTGCTGGTCTATCTAATTATATATGTCACTATATCTGTGCATGAATTCAGTCTTATGCTCGTTAGGGACGTTTTCCTTCATTCTACAAATAACCCATTCCTGGATAGCCAGATAGATCTGAAGAAACATCGGAGGCTGTGAAACGCGACATCTGATTGGTCGCCCATATGTCACTTCCGGTCCTTGGAGCTTGCATTCCACACTGACACGCACTTACGGTTCTGGTTTCCGGACGCCACTGGGAGGAATAATGCACTGTTTTAGCTTACCTTGCTGGCATCCACAGAGGTTCCACCACAGTGGAGTGACCCAGGACCATTAATTGCTTACCGTATATGCCCGATATTATTACCCTTTTGTGAGTAGCCATTTAGCTTGTTCTTTTTACTATTAAATGAATTTCTAAAATACTACACTGAGTTTGGTGCACATTGTTCCTGTTTTATTTTTGTCTTACAGAGTTGTGCTTCTACTCTCTAGGCTGCTGCCACCAGTGATGTTTGGACTTTTGGACTACATCTGGACTGTGTTTATATATATCAAATTTTCCCCCTGCCCCATTTCCTTCCCCTTCTCTTGAAAAAGAAAAAATGAGGGGCTTTTGGAATTTGTATGCACAGTAATGAATTCGTTTTTAGAAAAATATAATTAATTTATTAATATAGATACATAAATAAAGTTAAATTCTAAAAAGCCTTTACATTACAAAAAATATACAAAACATACAATCCAATCATAGCATTTGCTATTAGGGAAACCACATTGGTAACAGGACCTTCAAGGAAATCAACGCAATTCTTTCCATAGTAACATTAGTATCCTGAAATGTGGCTGAACACTTATAGCAAGAGATTCATAAGTTGCATTTGATGGGAGAGAGAAAAGCTTGACATGTTTCACGTGAGAGCACGCTTCTTCAAAAGCATAGTATATTTAGCTACGTAAAGGAAAATAAACAATTAGAACACCAGGTATGATCATTATGTACAAAACATTAACAGCACAAACTATGTGGGCACCAATGCACATCTCAGGCCTTGTACACACGATCAGTCCAAACTGATGAAAATGGACTGAAGGCTGAAGTCTGAAGGACTGATGGTCTGATGGTCTGATGTGCCTACACACCATCAGTTCAAAATCCGATCGAGTCCAACGCAGTGACGTAAAACACAACGCCGTGCTAAAAAAAACGAAGTTCAATGCTTCCAAGCATGCGTCGACTTGATTCTGAGCATGCGCAGGTTTTGAACCGATGCTTTTGCGTACTAACCATCGGTTTTGACAGATCGGTCAACAGTCCGATTTTAAAGCAAGTTTTAAAACTTTGATCTGAAGGACAAAAGTCTGATGGGCCATACACACGTAGGTTTGGACTGATGAAACTGAACTTCAGTCCGTTTTCATCAGTTTGGACTGATTGTGTGTACAGGGCCTAAAAGGACCAACCAGCAGGGATGTGCCCACATGGAGTCAGCAACGAACGCCAAAAAGGGACAAATCTGAGCATCGTGGGGGCATAAATAATATTATATTAAGTTTTAATTATATTAAGATATGGTATGTAAATGTATACATTTATTAGCTTGAATGAAGGTGTATGGAGAATATGGAACATGTCACTGTCAATCTATATATATAAAACTCAACGTGTGTGTGTGTGTGTATGTATGTATGTTCCAGCATCATGTCCAAACGGCTAAAGATATTAACATGAAACTTGGCACACATGTTACTTATATGTCAGCAACAAACATAGGATAGGTGGTTTAACCCTTACCCACCCCCATTTGCCATGGTCGGGGTTTTTCTTTAAAGTCCCATTCAACTCTATGGGAAATACATGTTACTTCATGTTCCAGCATCACGTCCAAACGGCTAAAGGTATTAACATGAAACTTGGCACACATGTTACTTATATGTCAGCAACAAACATAGGATAGGTGGTTTAACCCTTACCCACCCCCATTTGCCATGGTCGGGGTTTTCCTTTAACCACTTCCCGACGGCCGTACGACTATATACGGCCGCCGGGTGGCTCTGAATCTCTGGGAGGCCGTGTTTTTACGGCCGCCCCTTTTCGCGTTCCCCGCGCGCGCTCCCGAGCGCGCAGCGGGGAACTGCTGTGCTGGCCGTGTCCCTTGGACACAGCCAGTCACAGATCGCCGTGAACGGCCAATCGGAGCGGCCGTTTCCTAGGCGATCTGTGCGGCCAATGAGAGATGATCTCATATGTTTACATATGAGATCATCTCTCATTCCCGGCTCTCGCAGACAGCGGTGCTGTCAGGGGAGAGAGGAGACGGGTCTGTGTCTCTTGTACATAGAGACACAGATCGGTCACCCCCCCAGTCACCCCCCCTCCCCCACAGTTAGAACACTAATTAGGATACACATTTAACCCCTTCCTCACCCCCTAGTGTTAACCCCTTCCCTGCCAGTCACATTTATACAGTAATTAGTGCATATTTATAGCACTGATTGCAGTATAAATGTGAATGGCGCCAAAAATGTGTCAAAAGTGTCCGATGTGTCCGCCATAACGTCGCAGTCCCAATAAAAATCGCAGATCGCCGCCATTTCTAGTAAAAAAAAAAATGTATACAGTAATTAGTGCATATTTATAGCACTGATTGCAGTATAAATGTGAATGGCGCCAAAAATGTGTCAAAAGTGTCCGATGTGTCCGCCATAACGTTGCAGTCCCAATAAAAATCGCAGATCGCCGCCATTTCTAGTAAAAAAAAAATTTATACAGTAATTAGTGCATATTTATAGCACTGATTGCAGTATAAATGTGAATGGCGCCAAAAACGTGTCAAAAGTGTCCGATGTGTCCGCCATAACGTCGCAGTCCCAATAAAAATCGCAGATCGCCGCCATTTCTAGTAAAAAAAAAAAAATAATAATAATAATTCTGTCCCTTATTTTGTAGGCGCTATAACTTTTGCGCAAACCAGTCGCTTATTGCGATTTTTTTTTTTTTTTTTACTAAAAATATGTAGAATACGTATCGGCCTAGACTGAGGATAAAAAAAAAACGTAAAAAAAAAAAATTGAGCTATTTATTATAGCAACAAGTAAAAATATTTTTTTTTTTTTCAAAATTGTCGCTCTATTTTTGTTTATAGCGCAAAAAATAAAAACCGCAGAGGTGATCAAATACCACCAAAAGAAAGCTCTATTTGTGGGGAAAAAAGGACGTTAATTTTGTTTTCGAGCCACGTCGCACGACCGCGCAATTGTCAGTTAAAGCGACGCAGTGCCGAATCGCAAAAAGTCCTCTGGTCAGGAAGGGGTTTAAGTGCCCAGTATGGAAGTGGTTAAAGTCCTATTCAACTCTATGGGAAATACATGTTACTTCATAACTTCCAAACGGCTGTAGATATTTCGATAACACTTGGTCACATGTTACTTATATGTCCACTTAAACTATAGGATAGTTAATTTATCCCTTAACTACCCCCATTTGTGAGGGTCGGGGTTTTTGTTTAAAGTCCCATGCAAATCAATGGGAAATGTAGGTTCCCACATAACTTCTGTACGCCTGGAGATATTTCAATAATACCTGGTACACATATTACTTATATGCCAAATAAAAATATATGACAGTTAAATTAACCCTTACCTACACCCTTATATAAAAGATGGGTATATTTATATTACTATGATTTTCCTCCCCAAAAGGTTAAGATAGGAAGACCGGGCAACGCCGGGTATTCAGCTAGTAGTTAATAAAACAGTGGTGAAAAAAAGGAAAAATATATACAACATTTTTTAAAATAAACAATACTTACTGAAAATATAAAAAGGCTGTACTTCATAAAAAATAGGAAATGAATAGCACTTGAAGAAGGCCAGACAGATATTTTGAAGATGTTGAATCTTCTCAATAATGAAGAGCTGTCTGATAGTAGAGGGAGCTGTAGTATATAGAACAGCTTGTATAACGAATCATATGAATCTGTAAAAAACATATATATATATATATATATATTTATGGTCGTTACCCTCTGACCGAGAGAGATGTGGATCACATAAACACGCGACAAGACTTACAACATAAATAGACCTGAAGTGTGCCTTGGTGGTCTGGTCAGTATGCCAAGAAAAGGGGGCATACCCAAGGTAAGTAATGGGTAGTTAATTGAAGAAGGACATGCTGAGAAGTGCCCTGAAAAAGGGAAGGGCGGGAGGGTGTCGTATGCGATTGAATGCGCAGACTCACGGACATGAGGTGAGCTGGGAAGAGTCGGCCCAGTGACGTGTAGTACTGCACACTGAACCGACAAAGAGCATGTGTGAGTGGGCTGCTTAAATACCCTCCGGGCTCCTCCCATAAACTCAGGCCACCATACTGGCCTTCTTATTTATGGTCGTTACCCTCTGACCGAGAGAGATGTGGATCACATAAACACGCGACAAGACTTACAACATAAATAGACCTGAAGTGTGCCTTGGTGGTCTGGTCAGTATGCCAAGAAAAGGGGGCAAAAGACTCAGATAGGGAAATAGTTTATATTGATTTCTTGTATTTATTGAGCCAGCTTGGTAAAGGCTTGTGCCATTCCTTCATGAGGATTTGGGATGTATGTGGCAAAACAAGGAGACTTCCATCAGCCTGGTATCTTGATTACGTAGTCTGGTACTCCCTGTTGGGAGGCAACTGAGACTGCTCCAATTCGGAAAGAATGTCCAGAGAACTGACTGGGGTTTGAAGCCCAAGTTACTTAGGAGGATTCTGACATGCTTGACACACTGGCTGACACTCAGGGAGCTGGTTTAGAAAGGGTAGCAACGAGCTACCACCAGGTTGGCTGGGTAGATGGAGCAGTAGTGGGTCGAGCACCGTCACTGGGTGTCAGGCGTTGTCAGTCTGAAACAGGTTGATGTCAACCCCAGGGGCCTGTTTGTTGCGTTTGCAGACTGTGAGAGTGTAGTGGTTCGAAAGCGAGTCGGGTGGCGTCGGAGCAGTGTGTGACTGCCGGAGCCGCTGACTAAATTCACTAGGTTGTAGGGAACCGTAGAAGGCCTGGTAGATGGCTGTTGGGTGACTAGACTGGGCAAAGCCCTAAACAGGGAACGAGTAAGGATTTTAGACATGTGCCTAAAGAGGGGACTCTTGAAAGGTAGGCGCTTGCCACTGACTACAGGTTGGTGCTTCTGTATGCCCTGTAGGAGGGACTTGACTGCATGGGCTCGAGAATACTGACGGTTTACTGGGGTCCTGCAGGGACAGGAAATGCTGGATGCCATCTAGATATGGCGTGATAGTATTGAGAAATGGTCAGCTGCATGTGGCAATACGATATGAAGGCTAGGATGTGTCCAACGTTGCCTATTGCTGCTCCGGGGCAAGGGGCCAAAAATTTGCGATTAGTGTTCCAAGCAGTGCGATAGGCCTTCAGTGTGTTGCGTGCCAAGGAGTGGTTAATAAGTTGGATTGCGTTGGCGAGATGCGACTTCAGTCCATCGTCAGCAATGTCCATGGTGGGACAGGGATAGTTGTTGGGTCGGCTCCAGGCTCTTGCTGGAAAAAACATCCATTCCAAGGTTGGAATAGGAAAGCACATCAGCTGCTTTTTGCATTTGCCTGGAAAAGGTCTACATAAGATATTAACTGGTGACGGAGTGACAGCTGCGCGAGCCTGCGCAGGAAGTGATGGGGAGTGACTTAGATCTATCTTAATTGATGATGTCGGCTGTGGCCTGATTGTCTGTGAAGAACAGTGTCTGTCCTGTTCAAGTGTGGTCCCAGACCTGGGCAGCTGCCACGATGGGGTGCAGCACGAGGCGTGATGAAGACTGAGTGAAGCAAAAATTAAAGAGAATTTCTGGGGGCCAAGTTTTGGAGAACCAGTGGCGGCCTAAAAATGGCTGCAAAAGCCTTTGGTGGCTCGGCTGACACTGCCAGGATGAAGATTGAAATGATGTTCTATCAGGTGGGGAAGTTGTCCCACATAGCTAAGTCTGCTACTGATGCTTGGTCTAGTTTGAGAACTTGCACTGAAGATGAATGGCCAACTGGGTGCCACTGTGTGTTTGTGTGGCTGATTGTTTGTCACTGAGGTGTGTTTGCAAGTTTAGTTTGTATTCGGGTTTGCACGTAGGTGCGTGCCGCTAAGTGTTTTATACTACTGCAGACAATATTGTGCGCTTGCAAGGGTGTCAGTGAGTGTCAGGTTGCTGGGACGATATTGTGTGGTGGCAGGGGCCTTGAGTATGAAGGTTTGATGGTATTGGTGGTTGCAAGGGTCTCAGGCTGGTTTGCTGAGACGATATTGCGTGGTTGCAAAGGTGTCGATGATTATGAGGTTTGTTTTGAGATGGCATGGTGTGGTTGCATAGGTCTCAACAAGTGAGGGGTTGCTGAGACGATGTTGCGTTTTGCAATGGTCTCAAATGAGCGTCGGCCGCTGAGACAACTTTGTATGGCTGCAAAGGTCTAAATGGGTGTCAGGTTGCTGAGATGAGATTGTGTGGTTGCAAAGGTCTAAAAGGGTGTGAGGTAGCTGAGATGATATTACATTTAGCAAGGGTCTCAAATGAGTGTCAAGTTGCTGAGACAATATTCCCCTTTATTTTTTTATATTTTTATGAAAACGACTGTGAATGAAACGCTGGTAAACATGAGTTACCGCATCTGGCAGTGTTTACAAGCTGTTACAGGCATTGGCGTTTCGAATGCGTTTCGAATGCCTCTGAACATCCGTCTGAACCCATTTTTTTTTTTTATTTTTTTTTACCAACAGCAGTGTACATGAGGCCAAAGATGATTTGTCTGGCTGCAAGGGTCTCAATGAATGCCAGGTTGCTGGGGCGAGACTGTATGGTCACAAAGGTCTTTGACGAGTGGGAGGTTGCGCAAGACAGTATTGCGTGGTTGCAAGGGTCTCAATGAGTATGGCGCTGCTGAGACGGTATTGTGTTTGCAAGGGACTCAACAATGGTGTGAGGCTGCTGAGACGGTATTGCGTGGTTGCAAGAGTATTGATGAGTGTGGGGCTGCTGAGACGGTATTGTGTTTGCAAGGGTCTGAACTATGGTGTGAGGCTGCTGAGACGGTATTCCGTGGTTGCAAGGGCCTTGATGAGTGTGGGGCTGCTGAGACGGTATTGTGTTTGCAAGGGTCTGAACTATGGTGTGAGGCTGCTGAGACGGTATTCTGTAGTTGCAAGGGCCTTGATGAGTGTTGGGCTGCTGAGACGGTATTGCGTTTGCAAGGGTCTGAACTATGGTGTGAGGCTGCTGAGACGGTATTCCGTGGTTGCAAGGGCCTTGATGAGTGTGGGGCTGCTGAGACGGTATTGCGTTTGCAAGGGTCTGAACTATGGTGTAAGGCTGCTGAGACGGTATTGCGTGGTTGCAAGAGTCTCGATGAGTGTAGGGCTGCTGAGACGGTATTGCGTTTGCAAGGGTCTGAACTATGGTGTAAGGCTGCTGAGACGGTATTGCGTGGTTGCAAGAGTCTTGATGAGTGTAGGGTTGCTGAGATGGTATTGCGTTTGCATGGGTCTCAACAATGGTGTGAGGCTACTGAGATGGTATTGTGCGGTTGCAAGAGTCTTGATGAGTGTTGGGCTGCTGAGACGGTATTGCGTTTGCAAGGATCTCAACAATGGTGTGAGGCTGCTGAGATGATTTTGCATGGTTGCAATGGTCTCAACAGGTGTCAGGTTGCTGGGCCGAGATTGTGTGGTGACAATTTATTTTTTTCTGCTTTTTTTTTTTTTTTTTTATTTTTTTTTTTGCATATTTTTATTTTTATTTTTTTGCGTTTTGTAAGGGTCATGTGTTGCAAGGGTCTTAACAAGGATATCAGGCTGCTGAGACAATTTTGTGTGCTTGCAAGAGTCTCCATGAGTGTGGGGCTGCTGACACGGTATTGCGTTTGCAAGGGTCTCAACAAGGGTGTCAGGCTGCGAAGACGAATTTTGCGTGCTTGCAAGAGTCTCCATGAGTGTGGGGCTGCTGAGACGGTATTGCGTTTGCAAGGGTGTCAGGCTGCTGAGACAATTTTCTGTGCTTGCAAGAGTCTCCATGAGTGTGGGGCTGCTGAGACGGTATTGCGTTTGCAAGGGTCTCAACAAGGGTGTCAGGCTGCGAAGACGAATTTTGCGTTGTTGCAACGGTCTCAACGGGGCTGAGATTGTGTGGTGGCAATTTTTTTTTTTTTTTCCTGCACTTTTATATTTCTTTTTGCGTTTTTTTTTTTTTTTTTTGCGTTTTTTTTTTTTTGCGTTTTTTTTTTTTTTTATTTTATTTTTTGCGTTTTTTATTTTTATTTTTTCGTTTTGTAAGGGTCATGTGTTGCAAGGGTCTTAACAAGGGTGTCAGGCTGCTGAGACGATTTAGTGTGGTTGCAAGAGTCTCGATGAGTGTGGGGCTGCTAAGACGATATTGCGTTTGCAAGGGTCTTAACAAGGGTGTCAGGCTGTGGAGACGAATTTTGCATCGTTGCAACGGTCTCAACAGGTGTCAGGTTGCTGGGCTGAGATTACGTGGTTTATTTTTTTTGCATTTTGTAAGGGTCATGTGTTGCAAGGGTCTCAGCAAGGGTATCAGACTGCTGAGATGATTTGCATGGTTGCAAGGTCTCAATCAATAAGAATTGGGTTACTGAGAAAGGATAGAAACACCTGGTTTGTTTGTACCTTAAGCAAGCAGTATAAGGTAGAAGGACAACGCCTGTTTGAATCGTAGGTTCCGCAGGGGCCACTAATGAACGATATGGGAGACAACGAATGGTAGCAAATTGATAGAACATAAAGAATGTAATAACAAATCTTACTTGCGACAGTGGGCCATGCGAGTGAGTTTGCGGCGGACTGTGGCTGGAGTGAAACATGTCGGGAACGTGTAGCGTGATGCCGTGCATGGGGCCAAACAATGAGGTTTGGTGTAGAAAATAGAACACGAGAAGTGCGTATCAATGCTTTGTAAGCTCCACTGCGGGAACCAAACATATGGTACAGGTGACACCATGAGTGGCCACAAATTTGACATGACAAACAAGCTAACGAATCCTACCTAGGACAGTGAACATGCGACTGGGTTTGCTTTGGACTGGAGTGGATGTGCAACGCATCCCAAGAGTGTGGTGTGACACCATGCATGACGCACAGGCAATAACTTTGGTAAATAAATGAGAGAGAAGAGCCGTGTACAAGCAATTCGTAAGTTCCGCTGCGGGTACTAAAACACACGACATGGGGGAAACAATGAATGACAACGGTAGAAAGTATGCAATGTATCTGATACAAAATGGTTGTAAAATGCATGAAATGAATCCAATACGAATTGATAGTAAGGAGTATTGAACGAATCTGATACGAATTGGTTGTAGAGTGTATGCTACCCCTAGCTTTGAAACCGAACACCTACCAACCACCCATCCCCCCAGGCTAATCAAGTGCAGAGAAGGCACCATGTGAGTCCAATTACCACCTCAATCTGCCAAAGAACCCATACAAACACATGTCAATCTCCAAATGGATTTACAAATGAATCGTATGTTTGGCAGAAGGAAGTTGCAAATGTACTATGCCTGAGCCAAATGATGTTGGAACATAAGCAAAAGTAACTCAGATGCAGATTTTTTCCCAAAAGGGATGCAGGATAGGAAGCATAACGAATTGCAAGATTGCACAAGATACGAAAAGGTTTGAATCCTACCTGCGATAGTAAGCGGGAACCGCCGGCGAAGACCATGAAGGGAGAAGCCGCAAAGCGCTTAGGATGTCAAATGCGATTGAATGCGCAGACTCACGGACATGAGGTGAGCTGGGAAGAGTCGGCCCAGTGACGTGTAGTACTGCACACTGAACCGACAAAGAGCATGTGTGAGTGGGCTGCTTAAATACCCTCCGGGCTCCTCCCATAAACTCAGGCCACCATACTGGCCTTCTTATATATATATATATATATATATATATATGTAGCGCTACCCCCGAAGGAGCCACTGATTTGTTTTGGGATCTACTCTCTTGTTTTGGCTCACCCCTATTTATTGGCTCGAACCCTCCCTTGACACATCAGAAGTCTGGTGGGTAAGGTATTGTGACCTCTGCTGCGCCGGGGTCACAATAGCAGGCATGCAATATACAGTGACAATATAACAATAGTATTACCTGCTTTCAAGGAAAGTCCCTCCAGACGAGAAAATACACTCTACACAGTGAATATACTTAAACCAGGAAAGGTAAGTTTACTGTATGTGAACTTGAAGAACAAGCATGGGTTCAGATCACAAACAAACAACTGTTAGACAATATCTCACTATGATTCTGCAAGGAATCAGCAAACAGTATGTGGTAGGTAAAGGTTTAAACTAAAGAATGGTACCATTCACTTAACTAAGCTAGGCAGTCTATGCTCGCGAGCGCACTCTAGCGGGCAGTCCTGTAAACAGTTAGAACTCACGTTGCGGCCAGGTGGTGCACATTAAACTTATAATCTACAAGTGGCAATTGATGAACGAAGCTACACAACAGAGTATCTGGAGCAGTAAACGTTGGTGAACTGATCGCTCGTCAGCGTCAGTCACTTCTATGAACACTTAAACGGTTAATAAGGCCTCCAAGTCTCAACGGGAGACCAACATGTATCTCCGGCCTGTGAGGTGGCACTAAGGTGTCTGTCTAAAGGGGAGGTAGGAGTTGAGCGTGTGCTCTCTCAGTCGACAGGCCGATCCGCCTGAATTCTCCTCATAAGGCGCGTTGGTAGAACACTGCTCCGCAGCACAAGGATCCTGGACGAGGGTGCTCCACTCTTTCAGTCAGCTGGGCTACCTCTTTGATCTCCGGAAACACTGGCTGCATACGGGAGTCTTGCTTCCTTCTGGATGGCTGGTCTCTCGGTGGGCTTCTGGCCTAGCAGCACAGCTGTGGTGTCAGCAGCTCCGCAGAGGAGAGGAATGCAGGTCCCGAGAGAGCGAAATCAGCCGCGCCCTTTCCTTAAGTAACCTCCCCCATAAGTCTGTGCGGAGGTGTCACATGCTACGATGCTGCAGGGCACTGTGGGATGTGTAGTCTGTTTCTCCTAAGAGTCAATGGAGTCCATATCTCCCGCTACTTGCATTCCCACAATGCATAACTTCTTAAAGGTAACTTACATATTTACAAGCGTGAATAGAGTCCCAGCGAGGATGGCCTGCCACTGGGCTCTGACAGGACAACCCCCGCTACATATATATAGAGGGAAAAAAACAATTGAAAAAAGGGTGGGGTAGAATAGGGGGAGGGGCAGCTAATGGCCAAGATAGTATAAATAACAAATAAACTCACCAAGATAGCTGGTAACATTAATTAAATTCAGGCGTTAGAGGGGGTCAACAGGACCCAAGATAGAAAAAATCCATAATGTAGCCATCATCCATCCATCAGAGCCAGCAGTAATAAGATAAACAACTATTGTGTCAATATTGTTTGGAGAACCATAACAGCCAAACAGGGCATATAAATGGAATCAAGCCAGGGTCTAATTAAGAAAGAGACAAATATCCAATATAAGAAATGAGATAAGTCCCGAATATGTTATGAAAACTACCCCATAAAACAATATCAAGCATAGTACCAACCTCAATTTGCTAGCAACAACGAAAAACGGCAGCTCCTAGATAGTCACCTCCACCATGAGCAGCTGTACCTATATGCTGCGAACAGCGCGTTTAAATGTCCATGCCCCGACCGTCAATCAAGCCGACGCAAGCGGCGTGACGTCATCCAGACCGGCCAACCAAGGACACTATGCAAGCACCGCATCAGACGCTCCAACCCAGACATGAAGTCAAAGGTGGAACATGCTAGTGCGGGCAGCGTAAGTGTCACAAACTGACACAGACAGGGGAATTGATATGGCGTACTGTCGCCACCTTCTGGTCAGTATAAGCGTCACAGTGTGTATTAGATAACAAAATATACACACAAGACGCTGGGGTGGCCACATAATGACCAGATAAAAGTCCCAAAATAGGCATTTTACGGATGGAAAAGCTCAAAAAGAGCCAAACCCCAAAAGGTAGATTCAGAAAAAGCACAGAGAAAACCCACACATCAAATAAAATTACAGAAAATCTCTACAAAATAAATTATATAAATATATTAGTGCTGTCAAACGATTAAAATTTTTAATCGCGATTAATCGCATTAATGTCATAGTTAACTCACGATTAATCTATCTAATTTATGACGAATTTCCCCACAAATATCGCACAATTCTGCAAGTGATTATAATTTATGATCGCTGTTTTCTAGCTGATCTAAAACCATTTTTGACATAAAGGGACACTTTTGGACAATCTACAGTTTTCAGGCAGAAAGAATAGTTTTTATTTTATAAAAGTACATGTAGGACACTGGGCAGACCACTAGGGACAAGGGGGGTGTGTATTTTTTACATACAGTACTGTAATCTATAAGATTACAGTATACTGTGTGTATTGTGTTTGTTTACTTTTTTGAATTTGGCGCTGTTCTCCGCTCCCGTGCGTCGTAACGTCGCAGGGAACGTAGATCGGCGGCACACAGACACTGTGAATCGAGCGAGGAGGACCCGCCGAGCGAGGAGGACCCGCCAAGCGAGGAGGACCCGCCAAGTAAGGAGGACCCGCTCGATCACACAGCGGGGTGGCATCGCCGATCACACAGCATACGTCACTGGGAAAGACCGGGAAAGACCGGGCTTTCCCAGTGACGTACGAGGGTGCGTCAGAGGGGGCGGGGTCACGTGACGGGTGGCCGCTTCCCCTATATAAGAAATGTCAAAGCTCCAGCGCGTCATTCCGCTGGGCTGTGTCCAGCGGAGAGAGGAGCTGCCTGCTGCGCTCTGGACGGATGGATCTTCTCATCGATGGACCGGGCCGCTGATCACCCGTTGCTGGAGAGATCATCCATCGCTGGATAAAAGACAACGTTGGAGCGGGGGGCCGGGCCGAGAGTGGATTCACATCGCTGGATTTTTAATTTTTTTTTATTAATAAAGGATTTTTTTCTACGGTGTCTGTGTGTGTTTTTTTTAACTATTTACACTTCCTTCGTGAAATGGTAGAGGTACAGTGTACCCCATTACCAATTCACATAGGGGGGGGGGCCAGGATCTGGGGGTCCCCTTTGTTAAAGGGGTCTTCCAGATTCTGATAAGCCCCCCACCCGCAGACCCCCACAACCACCGGGCAAGGGTTGTGGGGATGAGGTCCTTGTCCCCATCAACATGGGGACATCCTCCCCATGTTGAGGGCATGTGGCCTGGTGCGGTTCAGGAGAGGGGGGGCCACACTCTGTCCCCCCCTCTTTTCTGCGGCCGGCCAGGTTAACATGCTCGGATAAGGGTCTGGTGTGGAATTTTGGGTGAACTCCACGCCATTTTTAAAAAAATTTGGGGTGGAGTTCCCCTTAAAATCCACACCAGACCTGAAGGGTCTGGTATGGATATTTGGGGGGGAACCCCACGTCATTTTTTTTAAATTGACGGCGGGGTTCCCCTTAATATCCATATCAGACCTGAAGGGCCTGTTAATGGAATTTGGGGGGACCCCCAGCTTTTTTTTTTTATGAATGAATCATCTCTGAATTGCCAGAGCCGACAATTCATTAGAGCCGCAAAGCCGGTTTTAAATGCCTTTTTTTCTCTCAGAAATGACACTTTGTGCAGGGACAGTTCTATGTACGGGAAACATGCGCTTTTTCACATGCTGACTTTACACCCCCCCTAGGTACGAAATTTAAAGTAATATTACACTTTTTTTGTTTCACTTTTAGCATTATTAAATTCACTGCTCCTGAAAAAACGTCAGTTTTTAAAACTTTTTTTTGCATTGATACATGTTTCCTGGGACAGGACCCAGGTCCCCAAACACTTTTTAGGACAATAACTTGCATATTAGCCTTTAAAATTAACACTTTAGATTTCTCCCATAGACTTTAACAGGGTGTTCCGCGGCTTTTCGAATTTGCCGCGAACACCCCTAATTGTTCGTTGTTCGCCGAATAGGCGAACAGGCAATGTTCGAGTCGAACATGAGTTCGACTCGAACTCGAAGCTCATCCCTAATAGCAGTTAGTTTACTTTAGCATACAGGAATTTTTAATAACGTAGACATCCAAAACATATGTAAATAAACCCCCTAAAAGTGGGTAAAAAACAGAACAGGCAACAAATCATATATAAGACAGAAAATTGCAGAATGTCAAAAATAATCTATAGACAAAATCCACAGTTGAAAAAGTGGCTTAAAGGAAAAACAGAAGCTTGATTAGCATCCAAAACAAACATTTCATGCACAGGAGTGGCATTGGAAATTAAGACAGTTATAGGAATGGCTTATAGGACTGGGCCTCATTAATCCCAGGAGCATGCAGAGCATTAAGGTGCTCAATCCATAACGTTTCCCTACGGAGAACTTGTTTATCCCAATCACCACCACGTGGATCTTTGGGGATCACAGCGAGGGCTATAAACAATATAAGGGAAGTGTCAAATGTGTGGTACAGGTCCAGATGTCTGCTCACAGATGTAATCATTTTTCCTCCTGCTGAATAGTACACGTGATCCTTTATACGGGATCAGAACTGTCTGATAGTCTTCACTACATAAAATGCATTGCATTTACATAACATAATGGAGACTACCCCTTGAGTATCGCAGTTAGCATAGAAATTGGGGACAAAAAGTTCTCCGTTCAGTAATGTAAAACTAGTACCAACATTGATCCAAGGACAAAACGCACATTTGCCACATTTGGCAATGCCGTTGGGTGGACCACTTAAATGTGAATGGCTAGAATAATGACTAGAAGTCAATTTGTCATATAGGGACCTAGATCTCCTAAAAGTAATGTCAGGTTTATGATTTACATATTAAGCAAGCACTGGATCGTTAAGCAATAATGGCCAATGTTTCAATAAAACATTCCGCAATTCAGAATGTTGACAAGAATAGCGAGTGATGAATCTCACTGTCTGATTGGGATTACTAGTCTTCACATTATACAGCAAGGAGTTACGTGATTGCCACAGAGTCTGATTGTAGGCTCTACGCAGAAGTGATTTTCTGTAGCCTCTTGCCCATAAACTGGTCCGTAAAAGTTTAGCCTGGTAGATAAAATCGGTCATATGTGTACAGTTGCTATGCAACCTAAGATACTGTGTGTAGGGTATGCTACGGATCAAGTTAGCGCTATCAGCGTGCAGGAGGGTGTTCCCTACTGTATCCTTCCTGTACAAAGTGGAGGCAAGGCGGCCATCAGTATCTTTGGAGATAGTGAGGTCCAAAAACGTGATCTTATGATTGTCACTAGAGAATGTAAATTTTTAGTTATAGTGATTATGATTAAGAATATCTATAAAGGTATTCAATAACTTAGCAGTGCATGTCCAAATGATGAAAATGTCGTCTATGTATCGTAGCCAGCAAAGCGCATGGCTAGTATACATAGACAATAGCTCATAAGAAAAAAGATCTCGTTTCCACCCCCCCAGGTTGGCGTAAGCCGGGGCAAAACAGGTGCCCATGGCCACGCCCTGTACCTGGAGGAAGTGGGACTCTTTAAAAGTAAAACAATTGCTAGTGAGTATAAATTGCAGCAATTGCACAATAAATTCACAATAGTCCAATTGATGATGGTCTTGTTCTCGTAGGAAGGTACGTACTGTCTGTATGCCCTGCTCGAGAGGGATGCTCGAATATAATGCTTCGACATCCAATGTCACGAACAGGGCATCTGGAGGTACGACCATATCCTCAATTTGTTTCAGTAAATCCAAGGTATCACGGATGTAGGAAGGAAGAGCAAGTACATGTAGCATGGGAATAGAATTCACAAAACGACTAGCGCTTTCAGTCAAAGACCCAATACCCGATACAATAGGTGTACCAGGAGGTAGGGAAGGATGTTTGTGGATTTTAGGAAGGGCATACAACTTTGCCAGCCTAGGGTTACGTACATTCAAATAATTATAGAGATCTTGGTCAATTAGGCCCTTCTGACGAGCAGAGCCAATGATATTGTCCGCTGCTTTTATCTCCAAATCTGGATGGTTTTGCAACCGTAGAATAGCTTGTGTTTGTATTGATGTAAGTTTATTGACTTTGGGGGTTGTCTCAAGTGATTTGATATCATTGACTGTGCTCAACAGGAAGGCCCAAATGTTGGGATTGGTCATTAAATCAGGAAATTTGGGATTTAGGTTTAAATTTATTAAATATGGGGGCAGCCGAAATGGCATTCTCCAAAACTGACACACAGGGAGCGCTACTAATAGGGTCACTCTCGTCCAAGAGCAACATCAAATCTCGGAGGGCTCTAAAATCCTCCATTGTGAAATTCTTCAGTTGCTCTGAAATACGTCTATCTTGAATAGAGCGCATACGATCACCATCAAATAAAAATCAGTCAGATTACGCCAAAATAAGTAAACATCTTTGATGGTTTCGTACCTATCTATATTCATAGATGGACAAAAGCTCAAACACAATTTCAAGACCTCAAATTCTTGTGGTGAAAACACATAAGGAGTAAGATTAATTATGTCTAAGCTAAATTCTACGTGGGCAATGGGGTATTGGGGGCATCTGAAAATTTGATAAAGACGTTGTTACTTGGGAAATATGTGAGTCCAGAGTACTCTGACATGTGAACTGTTGCAATTGGGAGATAGTTTGTGAATTCTCCAGAGGGGTAGTTACCCTAGAAGTGGATAGATTAGGTTCACTCGCAATAGACCCCAAAGAGGTAGTTGTTGAGGGGGTATGTATTGGTGTTTGAGAATGAAGTAATTGAATGGCTTTCAATGCCGTGACACCCATATAACTAGTCTGTGAGCATCCACCATCACCATTAGATGAATCGTTCATATGTATGTTGAATTAAAGCAGTATCTCTAGTAGGGGGGCGTTTCTTAGAATAAGGTGTAAAAGACCCACCACCAAAATCCTGCTTACTTGCTCCTGTGTTGGTAGCCGGAAATGTTGAGTTACCTTGCCTAGAAGATGACTGTGAAGGAAAAAGGGAAGAATCAGATTCTGTATCATCGTCAGTTGTAAATTGATTACTATCTCGATTTTTTGGCACACGAAAATTCATTCTGGAGCCCCTATGTTGGGTTGATGCCTGCCATCAGTAGGCAAAACCTTCCATAAAGGCTAGTCTATCCTTAGAGAATTTATTCTGTTTCTTGTAAATTATATCTTTAGTAATTCTAGTGACAAAGTCTTTAATCTCTTGACACCGTTTATTAAATTGGGCATGGGTTTTCACACTCTCATTATTTAATTGCAGCAATAGAATATCCTGATCTAGAGTCGATAACTCAGATTGATATTGAATTATTAAGAGTTTCAATAATTCAATGCTGCACATTGTGAGTATTTTTTCCCAAGCTAATTTAAATTCGGGAGTAGCATTCTGAAAAGAAGGATAGACCTGGACCCTAAGGCCCAACGGGCTGATGTTTTCTTTAACATATTTGTTTGGGAACTCTATGTGCCAGTGTAGATTAGATTTCTTTTTAAGTAACCGTTTCATTTTAGCCATGTATTGATTGATGCCAATTTCCTGTTCATTGTCGACATTGCAATTTGTCTGAATTTCTGACATGCAGCCTGTCCATGCTGAGCCCCCTTCTCTTATTATCATACATATTGCATTCATGCATTTTATTTGGGACTTCTTAAACATTTAAATGGTTGGTTCTTAAATGGTGGAAGCCGACATAAAAGCAATTCCAATCAAGAAAGACTACAGAGATTAAACTATCTGGGAGGGTATTAGGACTATTGAACAGTGGAACAATATTGTAGTCCGTCCAGCGGACAAAGGGGGGGGCGGGATTGTTCTGATATCCAAAGGTGACTCTGATAGGGAAATGAATAGAATTCTTAGTGATGAAACTACCTACAAAAAATTGGATGGTAATCCAACACAAGATCCAAAGGCCCAATTACAGGACTTGGTAGACAATGATGCAGGACTTAACCAAATTCTTAACAAAAAAGAATAAAGGTACCTAGTTCCAGATGCTTTGGTAATGCCGGTACTATATCAAGTGCCTAAAATTCATAAAAATGCAATATAGATGTGTACCTGCAACCTTTGGTGGCCAAAAGCCCATTGTATATAAAGGACAGTAAAGATGTTATTAACCATCTACAATACATAAAAAACAATGAAAGTAGTATTCTAGTGACTATAGACGTAGAGTCTCTGTATGCGAATATTCGGCAAACTGATGCCATGAATGCAGTTAAATGGGCTTTAAACAAGTTCACTAACCTAAAGTATAAACAGAAGCAGTTCATCCTAAAAAGTTTATGATTAGCTATGACTAAAAAATTTTTTGGTATGGGGACCAACACTATAATCAAATAAAAGGTGTGTCAATGGGGGCTAAATATGCCCTGAGTGTTTCAAATATCTTCCTCAACAAATGGGAGGAGGAGGCAATATATGCAAATATATGGCCAGATCTGCAAATTTACCGTGGATATATTGATGATATTTTAGTGGTATGGACAGGGACAGAGTCTTCACTCAACTCGTTCATTGACCACATTAACAAAAATGCCTATGGTATGAAATTCACGATCACAATGCACAAACAGAATATAGACTTTCTTGATTTACATATCTTCAAACAAGATGGTGTATTGAATACAAAAACCCATTTCAAGAGTACAGATAGAAATGGGTATATACCAACTAAAAGCTGCCATCACCCCACATGGAAGACAGCAATCCCCAAAGGCCAATTTATACGTATAAAAATGTAATTGCTCTCTAGTCTTTAACAAGATTATATAGAACAAACAGATAGGCTTATCCAAAGGTTTATGGACAAGGGGTACTCCAAAGACACACTATTGAAAGTGAGGGAAGAAGTAGGAGTTACTTCCGCCCAACCAAAATACCCCCAGGAATCGTGCACCAGGACACCAACAAGGGGCTCATCCGTTCAGGGCCGATTACATTTTATATAATTGCCTGGTACATACGCCGGGTGCCAGGATTATCAGGCACTCGGCAATGTAAGTGTAACTTTTTTAACTTTTGTGGAACCAATACATTTTAATACAGCATTGCGCAATGAGGCTCTCTTTTTGCTCTTATCATCCATTTTCATCTTTATTAGGCACATCTCTACTTCCAAGAAGTCATCCTAACCATTCAGGGTATCCCCAAATGCGCATAAGACCATACTAGAGATAGGTGGTCCATATCCAGTGGTGAGTGTACATCTATGTGGGGCACCCAGCCAGAGCACCAATCTGTAGGAGACATCTTATGGGATTATCTGATGTCATTATTATAATGATGCATTTTCATTAATATATTTTTTTGTTTGTCCAATGATTTTTTTTACTACTTATATATAACTACTTCTTTTTTTTTTTTTAAAGATATTTTTATTAGGTTTAAGACAAACCAACAAACAGAAAGAAAGATACAAAAAAAAAACAACAACAATACCACCAGACAACCTGGTCATAAACGTTAGGCAATACACTCAAATAAACTGACATCAGTGCAAAATATAAAGTAGGCACAGTGGTAAAAGGCTTGGGTATAACACCGGGATATAGCCAAAGGGGAGGTACAGACATTAGAGATCCCTGAGGCACGGCCCATCAATGGTCAAGCAAGAGTAGTATGTCAGAAATAGGTATAAAGATGCGCAACCCAAAAAAATTATATATATACAAATAGAACTAAACAAACAAAGTATCCTGTGTTAAGAAAGGGTTTTATATATATATATATATATATATATATATATATATATATATATATATATATATATATATATATATATATATGTATATATAAAAAAAACATAAGATGTAACAATATAGTGTAACACCCAGGTAAAAAAAGGCGCTAGTGAAAATAATACAAAGAAAATAGTCCACTGCAGATGATATGGATTAGATGTAATCACATCTGAGGAGAAACGCAGCGTCGGGTGGAGCAACTATCATCTGACGTCACCACGCCCCAGCTGATCGGCTGAAGCCATAGCTGGAAGTCTTTTATCCTGGTTTTAAAACTGTTCTGCTTAAACAAGCTTTTAATTGATGTCGGTTGAACCTACTTTTTCAGTAAAGGTTTTTTTTGGAATACCCAAAGTATCACTGCACCATAAAGCTTTTTTTGCTTTTCCTCCAAAATATATTTGATTACCACGCCATCCCATTGGAACCTGACATTGGAACCTGATCTTGGAAGTTGAGAGTGCTTGGTACAGGATCCAGCACAGCCCTTGGAAGTTTGAAGTAAGACAGATACGATCACACACCGGAGTGCAGCCATAGAGGATCCCCTTGAGTGACCCCTGGTTTCTGATGAGCCTACATGACCTCCGTAATAGAGGTCCATCAAATTTGGTAAGCGGCCTCTCTGTCTAAATATACACCAACGGCTGAAAATCTTATGGATATCTGTGTTTGATGAATTTATTTTGTGATTACATCTAATCCATATCATCTGCAGTGGACTATTTTCTTTGTATTATTTTCACTAGCACCTTTTTTTTACCTGGGTGTTACACTATATTGTTACATCTTATGGTTATTTATATATATATATATATATATATATATATATATATATATATATATATATATATATATATATATAACCCTTTCTTAACACAGGACACTTTGTTTGTTTAGTTCTATTTGTATATATATTATTTTTTTTGGGTTGCGCATCTTTATACCTATTTCTGACATATTTGTTTAGCTGTGTATTCCAGCTTTTTGTAGTACTGCAGCACCTATAATTTTTTATTGAAATCACACCTTTTTCCTTGCGCCAGGTTGGAAACGCCTAGTAGCACATTTAATGTGAGGAAGGGCACACAGTTCTTGTCTTCTTCTGTTAATTCATTAGACCTCACTTGAAACACTTTGTAGCATTTGCTGCACTGATCACTGTCTGGGAGGAAGCGCAGATTGCCCAAGCTTTACAAGCAAGAGTAGTACAATCAGTGCTGGGAGAGGGTTAGCGGACTAGCCAACCATCTACCCCAAATTTTGTGGAAGGTTTTGTTTCGTTTCCGGAGTTCAAAAGTAAGTTTATACAGTGGAATAGCGTCATTAATAAGTTTTAACCAGAGGGATTTCAGAGAGGTCTGTGCGCCCTTCCAGGACAGTAAAATAGCTTTTTTAATATAGAAGAAGAGTATACAGAGCAGTCTCTTGGCATGTGATGATAGGTGTAATTTGCCAAAAATGCCTAATAGGCAGTTCTTGTGGTGGATTATGTTTGGGAGGCCTAGCAACAATGAGATGAAAGCACCCACTTCTTCCCAGAAGTCCCGGACTACTGGGCATGTCCAGAAGCAGTGTAAGAAATCGTCCTTCTGGCCACAGCTGTGGAAACAGGCAGCTGAGGGCAGGAGACCCATTTTGTGTAACCTAGCCGGAGTGAGGTGGGTTTGATGGAAAATTTTGACCTGTATGATGCGGTCCCGGGAAGCAATAACAGAGGTTTTATACGTGTAGCACTTACCCCCGAAGGAGCTGCTGGTAATTGATTGGGCCTGTACTCTGCTCTCCTACCCCCAAATAATTTGTCTCAACCCGCTTGACACAGCTGTGTAACAGTGTGGATGTGAAACTTTCACTAAACGGAACAATCCCACATAACAATGTGTATATAGTGTACCTTTACCGTTATCTGGGCATCTGTCGTTCCACCTGTTAGAATAATGAACAAGCCTCACACCAATTGTGATCAACCAAAATGTAAGTTTACTGGAACTAGTATAAAGACAGTAGTTTTATAATAACTGTATCAACATACAAACTTACTATAATAGTGCAAAGAGTGTACACAAATTATTAACACTTAAAGGTCCCTTTAACCTCTACTGCGGCGCGTCTCCAAGTGGGACTAGTGCTCAGAGTGACAATGCCTTGACACTGGTCACCTTCCCACTTCCAGTACGGCCGCGCCAAACATACCAATGCAAAGATATCAACACAGCACAATACAATTTCTCAAGAGCTTCCCCTGAGGTATAAGGCAGCCTTTTGTCTTACTGTATCCAAAGCACAAACCCTCCCAGTGAGAAGTGTAGTCTCTGGTCTTCTTTTTCTTTGGCTAGCAATTATACTGCAGTGTTTGTAATCCAATGGTTTAACAAGTAATGAAGTAACATAACTGAAGAGTGATAACAATTCCTGCTATACAACACACTTGTAGATGCCTTCCGTGTAGGTATACCTTAATCGTCAGTCAGCCCTCAATGAAGCATAGGCTTTTAAACCTGATTGAACTCAGTCTATTTGAATGAGACCTCCCCGTAGGACTACGGGTCCCAGCAACACTGTGAAATGAGTCTAAGTGTGTTAAGGGTGTTAAATAACTTCTGGGCGACAGCCCTCTCACCACACCAGGTCTGGAAAGTTGTGAACCTCCGCTCCGGCTGTCTCAGTCCTGCTGCCAGTCAGCACTGTCACACTGCTCCGCTCCGCAAGCAAACCGGACATCCACTTTGCTCCGTCAAGGGTCCTGGGTCCTCAGACCCGATCACACTGCCTCTCCAGCACACTGTGGTAAGGCAGAGTCAATGGATGTTGTTCTGCTCTTCACAATGTAGGCCCTCTTCTGAACACTATTTCACAGATCCTTGCAGGCAGACCATGCATCCAGAAGAGACAGAAAATGGCTGCACTCTGCCTTTTATTACCCACCCAGCATGCAGTTCAGCCACCTAGTGTTCATGGGTAAGTAAGTGAGCATTATGGGTAAGTGAGTCACTTAAACATTTTCTGCTCTGCATGTGTAAGTTAATATAGCTCTCGTTCACATTGGTATTTGGCTCCCTCTAGTGGTATGCAATCTTTAGCATTACATGGAAAAAATACCAGTGCTACATACGTATCACTAAATTCTGAGCAGTCCTCGTCTATCAGGGATTTGTCCAGAGAGGTCCATTTTACCTAAGCTTTGTGAAATCTGGGGTAAAGTCAGTCATTAGGGCTGCATGATAGGTGGAGACAAGTTTAGTGGGATCTGGCTGTCTGAGCAGTTTTTCCAACGGGGGCAGGTCAGTGGGATCATCCAGGGAGCAAAACTGGGCACGAATAGCGTGCCTGAGCTGGTAGTAATAAAATAGGTATGATATTGGTAGATCGAAGTCTAAATGTAGCTGAGAAAAAGATTTAAAAAGATTTAAAGCCCTGAGCATTGTACAGGTGGCATACATTTTTAACCCCCCTGGAGTACCAGTGATTGGGATCAGGAAGGGAGTATAGTTCCTGCAGATTGGGGTTAAACCACAGGGGGTTGTTGGGAGATTTCAGCCAGGTGTGCCTGGATACCTTTGTGACAATATAACAGAAAGAGGAAAGGGAAGTGGCAAGTAAGGAGGTTCCGGGGCGATCGGGGACTCGGCCTCTGTAAATAATATTATGTAGGGAAGATGCGATGGTTCCCTCCGTGGAGGTACAGGCATTGGCCAGAACCGGGCACAGCCAATCGTGGATGTGCACCAACTGGGATGCCAAATAATATAGAAAGAAGTTGGAAAATGCCAGGCCTGCCAAGTGCGCTGGCAACCGTAGTGTTTCAAGTGCTACCTTGGGGGAGCCACCCTTCCACAGGAAAGTAGTACATATTGAATCTATTTGTTTAAAAATAGATTTAGCTATTTTGCAAGGGGAATTGGCAAGGATATAGACTAACCTCGGTAGGTAGATCATTTTGAGGACGTTGGTCCTCCCCATAAGATCCAGAGGCAGATCCATCGACTGCTTGGTCTGCTCCTGAATGCAGCCCAACAGAGGATCTAAGTTATTGGCGACATATAAAGATAAAGGGGTCTGCACCGGAAACCCAAGGTACCTAAAGGAGGATACCACTTGAAGCTTGGAATCTGGGTGAATCAGGGGTGGCTCAGCCACATCTAGGAGGAAAAGACTAGACCTATCCCAATTCACCCGGAAGTCAGAATAGTCTCCAAAGGTATTAATCTCCACCAACATAGCCTGAAGTGATTCATTAGTATCAGCCAGATACACCAATGTGTCATCCGTATAAAGTAAAATGCGCTCCTCTATATTAGCAATTGGGAGTCCTTTATTCAAGGGGGAGGAGCAAATGCGAACCGCAAACGGCTCCATGGCCAGGGCAAACAAGAGGGGTGACAACGGGCACCCCTGTCGCGTGCCCCTAGTAATCGGAAAGGGGCCAGTGATAGAGGAATCGACCCGCACCTGAGCTACCGGGGAGGTGTAAAGGAGTTTTATCCATGCTACAGCATGGGGGCCAAAGCCATACATCTGTAACACTCGAAACAGATAGGATATCCCCTGGGTTGTCACTGATGGGGCCTTGAGTAGTAAGGATACGTGGGATGATAATAGGAGAATGGTCAGGTCTTCAGATATGCCAAGAGACGTCCAGCTTTATTACCATATTCAAACAATTTTTGTGTGGCATGCAACATGCGTTTTTGCGTGAGGTCTAACAGACAGAGTTCATACTCCCTATGGCTCTGTAACCATGCCTCCCTCGTGTCGGAGGCAGGGTTAGAGGCATAAGCAGACTCAGCACGTACCATAACAGTCTCAAGTTCTTCTGTAAGCATCTGGTTATTTTTGCGCAAGACCCCTGTGATTGACATGAAAGTGCCCCTCAGAGTTGTCTTAAACGTGTCCCATTCAGTGGAATGGTCTACTTTTCCTAGAGTATCCCTCCAATAGTTTGTGATGCCTGAACTGCATTCTCCCTGCACTACCTCGTCCTCCAACCAGTATGAGTTCAGGCGCCAAATAGCAGGTCCCGAACCTGGGAGGAGGAGGAGGTCCACTGAGAGAGGGGCATGATCAGAAACCCATCTAGGCAGATATGAAACGGCAGAGACAACAGGGAGGGTCTCAGCCGGAGCAAACACCATATCCAGTCTGGACATGGTGTGGAAAGAATCCGAGTGGCAGGAAAAGTGGTGTACATTCGGATGTTTCCATCGCCACACCTCTGTAAGGCCATGAACCCGTGCCCAGTCTAGAAAAGAGGGAAAGGATCTACCTCCACCACCCAGGCGGTCCAAAGTTGGATCTAATATAGCATTAAAGTCCCCCACATAAAGTAAGGGGCCAGGGGGTCTAGTCAGCAGCTGAAGTGACAGTCTAGAGAGTACCTCCACTGAAAACGGGGGGGGGGGGGCACATAAATGTTCACCAGGGTAAAGGTCACAGTATAAATTTGCAAAGTAAGAACAATAAATCACCCGTCAGGGTCGGTTTTAACTTGTACCGTCTCAGCCGGGAGAGATTTGGCTAGAAGGATGGAAACCCCCCTGGAGTAATTAGTATGAGTGGCATGATATGAGTTAGACAACCACGGCATTTTAGGGCCCTTGTTTTAGAGCCTGTAAGGTGAGTCTCTTGGAGGCAGATGATGTGAGGGCGACATTTTTTTAATACTGAAAAGACCAGGGATCTCTTCTGGGGTGCATTCAGACCTCTAGTATTCCAGGAGACTATCCTTAGGGGATTTGCCTTTGTAAAACATACAGTAGTAAATAAGAACAAAGTAACATGCATACAAGAATATAAATGACCAGACAGGCCGCGCCACCTGAAGCACATACATGCACATGAGAAAAAAAAGTGCTTGGATCCGCCATCAGGACATCATGAGCCAGCAATGAAATAATAAAAAACATTAAAAATCCGCCATAGGCAGCAACCTGGGAAAAAATATAGGAGTCAAAAAGTGCAAAAAGAAACATAGAAAAAAAAGAGAGAAAAAAACACCAACAAAGTCCCAGAAAGTCTAGATAAAATCCCTTGCCCCCCTCCCCATTCGGCCAACCCCAACATAGCGAGCCTTGGATCCCTGAACTGTAAAACGAAAACCCCCCTCCTTAAACTGAGGGAAAGCTGTACCGTGACCTCGCCACTAACTGGTATGGGGGGTGTAGTGGAGTCCAGAGTGACTTCATATATAACTACTTCTAGCGCAATTTTTTGTTTTCTTTTAAAATTAGGACACTTACTTGTCCTGGAGTCCAGCGATGTTGGCACCACAGCTGATGTTTCCATCAGCTGTCGTGTGCTTCCGCCGCCATTGCGGGTAAGGGAACCCAGCAGTGTAGCCTTTCGGCTTCACGCCGGGAAGCCTACTGCACATGCGCGAGGCCTGCTCCTCTCTCTTACTGGCCCAGCGGTCAGGGGAGGAGGAGGACGCCCCAGCCGTGACATCAATACCCGCGGCTGTAGCTCCCGGAAGTGGAAAAGGATACCTGTCAAAGACAGGTATCCTGTCCCCCCTCCCCCCGAAAGCTGCCAATTGTGACATGGAGGGGTTGGATGAATCAGATGAGTGGAAGTTCCACTTTTGGGTGGAACTCCGCTTTAACATATCATACAGTCCTAACCTTTTTTAAAACAGTGACACTGTTTTAAAGTGTTACATGCATCCCCATGCCAGCATCCGATTTATTTGTATTCTGACACATGCCACACTTTTATTTAGTCTCAATATGGTCCCTGAAAGCACCCTGCATGCATTCTAGGACCCACACCCACACGCATGACATATTGGGACAGAGTGGCTGTGTATCTCAGTAGAAATACATGGGATGCTGGCACAGGTATATATGCAACACTTTATGCATCCCCAAGCCATGACAGCC
Organism: Rana temporaria; assembly: GCF_905171775.1. Classification (NCBI taxonomy): domain Eukaryota; kingdom Metazoa; phylum Chordata; class Amphibia; order Anura; family Ranidae; genus Rana; species Rana temporaria. The sequence goes on along the minus strand of NC_053494.1, from coordinate 102,063,447 downwards.
CTGCATGTTAGATGCATGTCTGCAGCACACCCTGTGTGAATGAGGCCTAACAATGAATTTTACTGTCATTCTATATAATCATTATTTTTAAATCAGAAAAGGTTTTTTTAAGAGAAAAGAACCATACAATTTTACAAGCATATCCGTTACATTGTGCAGCATAAAAAACACTGGATACAGGCTGCATCCTAACACATATCTTTCTACTCGTACACAAGGGTACTAAACAATATATGCTGTATCCAAACTAAGTTGTTAACATTGTCGTACCTAGCGCTGTACATATCACATCCAATTCCGTTCTCCCTCCCTTCCTCAACTCAGGGAAACTTATTGAGGGAAACAGGGTAGCAAAAAAAAAGAGAGAAAAAGAAAAAGAAAAAAGGGGGAGAAAAAAAAAGGGGGGGGGAGGGGGGGGGAGTTTCACAGCTCATATACAGGGCAGACGTTCCGGCAGTGGACCCTATCAGCGTTACAAGAGGGATGTGGTAACTGCATTGCTACTATATAATCATTATTATCATGATAATCACATGATACAGGTGCTGTGCTGTATTGTGTGATTGAACACATGATGATGAACACATTTAGCTGCTGTATAATTCCTCATTGTGGGCAACAGCCAGGGCATGGCATAGGTGAAGGGTGACAAAGAATTCATTGCAGATTTGATGCTTTCCTCAGCCTGCTGTGGTGGCCTGTCGCTTTCAGTGTGTTCACACACAGACACACTTGCTGTGTCACCGCCGCCGCTGATGATGCCTGCTGGCCGCCACTAATTTCCCCTCAGCTTGAGCCCCCCTCCACTCAGCACCTATTGGCTGAAAGAGTTAGGCAGTGATAAGGCTGCTGACTGATATCACTATGCCAGAGCCGGAACCTTCATTTCATTATCGCAAAATGCGTCTCCTGGTAGTGTTATTACGCCTGAGCACGGAATTAAAAACAAAAAGTCTCTCTATATTACAGCATCCTGGGCCCCTCTAAATGAACTGATGGGGCCCAGGAAATCTATTTTAGGCCACTTGGGAGCTACGAGGAGCTGGGGGAAGCAGAAATAAAGTCCCTGCAGCTGCATTTAGATGATGCCTCACAAAACATAAATCTGGTGAGGTGGCGGAGGGATGGAGCCTCAGAGATGTAACATTTTCTTTGGGGGTGGGGGGGCAATTGCCCCGTGGCCCCCCCGATCCACCCATGATTACTAGGAGGTCCTAACACTTTGTCTGCCTATGCTTAGAACAGATTTCTGCTGTGAACAATGCAGGGATGCTAAAAATCATAATAGCGATAATAATAAGTTGCCCAGAATCATAATCAGGTGACATTAGATATAATTGCATACTAAAATTAAAACATAATATGTCCACCAACAGAACCCTGAGGGCAAAATAACTCTGTTGAGCATTGAGTAAAGATCTTTCCGTTGCCAGTGTTACTTTTCACCCTATGTCCCAGTGTTCAGGAGTGCACTAGCAGTAGAACATTATATACCGTACCTTCTTCTCTCAAGGATCTTTTTAAACATATGTATTTGATGTCACAATTACATGGTGTGTCTAATAGCAAGTGACAGGCAACAACACTTTAGTGCAAAAGACTTCAACAAATAGCCTGCATACACAATTTTCTACAGTCCAAAGCAGTTAAATATACCTTTTTGGCCGCGGCCAAGACTGAAGGGAGGAGGGTTATGGATATAGATATAGATGAAGGCAAAGTTGCAATCCCTGAGCAGCTCCCTGTACACTGACCATAAGGGAAGTGTACTGATTTAAAAACAAGAATAGTTATTTATTTTCAAACTGTTACTAAAGCCCACAAATAAGCAGGCATCCTTGTACACGATTACATTTCTTATACTGCTAAAAGTTGGAAGGCTGTCTAGACACATAGACACATAGACACATCATTTACCAAAACGGAAGAGTGCAGAATCTGGTGCAGCTGTTCATGGTAGCCAATCAGCTTCTAACTTCAACATGTTCAATTAAGCTTTAACAAAAAAAAAACTGGAAGCTGATTGGATCCTATGCAGAGCTGCACCAGATTTTGTACTCTCCAGTTTTAGTAAATCCCACCAATAGGGTTTGATTTACCAAACAGATAGAGATTGTTCACCTAGTAAACATTTGTGAATAAGGTTAATGTTGTGTTCAATTTGAATCATGGGCTAGCAAAAAAAATGTTTTCTTGAACTTTCACTTTGCTGGGTGAATGGCCACTACCCCTTCAGCAAATCAATCCCTATTTGTTTGTTGGTGTTCTACGTTTACCTAAAAAAGGGCAAAGCTTCTCACCGCAGAATAATATAATGGCAGCATTATTTATTATGCTTTGATTATATCACTTGTGCTTGACTGTACATTGACAGACAACTCACCTATATACTATATGCTGTAGGGCTGATTTTCTAAAGTTGATTTACTAAAGTTGACGTCTTGCCAAAATTGTTGAAATATACAGTTCAATCATCCAATCATGTGAATATGTAATTCCTAATCAAATGCTTTTCACATGATTGAATATACTCCTCAACTCCTTTATTAATCAGCCTCTTTACGTCTAAAATATAGATAATATTGTTTTTATGGCTTAGTCAGTAAGGTACAATATTTTCTGGCATATAAGATGACCTTTTACACCGGAATTACACAGCCAAAAACCAGGGGTCGTCTTATACGCCGGTTGAAGCAGCTGCCCGATTAATATCAGCCTGCCGGGTGCTCTGTAAAGCTGTATGTAGTCAGTATATGCGCCGCTCAGCCAATCCCTGCGGGCGATGCACTCTGTTGATGACTAGAGCCTGCTCGGATTGGCAGAGGTTGTTACTCCAATCCGAGTAGGCTTAGCATGCTCTGTAGTCATCAACAGAGTGCATCGCCCGCTGGGATTGGCTGAGCGGCGCATATACTGAATTACATACAGCATTACAGAGCACCTGACGGGCTGCGGCCTCTTCGTAACAACACTATTACCGCACAAGGGGGTCGTCTCAGAAGGGGGGCGTCTTATACGGTGAGTAGTGCACAAACAAACAGTTATGAATTGAATATTAGGGCGGTCGTCTTATAGGCCAAGCAGCCTAATACGCCGGCAAATACGCTATATTTATTCCGTGTATTACTCAAAAATGTTTGTCGTAAAAAAATGAGATGATTATGATCTCAACTTCAGTATGTATCACATTTAATTTTACCTTGTCCATGTAACAGTATTTTGTAAGAATAATAGAGCTTAACTCTTGCCTTTTTAAATGTTGCAAAGTATATGCAAAGCACCTTAAGGTTCAATGACCTTCAATGACTTTTACATACAAATTATCAAACATCAAGACTTAACAGACCATGAGGAGTGCCCAAATCTTTTCAAGTGAAATAGTGTGGATAATCATGATTATTTATGGATGTCAAGGTCAAAAGAATTGTTCATCACTTTATACAGCTTACTGAGGAACCTTTTAAGGTACTAAATAATACATCATTCTTGTCAGTAATGTTCTGAAGGAATTAAATGAAGCAGTATAGAGAGAAATGTTTGACATCTCGTGTTTGACAGTCTGCCTTATCTTCTGCATTTTTCACCTAGTAACTACTGAACTGTGCTATGTACTAAAAAATGTGTGTGCACACATAATCTTCTTTGACAAATTACAGGTTATAAATTACACGCCCTTTGTATATAACAGTGATGTTTATGCGTGACAGTGACCAATACTGGAGGCTGAATGATTTGTTAGTACTTCCAGTGAGTGTAATAAAGGGTTAAACTTTACCACTTTCAGATTCCTATGTTTAACCTTTCAGATATGTGGACATAGTGCACTAATTCAAAACCTCAAAAGTATAATAATAAAAGGAATTTACTTAGCTTGGTTTAACCACTTCCTGCACACCCTTATAGCAGTTTTACTACTACAGGGTGGCACCTGTGCGCTTTATCACATATATACAGTATATGTGGTCCGATACTTCTGGGTCGGGGGATCGCATGTGTGCCGCTGGCAGCTGGCTGCTGTGATTACGCACAGTAGGAGCTGATCCACAAGTACAGAGGACTCGATGTCCGCCGGCATCCACCGATCATGAGAAAAATACACAGAACTAAGATCTGCCTATGTAAACAAGGCAGATCATTGTTCTGACAGGAGGAAAGGGATATGAGTTGTTTCTCTGCAAAGCAGGGAACACATTTTGTCTCTTCCCCTAGTAAAAGCACCTCCCATAGTACAAATAAACACCGGCTAGGCACACAGTTAACAATTTGATAGCCCCTGATGATTAACCCCTTCCCTGCCAGTGTCATTAGTACAGTGACAGTGCACATTTTTAGCACTGATCACTGTATTAGTGTCACTGGTCCCTAAAAAGTGTAAAAAATATCAGTTAGTGTCAGAAGGTCTGCCGCAATATCGAAGTCCAGGTATAAGTCACTGATTGCTGCCAAAAAGAAACAAAAATATCCCATAGTTTGTAGACGCTATTATTTTTGTGAAAAACAATCTATATATGCCGATTTGGGATTTTTTATTACCAAAAATATGTAGAGTACCTATAGGCCTAAATTGATGAAGAAATTATTGGGCCAGATTCACGTAGGAGAGCATATCTCTGTGCGGGCGTAGCATATCCTATTTACGCTACGCCTCTGCAACTTAGACAGGCAAGTGCAGTATTCACAAAGCACTTGCCCCGTAAGTTGCGGCGGCGTAGCGTAAATTGGCTGGCGTAAGCCTGCGTAATTTAAATGTGGAAGAGGTGGGCGTGTTTTATTAAAATGAGCCGTGACCCCATGCAAATGAAGCGCGGATCGTACGGCGCATGCGCGCGCATGCTCAGTATCACGTCGAATTTACTTCCTAAGATACGCCGGCTCAATTCCTGTGACGTGAACGTAACCTACGCACATCCCCATTCACGTATGACTTACGTAGGCGACGTAAAAAGATACGCTTGTTCCGACGTCCATACTTTGCATTGGCTGCGCCTCATATAGCAGGGGTAACTTTACGCCGGACGTAAGCCTAACGTAAACGACGTTCATGAATCGGCGTATCTAGCTAATTTACATATTCAACGTGTAAATCTACGGAAGCGCCCCTAGCGTCCATCGTAAATATGCACCCAAGATACAACGGCGTACTAAGACTTACGTCGGTTGGCTGAAGCCAGATTTCAGGCGTATCTACGTTCAAGAATACCGCGCATAGATACGACGGCGCATCTTGTAACCTACGCGGCGATTTAATAGATACGCTGGCGTAAGCTGTACGTGAATCTGGCCCATAATTTTTTATGCAATATGTTTTATAGCAAATAGTAAAAAATATTTATTTTTTTCCAAATTGTTGATCTTTTTTTGTTTAAAGAGCAAATAGTAAAAAACACAGAGGTGATCAAATAACACCAAAATCTCTATTTGTGAAAAAACAAACCGACATAAATTTTATTTGGGTACAGCGTTGCATTATAACGCAATTGTCAGTTAAAAAAACTATCACAAAAAATGGCCTGGTCAGGAAGGGGGGTAAATCCTACAGAGGTCAGTGGGTTAAAGCTGTAATACAGATGATAAAATGGATAAATGCAGTACAATTCAAGTCCAAGGGAGCCTGTAATTTAATTTGAAATCCCCCTTTTCTCAGGCAATTTGTCTCTCAAAGTGAGTGAGCTCAACTAGTCTTTTGTCTTCCAGCCATATATATATACATGTATACAGGGCTTTTTTTCAGGGGGAACTTGGGGGAACTCAGTTCCACCACCTCTGGCTCAGACCCTTTGGTGCCTGCTCCCCACAATCACTTGTAAACACAGAAGTCTGGTTTCTGTGTTTACACGTGACAGCTCTGCACTCTGTGTGTAACCCCCCCTGAACTCTGCACTCTGTATGTAATGCAATCCTGGTATTTAACCACTTAAGCCCCGGACCATATTGCTGCCCAAAGACCCAAGGTGTTTTTACAGTTTGGGACTGCGTCGCTTTAACAGACAATTGCGCGGTCGTGCGACGTGGCTCCCAAACAAAATTGGCGTCCTTTTTTTCCCACAAATAGAGCTTTCTTTTGGTGGTATTTGATCACCTTGGCGGTTTTTATTTTTTGCGCTATAAACAAAAATAGAGCGACAATTTTGAAAAAAATGCAATATTTTTTACTTTTTGCTATAATAAATATCCCCCAAAAACATATAGAAAATTTTTTTTTTTCCTCAGTTTAGGCCGATACGTATTCTTGTACATATTTTTGGTAGAAAAAATCGCAATAAGCGTTTATCGATTGGTTTGCGCAAAATTTATAGCGTTTACAAAATAGGGGATAGTTTTATTGCATTTTTATTATTTTTTTTTTTTTACTACTAATGGCGGCGATCAGCGATTTTTTTCGTGACTGCGACATTATGGCGGACACTTCGGACAATTTTTACACATTTTGGGGATTTTTGTCATTTTCACAGCAAAAAATGCATTTAAATTGCATTCTTTATTGTGAAAATGACAGTTGCAGTTTGGGAGTTAACCACAGGTGGCGCTGTAGGATTTGGTGTACACTGTGTGTGTGTTTACAACAGTAGGGGGGTGTGGCTGTAGTAATGACGTCATTGATCGTGTCTTCCCTATAAAGGGAATGACGCGATCGATGCGCCGACACAGTGAAGCACGGGGAAGCCGTGTTTACACACGGCTCTCCCCGTTCTTCAGCTCCGGGGAGCGATCGCGACGGAGCGGCTATAAACAAATAGCCGCGCCGTCGTCCCGGATCGCTCCCCGAGGGGACCCGACCGCCGCAAGTCGCGGGGGGGGTCCCGATCGGACCCCCCACCCACGTCTAGGCAGGGACGTACAGGTACGCCAATGTGCCTGTACGTGCCATTCTGCCGACGTATATGTACAGGCGGCGGTCGGGAAGGGGTTAATTCCCCTTTTAAGACACTTCTACTGTTTGTGAAATATGAACGGAGTGGTGGTTGAGTTCCTGCACCTATTTTCTGAGAAAAAAAGCTCTGCATGTATATATATATGTAGCACTACCCCCGGAGGAGCTGCTGGTTTGTTTTAGGTGGCACATTTACCTCGTGGCTCTCCGAATTTCTAGGGGTGTTTGGTGCATATAGCAGTAGTAAAGGAATGTCCGCAACAGGTGTCTTTTGCTGTGCTCTTTATTACCCAGCCGGGTAAAAACAATAAACTGGTGGTGAAAGGATAGAGTTGAAGGAAGAAGGAGAACAGCAGATTCCGAGTATTTGGAAACAGTCCTGTTCCAATATGTAACACTTTCTGCACCACTCCTGCCTGAGTGGGGTTAGCGTACCCGGACAGGCCTTTCTCACTGACCTGGCAGCCGGAGTATCACTCAAACCTTTTTTTGGGAAAAGTCTCTGCCACAGATCCTCCTGGAATGGACTTTAACTTGATGGACTCCCCAGCTATACCGCTTGGGATCTTCAATAGTGGGAACCCAGTCGATCACTGGGTCCCCGCCGCTGCTCAAATGTTCCGGACCAACATGGTCCCGGAACCAGGAACACGCAAGCCCTGGCCAGGTAGCGCCAAAGCCGGAGCGCCGGCGACGACGCTGTGATGTGGTCACCCTAAAGGTGGGTGCCACACTGGAAGAAGAGGACCCAGACTCAATGGCGTCTGTCCCATAAATACCCTCTCCCAGCATGCCCAGCGAGGAAACTCCCTCCTGATTGGCTGCTGGGAAAAAGCACCCAAGTCTCAACTCCACTGCTGCCATCTACTGCACTGGGGTGGGAAGAACACCCCAGTACAACAGAATGAGCCCACAGCCAAGCTGAGACAGAGACCATGTTTTGAACATAACAATTTGGATCAGAGTTTTCTAATACTCTGATCACCCTCTAAATTTCAATAGCACCGGTACTTGGAAGTAACCAGGCGCTACACACTCCCCCACCTGAATACAAACTGTCCTCAGTGTCCCAACAAAAGGTATTCAAGCCTGAATAACTGACCTGAATCTGCATTACAATATAGTAGGAAATAGAAAAGTATATAAAACTATAAAAATATAAAACATTGATCTGTACAGTTATTCACAGTGATGCATAGTAACTTTATTTACACTCCTGACTATCTATCCTGTCCCATTCTCTGACAGTTTTGATAGGTGGTCAGCAACCTGCAAGACAAAAATTGGAAGAACATACACAAATACACATCAGTTGTGCATTTTAAAGTCACTAAGGTTGGAACTGAAGCTGCACCTTCCCCAGTAAAAGGCGAAACTTCCTTTCCTTCCCAAGAGACACATCAGGAAAAAAAAAAACTAAGGGCCAAATCCACAGCCAGCGGCGCAAAATAAGTTTTTTCTAACTTATGTCATTTAAGTTACGGCGCCCTAAGTTGGTGTCGTAATTGCCGTATCCACAGCGCATTTGCGCACAAAATTGCGCCTGCCGTAACGTAAATTCGGAGGCGTAAGGCGGGGTTATGGCAAGTGGGAAGGAAGTGGGCGTGCTTCATTGTAATGAGCCGTGCATGCGCGCACGAATCTGCTGCTCACTGCGCATGTGCAGAACTTTGCTTGGCGCAATCAGTGAGATAGGTAAAAGGCCAAGTGTACTTAGTTTGAGGATCGCACTGTGCTTAACTAGCTCCAGTCAAACACACTTCATTTGCAAAAGTATTTACCTGTGTTCCCTTCCATGAGCAATTTGCTTCTGCTCTTAGTTTGTCAGTGTTTGTTGGTAAGTTGTGTTTGATAGAGAAGTGTTGGAGGAGTAGTAGATAGTAGTTGTTGTTTGTTTGTGATAAGTGTAATTTTTGTTTGATTGTTTCTGCTAATTTTTTTGTTTGTTTTTTTTCTGCTTGGATTTTGTGTTTGGTTTTTGTGTGTTTGTATTTGACTTTGTAGTAGCTGTCTGCGTCTGTGTGTATTTTTGTGTATTTGTTTGGTGTGTATTTTTGTGTGTTTGTATTTGACTTTGTAGTAGCTGTCTGCTTGTGTGTGTATTTTTGTGTGTTTGTCCTGTTTGGCTTCTTGTTGCTGGGTGGTGTCTGTGATGGCTCCCAAACGCAGGAAGCTGAATTTTTCACATGTTGAAAAGCAAATCCTTGCCAGGTATATCATCCAATATGGAAGATATTTACATGGGCCTGATAGCCGGAACACCTCCCCGGCCCAAAGGAAGAGGATCTATGCCAAAATAACAGATCACATAAATGCGGCGGGGGGAGGGGAGACGAGGACCCCCGCTGGCATTAAGAAAAAGATCAATGATCTGAGGAGCGTGGTCTGCAATAAGGTGGCCAAGCTCACTGCGCATAGGAGGGGCACTGGAGGAGGGGGACCATGCCCCATCCGGCTGACTGAGGAGGAATGGGCAGTGGCCCGGTGTTTCGAGCCAGAGCAGGTGGTGGGCCTGCCTGGTTATCAGTCTGATGTTCCTGTGAGGCCAGGTAAGGTTTTTTGTTTTTTTATTTGGTGATTAGCATGTGTGGGTGGGGGAAGGGAACATGTGCCAAGTGTGTGGATCCTCAAACCTGTGATTGTTTGGTGTCTTCCACAGATGACCAGGAGATTGCTGGGCCATCAGGCCAGGCTGCTGCACCACCCCAAAGACAGGAGGCTGCTGAGGAGTCCCCAGGGGAGGGGAGTGGCCAAACCTCCCCTCATGAGGAGGCTGAGGGGAGAAGGATGAGGGGGAGGAGGATGAGGGGGAGGAGGAAGAAGATCTCCAGATTGGCCGGGAAATCATTATTGCCACAGATCTGATGACATTTGACGATACCCTTGAGGCTAGCCTTGAGGCTCCCCTTGAGGCTACCCCAGAGGCTCCCCTTGAGGCTACCCCAGAGGCTCCCCTTGAGGCTACCCCAGAGGCTACCCCAGAGGATCCCCCAGAGGCTGGCACCAGTCAGGCCACCATCAGGGGTAGCCCCTCCCACTCCTCCCACAACATGCCGCAACCCACAAGGGTCACTCTATCCCCTCCTACCTGGCCACAAGCCTCAGGGGCAGGCAGGATGGCGACTCAGGACACCAGGGTGGGGTCTGAGCATATGCCGGCCAGTCTGCTGAGGGACAATGCCAAGCAGACCCGCAGTCTGGGTGACATCAAAAAAACTATGGCCAAGATGTGGCACAGCCTGGATGTAATGAGGGAGTCACTCAGTGATGTGGCCACCAATTCATTGGGTGTCTTCACCTGTTTGTGGTCCCTGCATACCGCCACAACAGGCGTGGGCCAGGAGGTGACTGCCCTCACCCGGGCTGTGCAGGACAACACCCGGGCTGTGCAGGAGAACACACGGGCTGGCCAGGCCAATACGGCTGCCATCACTGACTGCCTGACCAGGATAGCAGTGGCCTTGGAGGGCAGGCCAGCCGGAGGTCAGACACCAGGGGAGGCTCCTCCCTCCCCTGCTCCCCCCCCAATGAAGATACTCCCTCCCCTGCTCCCCCCCCCAATGAAGATACTCCCTCCCCTGCTCCCCCCCCCGTGAAGATCCTCCAGGTGCCCGTGGCCGTGCCCGTGCCCCTGCCCGTGGGCAGCCTAGACGGAGCACTCGCCGCCGGACTTAAATACCAGGGGTACTTTTTTTTTTTTTTTTTTTGCTTTTAAAATTTTGGTTATTATACTGTACTTATGATTTGGTTTATGTGTGTGAATGATGTGTGAATGTGGGGGGGTGGCATTCCTGACAAAATAAGGGTGTCACCCTCAGTTTTGGTGGAGAAGGGATCCCCAGGACCAGGGAGAAGTCATCCTAGGTTCCTGAATGGTGTATGAATGCACAGTGACATAATTGGAGCCGTGGCGGGGCGTTACTGCTCCCAAGTACCAAGGGGGGGGGGGGTACTTGGATCTAATCCAATTCGATGTGCATGTGATGTGTTTGTGCTAGGGACCACAGTGGTGTGCATTCATGCATTCTCATTGTGACATAAATCATGTGCGTTTCCAGAGACAAAAACATTCTCAATGTGTCATTAAACATGTGCGTTTACTGTGCAAAGCAACATTCTCATTGTCACATAATTCATGTGCGTTTGCAGTGAAAACAAATAATAACATTGTCACATAATTCATGTGCGTTTGCAGTGAAAACAAATAATAACATTGTGACATGATTTCTGGCCATTTACTGAGAAAAGATGCCTTCTGCGAGGCGTCTCCTGGCTACTGTGCCCTTAGTAGACCGGGTAGAGTGGGCTAGGGGGGGATTGCCTGGGTGGGGGGTCAGGTCAGCACGTAAGTTAATCTCCAGTCCCCTTCTCATTGCAAAGTTATGAAGAATGCAACAAGCCCCTATTATTTGGCACACAAAGTCTGGGGAATACAGCAGTGTACCCCCACTCTTGTCCAGGCATCTGAAGCGGGACTTCAGCAGGCCAAATGTACGCTCCACTACTGCCCGGGTGCGAATATGAGCCTCGTTGTAGCGTTGCTCTCTTGGGGTTTGGGGGTTCCTGAATGGGGTCATCATGTGAGGGCCCAGGGCATATCCAGAGTCACCTGGAAGGGAAAAGACAGGAGGATATTAGTCATGCATGTGCCCCATGTGATGTCTGCATCATGGGGGGGACAGTCATACCTGACACACATGTCACTCACCAACCAGCCAGCTGTCTCCATACACGTTCTGCTCCAATTCACGTGCTATGTTGGTCTGCCTAAAGATGTAGCTGTCATGGCACGAACCTGGAAATTTGGCACACACATGCCAGATGAGGCCATGGGCATCCACGATTACCTGGACATTGATGGAATGCCAGTTTTTGCGATTCCTGAACAGGTGCTCTGTATCATGGGGGGGCTGTAGTGCCACATGGGTACAGTCAATGGCCCCGATGGTCCGTGGGAATCGTGCAATCTGATAGAAATCAGCCATGCTCTTCATTCGCTGGTCCTCCTGGGTGGGCTTTTCAAATTGACTGCCCATGCGTCTCAGTATTGCAGGGACAACCTGGTGCACACACCTGCTCATCGAGGACTGTACCATCCCAGCCAGACCTCCACATGTTCTCTGAAAAGACCCAGTGGCCAGAAAATGCAGGGTGGCCATAACTTTAATGTGAGCTGGCAGGGCATGGGATCGTTGGGTTGGGGTGTTCAGATCATCCTGCAGGATCCTGGTTAAGTCCAGGATGGCTTCCTGGTTAAATCTGAAGTTGCCAATGACCTCAGACGCAGTCATGCCAAAGAGATCTTGGCGTGGGCGGTATATCCTCTCCTGTGCCCTCCTCCTCCTCCTCTGTGCCCTCCTCCTTCTCTGCGCCTGTAAAGTTGCGAGTGCCGTTATAATCATTGATGGCCCAGGCATTTTGGCAGTCACAATGAAGTCAAGCAAAGAAGTGTTGGCAGCTCTTCCTAAATGGTGTTGCTTCAGCAGACCTTTACAGGGCTGGTGTAAAATTAGGGCTGCTTTTATAAAGTCTAATTTTGCTCCAGAAAACTAACAGGTGCGCACAGGGCGTTATCTACGGCGCACAGGGCGTAATCTACGGTGCACACACTTAATTTTGAGGATCGCCCTATCTCCCTCATTTGCATCTTTGCCTATCAAATAAAGCGGCGTGACTAGCGTAATTTGCGTCAGAGGATGCGCCAGAGTAATTATTTTAAGTAGGACGGAAAAACCGGATTTTTCGTTTTGAGGATCGGGCGCAAAGATACGCGCGGAGTAAAATTAGAAATCTCGAGTTAAGTCGGCGCATCTGCTTTGTGGATTTGCCCCTAAGTGCTGAGAGTTTCTCAAAAATGCAAGGCTCATGAGAAATATATGTACAAGTCAGTCTCTGCGGTGGTAAAAGTTGCAGAACACTGCCCCTAGCGGTCAGTGCGCTGGTACACCATCATAAGGCAGTCCACACTCAGGTTAGAGCAATCAGGAGAAAAAGAGAAATAAAAAAAACGTTTTACTCTTCTTCTTTTCTTTTTCTTACTAACTCATCATACCCCCCGAAGTTCTGCCCATATAGCCAAATGTGGATCCAGTGGAAATGAAAACAAAACTGAAAAGGGGCAATCATACCCGTCCGTAACTTCTTTAAAGCAGCAAACAAAAGTGACAATGCAGGCATTGGGCCTACTTGTAAAATCTTGTGTCAGGCAAGGTGATGACGTCTCCTCTCTTATTTGTGGTAATATGTATTAAACTTGGTCCACCTTCCCAGGACATTTGAGGACCACCTTGTCACTGTAAATGTACCGACCGGGGCTCCAGTCTTTCAAGCAATCTTCAAACTGATGGTCGACACAGATGAACGCATACTCAGTGCCGCAGTCAGCTTTTGGTACTTTCAAGTATTCCCAAATTGCGTCCTTGTACCAGTCCTCTCTCTTTTCTTCAATTATGGGCATGAGAGCTGGAGGCACATAGGGATATTCCCACCCGTAGTCCATGACCACCTTCTTCATAACAAGGCGTTGAAGGCGCACCAGTTTCTGCAAGGTACGGGGGTGTCCAAGTCCTAGCAGGACAATAGCGTCTGTCGCTCTCTTTGCAACATGCAAGGCAGCGGGAATGGGGATAAAATCTGCAACAACACTGGTGCTTGGCACCACAACTCCCCAGGTTAAGTGTAGAACATCCGCATGTGGTGCGGCATCCCTGGAGTGTCTCTTGTGTTTAAGGGGGTTTGGAAGCACGGGAGGTTCTGCCCCATTGTGACTCAGGCAGCTCCGGCTCAAACCACTTGTCATCCCCAACATCAGACGAAGAGTCAATATCAGAAGTGTCATACTCTTCTGCAGGCAAACACACATGTTCTCCAGCAAAAGTACTGACCTTGTCATGCATAATGGCAGGTGGGTCTCAACCACAGCCATGGGAGACCTTGACAGGGCCCATCTTTTCAGGGACGAACCAGGCGGGGACCACTGTCATACACACAGTCTCAGTTGCAGCATCCACTTTCATGGTAGACACACTATTTTTTATTCGGTGTCGCTTACCTACGGTGACACGATCAGGGTAGCAGCCGATGGCATGGTAAGCGTGGAGGAAACAGTCACTGTTTCAGGGTCGGCGACATCTTCCGTGGAGGAGGGTTCAGGCCATGGGACCTCTTCCTCGGCACTCACCGTTCCGGTAATCCAATCCACCCGATACTCACGGGGAGACTCACGGGGAGACTCAGCTGGTGGTTCCACTCGGAACAGGTAATCCCGGCATTTCTTACACCCGGCGAAAGGCAAGATTTGGACAGCCAGCTCCCAACAGCTGGGGCAGGACAGTCCAAGGGGTCTCCACGCTGTATATAGATATATACACAGAAGTGATAACCTATACATAACATAGTTGATAGCATAAAAACTATTGCTAAGTTTCTTGTGAATCAATATCTATTAAAAACCTATTTTACATTGCAGTGAGGCAGACATGCAGCAAGTCAGAGACCAAAGTTGGGCCTCAGATTCCTTTGACACCAAATAGACTTGCAGACTTGATCAATAAATCGAAAGAGGCCCGTACACATTTTCTCTGATGCAGAGAGGACCTAGTACAGTAAAACCTTGGTTTGCGAACATAATGGCCTGGTCATTGAGCAGCCAAATCTTCTGTGGCTGGAATGGTTAATAAATATTTCATATATATTAAGAAATGTTTTTGACTGTGTTCGCAGAGCAAGCAGGAGAAAGTATTGAGCATTGCAGTTTTAAGAAATAGGGGAAAAGATTAGGCAGTGTTTGGTGTGATGGCTGGCAGCAGTGGTGAGAAGAATGAAGTTAGTGTAGAGCACCTGATGGTAGATTCATAAATGTGTGGAACTTGTGATTATGTCAAGGAGGTTGGCAGATACAGTAAAACCTTGGTTTGTGAGCATAATTCCTTCCAGAAACATGCTTGTAATCCAAAGCACTTGTATATCAAAGCATTTTTTTTACAGGGTATAAAAGAGAAGAGAGGCACCTCTAAGTGTAGCAATAAGTTGCTAAATGTTGTACCTTCATTAAATGTAACCATATTGCTACACTTAGAAGCTCCTCTCTACTTTTTTATATTCAGTTGTGACATGACGCTACTCTTATATCAAGACATCACTTATTTTACAAGGCAAAATGTATTAAAACATTTAGCTTGTCTTGCAAAACGCTCTTAAACCAAGTTACTCTCAAACCAAGGTTTTACTGTATCTTGACAGTATGACCCGCCATGTCTTTGATAATTTGTTAGGCAACATTATTATACAGTACAGTATACCATCCCTCAGGATGAGATGGGACCACTTAATCAGGAGTTTGTTGTTTTCTTATGCCTTGTACACACGATCGGTTTTCCCGATGGGAAAACTGCCATGTGTGCTTTTGGTCGGGAAAACCGTCTGTGTGTATGTTCCATAGCAGTTTCCCGACAGGAAAACCTGCGAGCAAAAAAATAAGAACTTGTTCTCTTTTTTCCCACCGCGATTCTCTGCGTTTTTTACTCTGCAGTTTTCCTATGGAAAACACTGCAGTGGAGCATACACACGGCCGGTTTTCTCGACCAAAGCTCTCGTGGCAAATTTCCTGTCGGGAAAACCGTCCGTGTGTACATGGGCAAAAGCAACCGAGCAGGTTCTCGGTTTTCCCAATGGTTTTCCCAGCGGTCTTTTGACACCGATCGTGTGTACAAGGCATGAGAGTAGCTTTATTTTTTCTTGGGTCAGGACACCTGCCATAACTGTATTGCCTCTATTAGGGGAGGCAACCACTTGACCTTCTTTCTGTGTCTCTGCCGAATTGTTCTCTTCCAGTACATGGGTGATTAAGAGGCAATTATTGAGAATGGTGACAAGTACATCAAGCCAACATGTTTTGGAAGAAAGAGCTCTTCCTTCTTCAGAGCTGTTGCTGCATGCTAATAAATGGGAATGATTCCCATGCCATTTATATATTTGTGAAGTTTCAGAGGTAAAATTGTTGTCAGTGACAGCTGAGGCTTCAGGGGCAGCAATGAGCTCATTGTTCTGTGGAAAAATGAACTACAAGTACTGACATCCATTGTGGCTGAAGGCTTATAGTTCTCCACAGGGCCGGCCCTACCATGGGACCCGATGGTACCATTGTACCAGGCAGCACTTTCAGGGGGGCAGCACATTTCCTGCCTGCACGCCATCCCATTCCGCCAGCTCCACTCTCCGCTCCACTGTGGGGTTAATTGCATGAATAACAGCATAACCATAACAGGTCCTTTTTATACTCCTATATACATGTATAGAGCCATGATAGGTCCACTTTAGTTATCATGATATAAAATAATGGATGTGGGGGCATTTTGGTGGGCGAATTTTTTTTTTGGGGGGGGGCAGCATTTTATTCTTGGTACCAGGCAGCACAATGTCTTGGGCTGGCACTGGTTCTCCATGAACTACCAGGGTGCTGGTGAGCCCTCTAGTAGTTAATTGATTCTTCCTGTCATTCAATAACTGCCTGTCCGTATTATGGTTTATAGGTTATTTTCGTCAACTGTTTAGCATTGCACACAGCACAAAGAAAAATCTTTGTAATCAGAGAGAACCGGGCTCAGTTTGCAACTTTTTTATTGTACCCAAATTCTGGTCCAGAAGCGGGCAATGTGGAGCAGTGGCAGGTTGGCGTGGATTGTTGCCCTCTCTAGCCCATTTTCCCCACTTGCTTTTTCCATAGTTCTTATCTTCCAGCTCTTCCATTGTCTTTTAGGAACTGGAAGAGACTGGTGTCCAAGATGTGTGTCATGAAGATCCTGCCAGTAACAGGCGCTCCAGCTTCCCTGGTTCACATGCGAGCGTGCACCTCTGTTGGTGCCAGGCGGGCTATTTAAACCTGTCTCTCACATACAGTCCCCGCTGTCTGCTCTACAGTGTTGTGTGCCTTTTAAACCTGATCTTAGACTGATACCTGTGAAAGACCCAGCTTACCTGTGACCATCCTGTTATCTGCCTGAACCTGATCTTTGGCCTGCTTGTGACTAATCTTCTGCCTGCACCTCTGTACCTTTGCTGCCTGCCTGATAACTGACCCGGCCTGTCTGACTATCCTTCTGTGTGATCCTATCTGTTCCTGGTTTCCTATCCAGTCTGCTAAGCTGATCCAGTCTGCTGAGCTGCTCCTGATCCAGTCTGCTAAGCTGATCCAGTCTGCTGAGCTGTTCCTAATTTAGTCTGCTAAGCTAATCCTGTCTGTTGAGCTGTTCCTGATCCAGTCTGCTAAACTGATCTAGTCTGCTAAGCCAGTCAGCTGCTCCAGTTCCTGTATCCCAGTTCCTGCAAGGAAGTTCCTGGACGTCTGGTCTACTTCCTCCACTGTTGATCCTGCCAGGCACTCATACCACTCCTCACTCCGACGCCTTCTGTTACCTTACCAGGGCACCGTGAGTGGGAGCCATAAGGGAGGCTTTCCTCTGCAATTCGGGCTCAAACCATCAGGTATGTGGCAGTAGCAGACAGCCATGTCTGAGCCCGAGCAGGGAACCTCCCCTATGGAAGAACTGTGTCAACACCTGGCAGGACTGACTGAAGCAGTTAAGAATCTTCAGCAAGGCTACACCCAGCTGGAAGAACGGGTGTTGGTTCTATCTAACCCTACCGGGGCGCAGGGATCCCCTCACGCTTCTACCTCTTCTTCCTGGGGCAGGATCAACACCAACGGTTGTGATGCTCCCTCCTGATACATTCTCTGGGGATTGAAGTAAATTCAGGGCATTCCGTAACTCCGAACTGTACTTTGCCCTTCAGCCACAAACTTTCTCTCTGGAAGTCACCAAGGTGGGCTTTGTGGTCTCCTTGCTTACCGGAGACCCCCAAACCTGGGTCCACCGCCTCCTAGAACAGAAGGATGCAGTTCTAACCAATCTTACCACCTTCTTTAAGGCAATGCCTCAGCTGTACGAAGACCCCCAGCTTTCAGCAACTGCAGAAGCTGCATTGCATACCCTTCAGCAGGGATGCCAGGCAGCAGAGGGTTACGTGGCTGAGTTTAGGCGGTGGAGCGCAGATACAAACTGGTTCGACACTGCTCTCCGCTATCAGTTCCGCATGGGACTTTCTGATCCTCTGAAAGACGAATTGGCTAGAGTTGGTATACCACAGACTTTAAATGCGCTGATCGATTTGGCCATACAGATCGATTGACACCTGAGGGAAGGAAGGGCTGAGAGGGCTACGGATTTTTCTCGCCCAACCTGGATGCTTCCAAGGGCTCCAAGTCATCTGCCCCCAGCACCAGCTGCACAACCAGTCTCTATGCCTGATAAACCCGAGCCTATGCAGCTTGGTTTCCTTTTCCCTTACCCAGGAAGAGCGTCAACGACATTGGACGAACAATATGTGTCTTTACTGCGGAGAACCTGGACACTACGTCAGAGACTGCCCTCTAAAACACCGTGGGGGAGATTCAGATAGAGATACAATGGCGTATCTCCTGATACGCCGTCGTATCTCTGAGATCCGACGGTCGGATCTATGCGACTGATTCATAAGAATCAGTTACGCATAGATCTCCCTTAGATCCGACAGGTGTAAGTGACTTACACCGTCGGATCTTAGGCTGAAATCTCCCGCCGGCCGCTTGGGGGCGCTTCCATTTGTATACGCAACGAATATGCAAATGAGGAGATCCGCCGATTCAGAAACGAACGCCCGCCCGTCGCTTTTTTTTTACGTCATTTGCGTTCGGCTTTTTCCGGCGGATAGTCACCCCTGCTATATGCGGTGTATCCAATGTTAAGTATGGCCGTCGTTCCCGCGCCGAGTTTTGAATTTTTACATCGTTTGCGTAAGTCGGTCGCGAATACGGATGGACGTAATTTAAGTTCACGCCGAAACCAATGACGTCCTAGCGAAGTCATAGGGAGCAATGCACGCCGGAAAAAATTCTCGGACGGCGCATGCGCAGTTAAATCAGCGCGGGGACACACCTGATTTAAATACTACACTCCCCCTAGCCGCAGAATTTGAATTCCGCCGGGGGAGTTACGATCCACCGGCGCAAGTTTCGAGGTAAGTGCTTTCTGAATACTGCACTAGCCTCTCAAATTTGCGCCGGCGGATCGGAAATCAGATAGATTACGCAGATCTAAAGATCCGCTAATCTATCTGAATCTAGCCCCGTAAGTGTCCTATGTCTCCTGACGACGCATGCCCTTTAGCCAAGACTGCATCTCATCTTGCCCTCTCTGTCAGAGAATCAGCATCTCTAACCGCAAGTTGTGCTACGGTGCATGCCCGTGCACGAACGGCGTGCGCGCATGCGTGGTTCTGCGGGACAGCGCATGCACGGGCGCACGCGCGCATCCAATCAGAGCCCGGTCCTGCCTACTTAAACCAGCCCCCGTCTCATGACGGGTTGCTGGTTTGTTGTCAGCTCCTGCTTGTTTGAAACTTCCTGTACCTGTACTTGAACTTGTTTGACCCGGATTTGACCCGACTACTCTCCTCTCTCCAGTACCTGACCCTCGGCTTGTCTCCCTGGATCTGCTGATGTCTCCAACCCCTGACCTCTGGCTTGTACCTCTGAACTTGTTACCTTCTCCAACCCCTGACCTCTGGCTTGCATCCTGGATCTGCTTACAGTCTCAGCTTGAACTTGCTCTCAGTTGTTCTGAACTTTTACAGTGCCTGACCTACTGCCTGTTACTGCTACCTTCTTCCTACTGAGCTCGCTGACCAGCGTATCCTTGATCTACTATCAACGCTTAGCCCGCTGCTGGTAACCGGTGCCTCTTTGCGCCCTTCCCCGTTGTCTCACCTCCAGGGGGGCGTAGTGCGCAGAATCACAAAGGTGAGCCGCTCTCGGCATCTCGGCCTAGGTGAGTACTTATCCTGACACTCTCTATCTCTTTACAGCTTCCAGGAAAGACTCTGCAAACACCCGCCATTATTGACTCCGGAGCCTGCAGCTTTTTCATGGATTCATCTTTCGCTGCTAAACACCGGATTCCCCTTCTTTCTAAGACCCATGGACTTTCTGTTCACCTGGCTGATGGGTCTGGCATCAAATCCGGCCCTGTAGTTCAAGAGACTGCTCCCATACCCATTGTCATCTCCAATTTTTACCAAGAACTTTTACGTATGGACATAATTTCCTCCCCCTTGTTTCCCATAATCCTTGGTATGCCTTGGTATGCCTTGGCTACAAGCCCACAATCCTGCCATCAATTGGGTCACAGGGGAAGTGTCAGGGAAATTAGCTGTGGAAGTACTGGCAATCTTGCCAGTAGAAGAAATGGCCGAAGGCTGTGTCAGGGAAATGGCCGTGGAAGTACTGGCAATCTTGCCAGTAGAAGAAATGGCCACCAGAGGCACATCATGTGACAGATGGATCCCCCTGCTGGCCTATAAAAGGCTGCCACTGTCGGACCCAAATTGCTGGATTGTCGTTGGTTTCCTGTGTCTTCTGTGTCTCCTGTATCCTGTGTATCCTGAATCTCTGGTTTGACCCTTGGCTTACGTCTGAACTTGTGACTCTGCTTATCTCCTCGCATCTGACCCCGGCTTGGCTGACTACTCTATATCTTCTGCTCCTGTGAATGACCCGGCTGGTTCTTGTAAATTCCTTTGGACTGATCCCTGTGTATGACCCTTGGCCTGGCTCAAGACTTCGTTCTTGGTTTACCTACGGTACCGCACCTGAACCCTTCCCTGCACGGCTACTGAGTCCGCTCTTCCAGCACACCCAAGCTACCTTGCCTGCATCTACCTAGTCAGCAGCAGTACTGGCAATCCGTTCACATTTGGGCCCCGCACTCCCTGTCTCATTCCCAGGGGTGCGGTGCACTTAGCCGCAAGGGGCGCCCTCTCAGCAATCCGGCCTCACACCAGAGACTTGACAGGAAGTTATCTTTTCTTCACCTTATTGCCAGCAGTTCTGTGGCTCACACGATCCTCATGGGACGTCTACCTTATTGTGCCTGGACCCCTGAACCAGTTTTCTTCAATCTATTCCAGAAGCCTACCATGACTTCCTTGATGTGTTCAGTAAGCAAGGAGCAGAGGTTCTACCACCCCATCGAGCCTACGATTGCCCCATCGAACTGTTTCTCAGAGCTGAAATCCCATTTGTTAGGATTTTCCCTTTAACAGAGGTAGAACAAGGGGCGCTAAAATAATATATTGATGAGAACCTGAAGATGGGGTTCATTCGCCCATCCACGTCTCCAGCAGGCGCGGGCATCTTTTTCGCTGAGAAGGAAGACCATACCCTTCGACCCTGGGTGGACTACTGCAAATTAAATAAAATTACAATAAAGAACTGTTATCCTCTTCCCTTGGTACCAGAGTTATTTCAGAGACTGGGGGCCGCTCCTGTTTTCACCAAACTCGATCTCCGTGGAGCCTATAATCTGGTCCGTATCAAGGATGGGGATGAGTGGAAAACTGCCTTCCGTACCTGATTTAGGCACTTTGAGTACTTGGTGATGCCCTTTAGGTTGTGCAATGCCCCCTCACTTTTCAATACTTTATTAACAATGTTCTCTGGGACTTTTTGGACTTATTCATTATCTTCTACCTAGACGAGATTCAAATTTTTTCTTCTTCATTTGAATCCCACTGCAGGTACATCAGAAGTGTGTTGGCCCGGCTTTGACAACACGGCTTGTAGGCGAAAGCTGAAAAGTTTGAATTCGAACAGGAAAATATACAATTTTTGGGGTTAATTATGTCCAGTGAGGGCATCAAGATGGACCCCCAGAAGATTGCTGCAATCCTGGACTGGCCGGTCCAAGCAGACAAGTAAGGAATCCAACTTTTAATGGAAATTTATCAGAGGGTTTTCAGCCATCATTCACTCAATTAACCAAACAGGAAACCCGCTTTTATTGGTCCCCTGAGGCCCAAAAGGCCTTTGAGGTCCTCAAAGGGCTCCTTACCTCTGCCTCTGTTTTGAGACATCCAGGTTCCTTTTTGCCAATTGTTCTTAAAGTGGACGCATCCGAAATTGCTGTAGCGGCAATATTGTCCCAAAGACAAGGACCCTGCTTCACCCAGTAGCCTTCTTCTCCCGTAAACTATTAACAGCTGAGAAGAATTATGACGTGGGGATCGGGAGTTGTTGGCGATAAAATCTGCACTGGAAAAGTGGTGTTTTCTGCTGGAAGGAGCGGCCCATCCAATTCTGATATTCACCAATCACAAAAACCTGAAATATCTGAGATCTGCAAAGAGGTTGAGGCCACGACAAGCCAGGTAGGCTCTTTTTTTCTCCAGGTTTTCTTTTCATGTCACGTATCGCCTGGGCTCCAAAAACATTAAGCCTGATGCCCTGTCCCGGATTTTCCACAATTTCAAAGAAATCTCTCCTCCAGATACCATCCTCGCTTCTGGAAATTATCTCCTGCTTTGGGAAGACCTGTTTCTCAAATCAAACAAGCTTCTGCAGGGCAGACGCCTCCTTCTGAACCAGAATTGCAGGCCAGAGATGGGTTACTTTGGCACGAGGACAAGATTTACATTCCCAAAAGGCTACGAGTATCTGTTTTAGAACTTTGTCACGACCATGCACTAGCCGGGCATTTTGGCATAACCAAAACCACTGACCTGGTACAGCGTACCTTTTGGTGGCCCCAGGTACGTGAAGATTGTAAAAAAATCGTAGATTCCTGCACAACTTGCATCCGGAACAAGAGTCATAGAACCAAGGCCTGGGGGCTACTAAATCATTTGCCTGTTCCAGACCATGGAGGATGCTATCCATAGACTTTATTGTTGAGCTACCCCGGCAGACGATCATACCACTATCCACTATCTTTATGGTAGTTGATCGTCTGTCAAAGATGGCACACATTGTTCCCATGAAAGGCACTCCCTCAGCCCCTGAAACAGCACAGGTATTCATTAAAGAAATCATCAGACTCCATGGGATACCAGCCAACATCGTCTTAGATCAGGGGGGGTACAATTTACCTCCCAATTCTGGAGGTTCCTTTGCAAGGCTCTGCATATTGAATTGTCATTTTCTTCCACTTATCATCCTCAGACCAATGGGCAAACTGAGAGGACTAACCAAATCCTTGAGCAGTATCTGCGCTGTTTCTCCTCTTTTGCTTAGAATGTCTGGATTTCCAATAACTCCATTCACTCCGCTACCAAGCAGACCCCATTCTTCGCCAACTATGGCTTTCAACCTTTGTTCCTGCCCAATTCCCTTCCTGAATGTACGGTGCCAGCAGTTCTGGAGAAAATAAAGTTCTTCACTTCCAATAACCAACTTTTACAGGAAACCATGACCAGGACTCAGGAAGAGGCGAGGGGAATTAATATTGGTATGCGGTGACCTGGTGTGGCTATCCACAATGAACTTGAGGATGGCATGTCCTTCAAAGAAACTGGGCCCCAAGTTCTTAGGACCATTTCCAGTTAGAAGGAAAATCAACAAAGTGGCTTACGAACTGGAACTCCCAGATTCACTAAAGATCCATCCGGTATTCCATGTGTCGCTGTTGAAACCTTCTATTCCCAATCCATTCCCAAGCCGTAGTTCTGTTCCCCCTGACCCTGTCATTGTAGATGAGGAGGAGGAATTAGAAGTGGAAGCTATCTTAGATTACAGGAGGAGAAGTGACCAGAACCAGTTCCTGTTTAAATGGAAGGGGAATGGACCCGAAGAAAATTCTTGGAAGCTTGAGGGGAATAACCACGCTAAGAGTCTGGTACAATCCTTTAAAAGGTCCCACCCAGAGAAGTTTGGCCAGAAGGGCATCCAGAGGCTGCCCCTTGGGGGGCAATGTCATGAAGATTCTACCAGTAACAGGAGCGCCAGGGTCCCTGGTTCATGATCGCGGGTGCCATTGCGCATGCGCAATGGCACCCGCACCTCTGTTGGCGCCAGGCGGGCTATTGAAACCTGCCTGTCACATAAAGTTCCCGCTGTCTGCTCTACAGCGTTGTGTGCCCTTAAACCTGATCTGAGACTGATACCTGTGAAAGACCCAGCTTACCTGTGACCATCCTGTTATCTGCCTGCACCTGATCTTTGGCCTGCTTGTGACTAATCTTCTGCCTGCACCTCTGTACCTTTGCTGCCCACCTGATAACCGACCCGGCCTGTCTGACTATCCTTGTGTGTGATCCTATCTGTTCCTGGTTTCCGATCCAGTCTGCTAAGCTGATCCTGTCTGATGAGCTGCTCCTGATTCAGTCTGCTAAGCTGATCCAGTCTGCTGAGCTGTTCCTGATCCAGTCTGCTAAGCTGATCCTGTCTGCTGAGCTGTTCCTGATCCAGTCTGCTAAACTGATCTAGTCTGCTAAGCCAGTCAGCTGCTCCAGTTCCTGTATCCCAGTTCCTGCAAGGAAGTTCCTGGACGTCTGGTCTACTTTCTCCACTGTTGATCCTGCCAGGCACTCGTACCACCCCTTACTCCAGCGCCTTCCGTTACCTTACCAGGGGACCGTAACTGGCAACCTTAAGGGATGCCTTCCTCTGCAATTCGGGCTCAAACCTTCAGGTACGTGACAATGTGCATTATGTCTGACCCTGGCATCATTTCCTGCTTCAGTGATCAGTTGATCCCAGGGAGGATGTGTAGGGAGGTGAGGATCCTCCCCACCGCCGTGGTAATGGGGGGCAGGTGTTTTTAATTAGTCCCGCGGGGATGGTGTGGTAACCCAGGGACCTGATCACTACACATTTATAAGGGCAGAAAGCCAGGTATGGCACATTCATCCACTGGGTTAAATTGTTGCCATTTGCGAAGGGTAGTTTTAGGGCACATTGCTGTGATTTTTACCCCTTTCTTTTCTATGGTGTGGACTGGATTGGAACTCTGTTTTCAAGATGGTTTAATGACACAATGCATAAGAAAGGCGGGAACTTCCGGTGACGTCACATCCAACATTTGGAGCGCAAATCGCGGACGCTGTGTTTCAAAGAAGCGTTTTACATGTTTTTATGCAAGAAAGGATTTTGTGTTTAATCAGCTTTTAAAATTATCTTTAATAAAATGGAATTATACTATGAATTTCTCCTGGTTCTCTTTTTATAACAACACATATGAGGAACCTGTTTAACCTGTTGCAGTTTAACCACCTCAATACTGGGCAGTTTCAGCCCCTTCCTTCCCAGACCAATTTTCAGCTTTCCATGCGCTCGCACTTTGAATGACAATTACTTAGTCATGCTACACTGTACACAAATTAAATTTTTAACATTTTGTTCGCACAAATACAGCTTTCTTTTGGTGGTATTTATTCACCAAAATGGAGGTGAACGCACTGACGTCATCACCAAGAGACTGGCATCTGCAGGCAGGCCGGCCAGCTTTTTTATGGAGACGAATATCGTTTTTTTGTAAGTGTTACTAATTTTAAAATAAATCCTTTTTGTACAGTAATACACTATCGAGTGTTTCTACTTTTTGGGGCTCCCCTCGGGTGAAAGTATACATCGAGTTGGGCTTCGTATATACCTTGGAGGATTAAGGACTGCATGACAGGCTTGATATCCTCTTGCCTCTAGTAAGCGGTTATTTTGGCTGGTGGTGGAGCACGATGTTTGCACGATTATTTGGGGGGTTCACTCCTCAATTAACTTCATCAGCACAGCACAGCACAGCACAGTCTGAGTCAGCTACCCAGCTACCCAGACCTTGCAGAAAGGAGGACTTAAAATACCAACCACTGACTGCGCACAGATATTTTATATCTCTCAGGTTCAGAGGTTGTAAATCTGTAAAATATAGTTAGTCAGGTTGAAAAAAGACACAAGTCTATCCAGTTCAACCAAAAAAAAAAAAAAAAAGAAAAAAAAAAAAAAAAAAAAACAAACAAAATAAAAAACACAATGCAATCCCATACACCCAACTCCATACCCACAGTTGATCCAGAGGAAGGCAAAAAACCCTAGCAGAGCATGATCCAATTTGCCGCAGCAGGAGAAAAAATTCCTTCCTAATCCCCCGAGAGGCAATTGGATTTACCCTGGATCAACTATACCTATAAATGTTAGTACTCAGTTATATTCTGTACATTTAGGAAAGAATCCAGACCTTTCTTAAAGCAGTCTACTGAGCTGGCCAGAACCACGTCTGGAGGGAGTCTGTTCCACATTTTCACAGCTCTTACTGTGAAGAAACCTTTCCGTATTTGGAGATGAAATCTCTTTTTCTCTAGACGTAGAGAGTGCCCCCTTGTCCTCAGGGTTGACCGTAAAGTGAATAACTCAACACCAAGTTCACTATATGGACCCCTTATATATTTGTACATGTTGATCATATCCCCCCTTATTCTCCTCTTCTCAAGAGTGAATACATTTAGTTCTTCTAATCTTTCCTCATAGCTGAGCTCCTCCATTCCTCTTATCAGTTTGGTTGCCCTTCTCTGCACTTTCTCCAGTTCTCCGATATCCTTTTTGAGAACTGGGGCCCAAAACTGAACTGCATATTCCAGATGAGGTCTTACTAATGATTTATACAGGGGCAAAATGATATCTCTGTCTCTGGAGTCCATACCTCTCTTAATACAAGAAAGGACTTTGCTCGCTTTGGAAACCGCAGCTTGGCATTGCATGTTATTATTAAGCTTATGATCAACTAAAACCCCCAGATCCTTCTCCACTACAGATCCCCCCAGTTGTACTCCCCCTAGCATGTATGACGCATGCATATTCTTAGCCCCCAAGTGCATAACTTTACATTTATCAACATTAAACCTCATCTGCCACTTAGTCGCCCAATCAGACAGAGCACTGAGGTCGGCTTGTAAATTGGAGACATCCTGTAAGGACGTTATTCCACTGCATAGCTTGGTGTCATCTGCAAAGACAGAAATGTTACTTTTGATCTCAGACCCAATTTCATTTATAAATATATTAAAAAGTAAGGGTCCCAGCACTGAACCTTGGGGTACACCGCTAATAACCTTGGACCATTCAGAGTGAGAATCATTAACCATGACTCTCTGAATTCTGTCTTTTAGCCAGTTTTCTATCCATTTACAAACTGATATATCCAATCCTGTAGACCTTACCTTACACATGAGCCGTGTGTGCGGAACTGTATCGAACGCTTTTGCAAAATCCAAGTATATCACGTCCACAGCCACTCCTCTGTCCAGGGTTTTACTTACCTCTTCATAAAAGGAAATCAGGTTTGTCTGACAACTTCCGTCTTTCATGAATCCATGCTGTCTGTTGCTTAAATAGTTTTTTTCCATCAAGAACTCATCCATGTGGTCTTTTATTAAACGTTCCAGTATCTTCCCAACTATAGAAGTTAGACTAACAGGTCTATAGTTACTTGGCAAAGACTTTGTTCCCTTTTTAAATATAGGCACCACATTGGCTCTACGCCAATCCAGTGGTACTATTCCTGTCAAATATATATTTTTTGGAGAATTGTGAGAGAATCGTGATCTTCATTTTATGCAAAAGAATCGTGATTCTCATTTTTCCCAGAATCGTGCAGCTCTACACCACAGTTAAAAAAAGAGCATATATGCCGAAGCATGGGGGCAGGGGTGGAGAAGCGATTTGCTCCTTACTTTTGGGGCAGATTGCCCCCATGCTTTGGCATATGTATATTTTAGGCACAGATTGCGTTAATTTATTTTTTATTTTTTACTATGTTTTTGTTGGGAAAGTGTAACAGATGATCTGGGACAGATGTGCGCAGATGTTCACTGGGACAAATGTGGCAGATGTTCACTGGGACAGATGTGCCAGATATTCACTGGGACAGATGTGCCAGATATTCACTGGGACAGATGTGTGCCAGATGTGCACATATGATCACGGACAGCTATGGCAAATGATCACGGACAGATGTGCACAGATGATCACTGACAGATGTGCAGGTATGATTACGAACAGATATGGCAGATGATCACGAACAAATGTGCGCAAATGATCACTGACAGATGTGGCAGATGACAATGGATAGATGTGGCAGATGATCACTGGGACAGATGCGGCAGATGATCACTGGGACAGATGTGGCAGATGATCACTGGGACAGATGTGGTGTTTTTCACTATGTTTTTCACTGTAAAAAACAGCTCATAGGCACTGATCCCCAGCTTGCAGCAACAATTTGCTCTCCTTCAACTCACTGACAGGCTCATACTCTGGAGTATATGGAAAGCCTCCCCGATGCTTAATAATTTAGCCATGTTGACAGATTACTGGGACAGATGTGACAGATGTGTCAGATGTGTGACAGATGTTGATCACTGGGACAGATGTGGCAGATGATCATGGATAGATGTGCGCCAGATGTGCACAGATGATCACAGACAGATGTGGGCAGATGATCACATGAACAGATGTGGCAGATGATCACATGGACAGATGTGGCAGATGATCCCTGGAACAGATGTGGCAGATGATCATGGACAGATATGTGCCAGATGATCAATGGAACAGATGTGCACTAGATGTTCACTGGGACAAATCATTTTACTGGGATAGATGTGGGACAGATATGTGACAGGTGTTTTTTACTGTGAGGGGACACTGTGACAGGACACTAGCTGGGTGATCAGTGTGTAAAAAGCTGTAAAAAACAGCTCATACACACTGTTCCCTGGCTTGCATCATGGATCCGCTCTCCTCCTCACTGACAGGCTCTGTGTGAGGAGAAGGAGAGCCGATTGCCTGGCAATGGCTCTCTGTTTACATTACATGATGGCTTCTATCTTTCTCTTGCAAGCTTTCTCTGACCCTGGAATCCTGGTCTTCAGCTGGATGGTACAGTATAAACCTTCTTGCTTCCCCAACTAGGACATGAATTAACAGTTTTGCCTACTGCTCCCTGTTAGCCAATCGAGTGCTGGATCTTTTGTACATAGTTTTGCCTGCTGAATGGTTAGATTTAGTTTTGTCCCGATACCACTTTTTTAAGACCGAGTACATGTACAGATACTTTTTTTCAAGTACTCGCCGATACCGATTACCGATACTTTTTTTTAATGTCATGTGACAGCTTCTGGACTAAACCAAAAAAATGTATTCAGGTCTAATACATGAATACCTAATAGCTGCTGCTTGTAAATAAAACAATAATATAAAAACCACCCAAAAAAACAAGTGAATGAACAGCATTGCCCAATCCAATACCTGGGAGAGAGGCAGCGTGTAATACCTGGGAGAGAGAGGCAGCCTGTAATACCTGGGAGAGAGAGGCAGCATGTAATACCTGGGAGAGAGAGGCAGCCTGTAATACCTGGGAGAGAGAGGCAGCCTGTAATACCTGGGAGAGAGAGGCAGCGTGTAATACCTGGGAGAGAGAGGCAGCCTGTAATACCTGGGAGAGAGAGGCAGCATGTAATACCTGGGAGAGAGAGGCAGCCTGTAATACCTGGGAGAGAGAGGCAGCCTGTAATACCTGGGAGAGAGAGGCAGCCTGTAATACCTGGGAGAGAGAGGCAGCCTGTAGTACCTGGGAGAGAGAGGCAGCCTGTAATACATGGGAGAGAGAGGCAGCCTGTAGTACCTGGGAGAGAGAGGCAGCGTTTAATACCTGGGAGAGAGAGAGGCAGCCTGTAATGCCTGTGTCTGTGTATAATGCTCAGACGGCAGCCATCCAATGTTCAAAAGCCGCGCCTCCTCCTCCTCCTCGTCCGTGATAGGGGAACTCAGTTTCCCAGCAGTAAGTTAGTGTTCCACCTATCACGGACATCCTCTCATCCTCGTCCATGGGATGAGGATGAGAGGGTGTCCGTGATAGGCAGAACACTGACTCACTCGCTGGGAGTGTTCCCCTATCACAGATAAGGAGGAGGCACGGCTTTTATACACTGGATGGCTGCCGTCTGAGCATTATACACAGACACAGGCATTACATGCTGCTTTTCTCCCGTCCCAGGTATGGGATCAGGCATCGGGAGGATTTGCGCGAGTACAAGTACTCGCGCAAATGCTCTGTATCGGTCCCGATACCAATACTAGTATCGGTATCGGGACAACCCTAGTTAGAATCACCAAAAAGTGAGTCAGTCCCATAAATCTCCTGACCCAAGCACCCAAATCCTGACTTGGCCCTGTGTACTTTGGTAATTGTAGGAATACTGCTAGGAATAAGGGGACCATTAGTTCAGGAGCAGTAGACTGCCTGCTTCCCTCTGAAGTTGCGCCACTCCCATTATTATTGTCTGACATGGCCGATCCTGTTCATAGATTCCAAGTTCAACAGAGTAGGAAACCAGACAAGTGAAAATAAAGATTAACTGTAACTTGCAATTTACACTGCAGGTGCAAAGTTAGAAGCAATAATGCAAAATGTGTTCAGGATGGCTAAAAGCATGCATGCACTGCAGAAAAAATACAAAACAGATTATGAAAGCTTCACAAACATGGACTCTAAATAAGAGAAGGTCTCTGTGGCTCTGTCAGAGTAACATGTGGCTGCGTACCATTTTTTTACGTCGTTTGCGTTTGACTTTTTCTGGTGTATAGTTACCCCTGCTATATGAGGTGTATCCTATGTTAAGTATGGCCGTCGTTCCCGCCTTAAACTTTTAAAATGTTACGTTGTTTGCGTAAGTCGTTCGCGAATAGGGCTTTGCGTAGAATGACGTCACCATCTTAAACATTTGCTTGTTCCCGTTTAATTTCAAGCATGCGCACTGGGATACCCCCACGGACGACACATGCGCAGTTGAAAAAAAGCGTAATTTACGTCGGGTCAAGACGTATTTACATAAAACGCGCCCCCATCACATCCATTTGAATTGCGCGCCCTTACGCCGCCAAAGATACACTACGCGCGCATTCTTTGAGGATTCCAAAAAAAAAAAGTAAGTTACGGTGGCGTAGTGTATCTTAGATACGCTACGCCCGACGGAAATATGCGCCAGGGTACGTGGATCTGGCCCTAGTTCTCCAACAACTCTCTTTTACTTTTGATTAACAGCACACAGTGGAAGGATTTAACAGCTGCTATTGGACTGAATAACTGCTATGAATCCACGCACTGTTGTGCGCTGTCAGTCAAAAGTAAAGCAGACCTGATGGGGAACTAATTACTCAGTTCCCCTTCAGAATCCACCCACCCATGTACAAAACTCCTCAGCAATATACCTGTCTGTGTTAGGCATGTGCAAAAGGGAAAATTTTGTTTCGTTTAGTTTCGTTTTAATTTGTTATTTAATTAATTTCGTTAAGTTAAGTTCGTTACATGTGTTAAATTCATTTTCGGAACTCGTTCGTTTTCGACCGAATTTCGAAAAATCTGGTCGAATTCGAAAATTCTCTCTTCGAATATAATTTCGAAATTCGATCGGAATTCGGAAATTTTTTTTTTTTTTTCGAATTCCAAATCGAAAACCCGCGGACGAAATTCGATCGGAATTCGAAAAAAAAAAAAAAATGCGAATTCCGATCGAATTTCGTCCGCGGGTTTTCGATTCGGAATCGAAAACGTTCGTTCGGATTCGGTAAATTCATTAATATTGCAATTCGGGAATTCGTATGCATCCGAATGTCCGAATAATGAAAAATTTGTCCGAATTTCGATTCGGAGCGAAACGAAATGCACATGCCTAGTCTGTGTGACAGGTACACAGTGGCTAGGGAGTGAGGGGAGGAATATTTGTACTGCAGCAAGAGTGCCCAATGTAGACATGGATAGATTCATGATTCAGATGAAAGCACCAACACTTTTCATGCTGCGCCCCAACAGAATTCCAAAGGGTATCAGTTGTTTAGAGTCTAGCCTGGGAATCACTACTTACTAAACGAATTAAGAACACAGACAACACAGGCAAAACACAGGTAATACAGGCAAAAAGCTGGTGCTATTGGGCTCCTGCCTGGCTGCCCACACACCTGTTCTTGACAGTGGAAGGGAGCTCAACTGGCTGCAAATCAAGCTCCCAACAACCTCTGCCTCATCAGGTGTGGCATCCCTGAACTGCTGAGGGAGAGAAACCGGCAAACGTGTCTTCCCTGGGCATGTCTAGGATATGTGAAAACTGGAGTTAAAGGGATCTAAGTCTGCATCTGAGCATGGTGAGTAATTGGGCACTCTGATACACCAGTATGTGCTTTTTAACTCCCAACACCCACTGGATTGCAAACTGAAAATTATTAGGATTCTGCAACATTAATAGGTTAGTTACAAAAACATAGTCTGATGACAAAGAAAACAAACATCTTTTGGCTGTCATCTAATCCAACAGATACAGTTACCCCTATGTTTCCAAGTGAGAATGAGAACTAAGAGCCGGTTCACACTGGGGCGACCTGGGATCCGACTTCAAGTAGCCCCAAGTTGCCCCAATTTGCGCGGTCGAGAAAATGAATGGAAGTGAATGGGAGCCGTCTTAATGTACACTACTGAAGTCGCTCCGACCTCAGAAAAGGTTCCTGTACTACTTCAATCCGACTTCTAGGCAACTTGTAAGCAACTTGTACCCATTGATTTCAATGGAAGTCGCCTCAGAAGTCGGATCACTGTCTTAACTGAAGCAACAATACAGGAAGATAACATACATTTCTCAGGCAAACCCCTCTCTCCCCCTCCCTCCCTCCCACAGAGCTGATTGCTGTTTGATTGGCCACTGAAAAGCCTGCTGTCCTGGAGGCGACTTCAAGTTGCCTTGTACTGTCCTGGAGGCAACTTGAAGTTGCCTTGTAAGTTGCCTGATGATTCATACTCAAGTCATGTCCAAGTTGCCTCCCAAAGTCGTGCTAGAAGTTGTGTTGCCCCTGTGTGAATGGGCTCTAAACGTTACATTCATGTTACATTCACAGCAAAACAAAAAGAGAGACTCGTAGGGCCTCCATCTCAAGCTCAATACAGGAATCGGGAAACAAAATTCTAGCCAGGTGTGCTTGAGATGCCAGAGGGAGGAGGGATCATTGTTCCACATTTTTTGGTCCTGCCCAAAGATTCAACATTTTTAGGAACGGGGCAAGCAGATCATATACAGATTGACAGATATACAGCTACCAAATGGCCCAGCTGCATACGTCCTCCATCTGGCCCCAATGTCCCTTAGAAAATATTAATGCTCTTTACTTGTACATCTCCTTAATGTGGCCAAATCATGCATTCCATTATACTGGAAACAGACTACATACCCACCAACTAGTCTATGGTTCGCCAAGAACTAAGGAAATACATAGGATGGGGGAACTAGTAGCTGCAACCAACAGCAAAGACATGGATTACCAGTCCTTGATGTCCGCCCCTGACTAGGAGTTCAAACTTACTTGACTCAATGGCTCAATGTAAAGGACCATGCACAGCACCCCCATCATCCAGCTTTCATCCTCGCCTATATATTTTTTTCTCTCTTGTCTTTCTTTTTTTTGTCTGAAAGCCTTTACTCCCAACTTGCTTTTCTTCATATACCTACCTTTATAGTGATCAGAAACACAAAATATTGTTCTCAATACAGCATATCATGGCCTGTGTGGTTGCTTAGTCTTAGGTCTTAGACCTATTTGATGTCAAGCCTTACCTTGACACTAAAACTGTTTTATTTTGGCTACTGTACTTAATTTTTGTGACACCGCAAACACATTTGTATGTACTAATTTCTGTGCATGATCACAGAAACGTAAATTAAGAATACGAAAAAGACTAGGCTATCATAAACATATCCCCCAAGGTCAAGCAAAAACACAGGACCACAGAGGGGGGGAAAAAACACATTGCATGCCTGTGTCTTTCAAACACAACATCACGCTAAGGGCCCTTTTACATGGAGCTGCTCCACTCTGTGAGCAGATCCCCTGATTATTTGGAGCGAAACAGGATGGGTGTCAGTTTTTTTACATCTGTGCTCATTCAGTTTGAGTCCACATTTACACAGCAGACAGGGGCGGACCCATGATAGCTTTATAGGCTGCCAGATGTAAACAGACTTGTGTCAATTTACATCAGGCTACCTCCAATCTATTAAAAAGATGGCAACTGCCCCAACTTATAACTAGCCTTTGCAGTAAGGTGCACATGGAATGGCAATGTACAACTTAAACAGTCAAAAATTTCCCAGCACACATACCAGCTAGCCTGCAGAATAACCTCATATTGACCCTTTCTAACAATTCATGCTAAAAACAGAGGTTTTTAATTGCACACATTTACAAATACATGTGGAAGCCACAGTGCCTATTCCAATGCTCCTCTGTATACTATGGTCCTAACTATATTTTTGAGCATCTCTAAGTTGGAGCATATATGGCAGGTGATACATTAAATATTTATTTTACTTATAGCACAGCACAATTGATCATTTGTAAAGATACCAGGAGGCACTGTTTGACTATTGAAATATCCCTCTAGACAAACCTGCCCTTAAAGAGTAACTCCACTTTTGAGAAAAAAACATTCCCCTCTGGGTGATCTATGTACATTGCAGGGATTTTAACAAACTTTGTTGCAGATTCCTACCTTTAGTTGTTTTGTTGTTCTGAAGAAATAGCTATTTGTGTCCATGTGCCGAGTGAATCTGTATGGGAGTGGTTTTATAATTATCAATCAGCTGCTGCACCCTACAACAACATTTTTGTTGTAGGGGGTGCTCAAAATCTGACTTTGATCATAGTGCAGACATCTGAGAAAATCAGTGATCTAATCACACAAGCAGTAAATTAAATTTCCAGGGGGCGTTGGTTACACCACAGAAAATGACAGTGCTGCAGATTGAAAAGGAAAAATCCTTTTAATAACATTCAATTATAATATGACTTGTGTCAGTTGTATATGCTATACTTTATTTACAATTTTTTTTACCCACAAAAGTTGCTGCAATGTCCACAGATCACCAAGAGGAGAATGTTTTTTTTTCTCTTAATAAAATGGAGTATTACTCTTTCTGGTTTAATTTATTTATTGTATTTTTCAGAGAAAATATAAAAAGCTCTTGGTTTGCCTATTCAGGGGCTCAGCTAAACATTCACTTATGAAATCAGGTACATGTAAGCATTACGGATTGTCAGAACAAAAAGATTCTAACCAAAACTAAGGAGGATCAGCCAGAAAATTAGAACACATATCCTGATCATCTGATCATCCCCAGGCTTTCCTCTAAGGGGCAACAGCCCACAAAAATATATGTCATCTAGGAAAAGAAAAGGAAAACTAGGAGTGGAAAAGGGAAAGGAAGAGAAGAAGGACCAAGGGGTTTAGAGGGTACCACAGACTCTGGATTGGGCAAGGAAACAATCATATAGTTACATAGTTAGTCAGGTTGAAAAAAACACAAGTCCATCCAGTTCAACCCAAAAAAAACAAAAAAACAACCATACAATCCCATCCTATACCTACAGTTAATCCACAGGAAGGCGAAAAACCCCAGCAAAACATGACCCTATTTGCTACAGCAAGGGAAAAAATACTTCCTGATCCCCCAAGAGGCAATCGGATTTTCCGTGGATCAACATTAGCTATATATGTTAGTACCCAGTTATATTATGCACACCTAGGAAAAAAATCAATTTTTTTAATAGCAATCTACTGAGCTGGCCAGATCCACCTCTGGAGGGAGTCTATTTCACATTTTCACAGCTCTTACTGTGAAGAAAACTTTCTGTATTTTGGAGGTTAAATGTATTTTCCTGTAGACCTAGAGAATGCCCCCTTGTCCTCTGTGATGACCTTAAAGTTAATAACTAAACACCAAGTTCACTATATGGACCCCTTATATATTTGTACATGTTGATCATCTCCCCCCTTAATCTCCTCTTCTCAAGAGAGAATACATTCAGTTCCTCTAATCTTTCCTTATAGCTGAGCTCCTCAATGCCTATTATCAGTTTGGTTGCCCTTCTCTGCACTTTCTCCAGTTCTCTGATATCCTTTTTGAGAACTGGTGCCCAAAACTGCATAAAACGGGGGCAAAGTGATATCTCTCTCTCTTTCTGTTGTCTATGCCTCTCCTAATATAAAAAATGACTATGCTCGCTTTGGAAACCACAGTTTGGCATTGCATGCTATTATTAAGCTTATGATCTACCAAAACCCCCAGATCCTTCTCCACTTTAGATTCCCCCAGTTGTGCTCCCCTAGCATGTATGATGCATGCATATCCTAAGCTCCCAACTGCATAACTACATTTATCAACATTAAAGCTCATTTGCCACATAGTTGCCCAATGAAATGTACATTGAGGTTGGCTTGAAAGTTGGAGACTTCCTGTAAGGATGTTATTCCACTGCATAGCTTGGTGTCATCTGCAAACACTAAAATGGTACTTTTAATCTCAGACCTTATATAATTTCTAAAGATATTAAAAGGTAAGGGTCTCAACACTGAACCTTGGGGTACACCACTGATAACCTTAGACCATTCACAGTAGGAATCATTAACCACTACTCTCTGAATTCTGTCTTTTAGCCAGTTTTCTATCCATTTACAAACTGATCTTTCCAAGTCTGTAGACTTTACCCTACACAATGCTATGTGTGGGGAACTGTGTCGAACCATAAATGACCATAGCAAGTCGCAGGAAGAGATGGGAAGGAATAGCTGATCCAAGGTTCTCAAACATTAAGGAAATTGGAATGTGAGTCCTTCAGGATACTGCACATTTGCTCATTACCATCAGGGTAGTAATCTGGGTTTTCACTCCCTGGAAGGCAACAGGCCTGGTTCACCAGGAAAAGGAATGAGGTTGTTCTAACCCTGGAGGGAAAAGAGGATTATTAGTGAATGGCAGAAGGGGCAAAAAAGGGACATCAAATTGCTTGAGTTCCCAAACAGAATTCCATGTCTTCAAACTAGAGGGCTTTGAAGAGGATCGTCATTTTGATGACATGTATCCGGCCAAACCAGGAAAGAGAGAGGAATTTCCACAAGCATAAACGGCAGGTCAACAAACGCAACAGAGAGTAATAGTTAGTCGAGAACAAAGTGGATTAAGTTGAGGTGAGTTTTATTCCCAAATAGTCTATGGAATAGGGTGCCCAACGGAATGGGAAATGTGTTTGTAGACCAGTTAGTCGGGGAGGGCGATGTTAAGCACTGTTGTATTAGAGAGGTTAAGATAGAGGCTAGAAATGGCTGAAACATGTGCCAGCAAGGCCTGTAAGTTAGAAAGAGTGTGGAGTTACTCTTTAAACAGAAAACAGAAAACAAAATGTTTAAGATAAGTGGTCTGGAAGGAGCCCACTCCTTCTTAATGGCATAAGGACACATTGGACACCCAGCTAAAGCACAATGGAGGTTGAAGGCATCCAATGTGTCCCCATCCCAAATCCAGCAAACAAGCTATACAAAAAAAATATGGTAACTACCCCAATTTAAAACTAGCCTTTGCAGGAAGGTGCATTATGAAGAGCAACGCATATCACAAACAGACAAAAATTTCCCAACACACATACCAGCTAGCCTGCTAAAAAAAAGTAGGGTCAGACATAAGGCCTAGGCCACAGGCCTGAAGCAGCCGTGTGGCTAGAACGTAAGCCAGGAGGCTGAAGAATTTGGAGTCTGAAAGATACAGTAATGGTGGAACCCCCTGTGTGGGCTACTGATGTCTTTGTGAACCTTTTTTTTGTTCTTTTAAAGTAAAGTGGGCTACTACGCCCTTAAAATACAGTATCGGACTGGCGCCCTCACTGAAAAACGCACCTACCGCTTGAGTCTGATCACCACAATCTTACAGTGTGTGCATGTATATATATATATATACTTCATATTTTATAACACTGAAGTGTGAGAAAGCAGCAGCTTGGAACAGCTACTTTATGTTTGTTCATTTATTTCTTAGTAGTGTGTTTTTTAACCGCTTGAGGACAGCCAAACGCTGATATACGTTGGCAGAATAGCATGGCTGGGCACAAGCACGTACAGGTATGTTGCCCTTTAAGTGCCCAGCCGTGGGTCATGCACACATCGGCGGCGGCATGCGCGCGACCCAGTCCGAAGCTCCGTGACCGCGGGACTCGAGGATCGCCGCGGGTGTCCCGCAATCGGGTCACAGGAGCTGAAGATAATGGGGAGAGGTGAGTGTAAACAAACCTTCCCCGTTTCTTCTCTGTGGCTTGTCACTGATCGTCTGTTCCCTGTCATAGGGAACGACGATCAGTGACATCACACGTCCAGCCACGCCAGCCAGCCTACAGTAAGAAACACAAATCAGGGCACACTTAACCCCTTTAGCGCCCCCTAGTGGTTAACCCCTTCACTGCCACTGGCATTTTCACAGTAATCAGTGCATTTTTATAGCACTTTTCGCTGTAAAAATGACAATGGTCCCAAAAATTTGTCAAAAGTGTTCGATGTGTCCGACATAATGTCGCAGTCACGAAAAAAATCGATGATCGCCGATATTAATAGTAAAAAAAAACTATTAATAAAAATGCCATAAAACTATCCCCTATTTTGTAAACGCTATAACTTTTGCGCAAAACAATCAATAAACGCTTATTGTGATTTTTTTACCAACAATATGTAGAAGAATACGTATCGGCCTAAACTGAGGAAATTTTTTTTTATATATTTTTTGGGGATATTTATTATAGCAAAGAGTAAAAAATATAGAATTTTTTTCAAAATTGTCGCTCTATTTTTGTTTATAGCACAAAAACAAAAAAACAAAATGGTGATCAAATACCACCAAAAGAAAGCTCTATTTGTGGGGAAAAAAAGGGACGCCAATTTTGTTTGGGAGCCATGTCGCACGACCACGCAATTGTCTGTTAAAGCGACGCAGTGCCAAATCGCAAAAAGGGGCCAGGTCCTTTACCTGCATAATGGTCCGGGTCTTAAGTGGTTAAGATGTGATTTAAACCTGATCGGAAAGCCTATGCGAAAGGGCCCTGTGACAGAGGCTTGTATATCCTAAAAAAGCAACACCAAAACACAAGAGAAATAACTGCAGAGTTGTGAGTATTGCTAAGGTCTTTAAATTAGGATACAGAATAAATTATGTACAGGGCTCACCCCTATGTAAACTAAAACATGTATTAATAGATAATGTTTATAATATTTAGAAAATAAAATTAATGTATTAAGGTGCTATATAAATTGCAAAAAAATGCCATATATATATATAAATTCAATACATATTGTAAAATGCAGTTATTCAATAAATATAGTCTATAATATAAAGTATGATTAATCCACAGTTTATCCACAATGTGAAGGTTTCCCAGAATTGAGTGTGATCCAAGCGTTCTTCAAACTTTACACAGCTATTAGGTGCTTCATGCTTAACCTTCCCTCTCTGAACCCTCTGAGATTAAACAAGTTCATAAAATGCTAATGTCCTCTTTTCATTAAGCTGGTCTATTGTGCTTATCAATATGCCCTATATGCTTAAATCATTGCTACCCAATCTCAAAAAAACAAATACAGGCCTGACACACACTAGTATTTTGTTTTTTCTGTTCAACTGGGCTGAATGAAAAAAAATTAAGAGCTGAGGAGGAGCTGCTGTGCTAACAATCCAATGTTAGTACAGTGATATTCCCTGCTGATCTACTGTGTCCTGACAGGGGGATGCCCCCGCCAGAAAACACTGGTCAGAGCTCTCAGCCATTGGCACACCTGCTTCTGTTTGTATGGCTGCCATACGCACGGGCCGAATGCTGGCCGATATCTATTGAACCAGCCAGTGCCGTCTGCTATTCGGTATGTGTGTATGGCTCTTAAGCTTTTTTAACACTTAGATTTATGTTGTATAATAGGATACATTTACTAGATTTAGTTAT
Source organism: Rana temporaria (assembly GCF_905171775.1). Classification (NCBI taxonomy): domain Eukaryota; kingdom Metazoa; phylum Chordata; class Amphibia; order Anura; family Ranidae; genus Rana; species Rana temporaria. The sequence goes on along the minus strand of NC_053494.1, from coordinate 102,023,929 downwards.
TTTTAAATCAAAGGGTAAAATCGCTACAAAATCATATTTTAAAAGATACAGATATAAAGAGTTATTGACCTACCAGAAGTTGCTGCCAACTGAAAGGGATCACCAATATTCTAAAGGATCAATTATTGAGACAGAATAAGAATTGTGAAAAAAACAGTTGATTCTGAGGAACAAAGTATGCTGTAAAACCCTTATGAAAAGATCTGAACAAAAAAGCTGCAGCAATAAATAGGACATCTTGTTATGTAAATACAGTTTACAGTATGCATCATAAACATCTAAAGAATTTTGAAAAAACATTAGCCAATTCTTCTAAAGCTATTTTTTTTAATATTGTTCTACCCCTATAGTAATATATAGAAGAGTTTCTTCACTTAGAACAAAACAGGGGGATGTAAAAGATGTGTAGCCTGCAGTGCAACTGGTGGCAGATCAAAGAAATTCACATATCGTAATTTAAAGGAATGGTTAATGATACGTTAGGCCATGTATTTTTTGTGATACTACCCATGTGACCTACATATTGGAAAGCCCTTGTGGTCTTCAATATGTTGGGATGACCACCAGAAATTTGAGGGTGGGGAGAGCTGATAAATATTAAGGAGAATTTATCCAAAATGGAGGAGACAGAATCTAGGCCAACTCAGCATGGCAACCAATCAGCTTCTTTACTTACTTTATTCAATTCGGCTTTGAAAATAAAAGATATAAGCTAATACGTTGCCATGCACAGCTGCTCTAGTTTCTGCCTGCTCCAGTTTCGATAAATCTCCCCAGTGCATCTAGACATTTAAAGAATGTCATAATAAAGACCCCAAGGAGTTAAGGTTCTATAAGATTGACAGCATAATCAACCATTGGAAAGCATCAGATATGAAGAAAGGCCTAACTCCAAATGAAGCAAAGTGGATCTTTGAGTTGGACACTGCATTGCCAGAGGTTCATTTTTAACTAATACATTTTTGGATGGGTTCCAATATTGATCCATCACTAATGGATTATAGGGCAAAGTTCATGAATAGTACTGTTGAGGATTAATATTGGGTATGAATTGTTTTATGGCACTCAGTTTGCTGATTAATAGAGGTTGGTAGGTAAACTACAATAAGGTAATTGGCCACTAGAGGTCACCGGGTAGTTTGGCTAATTAAAAAGGGTTAATGAGGTTAGTGGGTAAACTGCAATTAGTTAATTGACCTACAGGTGTCGGTAATTTTTAGAGAATGTTAGTAAAGCTAGTGGTAAATGGATGTATAATAATGCTTGCAAGATCATAGTGCAGAGACTGCTCCTGAAGATGCCAGGATTAACATAACACACACAGGCAGGGATTTTAACTGTTAGCTCATTACGTCCAGAAGGGCAACCACAGATGTGAAGTCAAATGTTGGAATTCCACCTGCGATTGAGCGAAAGTTTCATCAGTGCTGGAAAAGCAAGATTTTTTTTACGCTATTATGGTTTTCTCTTCTCTACCTCTCTTTCCCTGCCTATCCAAGATGAGTATGGGACGGGGGTTCAAACATGTAAGGCATACTGATAAACACAATAGACCTGCATTATTAAAAGGGGCCAATACCTCTTAAGGATAGCACTCAAGAGTTTTTGGGGAACAGTCATATGGTGGATGAACTGTGGAGTGATCACACTTTATGTTCTGGACAATATTTATTGATAAATTGCACTTTACAAAACGGACAGAATTTATAAATGGCACTTTTTACACGTTCCATAGCACTTATGATAAATGGGAATTCAGGTTAATTTTGTCTTAAATTTAAAGCAGTAGTTTGGCTTCTCTGGTCTAGTTGCATATCTGGTAACATTAGACAAGGATTACAAGCATTAACATCAGATATTCCCCTGTCAATGATGGGGATTTGGGGGTTGAAATAAGAAAGCACTGTATGGGGTGGAAGGAGAGCGATTTAAGGGGGGGGGTGTAATGTTTGGTTGTGAATGTGATCAGTGAGAGCTGCACTCTGTATGTAGCGCACGGCCAAACTCTGCACTCTGTATGCAAGGGCGCATTAACGTAGAGGCTATTGGAGCTGCAGCTCCAGGCCCCTACCTTAGTATAGGTCCAGCCTAGTGATGTATCATCCATGTGTGCAAAGTGTACACTGCACAATGGGGCCCCCTGTGCTCTGTTCCACAGTACACCCATGAAAGAAACATGGCACTGAGGCGCTGCAGCTTTCACTGTCCTTTGGCTTACTTGCCACTAAACATATACACTGCCGGCAGGGCTGGCTTCACTATAAAGCCGCTTAGGTAGCTGCCTTAGGGTGCCAGGCAAGGGGAGGTTGTAAAACATACCTCCCAATCGTCCCTGATTCACCGGAACTGCCCTGAGATTTGATGAAATCCCAGAATTCTAGGGAATTTTTGCTGAATCCCAGTGCCCAGTGCTGGAACAAGATCTTACACCTACCCTGCAGCTCATCTGTTGCAGGGTGCCCAGGGTCCCACACTCGCTGATCTCCCTCTCTGTGGCAGCCAGCATGTCTCTCCTCTGGCTGCTTGCACACCTCAAGCAGATCTCACTGAAGCTGTTGCCTCACTTCCTTGGCTCTGATGTTCTTATGTACACAGACAGAAGGAGGAGGAGCTGGGGAGGAGGGACATTGCCAGGAAGGGGGGTGGAGGGGTTGGCAGGTAAAAAAAAATGTACACTTACAGGAGTGATGGGGACGGTCAGAGCATATGTGCTAGGAGATAAAGGTGGGGGTCGGATTTGAAATACCCTCCCCTCCCAAAGTACCCCTTAGCACATATCCTTTTAGCCCCCCAATCAAAGAAATGCCACCTGACACAGATGGGGCAATTGTGGCATCTTGAACCCAAAGCACCCCACAAAAAAATGTGGGGCAAATGCCCTGGGTGCCCATACTAAGGCCCTGCTATGCAATTTCGAAAGCTCAATTCTTACACGATCCTGCGTGTCACATTGGGCCAGCCCATTTGTACATAGCTGAGGCTGTTTATGGAGGGAGTAATATTATGGATACTAGATTGGTTACATGAATGGAGTTGTGGGGGTTGTGCATTGCTTGTATATGAAATGTATTATGTGTCAGTGATATATGTCTGGGACATTGGTTGTATGTGGTTGTGGCTTGCAGTGGTAAATGTGGTGATTATGTTTTCAAGGCCCATATAGTTTTGTTAGGTTAGTTGTGTGGTTGGTTGGTGATAGGGGACTGTCATGGTTATCTTTTGCTATTACAACTTAGGTGTTCTGCAAGCATACTTAGTGGTGTATTACCATTAATTTTTGCAGACTGTGGGTGGTCGTGGCCTTTTGCTCTCCTCTAACTAGTCCCATGCCCGACTTACCATCCCTAGGTTCTGTTCTTGGGGGACCGGTATTTGTTCGTCTCGAACATCGTATGTTCGATCGTTCATCGAAATACGAACAAAACGGGTCGTTCGTGCCAAATTCGAGTGACGCGCCACGGCCCATAATTCACTGCGGCATTGCGTGCTGATGATTGGCCAAGCATGCACTATGACCCGCATGCTTGGCCAATCACAGCGCCGTCAGTACAGAGAGACCTAATTGGTCAAAGCCAGGGTGGCTTTGGCCAATTATGACTCAGGAGGTTTAGTACACGCCCCACACTATAAAAGGCCGCCTGCAGGTCGGCCTTGTATAGTGTGTTCCGGCGCTGGTTAGAGATCAGAGAGAGAGAGAGAGAGAGAGTGTAATTTTTTTCTAGGTAGATGGAGCAGGCAGGCTAGTCAGTTAATGTTACAGTGTGTAGAGGATATATATACATCCCAGGTGTTGTACATGTATTTATACACTGTATAGCTTAGCTAGATCAGTTCTTCCTAATTTACTGGCAGGTAGTTGATTGTGCTAGCTGCAGTATTCTCACGTGGTGTATTGCCTGTGTCCTCTGCAGTGTGCACCATAAAGCTACACAGGCATACTATAGACACCCAGCAGGTTCAATATTTAAAGGAATTTTTAATTTTTTTTTTATTTAAGCATCATGATGCTTAAATAAAAAAATATATGAAAAATTCCTTTAAATATTGAACCTGCTGGGTGTCTATAGTATGCCTGTGAAAACGTCTTTGAGAACCCGGGTCTTGCCCCAGGGAACATGTAACAATAGAATTTTTTTTTTTTAAATGGTCGTTTTTTCTGGAGCAGTGTTTTTAATAATGCTGCATCATTAAAATCACTGCTCCTGAAAAAACTATAGTTTTTAAAACTTTTTTCCATTGATACATGTTCCCTGGGGCAAGACCCGGGTTCTCAAAGACGTCTTCTGTCAATAACTTGCATATGGGGCTTTAAAATTAGCACTTTTGAATTCGAACCTTCGAGTCCCATTGACGTCAATGGGGTTCTAAATGTTCGCGCGAATGTTCGGTCCGTTCGAAGGTTCTGGTGCGAACCGAACACGGGGGTGTTCGGCTTATCCCTACTTCCCAAGAGTCAGTGGTTGATATTCATGTGATAAATGCTGTGGTAAGCCTAAAGAGTCCCATGCATGCTAATGGCCCCATGCACACGAGACGCAAATTTAAAACGCCCGTATTTCGCTGCGTTTTACCGCGTTTGCGTTTATAAGCTTTTGGTTAAGAAACATCATAAGACCCTCCATAAGCTCAAAAAACAGTATTATTTAACCATTTCAGCCATTTTGTGAGACCAGAGCAGCTGAGAGAGCAGCAGTGTACGTGTATTTAGCGTGTCACTTGCCACGTCACCTGCCTCAAGTTGTGAATTGTCCACTTGCCACGTCATCTGCCACGTGACCTGGCCACGCCACCAGCCACAAGTTGTCTGGCCTAACAGCCAATCAGCATCCCTGAAGAAGTCATGAGACCATGACGTAACGCCGTAGGAAGTGCGATCACGTGATACAAGCAATCAGCCGGAGGCCAGCAGACATAAGCCGGCTTGTCATTTCACCGTGTCCTGTCCTGAGCGCGATCTGCCTGTTTCTAACTTTTTAATTGTAAGGCCTCGTACAGACGACCGAACATGTCCGCTGAAACTGGTCCGCGGGCTATTTTCAGCGGACAAGTTTGGTCATGTGTAGGGCCTATCGGACCGTTTTCCTCCGGACATTTGTCCAGCTGACCGTTTACCAGCGGACAAAAATTTATTAGCATGCTAAGAAACATGTCCGCTGGAAACCTGTCTGTCAGACATGTTCGCTGGTTAGTACACAAAAGCATCGTACAAAAAAACCTGCGCATGCTCAGACAAAATGAGGGGACGGGAGCGCTCGTTCAGGTAAAACTCGCGTTTGTTTGTAACATGGCACATTCGTCATTTTAAATATCTAGTGTGTCGTTTATTGCCTCGTTTTTTTCTTCATTCTCTTGCTAGAATAAACCCGTTCTCTTGCTGATGCTATTTAGACTGAGTTGTCCCATACTGAAATGTGACATTTTTTGCTTGTGATGTAATATTTTTAAAATGTTTGCTAGCCAGATGTTGCGTCTTTTTTTGGTCCTCCACATGTATATATTTATGTTATTTTTAGTTAATGTTGATCTTCTCTAATTTTTTTTTTTTTGGGGTTTCAAGTTATGTCAACATTTTTTTTTTTGTACTTGGTATATTTTTTTGATTTATTTTGTTGGCAAGTTATGTCAACATATTTTTTTGGTGTTTTTTTTTTTTTTATTGTTTACCAAGTTGGCACACCAAATGTCCCCCCCCCCAAGGAGTTTGTGTCCTTTGTAAATTACATATTGTATTTGTTTTTAATGTTTGATGCCTAATCACCACAGTATAACAAACAATAGACAAGGTTTTAACGTAAAGCAAAAAGCCATTTATTTTGGCAAATTTAAAAATTATAAATAAACAGAACGGCAGCACTTGATCAGATAGCAAAATACATGTAGACTTGGATTTCCAACATGATCAAGGATAAAATGGCAAACCTCAGGAGGCACAAAAAAAAAATCAGAAGCAGCAGCACATAACCAAAGAAACCCAAGCTGTGGTAGTCCAACAAGTTCACTTTTGGGGGGAATCAACTGGAAGGCAGGGAATCACTTTCTTGTCTTCTTTGCAGCCTTCCTTCCAGGCTGCCTTACAGTGGATCTTCCACAGACCCGTACACGGCCCCTTGCAGGTGGGGATGATGTGGCAGCAGGAGGATGATGTTCAGCAGGCCGGCCCGGGTCACAAAGCTGAGTGTCCCTGGTCAGCATGTCCCTCTCCATCCACCAAAAGACCTGATTAATCAGGCCCTTTGCCAGTCTCCTTTGCTCCTCCCCCCTTGGTTCAGATCATGAGCCACGGAGGTGCTGTAGGCTTCAGTGGGGTTGAGGGGGGCCCTCATTAGAGCACTAGCCTCCCGAATCATCTGGAGGCTCTCGTCCTCCACCTGCCTAATGCGCCTCCTTCGGCCTGGTTGCCTCATCTGGAGGGGAGGAACTTGGCTGGTGGTGCTGAGCCTGGGCCAGGGGACCTGCAGAACGCCACTGGGCCCGGCCTCCTCCTGGCTGCCACTGACCCCTTCCGCCTGGCTGACATGTTCCTCGTCAGGATCTGCCACCTCCTGGCTGGTCTGTTCTTCCTGTGTTAAAAAAAAGCTACATGTTGTAATATTTTGCACAATCAAATCACACACATTTTCATGCTCGAGACTGTTTTAGTTTTTCTTCAATTAACTTGAACAGACTCTCCTTCTGACCCCTGCAGTTGTCATCCCTGACTGACACCTATTTGTATGCCCACGACTTGTGTTTTTTTTTCCAAGCTTGGCTTTTAGTTTACAATATCAAGTCAATAAACAAACAATAATTAGCAGCCCAGAAATATGTTGGAAACTACTATACCTCATCAGTGAAGACTCGCATATCTGGGTCCATGTCAGCCAGCCCCTCTGCAGACTCTGCAGGGCTGTGTGGATCTGGGGAAGTTCCGCTGTAAGGAAAAGTGGAAGGAAGGCTGGAAGGAAGACTCGAAAGTGACACCCTGCCCTCCATTTGATCCCCCAAAAAAGCCATCTCTTTGAAGTACCACAGCTTGGGCTCCTTTGGGTCACTTGCTGCTGCTCCTGATTTTTTTTTCGTTGATCTTTGTAAGATCTTCCATATGTGCTCCTGAGGTTTGCGATTTTATCCTTGACCATGTTGTAATTGCAGTCTGGAACCCAAGTCTGCATGTAGGTTGCTATCTGTTTCAGTGCTGCCGCTCTGAGGTCTTTTTTGTGGTAGGAAGGGTCCCTTGTATTCCACAGGATGGGAATTTCCCGATATTTGTGGATCAATCTTACAATATTATCCGGTCCTTGTAATAGGTCCATCCTTATCCTTATTCTTTCTCGTGATTTTTCAAATTTTAGTCTAGATTAACAAAAGATAAATAAACAGAAAGCACGATTTAAAAAAGGCTCAGCTTTGACATTGTCAGAATATGTGCCCAAATTTTTTTGACCTATTATACAAACACAGTGTCTCCTGCTGCTAAAATGCTGGCCAGCTCTGCCCCATTGTTGTACCAAAAATTGATTTTACATGCAGACCCTTTGGTTCCATTTCACTAAATACGTGGCATCTATAACCATCCACAATTATTATTAATGATAGCATTCATCAAGGCACTATTTCATGTGTAGATATCATGCCCCTCAGCATTGATGACATAATACACTTCCTAATTACCTCTGTCCAACCAACTTGCATGATCTGAATACACCAGACAAAAACTAAAAAGAGGTAGAGCATTCTTCACATCTAGATTTTGTGATGTGTCCAAGCATTTGGAGAACAAAATACCATTTTGGTCCCCAAGATACATAATAGCGTTAAAAGGGTGCAAACAACAGACAAAACCCCCATCCCATGGCTCTCAAGTTTCTAGGCCTCTGCTGATCCCATGTTGGAATTTCTTACCTTCGTCTCTGTAGCTCCTCGCTTAGAACGCTCGAATAATCTCTGCGTAACCTACGTAATCATGTCGTTTTCCTTCTATACACTCCGCGTATGCATGAAACGCCACCCTTGTCACCGCCCATGATGGATCATTTCCTCTTTTTCATGCCCCTCATCAATGTGAAATGGAAAAATGGCGTTAACTCTGTAGCTCCTCGCTTCTAGAACTCTAGAATAATCTCCGCGTAACCTACGTAATCACATAGTTTTCCTTCTATACACTCCACGTATGCATGAAACGCCGCCCTCGTCACCGCCCATGACGGATCATTTCCTCTTTCCCCCCCCCTAATCACTGGGAAACTGAAAAATGGCGATGTCACACGAGCGTGCATTAAGCTCTCAGCCTGAAAATGAAGGGACAGAGGCAGGAACGTCCCGATCCAGGCCCAAACGCTATAAGGCCACTAATATGTCTGTAGAAGAGATGGTGGAGTTAATTGACATACTGTGGAGGAAGGACTACGACGGGGAACATGGCCCATACAAGACCCCTAACCGGAGAAAGGCAAAAATTATGGACAAGGTGGTGAGGGTAATTCATGAGATGTTTGGTGTCACCAGATCCAAAGAACAGCTCCGTAAACGTCGGACTTGAAACTGCGGGAGCCACATCAGTTTAGGAAGATCAAGAAAAGTATTAAGAAAAGTAAGTCCTTGTTTTTTTTGGGGGGTCAATTGTCTTTATTAATTTGTTGGCATGTATATTTCTACATCTGCCTCCTTGGCCTGGTTGTACTTTTGAACACATGTTGAAATTTTATGTGTTTTTTGAAAATAGCAATCTTTTTCAACGATCGTAGTAGTAAACATCGTTACATCACATCGTTTCTCAGAAATCCGATGTTGGTCCAGGAACAACACACCTGGACATGGCTATCTGGCGAAAAACAACGTTTGTAAACATTGGGGAAAAGATGATATTTTTTCAAAAAATTAATAGAATGTGAAATGCAAACAGCATTCATTCTCAACAGTGATAATAAGCAGCTGTTTTCCCATCTGGAATCAAGCGCACCTGTGTCTCCTCAAAAAAAAAAAAAAGTTTTTTAGGGTCTCCGAGAAATAATTTTTATGGGGGACATCCATGTGTGTCACTTTGCTAAAAAGGGGCAGGATCACAGCTTGGGCTATAAGTCATCTAAAAATTAAGTTTGGGCTTGGTGGAAGAAGACAAAAAAAAAATTGAAAGCCTCTTCTAAGCAATGTGTGCGAGTTCTGCTCTCCAATATCTGTGTGCTGATGAGTATACCTTTTGTTTTGTGTTATTTAGGGGAAAGAAGACGACAGCATTTGGAGGAGGCAGGGAGGCCCAGACACGCCAAAAAAAGACGATCTCGGCATGTGGAGGAGGAGGATGTGGAAGGAGTGGTGGAAGGAAGAGAGGAGGAAGAAGCCATTTTGGAAGGAGGAGTTATGGAAGATGAAAGGAAAGTGGCGGAAGAAGAAGTCGGATTTATGGAAGATGAAGGAGAATTTATGGAAGAAGAAGGAGGATTTATGGAAGATGAAGGAGGAGTTGTGCAAGATGAGGGTGAAGTTGTGGAAGAAGGAGGAGTTGTCGAAGATGAGGGTGAAGTTGTGGAAGAAGGAGGAGTTGTCAAAGATGAGGGTGAAGTTGTGGAAGAAGGAGGAGTTGTTGAAGAAGGAGAAGTTGTTGAAGTTGGTGAGGTGGAAATGAGCAGCCCATCAGGTCAGTGTCACCCCAGCTTCATAGGGCAAAACAGATGTAGATAGGCCTGCAAAATAATAAATTTAATGTCTACTTATATTTAAATTTTTTAGGGGATGAAGATGGTGTTCCGCACTTTTCACGTGCAAGTGCACAAATCATAATACAGCAGATTATGGAGTGCAGCACAGAGATGGACAATATGAGGCAAAGGATGTTGGTAATTGAACAGAATTTCAAAAATATAATCGACATGATGGGCCGTGTCAAAGACACCCGACCCATGAAGTACTCAACATATTTGTTGCGTACCTCACGAGCAGATTGGGTGGCCAAGCTAGCGCGACCAGTGTCCAGCCCAGGAAGGGTATCTGAGGGTAGTCTTGCCTCAGCACCGATGTTGGGTAGGTACGCCTGGGAGTGCCTGCGTAAAAAATTGTGCAAAATGTAGCAGGCAAAAACAACAGTGTTCAATTTATATTCCGCCAGGTGTATCGCTGTCAGGAACAGGCGGAACCGGCTGGCGAGTATCCCAAAGGCATTCTCGACTACCCTCTGAGCTCTGGCCAGCCGATAATTGAACACCCTCCTCTCTGAGGTGGGGGTCCTCTGGGGAAAAGGCCGCATGAGGTGAGGTCCAAGCCCAAAAGCTTTGTCCGCTAAAAAAACAAACGGAAGTCCTTCCACATTGTCTTCATCGGGTGGCAGTTCCAGACCACCAGTTTGTAGATGCTTGTAGAATTCTGTCCGCGTGAACACTCCCCCATCAGACAGCCGGCCGTTCTTCCCCACGTCCACATACAAAAATTCGTAGTGTGGCGACACCACCGCCATCAACACGATACTATGAAAACCTTTATAGTTAAAATAGTAGGACCCCGAACGGGGTGGCGGCACTATGCGGACATGTTTCCCATCTTTTGCTCCACCGCAGTTAGGAAAATCACACCGCTGGGCAAATTGGGAAGCCACAGTCTGCCATTCCGGTGGCGTGGAGGGAAGCTGGGGACAAACAAATAAAGAAAATTAGTACTTTAGCACATAAACATTGCAAACATAATCCAAAAAGCATCCTTGTGCAACATCACAGTATTCAAATTGCATAAAAAAAAATGGGCAGTGAGTATTTCTGGCCACAAATATATAGGCCCACTTAATTAACAGACTCTACACCCCTCTGATGGGGAAATAACTACAATGGAGTAGACCAAAAATTGGCTAGGTGTGTTTGTCCCTAGGATAGCATGCTGGACAGGTTAATAGTGGGTAAGGTAAAAAAATGCAGGTAGGCCAACAAAAAGAACATGGAAAGCTTATCAACATGCATAGGGAGAAAAGGGAATGTTCAACACACAGCATATTACAATCATGGTTATTCTGGAAAAAGAAAAGAAATACAATAATTTAGCACACATTATTAAAGACAGATTGTGATGTTAAAATGAGAAAACTTACCTTAATATACTCCTCCTGCAGAGCTTGTATGATGGCAGAACACGTCTCCGGTATGATGATCCCAAGCACCTGGGGAGAGATGCCTGTCGAGAACTTGAGGTCCTGCAGGCTCCTCCCAGTCGCCAGGTACCGCAACGTGGCAATAAGCCTCTGCTCGGCCGTGATGGCTTGGCGCATCACAGTGTCCTGCCTTGTGATATAGGGGGACAGAAGATCCAGTAGACGGTTGAAAACGGGGTCCGTCATACGGAGAAAGTTCCTATAGTCATTAGGATTATTCTCCTGGATTTCCCTAAGCAGAGGCATGAGAGAATTGGTCATGCTGGTTGCGCCAGCATGACCAATTCTCTCATGCCTCTGCTTAGGGAAGAGAATACGACCTGTAAAGCGTGAATCGGCTCTAACCAAAACTTCGCTAACACGAGGGAACACGTAACTAGCAAAAGCGGAACAGAGGGCGGCGCCGTTGACTTTGTTCTTTCCCTTTATAGTGACGTTGTACGTGGTTTACGTGCCCGCGTTTTGGTCTGAGGGGATTTTTGTCCGCTGGTGTGTACAAGCCAGCGGACCAACGGACAATTCAGCCTTGTCCGCTGGAAACTGTCCGTCGGACAGGTTTCAGCGGACAGATCCGGTCGTCTGTACGAGGCCTAAGGCAAATCAGGGTTCTTAGAGCACCCCTTAAATCAGAGTTCCCCTTTACACCAGAGGCCACAATGTTTCCCCTTACATCAGAGTCTTCTCCATACATCAAAGTTCCCAGTGTTCCCCCCTTAGATCAGGGTTCCTAGAGCATCCCTTATGTCAGAGGCCCCAGAGTTTTCCCTTATATCAGAGTCTGCACAGTGAAAGGGAACGCTGCGAATTCAGATTTAAAAGGGGAACACTGTGGACTCTGATGTAAAGGGGAACTCTTGTTATTAACTTCATATGATTAGAAATGTTATTTAATAGCAAAATATATGTATCGTTTTTACTATGAAAAGAAATTGCTGTGCACCGCTAAAGTGTTCAGGTTTGACTTGAAGAAAAGGAGGTAGCCCTGACTAGATAGGCGAGTAAGGTAAGGTGACCAGATTTTTTAAATTAAATCTGGGGACATATTTTTTATTTACTAGTGATGACAACAATCAGCGACTCTCTGCCCGTCGCCGCCCGCTTCACAGCCTCTCAAGTCTTACTCTTCGGGCCCCGGCTACTACTAGATGGGGAGTGGAGGAAGATCACTCCGCCAGGGAAGGCAAGGAGATAGGCAGGTGGCTGGCCAGGATTTGAGGCAAGGCAGAAGAGCATGCGAGCTAAGCAGAATGGGCATGCGCCCGAAACTGAAGAAATATTCCCTCCGCTCCGACCAGCACATCATCATCAGAAAGGGGCACAGATAATGGGAAAAATACAACCCCCCTATGCTAGTAGGCACGACGGATCGGGGGGGTGTAATTCTAATTTTTTTAATTTTAATTCTGCACTGATTGTCTTTGAAATTTCCCCTGCCCCCTATTTAATCCAATCTGGGGACAAAACCAGGGACAGACTTGGTCTGGGGACAGTGTCCTCAATCAGGGGACTGTCCCCTGAAACTGGGGATGTCTGGTCACCCTAGAGTAAGGCCAACTGTATAGTACCTAACTGGAGGAAGGAGCACATTTAAACTCCACAACTGTTGCTTGCAGAGCATACAGTTGCAGTTTCTCTTGCAGTAACAAGCTCAGTAGCACTTCAGGAACAGGCTCAGCAATATATTATGACAGGTTTAGTAACATTTTAGTATAAGGTTCAGTAAAGCTTTGGTAATAGGTTCAGTAACACTTTCAGTAATCGTTAAGATGACCACTCCACACAGGCACAACCTGGGTTACAGCCGAATGCTGACAGTCCTTAAAGGAGTTGTAAAGGAAAAAAATGTTTTGGCTGAAATGACTGTTTACAGGGTATAGAGACATAATAGTTAACTGATTCCTTTTAAAAATGATTAAAAATAGATAAAAATCAATCATATAATGTACTTACAGTTTCAGTTTCGTTTTTGCATGCTGTTTCCTGTCTCTCTGATGTACAGAGACTCAGAGCCAATACAGGGCAGTGATGGTTTGTAAAACGAAACTGATTGGTGTTGAGGGGTTTTAGACACACAGTAATCACACCTCCTTGATTGGTGACCACAGAGAGAAAGCTCCCAGGACTTTTTTCATCAGGAAACAGACAACCAGGAAGTGTTCAGAACAGAGAAGGATTACAGCAACATCAGAGCAAAAACGAACAATGAGGACATGAAACCAGGACTGCAGTAAGGTAAAGGAAGCTATTTAGCTAAAAAAAAAATCCTTTAGTGACCCTTTAAGGCACAAGAGTCACAGAGCAGTATAGCTAGGCCTGCTCATACCGGGATGTTGTAGTCTGGTGTATGATGTACAGTGGTATATTCTCAGGCACAATAGGATACAGCACGGACTGAATCAGTCTTACCTGGGTGGCATCTGTTGGAGGGGTGGCTGAATGGCAGATTGCTAGCATAGGTGGTGCCTCAGAAAGAATGTATGTGATCGTCACCGGCACAAAAAACAGATTATATTATATTGACCTGCTACAGTACTATGTAAACCTCCAAAAAGGTTTATGAGTGGAAGCAGAAGAATGTGGTTACTGCGCTGGTCTAAATATGCGATGACACAAAATAGTAAATTAAATCTGATACAATAAAGTGCTGAATCCAGTGCAGTGATATACGTGATAAAACACAATAAATAACTATACAAATAAATAAATAAGTAAATAAATTGCAATATCCAGCTCTCACGGGCGTGTACTATTGCGTAGTGCTAAGTGCAACTACTGTGCCACCAAACAAGATTTAAATAAGTAAATAAGTAACAATAAAAAATCTCTCAAGCATGTGACTAAATAAATATCAAAATTTTGTTATTTTAAACATATGAGATATATATGTGATACTGTGTGCAACTAGTTTACCAACAAACAGATCTAAATTAATATAAATATAAATATAAAGTGCAAAGTCATAACATATGTGCAAAAGCTTTTTAAAGTTCATGTGCCTTCATAACACAACTCCAAGTTTGCCTGGAAAACCAGCAACTTATCAGTTTGGAATCCAGTAAAGGGAAAAAGTTTTTATGTGGTAATTTGTCCTGGTGTTATATCTCATACATCTAGGGTGCAGCTATCTCTTCCACCGGACGGAAACAAGTGCTACCACCACCAACTGCTGAAATACACACTCACCAGACCCCAGCTGGTAATAAGCCCAAAGCCTTATTCCGTTATAATCGATCGTGTCCTCTTTTCCTCTCTCACAAGATTTTCCTTTGTGCCTCAAAAAACAGGGGGCTCATCATAGTATAGTACGTTTTAAAAGGTTTATTTCTTTAAAAATATATAAAATCAAACTACTCACAAAGGAGGTGCTTTAACCAGCACCTGGTGTATTTGGCAGTATCGGGTTTGGACAGCCGCTCAGCAGCTTGTCTTTGGGTTGCGCGCCCGGCTCCTGCTACACTTGTGGTTCCGCTGGTCAGAAAATGTACCCCCTCTGTGCGTTGTCCACCTGGCTTAGGCCCCATTCACACCTCCGCAACAAAACGCCAGACGCCGGCCGCTCGTGCCGCTGGAGGTGAGAATTCCCATTGCTATCTATGAGATGGTTCACATCTCATAGACGCCGTACGCCTGCCGCCTGAAAAAAAGTCCCGGACTGGCATTGGCGTTCGGCCATACAAAGCAATAGGAAGGCTTTGTTTAAAAAAAAAAAAAAAAAAAGTTACACACTCGCGGCAAAATACGCCGCGTACGCGGCGTATCTTGTCGCGGAGGTGTAAATGCAGCCTGAGGGCGCGCAACCCAAAGACAAGCTGGTGAGCGGCTGTCCAAATCCGATACTGCCAAATACACCAGGTGCTGGTTAAAGCACCTCCTTTGTGAGTAGTTTGATTTTATATATTTTTAAAGAAATAAACCTTTTAAAACGTACTATACTATGATGAGCCCCCTGTTTTTTGAGGCACAAAGGAAAATCTTGTGAGAGAGGAAAAGAGGACACGATCGATTATAACGGAATAAGGCTTTGGGCTTATTACCAGCTGGGGTCTGGTGAGTGTGTATTTCAGCAGTTGGTGGTGGTAGCACTTGTTTCCGTCCGGTGGAAGAGATAGCTGCACCCTAGATGTATGAGATATAACACCAGGGCAAATTACCACATAAAAACTTTTTCCCTTTACTGGATTCCAAACTGATAAGTTGCTGGTTTTCCAGGCAAACTTGGAGTTGTGTTATGAAGGCACATGAACTTTAAAAAGCTTTTGCACATATGTTATGACTTTGCACTTTATATTTATATTAATTTAGATCTGTTTGTTGGTAAACTAGTTGCACACAGTATCACGTATATATCTCATATGTTTAAAATAACAACATTTTGATATTTATTTAGTCACATGCTTGAGAGATTTTTTATTGTTACTTATTTACTTATTTAAAACTTGTTTGGTGGCACAGTCGTTGCACTCAGCACTACGCAATAGTACACGCCCGTGAGAGCTGGATATTGCAATTTATTTACTTATTTATTTATTTGTATAGTTATTTATTGTGTTTTATAATGTATATCACTGCACTGGATTTAGCACTTTATTGTATCAGATTTAATTTACTATTTTGTGTCATCGCGTATTTAGACCAGCGCAGTAACCACATTCTTCTGGTGCCTCAGAAAGCTCTGCAGTGAGTGGCGGCAACAGTACTGGAGATAGGCTCTGTATACAGAACGCAGTGGGGTTCCTAGGGTTGCCACCTCATCCCTTTAAACCCCAACACATATGAATTACACAGGTTCTGAGGCCAATTTAATGCAGAGAAGGCACTAAGTGTGTTTAATTACCTCCTTAATCAGCCACAGAGCATGTGTAATTACAGTTTTTCTCTATTGGTCTGGCTCATTTCTTGAAACAGAAATGACATTCTCAAAACTCTAAGATCATTTGGCAAAACAGTCTTACAGTTTAGCACAACACTATAACTCACGTGCAAAAGCTCATATCTCTCCCAAAACTGTTCACTCATGCTTCAAAACCATATTCATTTCCCATATAAAGAGTCAGTGCCCTCAAAATGGCAAATATTTTTCTCAATTGCTTTGGCTCATTTCTTGATACAGACCGGACGTTCTCAGCTCTCTTGGTACTTTTGCCAAAATAACCTGGATGGTTCGGCACAACACCATGGTTCACCTTCAAAAGTTCATATCTTTCCCAAAACAGTTCACTCATGTGTCAAAACTAAATTTCTTTCTCATTCAAATAGTCAGTGCCCCCAAAATGCTTCATCCCTTTGGCATTGTGTAAGCACCGCAAGTCAAAATGTTTAGATGTTTTGTCTCTATGGCAGAGGACCATTGAAATATCCCTCATGTCCACCTTTCAGTCTTAGCCCAGTCCTTCATTGACAATGGTTACTGTACAGTTTTTGTCTAGCTAACTGAATACAATTGTGTATAAAACTGAAAAAAAAGAAAAGACTTTAGGGTAAGAGTCGCCTCCAAGGTTTGACATCACACATTGCACTCATACTGCCAAGGAAAAATTACTTTACAGTATTGTAACCATTATCATTCACACACAAAGTACTGTATTTATCGGCGTATACCGTGGACCCGACGAAGAGGACACCCGAAGCCGCAGAAGGACGCTGGACGCTGGACCCGACGAGGCCGCCGATGGACGACACCAAAACTGTAAGTAAAAAAAACCCTTTTTTTCCACAGGATTCGGGGCAACTTTAGGGGTGCGCGGTATACGCGGGAGCGCGTTATACCGCGATAAATACGGTAACTTCCATACTTCAGAGTAAAAAGAAAATGTATACAGCATAATATATACGGAAATATAAATGCACAAACATGAAACAAGGAAAATTACATTTAGCCTACAATGCTGTAAATAAAGCTGGAGTTTTACAACTACTGTAACATCTCTTCACTGGTCGCTGTCCTCACCCTCCCTCTCCTGTCCACCGTCCTCACCCTCCTGCCCATCCACACGCTGCTGTCTGTCTGGCCACAGATTTTCGTCAACATCACAGCGTATATTCTCCCTTGCGATGCAACGAGGGAAAAACCGGCGTGCATGTTGCAACCATCCCCTACACTGATCTCCTGTAATATCCTCACAGGCAGCGTCCATTGTATGGATCAGGGAACTCTGATCTTGAGCCCGATGCTCATACACTCTCCACCTCCAAGCGGAGAAAAACTCCTCAATAGGATTGAGGTAAGGAGAGTAAGGTGGTAGGAACACCATATCCATCCATGGATGAGCAGTGAACCAGGCCCTGATAAGCGGGCCATGGTGAAAATTCACATTGCCCCATACAATTATATTTTGTGGTAGGTGAGGCCCTATGAGACCTCTCTCATTTTCAGGGATCAAATCCAAATGAAGGTGGTCCAAGAAGATGAGGAGCTTCTGTGTATTGTATGGGCCAAGACTGGGGATGTGAGTGGCCACACCATTCTCAGAAATGGCAGCACACATAGTTATATTGCCCCCTCGCTGGCCTGGGACATCCACCGTGGCCCGGTGGCCAATAAAATTACGGCCACGTCTTCGGCCCTTGGCCAGGTTGAAGCCAGCCTCATCCACATACACGGGTATGTGAGAGGTCTCGTTTCCTTCCAGTGCCATTATTCTCTACAATAGAGTAAAAAAAGAAAACATCAAATCAGTCATACAGAAGAGTCATACACTACAGTTACAGACAGCTACATAGGAATGTTCTATGCTCTACACACGTTCAATATACTACTGGCCAGTATTCCAGTGGTTCCAAACCTGGGGTACATGTTCTTCTCAGAATTGGGGACCCAGTCGAATACTGGGGCCCCGCCACAGCTTTAAATGTTCCGGGCCAACATGGTCCCGGGACCAGGAACACCGAGTGGCACGCGCACCCCTGTCTGGTAGGCCATCTCGCCAGGGGGCCGTGATGTGTGGTCACCCTAAAGGTGGGTGCCACCTCAGGAAAAGAACCCTGCCTCAATGGCGTCTGCTCCAGAAGTACCCTCCCCCAGCATGCCCCGCGAGAGAAACTCCCTCAGCCTGGACTCCACTGTTGCCCCGGGGTGGTATGACACCCCAGCAACCACAGAATGGACCCGCAGCACAGCCCAGCTGAAACAGAGACCCTTTGTAAAATTGCAATCAGAATCAGAGTCAACTACACTCTGATTATCCCTTAACTTTTACAGTAATAGCACCGGTACTTGGAAGTACACAGGCGCTACATCTACAATATTTTTCTTGTCATTGTTAGTATCATACGTAACATCCCACTGAGGTAAGATACTGTAATACTGTAGGCCTATCACACACACTAAATGAATATGTAAATGAATAAACATATTTGTTGCTCTATGCACAGTGTCCTGTCCTATACATTATATGATTCCATCATTGATTGTGAGGCCATGGTTGATGACATGGTCTATAATTGTGGCCCGAATTTCATCAGGGACAGCATGGTGTCTTCGTGCTCCTCGGCCTCTTCCCCCTATTCCACCACCACGCACCCTTACTCCTCCTCCTCTTCTTCTTCCTCGAGCAGACAGTTGCCATTGTTCATTTACTTGGCCAGGTGACTCCATGTTCAGAAATTGTACTGGTCCTGCATGGTCAAGCTCTATATATACATGTTTGGCAGCATTCACAATCATGGACAGCAACTGTCAGGTACAGTAACTAAACATACTGTTTGATTGGTCATCTGAGACCAACTCCAACTCCTCCTTCGTTAGTCAAGTTCTAGTTGCACCCGACTGTCAATTGCTGTAATCATTTTGTCAAATTTTCCAAGAGATTCCTATATGGTATTCATGGTATTATGTTCCTGAATAATTTTGACAATTGAACAGACTATTGTGCATGTGATGACTTAAACAATGAAATGACGCTGACACATTTTGGAGAGAACGACCATTAGACTGAAGAAATTACTATCAGTTTAGATCAACAAGATCTATTCAATTGGAAATTGTGCTAAATGTAGGCTACTTGTACTAAATCATTTGAAAAATGTACTGAAACAGTGAGACATGTACTGAGACATTTGCAATTTGATGAAATGAATGAGAAATGCCATTCAGTTGTGAACAATTGCGAAGTGGTTTGGAGATTTGTCCATGTTGTTTTAAGAATGTCATTTCTGTTTCAAGAAATGAGCCAAAACAATGGAGAAAAACTGTAATATGTGTTTGGTTTTAAAGGGATGAGGTGGCAACCCTAGGTGTCCCCCTACTCTATCCCTTCTCACACTGGAACCTCTCCCTGAAGCCTCATACACACACATGGTTTTCTCGGCCAGAAACAGCAAGAAAACTGCTGGCAGAGCTTTTTGCCGAGAAAAACATTAGTATGTATGGTTTTTCGTTGAGAAAACTGCCTGGAATCTCGACAAGAAAAATAGAGAACCTGCTCTCTATTTTCGCCGCCAGGATTCTTAGCAGTGTTTTCTTGCCGAGAAACCCGAGCGTATGTATACTTACCTGCCTCCATGGAAACCTGCGCATGCTCGATGAGACTTCCGCGCATGCGCGGTAGCTTCCAAGGCATAGTGTTGGGTGTAGCAAGATGGCGGCTACGGCATCGAATGTGACGAGCGCATTCCCGTTGTAGTCAATGACGTCACTGTGTTCTTCTCATTCAAAAGAATGGCGGTTCTTTTGAATGGTGTATGTGTACACTCAGCGAGCAAGAAAGCTTGCCAGGAATCTTGTCAGGAAAAACTAAGTTTAAATAGGCCTGCAGTACCTCATTTGGCCTGAGGTACGGGGGCGCGGGAGCCGAGAAAAGCTGAACATTGGCCTGCAGTACCTCAATTGGCCTGAGGTACGGGGGCGCAGGAAAGGAGTCGAAGTGTCCTCGGGCCTTTTCGGACGTTTTCGGCGCTCTCTGGCCCCCCCACCTCTGGCCGCATTCAGTATTGCATCCCATTGAAGTCAATGCGGAACAAATTATTTGGGTTTCCATTGACTTCAATGGGAAAACTCGCTTTGATATGCGAGTACTTTGGATTACGAGCATACTCCTGGAACGGATTATGCTCGTAATCCGAGGTTTAACTGTAACACATTTAGAAGTGTGTTCTAGTCAAAAGGTAGTAAGAAATGTATAACTCTTTCTTAATTCTTAAGCCTCTAAAATACCACAGTAAAGCCATTGTTGTAAAGCCCATAAAAATATTTAAAATACATTACAAAATTTACAGAGATTTGCATAATCAAATAAAATCATACTTCAAACTAAATTATATGGGTTTATAGAAGAGTGGATTTTTCAAAGTTCACTTATGTCTAATCATAATAATCATTTCCATCACTGAAATCATTTTCAAATTCACAGTTTAATTCATAACATAAAATTGCTGTTTTTAGATATACAGTAGTTTTATTATTTTATTAGATTGTCAGGATGGTGCTCTAAAGTCATCTTGCTTAGCTAGTATTTGAGGGGTAACACTCTGTTGACTTTTTCCAGGAAGCTGATGCAGAAAATAGAAAGGTGTGCAGACTGTAACCTACTTTGCCTTGGGCCTGTAATTTCAATGCTCTAGATATCACTGCAAAAGAAAACACAGGAGACCATTCAAAAATAATTTAGTTTACCATGGTTATTTTAAGGCATTAGAATAAACCCCCTGGAAAATGTTATTTTACTTTTGTACAACTGTTTATAAGATACCCACCTGTAAATGAAAGATAAAATTAGTAATAGTTTTTGGATAGGAATTTGAATTAGTTAAATACAAAAACGATAAATTATCATTTAAAAGGAACCTGTCAGGTTAGAATTATAGGAACTGTAACAAGCATGCAATCAAAAAAAGTGTAGGGATCCCTGAAGCATATACCCAATCCAAGTGAGCGACTCACTAAATAAATTACGAGGAAAGGATGACAGTCCCAGAGCTGAACCTTTAAAAACAAACCAGTAACGGCAGCTCCCAACTTGCTTTCCTGACAGGACCACCTGAAAGCTTGAAGCAATTTTTCTTATGAATGTTTTTCTACTGTTCTTCTACTTTCAGTGGGCCAGATTCAGGTAGAATCGCCCTACGCTGCGGCGGCGTAACGTATTACATTTACGTTACACCGCCACAAGTTTTCAGCGTAAGTGCTTGATTCACAAAGCACTTGCCTGTAAACTTGCGGCGGCGTAGCGTAAATCCGCCCGGCGCAAGCCCGCCTAATTCAAATGGGGCGGGGACCATTTAAATTAGGCGCGATCCCGCGCCGAACGTACTGCGCATGCTCCATCCCTAAAATTTCCCGACGTGCATTGCGCTAAATGACGTCGCAAGGATGTCATTGGTTTCGACGTTAACGTAAATGGCGTCCAGCGCCATTCACGGACGACTTACGCAAACGACGTGAAATTTCAAATTTCGACGCGGGAACGACGGCCATACTTAACATTGGCTAGACCACCTAGAGGGCAGCTTTAGTTTTACGCGGCGTATCTCTACGGAAACAACGTAAATTTACAGCAACGGGCAAAGCTGACGTTCGTGAATCGGCGTAACTAGTCATTTGCATATTCTACGCCGACCGCAATGGAATCGCCACCTAGCGGCCGGCCTAGAATTGCAGCCTAAGATCCGACGGTGTAAGTTACTTACACCTGTCGGATCTTAGGGATATCTATGCGTAACCTGATTCTATGAATCAGCCGCATAGTTAGGACGGACGGTTTACAGAGATACGATGGCGTATCAGGAGATACGTTGTCGTATCTCTTTTGTGAATCTGGCCCTTAGTAACTTGAAATAATAAGAAATTATTACTTATTATAATTACTTTTATTTTTAAAATACCACTAACTTTGGTAAGTAAAACAGTGGAAATCCAGGGGCTATGTCATTTTTATTTGTCATGCCGCGTACACACGACCGTTATTCATGTCATTGAAAAAAACAAAGTTTTTCTCAACGTGATTCCTCTCAAGCCTGCCTTGCATACACACGATCGTGAAAAAAAATGCTTGAGCAAAGCGCGGTGACGTACAACACGTACAACGGCACTTTAAAGGGGAGGTTCCATTCGAATGGCACCACCTTTTGGGCTGCTTTCGCTGATTTTGTGTTACCACATGTTAGCAAAAGTTTGGTGAGAGACGATTCGCGCTTTTCAGTCTTCGTGTTTTTCTGTCTGTTACAGCATGATGAATGTGCTATCTCCATTACGAACGCTAGTTTTACCAGAGCGAGCGCTCCCGTATCATAACTTGTTTCTGAGCATGCGTGTTTTTTTCCTTCTCGTTAAAGCCTACACATGACCGTTTTTCACGACGTGAAATAGAACAACGTTAAAAACGACGAGAAAGGATAGAGCATGTTCTAAATTTTTAATGCCCACTTTTCTCATCGAGAAAAATGCTCTGTAGCCCACACACGACCGTTTTTTAAACATTTTGGGCCAGATTCACAAACGAGATACGACGGCATATCTACTGATACACCGTCGTATCTCTGTTTCTAACTATGCGACTGATTCATAGAATCAGTTACGCATAGCTAGCCCTAAGATCCGACAGGTGTAATTGAATTACACTGTCAGATCTTAAGGATGCAATTCTAGGCCGGCCGCTAGGTGGCGAGGCCATTGCGGCCGGAGTAGAATATGCAAATGAATACTTACGGCGGTAATTTACCCGACGGAGCATGTGCAGTACGTCCGGCGCGGGAGCGCGCCTAATTTAAATGGGACTCGCCCCATTCGATTGGGCCCGCCTTGCGCCGGACGGATTTAGGATACACCGCCGCAAATTTCCAGGTAAGTGCTTTGTGGATAGGGCACTAACTTGGGAAATTTGCGGCGGTGTTACTTAAATCGTTTAAGTTACGTTGCGCCCGGGCTACGTGAATCTGGCCCATTATCCCTGTTATTGAAAACTTTCACCAATACATCTGTATTTTTTCCTGAAAGGGTTCTTTTGTATATATTTGAACTTGCATGAAATGGTGTCTATATAAATCTATATGCATACATTTTGGCCCTTTTTTACGAATGAATTTTATTTTTATTATTTTTTCATAATATACCTAATAATTTACCACTAATAAAAATATATGTACTATATGTACTTTACCACTTAAGCCCCGCCGCATGACTATATACATCCTCTTTTTGAAGAGGGATACCTCGGTAATGGCAGCAGCTGCTGCCACAACCGAGATATCCATGTCTTCAGGTGGCGGTGCTGTAAACGATAATGGCGGTCTAAAAAAAAGTTTGACGCCATTCCACGAGCGGGCAGCATTTTGAAGCGTGACATGTTGGGTATCAATTTACTCGGCTTAACATTATCTTTCAAAAAAAATTGGGCTAACTTTTCTGTTGTCTTATTTTTTTATTCAAAAAAAGTCCACTTGTAAGACCGCTGCGCAAATACGGTGTGACAAAAAGTATTGCAATGACCGCCATTTTATTCTCTCGGGTGTTATAAAAAAAACAATATAGAATTCTGGAGGTTTCTATGTAATTTTTTAGCAAAAAAACGTGTTTTTAACGTGTAAACACGGAGTCTGAAAAACAGGCTTGGGGCTTAAGTGGTTAAAAATTATTAAAATTATTAAAATAATAGTGCCTCACACATCATAATAAACAATCAACCACAAAAGTCTGTGATCAAATATATAAAGATGACTCACAAAATCACAAAAAAGATCTGTGATTAAATCCCTGTGAATAATTTTAGTTATTATTTTCTAAGATATTTTTATTTTTTTATTTTTTGGGTTTCAATATTATTGGAATGTGGTACACAGGTGTGTTTTTGGTTACTAGTTTTGGCATATCATATGCAGTGTATTTAACTAAAGCATGTTCAATTTACATTTAATACATTTTATACATTTTTTGCCTTTCCTAGTTGTCCTAAGGGTAAAAACCTTGTCAATAATTACAAGTGATGCTTACAACCAGGGATAGGTCAATACAGGAGCAGAAGAAGTCTATGGTCTGGAGGTAGGAACCTTTCCTGCTGTCAAAGTGACAGCAGAGCCCTGTGACTACCCAATCTAATCAGCATCTCTGACTGACAGAGCAAGATTGTGTAACACACTGGCAGCTGAGTCCTGAAACCTTCCTAAGAAACAAAACAGTACACAGCTGTCAAAGTTATAGCATAGCCCCATAGATTACACCAGAAGAGTTTCTGGGCCACTGCTATACCCAATAAAGACTTGAAGCTGTAATTGCAGCGAAAGGTGGTTCTACAAAGTATTGACTCAGGGGGGCTGCAAAAAAGTAAATGCATTTACTTTTTTGGTTGTAAAATGACAAAATGTGGAAAATTTCAAGGGGTATGAATACTTTTTCAAGGCACTGTATGTTTTTTCATTAGCATTTGAAAAGGACAGTGCCAGCTCCAAGAAAGAAGCGTTGACACCTAGATGCCAATAAAAGTTCCCATACAAGTAAACATATTTTGCAATCTTCCTGAAGCCTTCAAAGAAAGTCCTAGCCAGTGTGGCTACAAGGATCTACAGGGGGCATTCACAAGGCCCCAGAAGGTCTGCAAACTCTAAGGCCCCGTACACACGAGAGGATCCATCCGCTGAAAAATCTCAGCGGATCGGTTTCAGCGGATAGATCCCCTGGTGTGTACGTTCCAGCGGATATTTATCCGCAGAGATTTCCGATTTCCAGCAGATAAAGATTTGTTAGCATGCTAACAAATCTATCCGCTGGAATCGGCTCCAGCGGATCGATCCGGTGGTCTGTACAGACTCACCGGATCGATCCGTCCGAACCCGTCCCTCGCATGCGTCGTAATGATTCGACGCATGCGTGGAATTGCTTATATGACAGTGTCGCGCACGTCGCCGCGTCATCATCGCGGCGACGGCGCGACACGTCACTGCGGTGTAAATTCGGTGCGGATTTCGATCCGATGGTGAGTACACTCCATCGGATCAAAATCCTCAGAGGATTTATCCGCGGATACGGTCCGGCGGACCGTATCTGCGGATCAATCCTCTCGTGTGTACCCGGCATAATTGGTTCAACAGATCTGAGGAACCTATTTAACCCCCCTGACGGTAAACCCGAGCGTGACTCGGGGTTGGTTTTTCATGTTAGGATTGGTAAACCCGAGTCACGCTCGGGCTGGACGGGCTTACCTTTCGCTGGATCCACAGGCTTGGTTTACTTACCTTGTCCCTGGATCCAGCGATGCCACCCGCTGTGTGAGCGAGCGGGTCCTCCTCGCTCGATTCACAGTCCCCGTGTGCCGCCGATCTCCGTTCCCTGCGACGTTACGACGCACGGGGACGGAGAACGGCGCCAAATTCAAAAAAGTAAACAAACACTTTACATACAGTATACTGTAATCTTATAGATTACAGTACTGTATGTAAAAAATACACACCCCCCTTGTCCCTAGTGGTCTGCCCAGTGCCCTGCATGTACTTTTATATAATAAAAAATGTCATTTCTGCCTAAAAACTGTAGATTGTCCAAAAGTGTCCCTTTATGTCAAAAATGGTTTTAGATCAGCTAGAAAACAGCGTTAATAAATTATAATCACTTGCAGAAATGTGCGATAGCGATTTGCGGGGAAATTCGTCATAAAAAAAATAATAATGACAGCGACAATTCTGCAACTGCACATTTCAGTGATTTTGAGTTGATTACATTATTGAATAATTTTTATTATAATTATATTATTATTTGTTATAATTATTTATAATTATTTATTATATTATAATTTATAATTTTGTTTTAAAAAAAAAAATTATACCCGGGATGCCTACAAGACTCTTGCTTGGTCAGAGTTAAGTGAGTTATTTCTAAAAATTACAGGCCTACAGTATAAAACGCCAATTTCCTTGCAAAATAATTGTACCGCTTTTGGTACGTAATTCCAGAAAGAATCATACCGCCAGGGAGGTTAATGTCTCATAAAGAGAGAGATGAAAATAATTCCTTTTGATTGTACACATGATGGGTTACGTTTACATGAAATCCTGTATTTTTATATATGTATGTATTTTATATATGGCGCCTGATTGCGGCAGGCAGGCAGTGATTGGTACTGTCGCAATTAGACTGATGAGCTGGTGTTCGAAACCCTATCCATTTCCCAGTGACCATCGCTGTTCTGGGCCAATTTGACTCATTCGGTAATTTCAGAGCACGAAACATCCTGTGGGCTGGGATGGGAATACCCCCCAGGGTTGATTGGCCAAGGGTTAAAGTCCAGCCCACATCCATATTTCAGGAGATTGGGGAGCCTGAGATATGGACATTGTTCTTCCACAAAGTCAGTTCTAAACTGGGGAATCCCCACATGGTTTTCCGACATGCTTCTGTCAAGGTATAAGCTTCGATAAAGTTTATTTCTGTCATTATTCTTTTTTATTTTAATAACGAATGACCAATTGTATGTCTTTGAGTCTTTTTTGTATTTTTTTGGTAACTCCTTTTTCATTGTATATATTTTATGCACTGCCCACTTTTGGTATATTAAATGACAAAATGAATAAGTGACTTCTGTGTACTAAGCTAGGACTCATATCTCTAAGTTATGTGCCAAACTGTATGTAATTGCTCTGTGTGGAGGCTTATTGCATGCAGATTGCAAACTAGCAGATCTACCAGACGGAGATCTGTGTGTGTGTGTGTGTGTGGTGGCCTAGCAGACCAGTCTGCGGTTGGGTGGTGGCAGGCTATCGTTTGTTGTGTGTCTGGGTGTGGGTGTGTGGACAGTGGGAAGAGTGATTAACACCAGGTTGTGATAATTGCTAGACTGCTCCCCAACCCTTAGAGTGCACCAGATTGTATGTAAGATTTGTATCTGCCTGTGTGTGGTCAGCCAGCTGGATTGGAGTGGTGTCTCCCTCTAGTGGTGGCCAAAGGTAGTGCAGCTATGAAAGTACCACAGCCAGTCATTCTTGCTCAGAATAAGTTCCCCATTATTCCTCATATACCCTCATATACTCATATACCTCATATTCCTCATATACCCCAGCCACGGAACCACGTCGCGATGGGCGTGCATTATCGTGACACCCACTATATGCCCAAAGCATATATTTACCTTCACCACCTGCCCCAATATTTTGTTTTGTTTTGGAAGCCAAAATAAATACTTGGTACTTTTGGGTATAGAGGCTCAAGTTACTGGCTCCATATGATAGCTCTGGTCCAATCAGAGCTGTCATATCAATGACTCATATTTTATGCAGGGCTGTGCTTTACTTCTTGAAGTTGAACAGAATAAAAAGTAGATAAGTACAGTGTTTATGGAAAATAATCACCCTCCTTAAATAATCACATTTTGTTGCTTTGCAACCTGAAATAAAGACAGACACTGTTTTTGTTTTACCCAGCAGTGCAACTAATAACATCCAAGTGAAAGATATAACATAAAAAAAAATAGTTTTAATCTTTTTAATCTTTTTTTTTTCACACACATGAACTTTAATGGCATCCCAGTCTTAGTCCTTAGGCTTCAATATTGGGTTGGCCCACCCTTTGCAGCTATAACAGCTTCAACTCTTTGGCAAAGGCTGTCCACAATGTTTAGGAGTATGATTATGGCAAAGTTTGACTATTTTTCCAGAAGCCCATTTGTGAGGTCAGGGGCACTGACGTGGATGAGAAGGCCTGTCTCACAGTCTCCGGTCTAATTCATCCCAAAGATGTTCTATCGGGTTGAGATCAGTTCTTCCACCCCAAACTCGCTCATCCATGTATTTATGGACCTTGCTTTGTGCACTGGTCCAGTCATGTTAGAACAGTAAGGGGCCATCCCCAAACTGTTCCCACAAAGTTGGGAGCATGAAATTGTCCAAAATGTCTTGGTATGCTGAGTCCTTAAGATTTCCCTTCACTGGAACTAAGGGGGCCAAGCCCAACCCCTGAAAAACAACCCCACACCATAATCTCCACCAAATGATCTGGACCAGTGCACAAAGCAAGGTCCATAAAGACATGAATGAACGAGTACCAATACTTTTGGCAATATAGTGTATGTGCATTCACAATATAATACAAGATTAATTAATAGTAAATATGTCAATATGACATGTATTACTTTTGTTGCCATATGGTTTTTGGGTAATCTAAATTAAATAGAGATATGTATGTGTGTGTATATATATATATATATATATATATATATAGCTGTGTCTATGTATGTATATATATATATATATATATATATATATATATATATATATATATATATATATATATTGTAATTATGAATATATTTCTCTTAGTAGTGGATGAAGGCATTTTATTCAGCGTACAGAGTATATTGTTCATTTAGCTTGCTAATTCATGGCATTTAGCCCATAGCAAAACTAGATATGTGCATTCCCGTTCGTACGAATGTTATTTTCGTACGAAAATGTTCATTTTCGTACCCGCAGAATAATGTGTACATACGAAAAAATTAAAGCACCAAAATACGAAAACGACGGGATTACGAATGAGGCTCATAACGAACAACCGCAAATACGAACGAACGATCTGACGAAAATACGACAAAACGAAAACGGCAAAAGAACGAAAATTACATCTATAACAAAAGATTTGCATTCTGTATCCTGTTTGAATCCCCTCTCTGCTCGTATCCTCAGCCGCAGGTCCACATGACACCTACAACAAAAGATTTGCATTCTGTATTTTGTTTGAATCCCCTCTCTGTTCGTATCCTCAGCCGTATGTTCACACGACATCCACAACAAAAGATTTGCATTCTGTATCCTGTTTGAATCCCCTCTCTGCTCGTATCCTCAGCCGTATGTTCACACGACATCCACAACAAAAGATTTGCACTCTGTATCTTGTTTGAATCCCTTCTCTGTTCGCACCCTCAGTCGTATGCTCATATGACATCCACAACAAAAAAACCGCACTCTGCATTTTGTTTGAATCCTTTCCCTGTCCGCATCCCCAGTCGCATGCTCACACGACATCCACAACAAAAGATTTGCATTCTGTATCCTGTTTGAATCCCCTCTCTGCTCATATCCTCAGCCGTATGTTCACACGACATCCACAACAAAAGATTTGCACTCTGTATCTTGTTTGAATCCCTTCTCTGTTCGCACTCTCAGTCGTATGCTCACACAACATCCACAACAAAAGACCTGCACCCTGTATTTTGAATTCCTATTTTCTGTTCGTATTTTGGATTCAACAGAATGCAAATCTTTTGCCACAGATGTCACACGAACACACGACCGAAAACACCAAAAGAAAAAGGACCCAAAACACAGAATGCAAATCCCTTGCCACAGATGTTATTTTCTTTTTTTTGAATGGGCAGTGAGTGTAGTTAGTAAAGCAGCTTCTCTTTTGTGCTGAGTAGTACAGTAAAGCCAAATAAACTTTTCTGTGGATTTTCATCTGAAGGGTTATCAGTTGGCCAGACTTTTGAACCCAAAAATGGTTTTCTGATAGAGTTTAAAAACGAACAAATTTTCTGAGAACAAACGGAAAACGATCGTTTTTATGTTTGTTGTTAAAAAAGTCTGACCAAGTGTATGGGGCTTAACAATAGTTAATATGGATGAGCCGCGTGTTGAAAGTGCCACGAATCCCGCAATATATTTACGAAAGTACAAAATGACGAAAATCCTTTTTCTGTTCGTATTTTCAGTCGCATGTTCATATGACATCTATAACAAATTGTTATAGATGTCATATGAACATACGACCGAAAACACGAACAGAAAAAGGAATCCAAAACACAGAATGCAAATCAAGTAACGAACATGAATTAAACAGAATAACGAACCATCCCGCATGTACGAAAATAAAACGGTAACGAAAATACGAAACGATCGGAATACGAAAAAATCTCGTCGTACGAAAAACAAACGGGAACGAACAGGAAAACGGGCGTCTTACGAAAAACGAACGGAAACGAACCTACGGAACGATACGAAACAGAACAAAAAAAACGATTTTTTTTTTCTGTGCACATGTCTAAGCAAAACCCTTTGTTCGTTACCAGACATTTCGGAGTCAGTGAGTTACAGTTTTTCTCCATTGTTTTGGCTCATTTCTTGAAACAGAAATGACATTCTCAAAACAACATGGACAAATCTCCAAACCACTTCACAATTGTTCACAACTGAATGGCATTTCTCATTCATTTCATCAAATTGCAAATGTCTCAGTACATGTCTCACTGTCTCAGTAAATGTCTCACTGTCTCAGTACATTTTTCAAATGATTTAGTACAAGTAGCCTACATTTAGCACAATTTCCAATTGAATAAATCTTGTTGATCTAAACTGATTGTCATTTCTTCAGTCTAATGGTCGTTCTCTCCAAAACGTGTCAGCAACATTTCATTGTTTAAGTCATCACATGCACAATAGTCTGTTCAATTGTCAAAATTATTCAGGAACATAATACCATGAATACCATATATGAATCTCTTGGAACATTTGATAAAATGATTACAGCAATTGACAGTCGGGTACAACTAGAACTTGACTAACGAAGGAGGAGTTGGAGTTGGTCTCAGATGACCAATCAAACAGTATGTTTAGTTACTGTACCTGACAGGTGCTGTCCATGATTGTGAATGCTGCCAAACATGTATATATAGAGCTTGACCATGCAGGACCAGTACAATTTCTGAACATGGAGTCACCTGGCCAAGTAAATGAACAATGGCAACTGTCTGCTCGAGGAAGAAGAAGAGGAGGAGGAGTAAGGGTGTGTGGTGGTGGAATAGGGGGAAGAGGCCGAGGAGCACGAAGACACCATGCTGTCCCTGATGAAATTCGGGCCACAATTATAGACCATGTCATCAGCCATGGCCTCACAATCAATGATGGAATTATATAATGTATAGGACAGGACACTGTGCATAGAGCAACAAATATGTTTATTCATTTACATATTCATTTAGTGTGTGTGATAGGCCTACAGTATTACAGTATCTTACCTCAGTGGGATGTTAGGTATGATACTAACAATGACAAGAAAAATATTGTAGATGTAGCGCCTGTGTACTTCCAAGTACCGGTGCTATTACTGTAAAAGTTAAGGGATAATCAGAGTGTAGTTGACTCTGATTCTGATTGCAATTTTACAAAGGGTCTCTGTTTCAGCTGGGCTGTGCTGCGGGTCCCTTCTGTGGTTGCTGGGGTGTCATACCACCCCGGGGCGACAGTGGAGTCCAGGCTGGGGTGCCTCTTGCCAGCAGCCAATCAGGAGGGAGTTTCTCTCGCGGGGCATGCTGGGGGAGGATACTTCTGGAGCAGACGCCATTGAGGCGGGGTTCTTTTCCTGAGGTGGCACCCACCTTTAGGGTGACCACACATCACGGCCCCCGGGCGAGATGGCCTACCAGATAGGGGTGCGCGTGCCATGCAGGTGTTCCTGGTTCCGGGACCATGTTGGCCCTGAAAATTTAAAGCTGTGGCGGGGGCCCCAGTATTCGACTGGGTCCCCAATTCTTAGAAGAACATGTACCCCAGGTTTGGAACCACTGGAATACTGGCCAGTAGTATATTGAACTTGTGGAACATAGAACATTCCTATGTAGCTGTCTGTAACTCTAGTGTATGACTCTTCTGTATGACTGATTTGATGTTTTCTTTTTTTACTCTATTGTAGAGAATAATGGCACTGGAAGGAAATGAGACCTCTCACATACCCGTGTATGTGGATGAGGCTGGCTTCAACCTGGCCAAGGGCCGAAGACGTGGCCATAATTTTATTGGCCACTGGGCCATGGTGGATGTCCCAGGCCAGCGAGGGGGCAATATAACTATGTGTGCTGCCATTTCTGAGAATGGTGTGGCCACTCACATCCCCAGTCTTGGCCCATACAATACACAGAAGCTCCTCATCTTCTTGGACCACCTTCATTTGGATTTGATCCCTGAAAATGAGAGAGGTCTCATAGGGCCTCACCTACCACAAAATATAATTGTATGGGGCAATGTGAATTTTCACCATGGCCCGCTTATCAGGGCCTGGTTCACTGCTCATCCAAGGATGGATATGGTGTTCCTACCACCTTACTCTCCTTTCCTCAATACTATTGAGGAGTTTTTCTCCGCT
The DNA here is from genome assembly GCF_905171775.1 of Rana temporaria. Taxonomy (NCBI): domain Eukaryota; kingdom Metazoa; phylum Chordata; class Amphibia; order Anura; family Ranidae; genus Rana; species Rana temporaria. The sequence continues at coordinate 101,991,776 of NC_053494.1, read as the reverse complement.
TGGAGGTGGAGAGTGTATGAGCATCGGGCTCAAGATCAGAGGTCCCTGATCCATACAATGGACGCTGCCTGTGAGGATATTACAGGAGATCAGTGTAGGGGATGGTTGCAACATGCACACCGTTTCTTCCCTCATTGCATCGCAAGGGAGAATATACGCTGTGATGTTGACGAAAATATGTGGCCAGACAGACAGTAGCGTGTGGATGGGCAGGAGGGTGAGGACGGTGGACAGGAGAGGGAGGGTGAGGACAGCGACCAGTGAAGAGACGTTACAGTAGTTGTAAAACTCCAGCTTTATTTACAGCATTGTAGGCTAAATGTAATTTTCCTTGTTTCATGTTTGTGCATTTATATTTCCGTATATATTATGCTGTATACATTTTCTTTTTACTCTGAAGCATGGAAGTTACCGTATTTATCGCGGTATAACGCGCTCCCGCGTATACCGCGCACCCCTAAAGTTGCCCCAAATCCTTTTTTTTACTTACAGTTTTGGTGTCTTGCGCGGCGTCCATCGGCGGCCTCGTCGGGTCCGGCGTCCGTCTGCGGCTTCGGGTGTCCTCTTCGTCAGGTCCGGTGTCCTTCTGCGGCTTCGGGTGTCCTCTTCGTCGGGTCCGGCGTCCTTCTGCGGCGTCCTCGCGTCCTCCCCGCTCGTTTCCCGCGCCGAGTTTGAATACTGCGCCGACATATACAGAGCGCAGTACACTCGTGTATCGTCGGGCAGGCTCGGCAACTCTCGCGCTGACGTCCTGTACACTCAGAACGTCAGCGCGAGAGGCGCTGAGACTGCCCAAAGATACACGAGTTTACTGCGCTCGGTATATACCGGCGCAGTATTCAAACTCGTGGCGGGAAAGCGGGTATCGGCGTATACAGCGCACCCACGATTTTGCCCTGATTTTTAGGGCAAAATAGTGCGCGGTATACGCCGATAAATACGCTACTTTGTGTGTGAATGATAATGGTTACAATACTGTAAAGTAATTTTTCCTTGGCAGTATGAGTGCAGTGTGTGATGTCAAACCTTGGAGTCGACCCTTCCCCCAATTTTTTTTTTTTTCAGTTTTATACACAATTGTATTCAGTTAGATATTTCAATGGTCCTCTGCCATAGAGACAAAACATCTAAACATTTTGACTTGCAGTGCTTACACAATGCCAAAGGAATGAAGCATTTTGGGGGCACTGACTACTTGAATGAGAAAGAAATTTAGTTTTGACACATGAGTGAACTGTTTTGGGAAAGATATGAATTTTTGAAGGTGAACCATGGTGTTGTGCCGAACCATCCAGGTTATTTTGGAAAAAGTACCAAGAGAGCTGAGAACGTCCGGTCTGTATCAAGAAATGAGCCAAAGCAATTGAGAAAAATATTTGCCATTTTGAGGGTACTGACTCTTTATATGGGAAATTAATACGGTTTTGAAGCATGAGTGAACAGTTTTGGGACAGATATGAGCTTTTGCACCTGAGTTATAGTGTTGTGCTAAACTGTAAGACTGTTTTGCCAAATGATCTTAGAGTTTTGAGAATGTCATTTCTGTTTCAAGAAATGAGCCAAACCAATAGAGAAAAACTGTAAACCACCTTATGTGATGGACCCCATGCTAGGATGTGCAATTAAGATAGCCACACCCTGTTAACCCTGGGAAAATTATAGTCACCAGGATTTGCATGAAAGAGGGCTGACTTATGTAGTGATGCGTCCAATCCTGATACTAGCTAGGCCAACCAATGGGACGTCAGCATAGAGAGATATACTCGACTGCCGAGGGAAAGAGAGTTCACTTGATGGAGAGATGGCCTAAAAGGATGGGTCTTAAAAGGGTAACTATGTTATAGGCATGTTATACTTACACGTAGCAACTGCACACGCTTGTAATCTAATGTTTTAGAGGAATATGCTCTATATTCCTTCATGTAAATGTATGTATTTTAACCTACAGTCTTGTTTGAGACTATAGATAGGTTCTGTGTGTTAGATTAGACTTTGTATAAGCTCTAATAAATGTTTATTATATTGAAGCTTTCAATTCTTGTCAAAAGAACTCTTACTTAATTCTTATCATAGCTTTGAGATATTAAATCTTAAAATATAGCTTTTATTTTGTAACACTTTATTAACCGCAAACATAATACTAACAGTAAAAAAGAACTGTCCGCTGTTATGAGGCAAGGGATATGTGTTCACTAAAGTGAATTTGTGTACACTTATTCCTGAGCTGATTATTTGTGCGTACATTGGGCCATATCCACAAAAGAGATACTCCGGCGTAAGCCGTCGTATCTCTGGTTCTAACTTTGGAACTGATCCTCAGAAGCAGTTTTCCTAAGTTAGGCAGAAGATCCGACATCTGTAAGAGACTTACACTGCCGGATCTTAGGATGCAGTACCGCATCCGCCACTGGGGGCATTTCGAGTCGAAATGCCTCTGCTAGTATGCAAATTAGCACTTAGGGCGATCCTCAAAGCTTTTGTGCCTAGTTTTTTCGCCGTAAGTGTTAGTTTGCCTGGTGTAAAACTAGGGCTGCTTTTACAAAGTGTAAAGTTAGTCACACCTTGTAAAGGCCCATTCAAGCGACGGCATTTGGTATGCATTCCCGAGGGAGAACTCCACGGCAATTTGTAAATTCCAAACCGGCATGGGTTCCCCCCCAGGAGCATACCAGGCCCGTAGGTCTGGTATGGGTTGTAAGGAGACCCCCCCTCCGCCGAAAAATTAACGTAGGGGGTCCCCCTACAATCCATACCAGACCCGTATCCAAAGCACGCTACCCGGCCGGTCAGGAAGGGCGCGCACTGCGGGCCCCCCCACCCCAGAGCACCCTGTCCCCATGTTGATGAGGACAGGACCTCTTCCCGACAACCCTTGCCATTGGTTGTCGGGGTATGCGGGCGGGGGCTTATCGGAATCTGGGAGTCCCCTTTAATAAGGGGGCCCCCAGATACCGGCCCCCCACCCTAAGTGAATGGATATGGGGTACATCGTACCCCTACCCATTCACCTGTAGGCAAAAAGTAAAATGTAGTAAACACACAACACAAGGCTTTTTAAAATAATTTATTATTCTGCTCCGGATGCCCCCCCTGTCTTCGTTATTAGCTCAATTAGCAGGGGGGGCTTCTTCTTCCACTCTCCGGGGGTCTTCCGCTCTCCGGGGGTCTTCTCCGCTCTCCGGGGGGGGCTTCTCCGGACTTCGGGGGGCTTCTTCCATCTTCTCCCCTCTTCCGCTGTTGACTCGGCGAACCCTGGTTCTTCTGCAGCTCTCCGGTGCCTTCTTCTTCAGCGCTGGCTGCCTGCTATGTTTGTGTGTTAGCTCGATTTCAAACAGGCAGCCAGCGCGGTCTTCTGTGGCGTCATCTTCTCTTCTGTTCTTCTCCCTTCTTCCGATGTTGCCTCGTCGCCTGTTGTCGCTGTAATGATGGAAGCGCGCCTTGCATCACATTTATATAGGCATCACCGTCCCATCATGCTCCGGCAGGTACCCACGTGGTGGGTGCCTACCCACGTGCACCCACCACGTGGGTACCTACCGGAGCATGATGGGACGGCGGGGGGGGGTCTCCTTACAACCCATAACAGACCTAAGGGCCTGGTATGCTCCTGGGGGGGGGGAACCCATGCCGGTTTTTTCGTTGAAAATTGGCATGGAGTTCTCCCTCTCAGGAATGCATGCTGAGCGACGCTGTCATTTTTTGTTTTAATTATTTGTTTTCCCGGCGCGTCTTTTTTTCACCCGTCGCAACTTTAGTGTCCTGTCGCAATCCACAAAGCCGCCCGGCGTCAATTACGTTCGCGCGATGCATGTCGGGAAAATGACGTCACACGCATGCGCAGTACGGCCGGCGCGGGAGCGGAGAGGAGGAACGCCTTACGACGGCGGCACTTAACTTACACTGCTTGAAATTTTTACGTAAGTGCTTTGTGGATCAGGCACTTAGGTAAAAACTTTAAGTCAGTGTAACTTAACTGCTGAAAGTTAAGTTACGCCGCCTGGCTGAGGATTTGGCCCATTGTGTGCAAACACATCGGGCTAGATTCAGCAAGAATTTACGCCGGCGTATCTATTGATACGCCGCGTAAATTCAAAGCTGCCCCGGCGTATCTTCTTTCTGTATTCAGAAAGCAAGATACACCGAAATTAGGCTAAGATCCGACTGGCGTAAGTCACTTACGCCTTCGTATCTTAGTTGCATATTTACGCTGGCTGCTAGGTGACGCATCCGTCAATTTCAGCGTAGAATATGCAAATGAGCTGGATACGCCGATTCAGAAACGTACGTGCGCCCGGCGGATTTTTTTACGTAGTTTGCGTAAGGGTTTTTCCGGCGTAACGTTACTCCTGCTATATGAGGCATAGCCAATGTTAAGTATGGACGTCGGGACAGCGTTGAATTTTGCGTCGTTAACGTCGTTTGCAAAAGTGGTTTGCGAATAGGGCTTTGCGTAAATTACATTCACGTCGAAAGCATTGACTATTTGCGGCGTGATTAGGAGCATGCGCACTGGGATACGTTTACGGACGGCGTGTGCGCCGTTCGTTAGAGACATCATTTACGTGGGGTCATGTTTTATTTACATAAAACACGCCCACCTCTTCTCAATTAGAATTTGGCGCTTACGCCGACAGATTTACGATATGCCGCCGTAACTTAGGGCGCAGTTTTTTTGTGAATCCAGCCCCAGCCTCACTAAGTTACAGCGGCGTAGCGTATCTGAGATACGCTACGCCCGCACAAACTTACGGCGGGCTTTCTGAATCTAGCCCAATTATGTTTTATTTAATAAGGTCATGGCATCCCTACTGAATTCAGTAAGATAGATAACCCAAGAATCAAGCTTACAACTTTAGTATACCATTACATATATGTGATCAGCGCTTTAAAAAATATATTGTTTTTGTTTCTATTTTTAAAGTATGCAAATGTTAAAATATCTGTCATTTTTCATACCAACAGAGATCGCAGGGGTTAGATCCATTGGTATAAAACAAAACTTGATGCTGTATCATACCTCCTGCTATCAGAATAATGGAAGTGCATTAATGCATTTAGCTATGGGATGCTCTCACTACTGTGATCCCAGCACGTAGTTTAGCACAACGCTTGTAGTTGTTGCAGTTGTTAAATATATTCCACACTCCATTTACACTTAACATTGCTTTTCCAGCAGGGGACTTTGCCTAATCAAAAAGTATTTGAAATTCTTTTATTGTATACATTACACCACTACATGTTATTTTGTTCTGAGATGTACTTGGGCAGCTGCAGATACATTTATTTAGCACATTCGACTAATTTCCCATACATTCTATATACAGTATGGGGTAGATTCAGGTAGAATGGCGCTTCTTTGTGCGGGCGTAACGTATCCTATTTACGTTACGCCGCCGCAACTTTTACAGGCAAGTGCCGTATTCTTAAAAGAATTCTGAAGAGGTGGGCGTGTGTTATTTAAATCAGACTTGACCTTACGTGATTGCCGTTTTTCCCGAACGGCGCATGCGCCGTCCGTGGAATTTCCCAGTGTGCATTGCTCCACAAGGATGTCATTGGATTCGACGTGAACGTAAATGACGTCCAGCCCCATTCATGGACGACTTACGCAAACGACGTAACTTTTTAAAATTCTACGCGGGAACGACGGCCATACTTAACATAGGATACGCCTCATATAGCAGGGGTAACTATACGCTGGGAAAAGGCTTACGGAAAGGTCATAAATGTACTGCGTCGGCCGGGCGTACGTTCGTGAATTCGCGTATCTAGCTGATTTACATATTCTAGGAGTATCTCAGCGTACACGCCCCTAGAGGCCAGCGTAAATATGCAGTTAAGATCCGACGGCATAAGAGACTTACGTCGGTCGGATCTTTGTCAAATCTAGGCGTATCTGATTCTATGAATCAGGTGCATAGATACGACCGGCCGGACTCAAAGATACGACGACGTATCAGGAGATACGCCGTCGTATCTTCTCTCTGAATCTACCCCACTGTGTATACAGTTAAAATATATTGTCTGTTTTTGGTAGACATTGACATCTGACAGTTGATTTTTATCTCTCTGCAACACCATGGATGAGACTCCTATTATGTTAATTCTCAGTTTTCTGAGGACAATGTTTTTCAACAAGATATTGATCCCTTGAAATGAAACCTGAGCAAAACTCGGTGTAAATGAGGGAAACCCAGTTTGATCAGAATGAGAGGTAAGGGTAAATCTCCAAATTGGGATGCCTATTCCACTGAAAGGCTACAAAAGGTAGGATTTTCCCCAATACTTTTTCTCACTTCCTATTATAATTTTTGGGAAATAAGGCAAAGTGGCAGCAGAGACAGCTGTATAAACCTACCATGGTTTCTAGACATTATTGACTTTCCAGAGCAACTATAATAAGAGTAAATCTGTGGCCAAGACATGGATGTTCAAACAATTACATTTTTATAAAACCTTGGGGGAAATTTACTAAGACTGGAGCAGACAGAATCTGGACCAACTGTGCATAGTAACCATTCAGCTTCTAGCCTCTGCTTGTTCAGTTCAAAGGTTAGTTCACCTACAAAAACTGCATATGCAGGTAATGGGTGCCTGTAGACAAAAACAGCTGTACAGCATTGACCAAAGGTAAATATTGCCTCACTATAGGCGTAGGCCATTTACATACCTCCTTAAGTCTGGCTGAAAAACTCCAAGAGATGACATCCTGCCTTTTCTCTAGGATGTGCTAAGGCACACCTGGCTGATTCAAACACCCTTGCATACACTCTCTCTCCCATGTAGCTGTAGCTTTGAGCTCAGTGATGCTGTGACGGAAAAGATAGCGGACCACACATGTTCGGGGGTTCGAGAGCTTGGTCCTGTGATTGTGGGGATGAGCATCAAAAGCTAGGAGTGCCTTAGCAATGTTCTAGCAACAAGGCAGAGTATGATGCCATTTCTGGGAGTTTTTTGTGTCCAGGCTTTTGGGGGTAAATAAAAAGTCTACACCTATAGCAAAGGTAGTATCCAACTTTTTGCAGAGCTGTACAGTTTTTTTCTCTTACCACCTTCCAGGACGGCACCCGAGAGATGATGGCTCCTCCTGCAGGAAACACAATCACATGACAGTTTAAAAGGCCCCACCCTTCCCCTTGCTCCCCAGTATTGATTTTGTTTCTCCGAACACAGCGACACGTTGGTTTTGTTAGTGGAAACCTAGAGACCGGGGAGGGTCGAAGGTACCCCTGTGAGACAGGTCTAAGGGAGGCCGGGGGGGGCTGAACTTACCTGTAGACTTCGATTCAAACTCACAGGTCGCCCCATGTAAGCACCAGTGCTCTGAGCTGCGGGGAGGTGAGCCATCACTGTGTGCTATCGAATCCACCGCCATTCGAATCGCCATTTCCCGGGTCTCCAAGTATCAAAACGCCGCGCTCCAGGCCTCATTCTGAGACAGGAACTGCATCACAGGAAGTGGGCGGTTCCAGGCGGCGTAACCCGGAAGTTCCTGTCGGCAACGTGGAACAGCGTTGGGCGGTGGACGGGTCGGCTTACGGTTAGCTCGACAGGAGTACCGACAGCCAGGACCAGGTCACCCTCCTCATGGAAGTGGACGGAAAGACCGACACGACCGCTGGCAGATCCAGGTCGGGGGTCGGTAAGTACTAATCCCCCTGGAAAGGGAGGAGGGAAGCGGTGAGAGTTCCCAAACTTTTAGGGAACGACCAGAGCAGGATCTGGATCCCTTCTCGTCCGCTTCCTCCCCTCCCCAGTACAGCCAGCAGTCTTGGGGAAAAGACAATTTAATGTTTGTACATCTCATGTCTTTCAGAGCCCCCCAGCGGACCCCAGGAGGCCTCAGTTCAGTCCCCTTCCGCTACAGGGCATAGTTCCTCTAAAAAGTGTGGGAATTGTAAAGAGAAGCTCCCCAAGTCCTACACTAAACCCTTCTGCTATAAATGTATAAATGTTCTGGCAGGAAAGGAGGCTGCTGCTATGATGAAGAATTTTCTTGCATCCATGCAAACAGAAATGTTAGCAACAGTTAAAGCCTTCCGGGAGGCAGCTGGGCAGTCGGCACAGACCGAGACAGAGGAACTTACCCCCAAGGAAGGCACTTCCTCTCAGGAGACCTCCTTTTCTAGGGGTCCAAGTGTTTTCTTTACACCTTCACAGATTCCCCCTCTGAGGGAAGCAGACGGTGAAGAAAGTGAGGTAGCCAGTCTACCTAGGTCTAGGCACAGCTCAGGAGAGGTAGATGGAGACTCCATTAGTCAGTCTCAGGAAGACATACGTCTAAAGAGACACCTCTTTGCTGTAGAAGATCTAGAGAGTCTCCTCCAGGCAATCTATGCCACAGAGGAAATTCCTGAGACCCCTAAACCTACCTCAGCACAGGATAAAGTTTATAGGGGCTTGGGTGACACTCAATCTAAGGTATTCCCCATGCACAAGTCCCTTGTTGAGAATAATCAAACAAAAAACCTGGAAAAGAAGGTTTCCCTTCTCTCATGAAGACGAGGAAGTCTTTTTTAAGTTCCCTAGACTTGATGCGGCTTTGTCGCAAGTCACTAAATTGTCTGATCTCTCCTTTGAGGATGCGGGTAGCATCAAGGATGTGATGGACCGTAGAGCAGAATCTCTCCTTTGGAAAGTTTGGGAGGCCAACTCGGCAGCACTAAGTCCAGCCTTAGCAGCAGCATGTGTAGCTAGGAATACCGATATTTGGGTGGAGACACTCACCGATCACCTAGCCCAGAATTCTGAGGCTGAGGAGGTGGTTGAGTCACTTACAGTGATAAGGAAGGCGATTGCTTACCTGGCAGATGCAGCTACGGAATCTGCAAGGGCAGCAGCCAAGACAGCAGCCCTCGTTAACTCAGCTAGGAGGGCAGTTTGGATCAAGGCCTGGGAGGGAGATACAACGTCCAAGGGTAAACTCTGTGGCACCCCCTTCCAAGGCTCCCTGTTGTTTGGCAAAGACCTAGATGATGTCCTCGCTAGGTCATCAGAGAAAGGTAAAAAATTCCCAGTTAAACCCAAAAAATAAGGTTTCAAAAAAACTTTACGAGGCCCCCAGGGGCAGGGTAAACAGAAAGCCAAAAGGGAGCCTTACAGGCGTTGGAACTTTGGTAAAGGGAATAAGAAGAACAACCTCCCTTTCCCTCCTCCAAAACCCAGCGACAAACAGTCCAAGTGATGCCGAGATCAGAGTGGGGGGTCGACTATCTCAATTCCTTCCCCTATGGGAGAGAATTTCGAACAGTCATTACATCCGCCAAATAATTCAAAAAGGCTATCGTCTAGAATTTCTGGCAACACCCCCCTCCATGGTCACCCTTACTCACCTTCCCAGGGATTCCCTGAAAAGGTCTGCCCTATTGGAGGGCATACAGGAGTTAGCCAAACAACTAGTGGTAGTACCAGTACCAAAAGCTCAGCAGTACCAGGGATTTTATTCCCATGTTTTCGTAGTGCGAAAACCTTCCGGAAAATACCGTCTAATAGTAAACTTGAGAAACCTGAACAAGTTTCTGGAATACAAAAAGTTTACCATGGAAAGTATCTATTCGGTAAGGAAGAACCTCATGAAGGAAGCCTTCATGGTGACCCTAGATCTCAAAGATGCCTATCTTCACGTGCCAATTCACGTGGATCACCAGGTATACCTGAGGTTTGCGGTCGTAGTGGAAGGAGAAACCCTCCACTGGCAGTTCAGGGCACTACCATTCGGGCTAACCTCCAGCCCAAGGATTTTTACAAAAATCCTAGCAGAAGCGGTGGCATTCTTGCACCTTCAGGGCATATCCCTTATACCCTATTTAGACGACTTGCTGATTTCAGGAAAATCAGCCGCACAAGTCACGCTGAATGCCAACAAGGCAATAGCACTCCTGGAGAGCCTAGGGTGGATAGTCAACAAAGAAAAATCCTCCCTCAAACCAGAACAGGTCAAGACCTTCCTGGGATACATAGTGGACACCAGGCAGCAGAAGCTCTTCTTACCAGAAGACAAAGTTTTAAAGCTAGCCTCAGCAGTTGGGAACCTAATAAGGAACCCCAGACTCTCCAGAAGAAATGTTCTCAGAGTCCTAGGCCTGATGTCAGCAAGCATTTTCAGCGGTAGTTTGGGCTCAGCTTCATGCCAGGACATTACATTTCTTCTTCCTGTCCTCATGGGACAGAAAGAAAGAGTCCTTAGATCAGGAAATACTACTCACCCCTCAGGTCCTGACCTCCCTGGAGTGGTGGACGTTTCCCCAAAACCTGAGGGAAGGGCGACCATGGGCTCAGTGGAACCCAGTGAAGGTTACCACGGATGCCAGTTCCTGGGGGTGGGGCGCCCACCTGGAAAGGAAAAAAGCTCAGGGGCAATGGGACAGCTCACTAGCTCGCAGGTCATCCAACTACAGGGAACTCAGAGCAGTGGGGGAAGCCCTAATAGCCTTCCAGGAAGACATCAGGGGCAGAGAAGTCCAAGTAAGCTCAGACAACTCTACAGTAGTAGCGTACCTAGGTCACCAGGGAGGGACCAGGTCCAGTCCCCTACTAGAACTATCCAAGGAAATCTTGGAATGGGCAGAAGAAAGAGTACACTCTATCTCAGCCATATACATAAAGGGGACGAGCAATACAGAAGCAGACTTCCTCAGCCGTCACCTGTTGAGAGAGGAGGAATGGGAACTGAACCCAGAGGTTTTTCAAGACCTGGTCCAGTATTTCGGAAACCCGGAAATAGACTTGTTTGCCAACAGACAAAACAGGAAGGTAGAAAGTTATTTCTCGATTTCCTAGGAACTACAGTCGGAAGGTCTGGATGCATTATCCCAGACCTGGCGCTTCGGACTGGCTTATGCCTTCCCGCCGGTAGCGCTCATTCCGCGAGTTCTTCAGAAACTCAGCAGGTCTCCCGGCCAGATTCTTCTGATAGCACCATGGTGGCCAAAAAGAACTTGGTTTGCAAACCTAAGAGCCATGGCGATGGTGGAACCACTAAAGCTCCCGTACAGGGCAGATCTCCTCAGGCAGGGCCCAGTACTCCACCCAAAGCCAGAATTCTTTCAGCTTACGGCCTGGTTAGTGAGCGCCAGATTCTGGAACGCAAAGGCTGCTCAGAGAAAGTCATAGATACTCTCCTCATGAGCAGAAAACCGGTAACTCAAAAGATTTACCAAAAAGTATGGAAGACCTTCTGTTCCTGGCGTAAGGAAAGACAGGTATCTTCAACTTCTATCCCGGTTATCCTGGACTGTCTCCAGGATGGGGTAGACGTAGGATTAAAAGTTAGTACCCTTCGGGTCCAAATAGCGGCTCTCTCAGTCTATCTTGACAAAAGATTGGCCAAAGAGGACCTTATAAAACGTTTTTTGTTAGCTAGAGAAAGAGTTTCTCCAGTCCAGAAATATAGTTGTCCGCCTTGGGACTTAACTAGGGTGTTAGAGGCGTTATCTATACACCCATTCAAACCTCTGGAAGAGGTTTCCCTTAAGTTTCTAACTTTCAAGTTGACCTTTTTGTTAGCCATTACTTCGGCCAGAAGGGTAGGGGATTTACAGGCGCTATCCATGAAAGAACCCTTCCTGAGGGTACAGCCGGATAGGATCATCCTTAGAGCAGACCCCCTGTACCTACCTAAGGTGGCATCCCTATTTCATAGGATGCAAGACATAATATTGCCGTCCTTCTGTTCTGAACCAAAGAACAAAAAAGAAAATAAATTTCATTCTTTAGATGTAAGAAGGTGTCTTCTCACTTATCTAGAGAGAACTAAGAGTTTTAGGAGATCCAATCACCTATTAGTTCTACATGCTGGGCCCAGGAAGGGACTGCAGGCATCAAAAGCCTCAGTCTCAAGATGGTTTAGAGAAGCAATATCCAAAGCTTATGTATGCACTGGAGCGACAGCTCCCATAAAGATCAAGGCTCATTCTACCAGAGCCGTAGCAACTTCCTGGGCTGAGAAAGCAGGGGCCTCCTGGGAACAAATCCGCAGCGCAGCCACCTGGTCCAGCCGTCATACATTCCTGAAGCACTATCGTGTGGAAATGTTGTCACAGCAAGACTTAGCCTTTGGTCGAAAGGTTCTACAAGCTGTGGTCCCACCCTGAAGGTAGGCCTGTGTTTGTTACTCGATTATCCTCTCGGGTGCTGTCCTGGAAGGTGGTAAGAGAAAACCTACGTTAGACTTACCGGTAACGGTATTTCTATGAACCTTCCAGGACGGCAGGCCTACTTCCCACCCTATGTGGAGGGAAAAAAGGTAAGTACCTATAAGGACTACGTCCCTTGTGAACCAGTTCAGGATTACTCTATTGCATACTGGGGAGCAAGGGGAAGGGTGGGGCATTTTAAACTATCATGTGATTGTGTTTCCTGCAAGAGGAGCCATCATCTCTCGGGTGCCGTCCTGGAAGGTTCATAGAAATACCGTTACCGGTAAGTCTAACGTAGGTTTTTTTCTACAGGCACCCCTTACCTGCATAGACAGTTTTTTTGGTAAAGGTGAACTTACCCTTTGAGCTTTGGAGATGAAAGCTAGAAGCTAATATTCTTTCTGCTCCACTCTTGGTAAATTCCCATAATACCAGAGGAAAGTGTAAAAACAACAGAAGCGACCGCACTCGTAAGTCCCGCCCACATATGAAAACGGTGTTCAAACCACACATGTGAGGTATCGCTGCGAACGTTAGAGGTAGAGCAATAATTTTGGCCTTAGACCTCTTCTCCAACTAAAAAGATGTAACCAGTAAAAATATTTAAAGCGTCACCTATGGGGATTTTTAACCACTTAAGGACCGGACCAATATGCTGCTACATGACCCAAGGGGTTTTTACAATTCGGCACTGCGTCGCTTTAACAGACTGACATCATCGATCGAGTCTCCCTATAAAAGGGATGACTCGATCAATGCAGCGCCATAGTGAAGCACGGGGAAGCCGTGTTTACATACGGCTCTCCCCGTTCTTCAGCTCCGGGGAGCGATCGCAACGGAGCGGCTATAAACGAATAGCCGCGCCGTCGCCCCGGATCGCTCCCCGAGGGAATCCGACCGCCGCATGTAGCGGGGGGGTCCCGATCGGACCCCCGACCCACGTCTAGGCAGGTACGTACAGGTACGTTGATGTGCCTGTCCGTGCCATTCTGCCGACGTATATGTACATGCGGCGGTCGGGAAGTGGTTAAGTAGCAAAGTTTGGCGCCATTTCACAAGCGTGTGCAATTTTGAAGGGTGACATGTTGGGTATCTATTGACTCGGCGTAACTTCATCTTTCATATTATGCAAAAACATTGGGCTAACTTTCATGTTTTTTTTTTTAAAGCACAAAACCGTTTTATCTAAAAAAGAAACGCGTTAAACAAATTGCTGCGAAAATACCGTGCGCAATAAAAAGTTGCATTGACCGACATTGTATTCTCTAGGGTCTTTGCTAAAAAGCATATATAATGTTTTGGGGTTCTATGTAATTTTCTAGCAAATAAATGATGATTTTTCCATGTAGGAGAGGAATGTCAGAATTGGTCTGGGTGTTCCAGAACGCCTGATGGTGCTCCCTGCATGTTGGGCCTCTCTATGTGGCCACGCTGTGTAAAAGTCTCACACATGTGGTATCGCCATACTCAGGAGGAATAGCAGAATGTGTTTTGGGGTGTAATTTGTGGTATGCATATGCTGTGTGTGAGAAATAACCTGCTAATATAAACACTTTGTGAAAAAAAAAATCTTGATTTTGCAAAGAATTGTGGGAAAAAATTAAAACTTCAAAAAACTCACCATGCCTCTTTCTAAATACCTTGGAATGTCTTCTTTCCAAAGAGGGGTCATTTGGGGGGTATTTGTACTTTTCTGGCATGTTAGGGTCTCAAGAAACGAGAGAGGCCGTCAGTACTTCAGGTGTGATCAAATTGATCAATTTTCAGTAATTGGTACCATAGCTTGTAGACCCTATAACTTTCACCCAGACTAAATAATAACCAAGTTTTTTTTTTTTTCACCAAAGATATGTAGCCGTATACATTTTAGGCCAAATTTATGAAGAAAAATTACTTTTTTGCCAAATTTTATAATAGAAATGTAGGAAATTTCATTTTTTTACAAAATTTTCGTACTTTTTTCATTTATAGCAAAAAAAATAAAACCGCAGAGGTGATCAAATACCACCAAAAGAAAGCTCTATTTGTGGGAAAAAAAAGACAAAAATTTCATTTGGTTACAGTGTTGTATGACTGAGTTATTGTCATTCAAAATGTGAGAGCACCGAAAGCTGAAAATTGGTCTGGTCATTAAGGGGGTTTACGTGCCTGGTGGTCAAGTGGTTAAATGTAGAACTTAGTAGCCAGTTTGTATAGAATTACCTGAATTATAACAAAATAAACAACTTTTATATTTTTCAGCACATAAAGAACCGTGAACAAAACTGAGCAGTTGTAACAGGAATAATTAATGTTTAAATTATTTTAACAGCTTTTGCAATGTGAACAAATGGAGTTCAAAGTTTTTGCAATGTCATGGCTCATCTCACTTTAACATCATGACTACTGACGTTATTCACCATCGTCTGGTTTCAACATCATTTGGTTATGGATTTACCACCTAGGTCATTAGCTGAAATGTTATATTCGTATAAACACTAACAAGAAGCCAATTTTATAATAAAAATATGTGACTCTAAAGACTCTACATTGAATACAACTTGGAAAAGTAACATTCTTCTCTGAAACATTTTAGGACACAGGACTCTTACATCTGTATTCCATATAAAGATAATTTCCTAAAACTAACCATACATGAATAGAGCTTTGATCAGTTAACAGATTCAAAATATGCCAAGGCTGTTACTTTAAATCGCTGTTTGAATAATTTTTCCTGGCCCACACATGGGTTAACCTCTCCTCCAAAACCCATAGGACTACCTTATTCTAGGAAATTAAAAATAGATCCTCCCCTTTGCCCCATGTTACTTTCTTTTGATCAGGCTCCATGCCACTGGACATTTGGCTTACTTAACTGGGGTGTCTCCACAGATAAAAGAAAAAAAATGACAACATTTCAGAGGCCGTGGGAGAGTTCCTTCTGCTGGAGTAGTTTGACTGATAATTGGATGTAACATAGGAGGAGAAGGTAAAATGTAATGGTGTAGTCACATCTGTGAGATTGCTGAGCTCCCTAATGGGGGATCAGACAACCTGAGATAAAAGCCTGAAAGGAATATGACTGTACCTGAGCAGAGTAAATTTACTCTTGATGCTCAATGGGGTGATCCAGTCAATGCTACACTCTGCAGTCTCAAAATTCCAGTGTGCTTACATTAAGAGGTCTATGAGCCCCAAAATATGGGGAAGTCGTGTCAGCAGAGGTGACTAAATGTGAAGGAGAAGCTTGAGAAATAGATTTTTCAATAATTCAATATTTATTGGTCAGGGGGGGCGTGGCCAGCACGGCATGTGAGCAGATGCTTTAGCACAGAGCTCCCGCACTTTACCCTGAATTGATCCGATTTCCAGCGGTGTACTTCGTCCGGTTTTGGCCCGTGTAGCGACAGGAATACTTGCTGCATAGCCCGCTTACCTTGTCGGCGGAACACAGGCAATGATGACACGGGGGAAACAAGGGAGAAGGTCCGAAGTCAGATTTCCAACATGGCGGCGCTCCGTCCTCTGCAAGGAAGGCTCATGGGGGAGACAGAACCAAGGAGGGGGTGAGAAAATCCGTTAAAGACTCTAAGGACAAACCCGGAGACCCGCCTAAAGACATGCGCTATTACGCGCTGAAAATGACTGAAAAGACTGACCTCTCGGCCCCGTCGGGTGCAGGAGCGGGACACGGTGAGGAGAACGTGGAGGACAGTGAGGCGGGGTGGGAAGTAGCGGCCATGTTGGTGCAGACAGACCATGCTGCTGAGGACATGGAGGAGACGGAAGCCATCGAGGAGGAGGAGGGTGAGCAGCCGACCTTAGCCGTTATCCTGAAAGCTATTAACAAGGGCACGGCCTCAGTCAATAATCTGCAAACCCGCTTTGGGAGATTGAAGGAGGAGGTCAGCTTGGTCAGGCAGGACCTGCAGAAGATAAGGGAGAGAACGACAGCCGCTGAGGGTCGGATCAGTGACATTGAGGATAAGCTGACGGCCATGATTAGAGAATCTCAGGCCACTACCTGTCTGGCTAAAGCCGTTGACCTGCGTGCAGAGAATTTTGAAAATCGCTTAAGACGCAATAATGTGCGAATAGTAGGTCTGCCAGAGAAGGTGGAGGGTCGAGATCCAACTAAATTTGTAGAGCAGTGGCTACTCAATGTTTTTGGCAACGAAGCATTTACCCATCTGTATGCAGTGGAACGCGCCCATAGAGTCCCTACCAGGCCATTACCCCCGGGCCACCCTCCGCGCCCGCTGTTGGCGAGACTACTGAACTATCGAGACAGAGAAATTATTCTACGGCTGGTGATTTTTTTTTTAAATCAAACAAATTCTGTTTATTGAGTAAAAGTTACATACATAGATAAATCGGTAATTTGTGGGTATGGAACATTACAAGGTCTCTCATTAACAGAGGTGTCACACAATCGTTACAGTTTTGCATGTGCAATTAATACTCCATTTACCTTTTTTTGAGCCAACTCAGTCACAGGTTAAGACAGCATATTAGAAATGGGAAACAATAAACAAAGTCGAGAGGGGGGGAGACCATATCCTGTGTTGAGGAGAAAACTAGTTACAGGTTGCAGATTCGTTCAGCCAGCGATCCCAGATTTTATAGTATTTGTCAGGGCACGCCCTATTTATGTAGACGCATTTTTTATAGGGTAGGGTCATATTTATTTCAGCCTTCCATTCAGAGAAAGTAGGGGGGGTCTGTCTCATCCATTTACGGGCTATTATCTTTCTGGCCGAGAATAGGGACTCGTGGAGGAAAATTTTGGTGAATTTGTCTGTGTCTGCGGGGAAAATTCCCAGCAAGCACTGTTTAGGGTCAAGGGTAACCGGTGAGCCCATTGTATCATGAAGGAATGTTATGATCTGTTTCCAGAGGTCCTGGATTTTTGGGCAGGTCCAGATAAGGTGAAAAAATGTTCCCGTTTCCTGGGCGCACATCGCACATAAGGTGGACTGTGTGCGTTTATATCTGGCTACGCAGATAGGAGTCAGGTACGTCCTGTGAGTGATATATATCTGAGTCAGTCTATCCGATAGCCTAGGGGACACCGCTTTGCAAGTCTCTAGAGCCTCTTCCCATTCTTCGTCCTCAAGAATCCCCACCTCCCTTTCCCACCGAGGTTTTATGGCGTATGCTATTTTAGTGGCTACAGGGGTAGAAAGCATAGCATAGAATGCAGAGATCAGTTTGTTGGGGTCTCTCCCCTTTACTATGGCCACGATCGGGTGTGGTGTTGGTTGTGGGTAGGTGCGTGAAAACTGTGTCTGGATCGCATGTCTAATCTGAAAAAACCTAAACCGCATATTATCATGGAGTGTGAATTCTTCCTTGAGTGTTTGGTAGGTTTTAAGGTTACCGTCAGATAGCAAGTGATGAAGGTAATAGATTCCCTGCGCGGCCCAGAGTTCAGCTCCCTGATCATTAGAGAGTTCCCGTAGAACCTTATTTTGCCATAGTGGTGTGTAATCGTTGTATTCGGGTGTTCCAAGTTTGGTGGAAGCAAGTTCCCAAATGCGCCTGTAATGACCCAGGGTAGACGTCGTCTCCTTCCCTGAACCGATACTCCCAGATCCCATCGACACTGCGTAAATTGCATCCCCGGTGAGCTGAGCCACCCGCGGGCATAGTAGAGTTAGGAAGCGTTGACTGTCAGTTTTATCTATGTGGAATAATTGTGATAGCTGTGCAGCTATATAGTAGAGGTTTAGATCTGGTAGAGCCATGCCTCCCATATCAGTCGGGTTCTTAACTGCCTGCCACGCAAGTTTGTGCCTGCCTGTTCCCCATATGAATGGTTTCAGAAGGGCTTCCAATGATTTGAAGTATTTCAAGGGAAGGTAGGTTGGGGTGTGCCAAAGGATATATAGTAGTTTGGGGAGAAGGACCATTTTGATAAGATTGATGCGTCCCCAAACCCCTAAGGGTAGATGAGCCCATACTCTGATTTTAGACCTGACAAGTTCGAAGAGGGGTTCCACATTAAGAGTAATATAATCAGCTGGGCGTCTAGAGATGACTACCCAGAGTCCTTTCCCGGCTTCGGAATGAGGATGATGGTTGCCTCCCTCATGGTCGGGGGAAGGACGTGTGTCTCAAACATAGAGTTATAGAGTTGTAACAACTTAGGTGAGAGAATTTGACTATACTGTGAGTAAAATTCGATTGGGAGCCCATCTGAGCCTGGGGTTTTGGATCGAGCAAATGAAGCAATAGCCTCAGTTATTTCCTTCGAGGTCAGAGGCGCCTCGAGGAGGGTAGTCTGTTCAATCGTCAAGGAGGGAAGGGTGATAGTCCCGAAGAACGACTGCATCGGGCCATCATCCGCCGGGCTCAGAGACGTATATAATTTGGCGAAAAAGTCCTTGAATTCAGACGACACCGCCGACGGATCAGTAATGCATTGCCCCTCGGGACCATGCAGGGATATGACCACCGGTGGTCTATCTTCACTATGTACCATATAGGCCAAAAGTTTCCCCGCCTTTTCCCCGTGTTCGAATAATTTTTGTTTGGCGAAAAATAACTTGCGTCTGGCTTGTTCAAATTGTAGTTGATTCACTACCCTCGTCTGTAATTTAAGCGCCGCTGCCGCTTCTGGTGTTGGGTCCGTCGCATATCTTCAGTCCGCAAGGGACAGGTCTAGCATCGCTTTGTCAGATACTTCCGCCGAATCCGATTTAATCTTATTAATGCGGGAGATCAGAGACATGCGGGCGTGGAGCTTAAAGGATTCCCACACCGTCTCCGCTGGTGCGGACCCGTCATTCGCCTCGAAATATGACTTCCACTCATCCGAGAGGTCGTCGTCCTCCGGGAGGAGCGAGAGCCAAAAGGGGTTCAAACGCCACGTCCGCCTAGGTTTATCAATTGGGACGCTCAATGAGATCCAGTACGGGCTGTGATCGGATAATAACCGTGGGCCAAATTTGGCCTCTGAGAGTCTGGACGTGAGGACTTGAGAGACCAGGATGAAATCAATGCGCGACATAGAACTATGCGTGGCAGAGAAGCAGGAATACAACCGTTTTTGTGGGAATTTAAACCTCCAAGAGTCAATTAAATGGAGGGAAGTGATGAGTTTCGAGAATTTAGTGGTGGTCACCTCTCCTAAAGTATTGGAGGGCGTTCCGGCCAACCTATCTAGGCTGGGGTTAAGAGTAGTGTTAAAGTCCCCCAACCAGACTGCTTGAATCGAGGGCCATAAATGCAATCCCTTCCAGTATCACCGTCATGGCAAAGGGGGGAGGGACATAAAATGCTAAGAGAAGGAACGGTTCCCCATATAATTTCACAGACAAAAAAACATATCGGCCCTGCGGGTCCGTAGAGAGAGCACACAGTTCAAAATGCACCGACTTCGCCACTAAAATGGAGACTCCCCGGGCATGGGGCGTGTGGGTCGAATGGAATGCCCACCCCACCCATGGCCTGCGGAGTGCCATCTGAAGTCTGCCTTCTACATGCGTTTCAACTAAGACCATTATATCAGCCCTTTGTTTCTTGAGGAACGCTAGTATCGCTGACCGCTTGACCTTATCACGCATATCCCTGACATTCCAGGTGAGAAACTTTAAGGCTGTCATGGTCCACGTCCCAAAAAATATCCGGGCTCAGCTGTATTAACCAACCTTGCGTAAGGAGTAGCGGTCAAGGATAATAGGGTAGGTGCCGCAAAGCGACCCATAAACATAAATACACATTGCACATACAATATCGGGAGTGAAAAACGAGCGTGTAGTGTGACCCACATCTTCATAAGTAACAATTTACTCAATCTAAACTTTCCCCCACCCCCCACCCCCCACCCCGCCTTACACCCCAGGAACTTGGTGTAGGCATCGTCCCAAAACCTAGGAAAAAATCCTAACAGTGGAAATACAAACTTATCCTGATGCAAACATGCATGAATATGATGTTGGAGCTGCAAGGTATTAAGAAAACAGTTTCCAAGGCTCAAAAACAAAAAGGGAGCCCAAATCACAGTAATGCTGCAGCCCCAATCATACTGGTTAGATTTCCTTCCAACAGGGGGGAAAAAGTCTCGCTGCACCTTGCATGCGGTGGGTAGAACTACTATCCATCTGAGGCTCCGGACCCGTGGGCAGTAGTCCGGGCCCCACTGGACCCCAATAGAAATTTGCCGTAAAAAAAAAAAAAAAAAATAATAAAAGTAAAACATAAAACAAAAAGGATAAATGTATAAATGGGCGAACTGACTCCGTATTATAGCAAGTGGCTAACGGATCAGCCGGGAGGAGAAAGTCATACAGTGGAGCAGAAAGTACAGGGAGAGGCGTACTCGAGCATCGCCATGATGTATGTGAAGGGGGGGAGAGTCAGCTCACATGGCGGCCAGCTTCAAATTTTCCCAAGGAGGATAAATTCAGACTGCGGGGGTCAGTACATAAAGGATTAAAGGCCAGGAGCATAAAAAGGGCTGCATCATGTCCCGGAATCCATCCCAACACAGAGATTTACTCATGTGATGCAGTGAAAAGCATAGGAGGAATATGAATGCAAAAACAGGGGGAATAAAAGCAGTTCAAAAGAGGGAAGGCAGGCTTGAAATAGTACATGAGGTAGGACCGGGTACACGGAAAAAGGGTAAAACAGTTGAAGAGGGGATAATGGTGTTACTCACAATAAGGATCAGCCCTCATCTGCAGCTCCCTCCCGTCTCTCCAGCCAGGCAATTACCTCCTCCGGATCTTCAAAGAAAAGCGCCCGGCCATCGTGTTCAATCCTGAGGCGGGCTGGGAAAAGCATGGCTACTTGATATGCTTTATGCAAAGTTGGCGCTTAGCTTCCATGAAGCCCCGACGACGGCGCTGAACCTCCGCGGAGAAGTCTGGGAAGACCGCGATCCGGACATTACCTAGGGGGATGTTGCCCTTCTCCCGGGCAAGTCTCATCGCCGCATCTCGGTCTTTGTAATTTAGCAGCTTGGCAATAAAGGTGTAAGGGGGGGCCCCCTGCGGCGGCGGTCGTGCAGGCATGCGATGGGCTCTTTCCACCGCGAACATGGGGGAAAAGGCTTCCCTGCCGTATGTAGTGACCAGTAAGTCTTCCAGGAAGGCAGTGGGGTCTCTCCCTTCAGCTCCCTCGGGCATGCCAATAAGCCTTAGGTTACAGCGCCTCAATCTATTCTCCATATCGTCCTGCTTAGTGAAGAGTTGGTGAATCTGCCGCTGCATGCGATCTGTGACTTCTTGTAGGGGGGGATGGCGTCCTCCACTGCTCCGACTCGGGCCTCCGCCGTCTTCACGCGGTCGCGGAGCTTATGAAAGTCCTGTCGGATCAGCGATATATCCGTCCTGACCTCCTCTATTTGCGTGGTGAGCGCGGTTCTGCAGAGGGTAATGGCTTCAAGGAGACGAGCAGTGTCTCCCGCCGCTCTGCTCCCGCTCGCATCTGCTGCGTCGCCATCTTCCTCGGCCTCCACGTTGTCCTGGCGCCGATATTGATCAAGCTTCGCCAGGGCAGCAGATTTCGCCGCTTTTGATGGCGACATGGTCACGATCGTCCCCGGCAGCACTGGAGTCAGTTCGGAGGCAAAAGGGGTCTCAAGTGAGGCAGAGGATAATGAAGTTCAGGAGTAATGGACGGAGCTGCTCTGACTAGCGTCCTACTCCATGCGGTGTCAGGCCACGCCCCCTACGGCTGGTGATTTAACGGGACACGGATCTCCTTCTATCCGGATTTCTCGGCGGCGGTACAGCGGAGCAGGTCTCGGTTCTCTGATGTTAAAAAGCACTTGCAAAGGCTGCAGGCCTCCTACGCAATGTTGTATCCTGCAAGACTCCGTATCACCTCCGGGGGATGAACCCACTTCTTTGAGAATGCAACAGATGCTTCAGAGTGGCTGGATGCAAATGAGAATGCTCTCCGGCAGGCCCAGGAACCTGTGGCTGATGAGGACTGAGTACCCTGTCGTCTTGGCACTTGCTGATGTACACCCTTGAGTTGCCTATCTCTCCCCGCGGGGCGAGAGTGCTGCTGGAAATATACATCGATCTACAGTTCTTTAAAATGCGAGATCGGAACTGTGTTTATCTATGGAATTCCCTGGATTGTTACTTACTGTTGTCCTTTTTTCTGCGTTTGGCAGTCCTGTGAATAGTGCCAAGGACACGTTGTCCACAATTTGGCAGAAGTTGTTCGGGTTAACTCAGTGTTTGGGCATACAGGCTGCGAAGGATCTGCACACTGTTTGGCCTCCTCAGGCTATTTTACCTTCCTGTGATGCCGCATTGCAACAGTTTGGAGCACCGTTGTGCTCGTTGAACCTGTATTTTTGTTTTAATTTTTTTCAGAGCATTGGAACGATCAGACTATGCATACATGGACGTTATTTTTATGACTGACACGGCATCCGAGTCTCTCCTGGACTGTCGGCACAGGTTTGTGGAACTGATCCCCCTGTTACCTAGGGTAGTTCATTACCTTGCAATTTCCCTGCGAACATTTTTGTAGATGGCCACTGTATCGGTACTTTCTTGGAATGTTAGAGGGCTTAATGACCATTTAAAACGCACCATGGTGTCTACTTTGCAACGTAAATATTTACCTGCCATTTGTGCCTTGCAGGAGACACATCTGGTTGCTGACTCTGTTGCCTGTCTGGGATTTCGATGGGTGGGGAAGTCATACCACTCCACTCACACTTCATTTTCCACTGGTTCATAACTCTCTGGATTTCGAGGAAATTGATTCAGTAATAGACACTGAGGGGGGGCACATTTTCTTACTGTGTCGTTTATACTCACTTACATGTATTCTTGCCTTTGTTTATATCCCACCACCTTATAACAATCTGACCCTTGGGGCACTGTTGGACTTTCAGGTTAAGCACCTGGAAGTTCCCTTATACGTTATGGGGGATTTTAACTGCTATACAGACCCGGTCTTAGATAAACATCCCCCGGTCACGGCTAAACGAGGGACCAAACGTACTGCACTGAAAAAAATTGTGGATGAGGTGGGTTGGAGGGATCCGTGGAGGGCAAAACACCCAGAGTTAAAGCAGTTTTCTTGCTTCTACAAGAGCCATCACTCAGTATCCCGTATTGATCTATGTATCTGCTCGTTTGCAGCAGAAAGGTATGTGGCGGAGGTTACATATGCTCTGCGGAGTGTGTCAGACCACTCCCCGCTGGTGGTGCAGTTGGAGGCTCGCTTGCCTTCAGATCTGGCCCGAGCCCCATGGAAACTGAATGCTTTTTGGCTCCAGCTCTTCCCCTCCCATGAGAAGATTGTGACACAAATTGCAGACTTCTGGGGGATTCATGAGGGGGGGAGCGGTGAATACCGGTATTAGCTGGGATGCCTTTAAGGCGATGCTTAGAGGAGTCTTCATTAGGGAGATACAGGCAATTAAACGACACACTGGTGCTCAGAGGGAGGACATGGAGCGGCTGGCAGGTGACGCAGAGAGAGTTTTTGTGGCGGACCCCATGGACCATAATAGGGAGGCGTGGCTGGCTGCCCAGGCGGCCCTGGGCCATGTAACTGCCTCGGCGGCGGAGAGGAAGAGATTTTTTAATAGGTTGGCCTTTTATGAGGAGGGGGAGCACACGGGTCGCCTCCTAGCCAAAATTGCCCATGCCTATCAAGTGTCCGCTTCTATTGGGGCGCTGCGCACTAACACTGGGTGGGTGACTAACTCTCCCCCTCAGATAATGTCCACCTTAGTTGATTACTATTCGTCTCTCGACGAGTCTAAGCAGGCCTACACGACTGACGCCCTGCACCAGTACCTTGATGCGGTGCAGCTTCCCCAGATGTCCTCTTCCCCTAGGATGCTATTGGATGCTCCTTTAACGTTAAAGGAATTGCAGTTGGCGACCGGTGCGTTCCCTAATTTTAAGGCCCCAGGTGACGATGGGATACCTATAGAAGTTTACAAGCAGTACGCAGACTCTATACTACCTAGACTACTGAAAGTATTTAATGAGGCCAGGGAGAGAGGGGAGATTCCCCGATCTATGTCCAGAGCCATGATTGTGCTAATATTGAAACCACATAAGGACCCCCTTGACCTGGGCTCATACCGTCCTATATCCCTTTTGCAAACTGATGTCAAGATCTTGGCGAAAGTCCTGGCGCTACGTCTTAATATGGTGATCGCCACGATTATCCATTTGGATCAATCTGGATTCATGCCCCAAAAATCAACAGCCATTAATTTGCGCCGGCTTTTTCTCAATATCCAGTCCCAGGCGGATAACAGCGGGGGGACCGGGCACTACTGTCCCTAGACGCCCACAAAGCTTTTGATAGCATTGAATGGGCCTATCTCTGGGCGGTTATGCGCAAATTTGGGTTTGGGGATAGGTTTATTTCATGGGTTCAGCTGCTATACTGTTCACCGGTGGCTCACATCAGAGAGGGGGGCCAGTTGTCACCTAGTTTTGAACTGCACAGAGGTACGAGACAGGGCTGCCCCCTGTCTCCTCTTTTGTTCGCCCTGGCCATTGAGCCTTTGGCTGCAATGGTCCATTCTAATACAGTTATACAGGGCTTTAAGTACGGAGAACTACATAAAAAAAATGATGTACGCTGACGATACGATGTTGTTTCTAGGTGATACTTCTGTTTCCCTTTGGGAGGCTATGAGGGTGATAAGGGAGTTTGGAGAACTTATGGAAATATTTCCCAAACCTGAAATAAGAAGGAGCCCCTTTGCCTTTAATGACGCAAATTCATGAATTGATAGAGGACAAGTGGCTTGAGAAGAAAGCTATTCTTCAGAATAGATATTCTAAACTGTATTCATTCAAGTCTCCAGATTTGGTATTGTGGTACACCCTGCTGGGGGTAGACTCGGCTTTTCAATGCTTGGCAAGGCATGTATTTCTTCCTTTAGATGATTCTGTCACCTTTAAGGACCTGATGAACAGGCGGAAGAACTCTGACATAAAAAAAACTGCTAAAAAAAGTTTGAGTTGCAAATGCAGAAATGGCTTTGAGGTCTGAAATGAAGCTAGACAATATTATCATGGCTCTTGCAGAACTGAATTTAATAACAGCGTTCTTAGCAGAGGCTTCCGTAGATGTAGTGCAAGTCTTGGCATAGTTGATTGTGCATTCAATCATGGCCAAAAGGACCTTATGGCTGTGGCACTGCCTAGAACCAAGCTCTTTGCAACATCCCATACAGTGGAGAGGTTTTATTTGGCAAAACCCTTGACAATGCCATAAAGCAGGCCACAAATGGACATTCTCACTATTGTGAATATAGTTCTCAGTAAATACACAGCCATAGATCATTCATTTGGCAGAATGTACAGATGTTGAGCAATCAGATAACAGCCTACATAAATAAAACTGTAGTATTAAAGACAGGAGAAGAATATCCTGGGTTCTGTAAAACTCACCATACACTATACAATCTGATTGTGCAATCTCCATTAGAGCTACCATCAAGGTAAAAAATGTTAGGATTACAACCACTTTAAGCGCATCTATCAGCTCATTCTGTGTCTTTGATGCCCTTGGGTGCATGGCCGGAAAATGATAGGCCGCCTTTGCATTGCAGTGAAAGCATAAGCCACTTGTTGAATCAATGTTGAGGTGGAAGAACCCAGAGTTTCTGAAAGTGGATTCTGACTTCCCTCAGGTATGATGACTGAAGAAGAAACTTCTGAAAGTAGACTGCCAGTGCAATGTTGTTGAGTGTCCCCAGCTCCTTCTTTATGCACGTGATCCTATGCTGCTACATTAACCTCATCAAAAATGCTTTTTTTTTTTATCAAAAAACAATTCCTAGCCAAATCCATTACTGACATACAAATAATAATAATAATAATACAAATAAGGGTGCAGGAAATGAGAAGTGCCAATACGTAAGGTGACTAGACAGTGGCGGCCCCCCTCCCCAGGCAATCGCAAAATAAAAAAGGCCCAAGTCCATCAAGTACAACCTATGTGAGTAATTATATGTCAGTATTACCTTGTATATCCCTATATGTTGTGGTCGTTCAGGTGCTTATCCAATAGTTTCTTGAAACCATGGATGCCTGAGACCACCGCCAATGGAAGGGAATTCCACATCCTTGCAGCTCTTACAGTGAAGAACCCTCTACATAGTTTAAGGTTAAACCTCTTTTCTTTAAATTTTAATGAGTGGCCACGTGCCTTGTTAAACTCCCTTCCGCGAAAAAGTTTTATCCCTATTGTGGGGTCACCAGTACGGTATTTGTAAATTTAAATCATATCCCATCTCAAGCGTCTCCTCTCCAGAGAGAATAAGTTCAGTGCTCGCAACCTTTCCTCATAACACATATCCTCCAGACCCTTTATTAGCTTTGTTGCCCTTCGCTGTACTTGCTCCATTTCCAGTACATCCTTCCTTAGGACTGGTGCCCAGAACTGGACAGCATACTCTAGGTGTGGCCGGACCAGAATCTTGTAGAGCGGAAGAATTATAATTTTTTTCTCTGGAGTTAATCCCCTTTTCAATGCATGCCAATATTCTGTTTGCTTTGTTAGCAGCAGCTTGGCATTGCATGCCATTGCTGAGTCTATCATCGACTAGGACACCCAGGTCCTTTTCCATCCTAGATTCCCCCAGAGGTTCTCTATTCTATTTTTGCCACCCAAATGCATTATTTTAAATTTTTCTACATTGAACCTCATTTGCCATGTAGTTGCCTACATGCCGTTTCTAAAGGAGGACATGCCGTGACTGGAGGTTCCCACGCGCATGCCGTGATACCCTGAAGTAACGACATGTCACCTGCCGGTGCTGTGTCGGGCACCGCAGCGGGGGCTTCGATCCCAGGTGAGTTTTACATGATAAGCTAGTATGCTATGCATACTAGCTCATTATGCCTTTGTCTTGCAGGTGTTAGTTTCTTTTTTAAAGTGTGTTTACAACAACTTTAAGTGCACTGTGTTCGGGCGCCGGACACAGTGCTCTATGGAAACCGTGATGTCTATGCAATCACGAGATTGCAGACGAGACGCTTCATTTGCAGAGTTTTGACCTGCCTTGTGGTGCAATCCCTCACGCCAGCACTGTCTGGAGTGGAGGGGTCCTGACCCGCACTGTGTGCCCGCTGCCAGCCGACCGGCTGACCCACCAGCTACCACTGCTAAGAAATGTTCTGAAGGAGTGGCTCACAGAGACTTCTAAGGAAAGGTATAAGACCAGACTTCAATACCATTCATTTATCAGAAGGCATTGCGACACCACAAGCAGTATAGAGTGGTGCTTTAGCCAAATGAAGCTCAGCCATAAATAGCACTTCAGGAATATTAACAGCAAATGGATCAAAGAGAAGAACACATGATGCATAGAGAATGGATGATAAGTAATATTAGTCAGGGTATTGACTGTCTAAAGTACCATTGATAATGTACCTTGTTATCAGATGACAGCGGATGAAACTTTGTATGGTTACCACCTTTCCCTGTGGTTGTAGATTTTTATGTTGGTACGGACTGGGTTGGCATGCAGCTAATGCAGTGACAATTAAAATTAATGACTCCATGCCAAAAATAAATTAATGAAAATATAGAGATTTATGTTGTCTGTATTTTGTTCCTGAAGAACTTTGGAGTAGAAAGATAATTGAGCCTGGTATACCCTCACAAGTCAGCGAACTTTTTTCTGATCAACCCTTTCCAGCTGGTGGAAGTGGGCTCTTTAAACATTTAATTTCACGGGCTTCCTAGTCATGTAATCAATGTGATTGGCTGTCACAGTGGTCACGTGATTGGGAGCCTGTCCCACCAGCTCCCGAATGTAAGCAGTTATCTGGAGTTGTTGGTGACAGTAAAGTCTCTGGTCTGGGGTCATGGAGTGAGCGCACTCCCAGCAAAAACAGATAGACCAGCCGAATGCATATAAGTGTCATTCCTACGTTAAGGCCCAGCAACATGCTGCCACACAGGGATGCCCCCTGCATTGAGGGCCCAATCCTTCCTAACACCGCCGCTGCCTTCCCAATTCATGCGCCCGGCTACTTTCAGGACGCCGCGGCCACCCCTATATACCGTGGGCCATATTCTCCTACATTGTAGGCGGGCGGCGTGTAAGCCATTTACACTACGCCACCCCAACCTACAGGAGCAAGTTCTGTATTCCCCAAACACTTGCTCCGTAGTTTGGGGCGGCGTAGTGTAATTGGCCCGGCATATCCCCGCGTAAATCCAAGGGGGCGGCTTGTATTTAAATTAAGCGTGCCCCCGATTCTAACGAACTGCGCATGCGCCGGGCTTAAAATAGCCCAGTGCGCATGCTCCAGTTCTCTGCGTAAAACGTCAATGACGCCGACGTGTGCGTCATTGACGTAAAGTCGTATTCAAGAACGACTTAGTAAAACAACGTACCCGACGGGAATACACAACGCGGACCCGACGCCATACTTAACATGGCCTATGTAGGACTGGCGTAAGGTTACCCCTCATATAGCAGGGGTAACCTTACGCCTACGCAAACGACGTAAGCGACGGTTATGCGACGCGAATTTGTTCTGGAATCGGCGTATCAAGCTCATTTGCATAAACAAATGAGACCTGAACGTAAACGCCACCTAGCCACATTTAGGATCCGACAGTGTAAGTGTCTTACACTAGTCGGATCCTAGCCTAAATCCGGCGTATATTGTTTTGTAAATACAAAACAATGATACGCCGGCGGGTATTTCAAATTACGCCGGTGTATCAGTAGATACACCGGCGTAACTTGTTTAAGAATATGGCCCCCTATTTTTAATGCTGAGCTATATAACTTATCTGTAATGCTGAGCTATATACCCTGATCTGTGAGGCTGAGCTATATACCCTGATCTTTAAGGCTGAGCTGTATACTCTGTCCTGTGATTCTAGGGCTATATACTCTGTCCTGTAATTCTGAGCTATATACTCTGTCCTGTAATGCTGAGCTGTATATTCTGTCCTGTGATTCTGGGGCTGTATACTCTGTCCTGTGATGTTAAGCTGTATACTCCTGACACTATCGTGAAAGCAAGTGGAATAAAGGGGACGGAGTGGGTGGATTCTATAACGGGTGGGGCTTATGTGAAGTGGGAGGGGTCAAAATGAAGGGCTGGGTCTACCCCCCATCCAAAACTTCACCAGCGGCCACTGTGCCTAGAAGCTCCTTCCCCGTTACATTGTGCTTGCAGTTCATGGCAGTTGTTTTCCTTGACACTGCCGCAGCATGTCTTTAATTTAGTAACTGAAAACATCATTACTTTTTTTGTTTATCACAACATTTACTTCTCTTTACATATTTCTAACTACTGGCCATTCATATGCATGTATTTTTAGTTCTGCTTGGGTAAATAAACCATATATTCTTTTCTATTTATTTTGTTTTGACATGGATGTAAGGACCTATAGATGAAAGGACATTAGGATCAGTGATTACTTCATTTATAAAGGATAATTAAAGGGGTTGTAAAGGTAAATGTTTTTTCACCTTCATGCATTCTATGCATGAAGGTTAAAAAACATCCGACAGCACCGCCCCCCCCCCGAGCCCCCGTTTTACTTACCTCACCCCTTGAAAATCCTGTGCGTGTCCTCGTCATCCTGTTCGGTTCCGAGCCTGGCCGTTGGTTGGCTAGGTTGGACGGATTGATAGCAGCGCAGCCATTGACTGGCGCTGCTGTCAATCACATCCAATGAGGCAGCGTGCCGGGCCGAATGATAAAGTTGCCGGCTATGGCTGCTGTATCACGGGAGCGCGCTCGCAAGAGCTTTCCACCATGCAAGGGAGCTTGCATGAAGGTAGAAAGCTCTTGAGAGGAGGAGCCGAGACAGCCGCCGAGGGACCCCAGAAGACCGGGTTCGGGGACACCTTGTGCAAAACGAGCTGCACAGTGGAGGTAAGTATAAAATGTTTGTTATTTTACCCCCCAAAAATTGACTTTAGTGTTCCTTTAAACCCCCCAAAAAATGTAATACTGTATATTGCAGCTTACAGTCCTTAGCTGTGACGACTGCATTTGTTCTCTTTATTTTCCCAAGCTAACAACATTTTCAGCAAATACAGGAAATACCTGATGATCATGCTGTGTCCTTGTCACTTCTTGTGAACTTGCACCGAAAAATATCTTCTCTAATTTACCAATTAACCTGCCTCTCATATAGTAGTGATCAAGAAATACAGACATACACTATATTATCAAACGTATTGAGATTCCTGCCTTTACACACACATGAACTTTAATGTCGTCCCAGTCTTATGTCGCATACACACGATCGTTTTTCAGCATGAAAAAAAACAACGTTTTTAAAAACGTCATTTAAAATGATCATGTGTGGGCTCAGGGGCGGACTGACCATTGAGTCACTCGGGCACTGCCCGAGGGCCCCATGCCACTAGGGGGCCCCATCAGGGTTGCCAGGCTCAGTAAAACCAGGGACAGTATGTAAAAATCTGTGTTTTTTTTATATCTGTCCCTGATATGTCCGAAACTGACATGCTTTTAATGTGAATATCCCAAGATTTTAGCTGCCCTGCCTCTGCACTGCCTCCTGGCATGGTGGCCATCTGTAAGCCAGAGGGGCCCCATAATCTTCTATTGCCCGGGGGCCCCATGAGTTGTCAGTCCGCCCCTGTGTGGGCTTCACATCGTTTTTCGGCTTCTGCTTTTTTAAAATGTAATTTTTCGTGTTGTTAAAAATGATCGTGTGTGGGCAAAAACAACGCTTTAAACCCGCACATGCCCAGAAGCAAGTTATGAGACGGGAGCGCTCGTTCAGGTAAAACTACCATTCATAATGGAGTAAGCACATTCATCACACTGTAACAGACAGAAAAGCGCGAATCGTCTTTTACTAACAAGAAATCAGCTAAAAGCAGCCCAAAGGCGAATAGAACTTCCCCTTTAGAGTGCCGTCGTACGTGGTGTACGTCACCGCGCTTTGTTCATCATTTTTCAAAAACGATGGTGTGTGGGCAACGTAGTTTTTAATGATGAAGTTGGAAAAACATCGTTTTTTGGACAGGCTGAAAAACATCGTTTTTTTCCATGCCAAAAAACGATCGTGTGTACGCAGCATTAGTCTGTAAAGTTCAATATTGAAGTGGCCCACCCTTTGCAGCTATAACCGTTTTAACTCTTCTGGGAAGGCTGTTCACAATGTTTAGGAGTGTGTCTATGGGAATGTTTGACCATTCTTCCAGAAGCGCATTTGTGAGATCAGGCACTGATGTTGGATGAGAAGGCCTGACTTGTTGTCTCTGCTCTAATCAGTCCCAAAGGTGTTTTTTCGAGTTGAGGTTATAACTCTGTGCAGGCCAGTCAAGTTCCTCCACTCCAAACTCGTTCATCCATGTCTTTATGGACCTTGCTTTGTGCACTGGTGCGCTGTCATGTTAGAACAAGAAGGGGCCATCTCCAAACTGTTCCCACAAAAAGGTCTTGGTATGCCTTAGGGTTCCCTTAGAGTTCCCTTCACTGGAACTAATGGGCCAAGTTCAACCCCTGAAAATCAACCCCACTCTATAATATCCCCCTACATCAAATGATGTGGACCTGTGAACAAGGCAAGATTCATAAAGACATGGATGAGCGAGTTTGGGGTGGAGGAACTTGACTGGCCTGCACAGAGTCCTAAACTCAACCTGATAGAACACCTTTGGGATGAATTAGAGCAGAGACTGCAAGCCAAGCCTTCTCATCCAACATCAATGCCTGACCTCACAAATGCACTTCTGTATGGCCTCGTACACACGACAGAGTTTCTCGGCAGAATTCGTCGAGAATCTCGGTGAAGAGCCGGATTCTGTCGAGAAACTCTGTCGTGTGTACATTTTCGGCCCGATGGAGCCGCCGAGGAACTCGTCGAGCAAATAGAGAGCAGGTTCTCTATTTTCTCGATGGCAGTGGATTTTGGCTCAACGAGTTCTTCATCGGGCTGTTTTTTAAACGAGAAACTCGGTCGTGTGTATGCTAAGAAACCTGTCAAAAACTTAGACACTGGAGAACAACATAGGTAAAACTAGCGTTTGGAATGGAGATAGCACATTCGTGTCGCTTCCAACATTATTTCATCGTTTATTTGCAGCGCTTTACACAATTTTTTGTAAGGGCACAAAACAGCAATATTATTTTTTTATTTTTTTAGGATATTCACACAGAGTTCCTTAAAATTTGGTGGAACCTTTTTCTTACTGATCTCAATATTTTTTTTTTTTTAATATTCTCACCTTATTTTGGTCCTGTGTTTTAAATCCTGCTCTTAATATTCACCTTAATTTTAAAGTTCACAAAAATGCAAATCCTTTTATTTTTTGTAATGTCAAGTTCCCCCCATAGAAACCTTATTGCTTTGTCTTATCTCATCTGTCCCTTTCAAATTACACCTTATATCCATTTTTTAAAAAAAAATAACCTGCCTTCTCACTTGCAAAATTGTAAATCAAAAAAATACAAGGACAAGTATGAACTGTAAAATAAAAATTTACCATTTATTTTGGTTATAAAAATAAATTAAGTATGCAAAAGTCAGCACTGGAGAGCTTGCTGCCATTTGTGCACAGCCAGGTGTGGCCTGATGTGACTGGTGAGCAGTTGGAGGCCAAAATGGGGACTTGAGAGGTTCATTCAGGAAGGAACGCATCAAGGTCTTGGACTCCCCGAGGTCACAAACTGGAGCAGGGCAGGCAGATGTCACCAGGTTGTGGTACTATAGCAGCCTGAACTCTGGTACACCACATGGAAGTAAGGGAGTCACTTTCTTGATTTCTTCAAGGCCTTCCTTGGTGGCTTCCCTGCAGCCTGCTCTTTCACCTTCTCTGCAGCCTTCTCAGCAGCCTTCCTCTTCTGCCTGGCTGGAGGTGGTGCCACAGGGGTAGTACTCATGCCAGGAGGAGGAGTAGACGAAGGTGGTGGAGGATGAGTAGACGACGGTGGTGGAGGAGGAGGTGGAGGAGGAGGAGCAGTAGAAGGAGGAGGAGTAGTAGAAGGAGGTGGAGCATTAGAAGGAGGAGGAGTAGAAGGAGGAGGAGTAGTAGAAGGAGGAGGAGTAGTAGAAGGAGCAGTAGAAGGAGGAGGAGCAGTAGAAGGAGGAGGAGTAGAAGGAGGAGGAGCAGTAGAAGGAGGAGGAGCAGTAGAAGGAGGAGGAGTAGAAGGAGGAGGAGCAGTAGAAGGAGGAGGAGCAGTAGAAGGAGGAGGAGTAGAAGGAGGAGGAGCAGTAGAAGGAGGAGGAGCAGTAGAAGGAGGAGGAGTAGAAGGAGGAGGAGCAGTAGAAGGAGGAGGAGCAGTAGAAGGAGGAGGAGTAGAAGGAGGAGGAGCAGTAGAAGGAGGAGGAGTAGAAGAAGAAGAAGAGGAAGAAGAATGTTGAGAAGGAGCAGGAGAAGAAGAGGAAGAAGAATGTTGAGAAGGAGCAGGAGAAGAAGAGGAAGAAGAATGTTCAGAAGGAGCAGGAGAAGAAGAGGAAGAAGAATGTTCAGATGGAGCATGAGAAGAAGAAGGTGGGGGAGGTTGAGAAGGAGCATGAGAAGAAGAAGAAGGTGGGGGAGGTTGAGAAGGAGCATGAGAAGAAGAAGAAGGTGGGGGAGGTTGAGAAGGAGCATGAGAAGAAGAAGAAGGTGGGGGAGGTTGAGAAGGAGCATGAGAAGAAGAAGAAGGTGGGGGAGCTTGGGAGTTATGTGGTGTGTGAGGATGGGGATGGCGGCAAATGACAGTGTCCTCCGTGAGAAGACCCCTCACCCCCTGATTTGCGAGGGTGATGAGGAGTCCTTCAAAGAGGAGGCGCTGGTCTACTGTCATTTCGGACATTTTGGCCAAAACCACCGTTACAAATCCCTCCTGAGCAGTGGGAGGCTGTTGAAGGGTTGCATGGGCGTCCCGAATGAGGGCTAGTGAGGCGTCACGCACCCTTGTATCCCTCACCTGCCTTCTCGGACGCAGGCGAAGAGGAGACACCTGACATCTTGTACTTCGCCCAGCCACCTCGTCCAACCCACTTGGGCCTGCCACCTCATCCGCTCCACTTGGGCCTGCCACCACGTTCAAGCCACTTGGGCCTGCAGCCTCCTCCAAGCCACTCACCCTGTCCTCCTCCTGCCTGGCATTTTCCCGATCCTCCTGCTGCCTGGTCTCGTCCTGTGTATGGAAAAAAAGTACAGTTTTACTTTTTTTTTTAAGCTCCTGACTGTTGCATATTTTTTAGTCACGACTTAGCTAAGCCAATCATTGTGACCCATGTTTTATGGTGAATCACACAAAAAATAATTCCTGGCCAATACTGACAAATGTTCTGTATAACACTTTTAGCTCGAACTTTTTTTTACCTTTAACATCTTAATTTACATCTCTTTAACAACATTTAAACACCACACATTTGCACATTGAAAGTACTATATACCTGGCTCCAGCTGGGCAAATCCGGATCTTCATCCAGGATGGAAGGCTGCTGAGAGGGTTCATCTGCAGAGGGAGCAGCAGGTTGGCTGGAGGGAAGGCTGGAGGGAAGGCTGGACCTTCTGTTCCTTCTGGGGGCAAGGCTCGAAAGTGACTCCCTTACCTCCAGGTGTTCATCCAGGAAGCTCAGTTTGCTATAGTACCACAACTTGGGTTTAAATACCCGCCCTGCTCCAGCTCCAGACCTCATCGAAGCCAAGACCTTGTTGCGTGCCTTCCTGTAGGTGCCTCTCAAGGTCCCAATTTTGACCTCCAACTGGTCAGTTGTCACATCAAACCCCACCTGTCTCCGCACAAGTGGGAGCAGGCTCTCCAGTGCGGTTTTGCGCAAGTCTCTGTTTCGTGATATGGGGTCTTTGGTGGCCCACAGAACAGGAAGTTCTTGCCACTGATCGATAAATATCTCCAAAAAATCAGGTCTGTTAAACAGGTTCATCTTTTCCTGTCCAAAACCAAGGAGAAATAAATAATGTCAATACACAGTCTATAAAGTTAATTACTCTTTCTCACCAGCTAGCCCTTAAAGGGTCACTAATGGATAACTCTTTTTTTGGAGGAAATGACTGTTTACAGTGTCTAGAGACATACAAGTGCATACATATAATGTGCCTCTAGTTTCACTTTTGCTTTTAAAATGATTTAATGTTTCTGTGAAGTAAAGAGACACACAGAACAAAAAAAATAAAATCCAGGGCATATTTTCATTTCAAAAATTATTAGCATTGTTTCGGTGGATTTTTAGACATACAGCTTAGACCACAGTGACAAGCTCCCCTGATAAATTTTAGAGGGAGCCAGAGAACCAGGAAGTGAGGATTTATGCAAAGGATTACAGCTGCTTAAAAGCAAAAAGGGACAATGAGGACATGAAATCAAGACTGATATAATGTAAAGTTAGTTATTTCTGCCCCAAACAATTTGGGCTTATTGCTCCTTTAAATGTCTGTCTTTCCTGAATATGCCACTGCTGTCCCAAGTTCGAAGCATACCTACACGCTTGTCGTTCAAACGTCTTTCTTACGCAACCCGGTCGTATGGACGCTACGTGTGTTCGAGCCTTATATACACTCCGCACACGACATCCACCCATGCTTAAAAAAAATTGATGTTTCCCCCCGCCCCTTATCTTCCGTCGCGAAAACGACAAGGAGGAATTGGCAGCAGATCATGTTGGGTCAGTTCCTAGGAAACAGATGACCAGTTGTGTAGAACTAATAAGCCAGATCTCATCCTCATTTGTGTATGAAACGTTAGAGAAAAGCACTCCGATCTAGTTTGGTCAAGACATAAAAGCGACCATTTGCATCATGTTTAAACCGACTTTTTTTTAGAAGACATCCTGATGAGAACCGAGATTGCCCACACAACAGTAGTTGGATCAAAATGCATAAGCAAAGCGTTGGTTACGTACGACGGCACTATAGCGGACCATTACCTTCAAATTTCGAACTAGCTATGTTTTAGTTTATGAACATAAGATGTAGCCCACAAAATCATTCAATCAAGAATAACATGTAAAATGTAGTTACATACCGGTCTTTGACCCGATCGTTATCTCCGCCGTCTTCCACAAACTGTGAACGCCCCTTTTACTCACGTGGTAGCCCTTTATACACGCGCATGTGGGACTTTACGCACGTCTCCCCGCCCCTGACGTTCATGGTGTCGTATTTTCCCCGCCCCTTTTCAATCTTTTTTTTGTTGGGAGCACATGTTGGATAATATGGCAGCAAGACAGGAGCCAGGCCAGGCGGGACGAGGAATCACACGTAGAATCCGTTTTAAGGCCACCAACATGACCTTTGAGGAAATGGTGGAGATGGTCCTCATCCTCAAAGCAGAGGACTATGATGGGAGGCATGGGCCATACAAGTACCCTAATAAGGTCAAGGCCCAAATAATGGAGAAGGTGAGGAGGAGTCTCCATCTGAAATTTGGGGTGAAAAGATCCAAGGAGCAGATCCGAAAAAGGTGGTGTGACCTCAAAAAACGGGAGCCGGAACAAATGAAGAGGATCAGGAGAGTGATTAGAAGAAGTAAGTTTGTTATATATTTTGTAAGATTTGTTCCGCGCCATGTGTTTTTTATTTCAGGTTGTACTGTATTATGTTTTTCTGCACAAGAATTTGTCGTCAAACTGGACGTACATTCGGAACGACAAAATATTGTGTTTAAAATCCTCAAAATTATGACATTTCACAAAAATTGGGGTGAGATCAATATTGAAAATTATGTAGATGTGCTATTAAAACAACAAAACTTTTTGTTAAATTAAAATATATACAGTAAAAGGAGAGTCTGCTCAGCAGTCGGTGACACATGTGGACTCATTTGCATAATTGTTGTCCCCTTTAATAACCCATTTTGGGGTTCACACAGAGGTGAGGTGATCCAGTGTATACTTGGTTGGCTTACATGTTTAAAAGTAGACCAAAGCTACAAGAATTGTCATGATCTTTGTGAATGCCTTCAATCCTGTGTTTTGCCCTGAGGGGTTTTTCAAAACATCAATAGTCCCAGAAATTGTATAAAGTGAATCATATTCCTCTTTCAGGCCTATAAGCTATTAAAATCCTGTTTCCATTTTCTTCATTCTCGTAGGGCGTCATGAAGCTTCGACACGGGAGCAAGAAGTCCATCAAGCCACACCCCCGAGGGATGGTGATGATGCGCAGCCTGCCACCACATCAGGTAAAGTAACATATAACTAACCCAGCTTCAGGTAATGTAGATGTAGGCCTGCCTAATTTTAAAAAATGGTTTTGTCCCACATTTCAGGATCAGGTGGTGGCTTGGACTTCGACAGGCATACTGTCCAGATGGTTATCTCGGAAATCTGGGCCTGCAGAGAAGAGGTGGAGGAGATTCATCTGGCCAACAGAAAAATTAAAGAAAGAACAAGGAGGGTGGAAAATAAATTAAAAAATTTACTTGATGTTTTGGGGAGAGTCTGAATCATAAAAAAAAAAAAATATTCTAAAAAAACAGATTTTACAGTTTATTTAATTAAAAAAACAACAAAAAAATAAAAATACCAGATTTTACTGTTTCTTTAATTAAAAAAACAACACAAAAATAAAAAAAACAGATTTTACTGTTTCTTTAATTAAAAAAACAACAAAAAAATAAAAAAAACAGATTTTACAGTTTAT
The DNA here is from genome assembly GCF_905171775.1 of Rana temporaria. Lineage (NCBI taxonomy): Eukaryota > Metazoa > Chordata > Amphibia > Anura > Ranidae > Rana > Rana temporaria. The sequence continues at coordinate 101,954,099 of NC_053494.1, read as the reverse complement.
TTAATTAAAAAAACAACAAAAAAATAAAAAAAACTGATTTTACAGTTTATTTAACCAGTTCCCGACCCCCGCATGTACATATACGTCCACAATATGGCACGTACAGGCACATGGGCGTACATGTACGTCCCCGCCTTACCTGGGTTCGGGGGTCCGATCGGGACCCCCTCCGGTACATGCGACGGCCGGGAACGGTGTACGGGAGGTCCGGGAGGAGGGGGCGGCTATTGGTTTCCAGCCGTCCCCTCTCGATCTCCCTCGGCGAATCAGATTCCACCTGAGCCCTCCCTGCCTGTGTAACTGTAAACACAGGCAGGGAGGAAGTGACGTTTTCTCCCCTCTGGCGGTCTTTTCGTCCGGTTCCAGAGGAGAGAAGACGTCAGTACTGTGAGTTGCACCAACAGCACACTGACACAGCACACACGGGTACATAACCCCCCCCCGATCACCCCCCCAGCACCCCCAGATCACCCCCTGTCACAGTGTCACTGATTGCAGTGATCATTTATTTTCTGATCACTGCTTTTAGTGTCAGTGTGACAGAAAAAAGTGTCAGGGCAGTTAGGTTTAGGCCCCTTTAGGTCCAGGGTAGCCCCCTACCCCCCCCCCAATAAAGGTTTAACCCCTGATTGCCCCTAGAGTTAACCCTTTCACCCCTATTGCCAGTGTCACTAAGCGATCGGTTTCTGATCGCTGTATTAGTGTCACTGTTGCCGCTAGGCAGTTAGTTTTTTTTGAGGTTCGCCGCCAGGTTTATATAGCGTTAGGTACCCCCATAAATAAAGGTTTTAACCCCTGATTGCCCCTAGAGTTAACCCTTTCACCCCTATTGCCAGTGTCACTAAGCGATCGGTTTCTGATCGCTGTATTAGTGTCACTGTTGCCGCTAGGCAGTTAGTTTTTTTTGAGGTTCGCCGCCAGGTTTATATAGCGTTAGGTACCCCCATAAATAAAGGTTTTAACCCCTGATTGCCCCTAGAGTTAACCCTTTCACCCCTATTGCCAGTGTCACTAAGCGATCGGTTTCTGATCGCTGTATTAGTGTCACTGTTGCCGCTAGGCAGTTAGGTTTTTTTGAGGTTCGCCGCCAGGTTTATATAGCGTTAGGTACCCCCATAAATAAAGGTTTTAACCCCTGATTGCCCCTAGAGTTAACCCTTTCACCACTGATCACTGTATAAGTGTCACTGGTGACGTGGTTAGCCAGTTAGTTATTTAGTTATTTTAGGTTCGCCACCAGGTTTTTAGAAAGCGTCAGGTACCCCCATATATTACCGAATAAAGGTTTTAACCCCCTGATTGCCCCCTAGTTAACCCTTTCACCAGTGATCACCGTATAAGTGTTACGGTTGACGCTGGTTGGTTAGTTTGCTGTTTATAGCATCAGAGCACCCGCCGTATATAACCCAATAGGTTTAACCCCCTGATCACCCGGCGGGTGATATAAAATTTTATTTTAGCGCCAGTCAGGGTCTGCGTCGCCCCAGGCAGCGTTAGGTTAGAGCCAGTACCGCTTACACCCACTCGCTAAGCATACACCCCCCTTAGTGGTATAGGATCTGAACGGATCGATACCTGATCTGATCAGATCTATACTAGCGTACCCAGCAGTTTAGGGTACCCAAAAACGCATTGTTAGCGGAATCAGCCCAGATACCCGCTAGCACCTGCGTTTTCCCCCTCTGCCCAGCCCAACCCACCCAAGTGCAGTATCGATCGATCACTGTCACTTACAAAACACAAGACACATAACTGCAGCGTTCGCAGAGACAGGCCTGATCCCTGCGATCGCTTACAGTTTTTTTTGAAGCGTTTTCTACGTTTGCTTTTCTACAGATCAGGTGCTTTTTTTACCTGTGAATCCTTACCATTGTACCACTAAATTTAGAGTCCAAAATGGCAAACCGAAGGTACAATGATAAGCAGGCCTTGGAGTTCATGTGCATGTCAGATAGTGAAGAGGAGGAGGTCACGCATCTGACAGATTCTGGCTCAGAATACGAACCCGTTTACGACAGCGGCTCCATGTCAGATAGCTCGCACGACGAAGTTGAGGTCCCTGCTAAGGCCAGGCGTACCCGATCCCGTTCTGATGTTGTTGAGCAGCAAGAACCGCAGGACCCTCGTATGGAGCAGAGATCCAGTACTAGCGCCGCTATTCCTTCTGGTGGATTGGCAAGCACCAGCGGCCTAGTACACCCTGGTCGTTTATCCAGCACTGCAGTAACACTTGGTGACGTGGCGAGTCCCATAAGTGCAGTTCAAGCTGGCGATGTGGCAAGCACAAGTAGTGTCCCGCTGCCACCAAGAAGAAGACAGAGACAGGCCCGTCGTGCCCATAGTGCCCTTCCTGTAGAATTTGCCTATCCTGATTGGGTCCCCACCACTTCTACAGCACCTGTACTTCCCCCATTCACTGGCCAACCCGGTATTCAGGTGGATACAGCGAACTTTACGTCACTTGATTTTTATTCGCTGTATTTCACGGAAGATCTCTATAGATCTATTGTGGACCAGACTAATTTATATGCTGGTACCTACATCGCCGCTAACCCCCAGTCTCGCCTTGCCAAACAATGGAAACCTCTCGAGGTTTCCGAATTTAAGACCTTTCCGGGCCTTACCCTCAACATGGGCATACACAAATTTCCGTCATTGCGGATGTATTGGTCCACACATCCCATTGACCATATGCACGTTTTCTCTGCTCACATGGCCAGGAAACGATCCTGCGGTTCCTGCATTTCAGTGACAATGCACTTTGTCGTCCACGTGGAGACCCTGAATTTGACCGGCTCTACAAAATTCGGCCCCTCGTAAACCATTTCAACGAACGTTTTGCAGCCTTGTTTAATCCCCAGCAGGTTGTATGCGTTGATGAGTCCCTGATTAAATTTGCTGGCCGCTTGTCTTTCAAACAGTACCTTCCCAGCAAGCGTTCCAGATACGGGGTCAAGCTCTATAAGCTCTGTGACAGGGCCACAGGCTACACATGGAGCTTTAGGGTTTACGAGGGAAAAGATAGTCAGGTAGAGCCGGAAGGATGCCCAGATTACATGGGGAGCGCTGGCAAGATTGTTTGGGACTTGGTGTCACCCTTATTCGGAAAGGGGTACCATTTGTATGTGGACAATTTTTACAGCAGCGTGCCACTTTTTAGCCACTTATTTGATCAACAGATTGGAGCATGTGGCACCGTGCGACCTAATCGCCGGGGCTTCCCCCAGCGGCTTGTAGATGCCCGTATTAGGCCGGGGGCGAGAGCCTGCTGCAGATGTAAAAATTTGCTCGCTGTGAAGTGGCGGGACAATAGGAATGTTTTCGTTCTTACCACCCTTCACGCAGACACGACAGTCCAAATTCGTACGGCGACTGGTGTTGTGGAGAAACCCCTCTGTGTCCACGAATATAACCTTAATATGGGAGGGGTGGACCTCAACGACCAGTTAATGGCGCCGTATCATATTGCCCGTAAGACGAGACGCTGGTACAAAAAAGTGTCTCTACATTTATTTCAATTGGCTCTACTGAATGCTCATGTCGTATACAGAGCTTCAGGACGGAATGAATCCTTCCTTCAATTCCAGAGGGATATCATCACAGAACTCCTGTATCCAGGCGGTACTGTACCTCACCAGCCCCTACCAAATGCAGTAAGCCGACTGCATGAGAGGCATTTTCCTTATGCCCTCGAGAGTACCCCTACCCAATGAGCCCCCCAAAGAAAATGTCGTGTCTGTACCAAGCGCGGATTTAGGCGTGACACCCGTTATTTTTGTCCCAAATGTCCTGGCAATCCTGGTCTTTGTATTGGTGAATGTTTTGAACGCTTCCACACACACGTTAATTATTAGTGTAGGGTGAAACATTTCACAGGCTAGGCACACTCACACAGGGTCTCCCAAGATGCCATCGCATTTTGAGAGAGCCAAACCTGGAACCGAAAAGTTGAAGTTACAGTTCACAGTTACAAAAAAAAGTGTTAAAAAAAAAAAAGTAAAAAATAAAAACACACAAAAAAATATAAAATAAAAAAACCAAAAATAGTTGTCGTTTTATTGTTCTCTCCCTCTCTATTCTCTCTCTATTGTTCTGCTCTTTTTTACTGTATTCTATTCTGCAAAGTTTTATTGTTGTTATGTTTTTTCATGCTTGCTTTTCAGGTATGTAATTTATTTTACTGTTTTCAGGTACGCCATTCAGCTGTTGCGCGGACTTATTTATCTTGACAGCAACAGCGTTTGCTCCCACGATATATAAAGCCGCGACTCCAGTGCTGTAGGAGGTGATTTCACCACCACAGTTAAAAAAAAGAGCATATATGCCGAAGCATGGGGGCAGCAGGGGCGGAGGAGCGATTTTGCTCCTAATGCCGCGTACATACGGTTGACATTCCTACGGAGGCTTTCCCGTGGAAAAGTCTGACCATGTGTACACGGCATAGAAAAGTCCGACCGTGTGTACGCGGCATAGAAAAGTCCGACCGTACGCGGCATAACTTTTTTGCGGGAGGATGCCCCCATGCTTCGGCATATATATATTTTAGGCACAGGTTGCGTTAAAAAATGTTTTATTTTTTACTATGTTTTTTTATAGGTATTTGCTTTGCAGGTATGGTATGATCTTACTGTTATACTGGAATGTTACTTTGTTTTAATGTTAACCATCATTTGCTTAGCAAGTACGCCATTCAGTTGCAGTGCGGATTTATTTAGCGTGACAGCAACAGTGTTTGCTCCCACGATATATAAAGCCACGACTCCAATGCTGTAGGAGGTGATTTCACCACTACAGTTCAAAAAAGAGCATATATGCCGGAGCATGGGGGCATTAGGGGCGGAGGAGCGATTTTGCTCCTAATGCCGCGTACATACGGTTGACATTCCTACGGAGGCTTTCCTGTGGAAAAGTCTGACCATGTGTACACGGCATAGAAAAGTCCGACCGTGTGTACGCGGCATAGAAAAGTCCGACCGTACGCGGCATAACTTTTTTGCGGGAGGATGCCCCCATGCTTCGGCATATATAAATGGTGCATGTATGCCCATCATTAGAAGTGGGTGGATGAAGGGAGGTATTCTAATGGTGGGCATACCCACCGATCAATCTTTTTTTTGTTCAGCCAACAGGCTGCATGAAAAAAAAAAAGATTACAATACATGTCCAACAAGAACCATCAACGTACTGGTATGTTGCTGGACTTTGAATGGTTATACCAGAATGATGCCTGCGGGTTTAGGCATCATCTTGGTATCATTATTTTCAGCCAGCGGTCAGCTTTCATGTAAAAGCAGTCCTAGCGGCTAATTAGCCTCTAGACTGCTTTTACATTCAGTGGGAGGGAATGTCCCCCCCCCCCAGATATAAACGGCGCCATTGAGAATATGGGAAAGCATTTTATCACACCGATCTTGGTGTGGTCAGATGCTTTGAGGGCAGAGGAAAGATCTAGGGTCTAATAGACCCCATTTAAAAAAAAAAAAGAGTACCTGTCACTAACTATTGCTATCATAAGGGATATTTACATTCCCTGAGATAACAATAAAAATGGTAAAAAAAAATAAATAAATGGAAGGAACAGTTAACAAATAAAATAAAAAAAGCGAAATAAATATATAAAAAAATAAAAAAATAAAAAAAAGCATCCCTGTCCCCCCCTGCTCTTGCGCAAAGACGAACGCAAGCGTCGGTCTGGAGTCATATGTAAACAGCAATTGCACCATGCATGTGAGGTATCACCGCGAAGGGCAGATCGAGGGCAGTCATTTTAGCAGTAGACCTACTCTGTAAATCTAATGTGGTAACCTGTAAAGGCTTTTTAAGGCTTTAAAAATGTATGTAGTTTGTCGCCACTGCGCGTTTGTGCGCAATTTTAAAGTATGTCGTGTTTGGTATCCATGTACTCGGCCTAAGATCATAATTTTTATTTCATCAATAATTTGGGCAATATAGTGTGTTTTAGTGCTTTAAAATAAAACAAAGTGTATTTTTTCCCCAAAAAATGCGTTTGAAAAAACGCTGCGCAAATACTGTGTGGAAATTTTTTTTGCAACACCCACCATTTTAATCTGTAGGGCCTTTGCTTTAAAAAAATATATAATGTTTGGGGGTTCAACTTTACTTTCTTGCAAAAAAATAATATGTTTTTATGTAAACAAACAGTGTCAGAAAGGGCTTTTTCTTCAAGTGGTTAGAAGAGTGGGTGATGTGTGACATAAGCTTCTAATTGTTGTGCATAAAATGCCAGGACAATTGAAACCCCCCCCAAATGACCCCATTTTGGAAAGTAGACACCCCAAGCTATTTGCTGAGAGGCATCTTAAGTCCATGGAATATTTTAGATTTTGACCCAAGTTGCGGGAAATATAAATATATATATATATATATATATTTTTTTTTGCGCAAAGTTGTCACTAAATGATATATTGCTCAAACATGCCATGGGCATATGTGGAATTACACCCCAAAATGCATTCTGCTGCTTCTCCTGAGTACGGGGATACCACATGTGTGAGACTTTTTGGGAGCCTAGCCGCGTACGGGACCCCAAAAACCAATCACCGCCTTCAGGCTTTCTAAGGGTGTAAATTTTTGATTTCACTCCTCACTACCTATCACAGTTTCGAAGGCCATAAAATGCCAAAATAGCACAAAAAAAACCCAAATGACCCCATTTTGGAAAGAAGACACCCCAAGGAAACTGCTGAGAGGCATGTTGAGTCCATTGATTTTTTTTTTTTTTGTCCAAAGTGATTGAATAATGAGAAAAAAAAAAAATTGTCACTAAATGATATATTGCTCACACATGCCATGGTTATATGTGGAGTTGCACCCTAAAATACATTCTGCTGCTTCTCCTGAGTACGGGGATACCACATGTTTGGGACTTTTTGGGAGCCTAGCCGCGTACGGGACCCCGAAAACCAAGCACCGCCTTCAGCATTTCTAAGGGCGCAAATTTTTGATTTCACTCCTCACTACCTATCACAGTTTCGAAGGCCATAAAATGCCAAAATAGCACAAAAACCCCCCAAATGACCCCATTTTGGAAAGTAGACACCCCAAGCTATTTGCTGAGAGGCATGTTGAGTCCATGGAATATTTAATTTTTTTGCCCCATGTGATTGAATCATGACCAAAAAAAATTAAAATAAAAAAATGTACAAAACATTGTCACTAAATGATATATTTCTCACACATGCCATGGTTATATGTGGAATTGCACCCCAAAATACATTCTGCTGCTTCTCCTGAGTACGGGGATACCACATGTGTGGGACTTTTTGGGAGCCTAGCCGCGTATGAGACCCCGAAAACCAAGCACCGCCTTCAAGATTTCTAAGGACATAAATTTTTGATTTCACTCACACAAATCTTGAAGGCAGTGCTTGGTTTTCGGGGCCCCGTACGCGGCTAGGCTCCCAAAAAGTCCCACACATGTGGTATCCCCGTACTCAGGAGAAGCAGCAGAATGTATTTTGGGGTGCAATTCCACATATAACCGTGGCATGTGTGAGAAATATATCATTTAGTGACAACTTTTTGTAAACATTTTTTTTTTTTTTTCGTCATTATTCAATCACTTGGGACAAAAAAATTAAATATTCAATGGACTCAACATGCCTCTCAGCAGTTTCCTTGGGGTGTCTACTTTCCAAAATGGGGTCATTTGGGGGGGTTTTGTACTGCCCTGCCATTTTAGCACCTCAAGAAATGAGATAGGCAGTTTTTTTTTTTTTGGTCATTATTCAATCACTTGGGGCCATAAAATTAAATATTCCATGGACTCAACATGCCTCTCAGCAAATAGCTTGGGGTGTCTTCTTTCCAAAATGGGGTCATTTGGGGGGGTTGTGTGACATCTTGGCATTTTATGGCCTTCAAAACTGTGATAGGTAGTGATAGGTAGTGAGGAGTGAAATCAAAAATGTATGCCCTTAGAAATCTTGAAGGCGGTGCTTTGTTTTCGGGGCCCCGTATGCGGCTAGGCTCACAAAAAGTCCCACATATGTGGTATCCCCGTACTCGGGAGAAGCAGCAGAATGTATTTTGGGGTGCAATTCCACATATAACTATGGCATGTGTGAGCAATATATCATTTAGTGACAACTTTGTGCAAAAAAAAATCAGTTTGTCATATTCCCGCAACTTGTGTCAAAATATAAAATATTCCATGGACTCGACATGCCTCTCAGCAAATAGCTTAGGGTGTCTACTTTCCAAAATGGGGTCATTTGGTTTTTTTTTTTGCTATTTTGGCATTTTATGGCCTTCGAAACCTTGATAGGTAGTGAGGAGTGAAATCAAAAATTTGTGCCCTTAGAAATGCTGAAGGCGGTGCTTGGGTTTTGGGGCCCCGTATGCGGCTAGGCTCCCAAAAAGTCCCACACATGTGGTATCCCCGTACTCAGGAGAAGCAGCAGAATGTATTTTGGGGTGCAATTCCACATATAACCATGGCATGTGTGAGAAATATATCATTTAGTGACAACTTTTTGTAAACATTTTTTTTTTTTTTTCGTCATTATTCAATCACTTGGGACAAAAAAATTAAATATTCAATGGACTCAACATGACTCTCAGGAGTTTCCTTGGGGTGTCTACTTTCCAAAATGGGGTCATTTGGGGGGGTTTTGTACTGCCCTGCCATTTTAGCACCTCAAGAAATGAGATAGGCAGTCATAAAATAAACGCTGTGTAAATTCCAGAAAATGTACCCTAGTTTGTAGACGCTATAACTTTTGCAAAAACCAATAAATATACGCTTATTGCGATTTTTTTTACTAAAGACATGTGGCTGAATACATTTTGGCCTAAATGTTTGACTAAAATTTAGTTTATTCGATTTTTTTTACTTTTTGTTATAAGAAAAATAATTTTTTTTCAAAATTTACGGTCTTTTTGCGTTTATATCGCAAAAAATAAAAATCGCAGAGGCGATCAAATACCATCAAAATAAAGCTCTATTTGTGGGAAGAAAAGGACGCAAGTTTCGTTTCGGTACAACATTGCATGACCGCGCAATTACCAGTTAAAGCAGCGCATTGCCAAATTGTAAAAACACCTTGGGTCTTTAGACAGCGTATTGGTCCGGGGCTTAAGTGGTTAATTAAAAAAACAACAAAAAAATAAAAAAAACAGATTTTACTGTTTCTTTAATTAAAAAAACAACAAAAAAATAAAAAAAAATCAGATTTTACAGTTTCTTTAATTAAAAAAACAACAAAAAAATAAAAAAAACAGATTTTACTGTTTATTTAATTAAAAAAACAACAAAAAAATAAAAAAAAACTGATTTTACTGTTTCTTTAATTAAAAAAACAACAAAAAAATAAAAAAAAACAGATTTTACAGTTTATTTAATTAAAAAAACAACAAAAAAATAAAAAAACAGATTTTACTGTTTATTTAATTAAAAAAAAAACAAAAAAATAAAAAAAACAGATTTTAATGTTTATTAAGATAAAAAAGACCAAAAAAATTACAAAAATGATTGTATATTGTATGAGAACAAAGACCAAAAAAATTACAAAAATTATTGTATATTGTATGAGAAAAAAGACCAAAAAAATTACAAAAATGATTGTATATTGTATGAGAAAAAAGACCAAAAAAATTACAAAAATGATTGTATATTGTATGAGAAAAAAGACCAAAAAAAATACAAAAATGATTGTATATTGTATGAGAAAAAAGACCAAAAAAATTACAAAAATTATTGTATATTGTATGAGAAAAAAGACCAAAAAAATTATAAAAATGATTGTATATTGTATGAGAAAAAAGACAAAAAAAATTACAAAAATGATTGTATATTGTATGAGAAAAAAAAACCTAATATTTTTGTAGGGTATTTTGGAAAACAAACCAAAAAAAAAAAATTAGTAAAATAAAGAGCTTTTGAACCTCAAAAAAGTGTGTGGTGTTTTTCCTAAAATACGTTAAATTTTCTATGGGTTTGGTTTGGGGATCACCTGGGAAATGTTTGCTAGTTGATAATGAAAATACACTTAGTTACACTTAGTAAAGAACTCCAAGCAACACAAGCAAGACATAACAAGTTTATAAAAAATATTCGGATTTATTTTTGGGAAAGATTAAATTATGGCAAATTTGCTTGAGATGGTATTGCCCCCCTACCCATGAAATAGTCCATGTATTTGTCCCGGACTTCACGGGCACTCTGGGGGGGCAGTCCTGTGTGGCCAGCTTCAAGGCCCGCCAAAGTTTGTGATGGAGCCAAAAGTTGTGCCTCAGGCTCAACCAGGGCCATATAATTTGGAGATTGTCTCCGCAAAAAATTATGGAGAATGCAGCATGCAAAAATAATAGTATTCCACTTATATTCCGCCATGTGGAGAGAGGTGAGGAAAAGGCGGAACCGGCTGGCCATGATGCCGAAAGCGTTCTCAACCACTCTGCGTGCTCGGCCCAGCCGGAAATTAAAGACACTCCTCTCTGGGGTGAGGGTGCGCTGAGGGAATGGCCTCATAAGATGGGGTCCCAGGGCAAACGCTTCATCAGCCAGGAAAACAAATGGCAGGCCTTCTACATTCTGGTCATCCGGTGGCAATGACAGATCATCATCCTGAAGGCGAAGCGCAAACTTCGTCTGCCTGAAGGCTCCCCCATCCGATATCCGTCCGTTCATCCCGACATCCACAAAAAGGAATTCATACTGTGCTGACACCACCGCCATCAGCACAATACTGTTGAACCCCTTATAGTTTAAGAACTGGGATCCCGAACGGGGTGGAGGCACGATGCGGACGTGCTTCCCGTCGATGGCTCCCCCGCAGTTGGGGAAGTTCCATCGGGTCTGGAAGTCCAAAGCCACAGACTGCCACTCCTGTGGTGTGGACGGAAGCTGGGGATGAAAAAATGCAAAAAATTAGCCACATAACCTTGCAAGCAGATAAGACAAAGACATTATAAGCATTCTAACATTTCTGTGAACTAGCATATTATATCTAAATAGATTTAGACAATTAACACATTACACACCCCCTCTGATGGGCCAGTGCCCAAGTTTGGGGGAGGGCTAGATGAGTTTGGGATTACAAAAATAATATAATTTGGATTATTGGTGAACATAGACTTTACAACACATTTGGGAGGGGAGGGCTAGATGAGTTTGGGATTACAAAAATAATATAATTTTGATTATTGGTGAACATAGACTTTACAACACATTTGGGAGGGGAGGGCTAGATGAGTTTGGGATTACAAAAATAATATAATTTGGATTATTGGTGAACATAGACTTTACAACACATTTGGGAGGGGAGGGCTAGATGAGTTTGGGATTACAAAAATAATATAATTTGGATTATTGGTGAACATAGACTTTACAACACATTTTGGAGGGGAGGGCTAGATGAGTTTGGGATTACAAAAATAATATAATTTGGATTATTGGTGAACATAGACTTTACAACACATTTTGGAGGGGAGGGCTAGATGAGTTTGGGATTACAAAAATAATATAATTTGGATTATTGGTGAACATAGACTTTAAAACACATTTGGGAGGGGAGGGCTAGATGAGTTTGGGATTACAAAAATAATATAATTAGGATTATTGGTGAACATAGACTTTACAACACATTTGGGAGGGGAGGGGGGGGACATTACAATGGATATAACACAATACATTGGGAAGTGACTAGACTAGGTAGGTTGGGGCCCAGGATAGCATGCTGGGGAGGTAAGTGATGGGAAATATGCATGTAGGCCAAAAAAGGGGCATCAAAGTTTACAGCATGCATGGGGGCAAAGGGGACAATCACAGCATATTCCAGACATGGTAATTAGGGAAGGAGGAGATAACTACAAGACATTAGCATACATTATAGACATAAAATGTGATATTAAAGGACCAAACTTACCCTCATATATTCCTCCTGCAGAACCTGTATGATGGCAGAGCAGGTGTCAGGAATGATGAGGCCCAGAGCCTGGGGGGAGATGCCCGTCGAGAACTTTAAGTCCTGAAGGCTTCTCCCAGTTGCCAGATAACGGAGGGTGGCAACTAGCCTCTGCTCAGCACTGATGGCTTCCCGCATAACGGTGTCCTGCCTGGTAATATAGGGGGACACCAAAGCCAACAGGTGCTGAAAGACGGGATCAGACATCCTCAGGAAATTCCTGTAATCAACAGGATTATTTTCCTGAAGCTCCCGCAGCAAAGGCATGTGAGAGAATTGGTTCCTACGGAGCAACCAATTCTTGGTCCATGAACGCGTCCTCCTCCTGTTCATGAACTCCTCATCGTCTAGGTCATAAACAAACAGACCTACACACAGAAGATGCTTAGCACGAAGTCGGCGACGACTAGGTGCCTGCAACATGGCTACAAGGCTAGGAACGAACGACAAATCAGAATTGCACTAAACAGACCGCAGTGAAGAACAGCAAGACCTATGAAGAACGACCCTGACAATGAAAAACGCGGGGACAGGACCGCAATGTAAAACAATACGACCTGACCGCACGTCCCGATTGCCTAGATACGACCCCCACAAGTACAAACTGAACGGCAGAGATCAATCTGAAAGCACAAAGACTGAAAAGCACGAATCGTCACTCACCAAACTTTTACTAACACGCGTAAACACGGAATCAGCAAAAGGAGCCTCAAGGGTGGCGCCAACAAAATCAAACCTCCCCTTTATAGTCGCGTCATACGTCGTGAGCGTCACCGCGCCGGAGAACGACCAAATTTTGGTCTGTTACGTGTGTACGCAAAGCAAGCCTGTCGAGCTTCTCGACAAGTTCAACAAGGAACTCGACGAGGAACTCGACGGGCTTGGCACGTCGAGTTCCTCGGCCGTGTGTACGGGGCCTATGATTAGTCAAGCATTTCCATAGACACACTCCTAAACATTGTGGACAGCCTTCCCAGAAGAGTTGAAGCTGTTATAGCCGAAAAAGGTGGGCCAACTCAATATTGAACCCTATGGACTAAGACTGGGATACCATTAAAGTTCATGTGCGTGTAAAGGCAGACATCCTAATACTTTTGGCAATATAGTGTATTTGTAGTCCATATCAGCTGAGCAGCCTAGAGTAACAAGTATGGCTCCAGGGGGACGTACCTAGAGTATTTAGCACATGGGTGTATCATATATCTGGCACCCCCATCTGGCACCCCTCCTACACTGATTATGTGATAACATACAGGCAATACAATTGGCTGGTAGAACCCGAGCACCGTCACACGGTCCACCATACCTGGAAGTACCAGGTATTGTTACCAGCTGTGACAAAGCTGGAGATGGTGAGGTGGGTAAAGGTGGCTTAAGAGAAGACACAGTCACTCTGTTCTGCATCCGGCTAGTGGTTGAGGAATAATGAACTCAATATTCCACAAGGTGGACCATGGAACGGAACAACCCAGCCAGCACACCCTTTTGTCTCTATATACAATGAGGAATTTTGACTGGTTGGATAATTATTGCACTCTTATTTCCAGGGACCTAAGCCATTGAAAGTGCATATTACACTACATAGCCACTACAGGCTGCGTCTTGCCCCTAGAATGGTTGAGTGCATGTTTGGTATCCCAGCAAACAAATGGCAAATATTGCTTTACCAAATGACTCCTAAAAATGCTATTGTCCTAGGTACTCCATAAAAAATTCAATAAAACAATGTTATAGAGCCATGTGTGCACTTACAATCAGAGAGAAAATGGCAGACTATTATTTGTTACCTGCAAGTGAAGTCTCCTGGCTGAAAAAAAAACTAAGCTAAGCTAAGGATTTTGCATGAAAACATGTTTAAAAGTGGCTTAATGTTGCTGTTTTTGCTATTCTATTTACTGGTGCTTTTTTCTTTTTTTTTTCTTTTTTTTTGCCATGGCCATTAGTGTGCTTTCCATTACATATGATGTTAGTTTGGTGTTCAATAAACTTCTTTATGCAGTACTGTATGTGCTTTAAATTTATTTTTTATAACTCTAGAAGTAAGTAACCAAGTCATTAATTTTATTTGTTTTTGCCAATAATATGAGAAAAATGCATTTTCTGTAAACATGTTTAAGTGTCATACTGTAGTTTCTACACGGGTATGTGTACAGTGCCTTGCAAAAGTATTCACCCCCCCCCCCTGTTTTTTTACCTATTTTGTTACATTACAGCCTTTAGTTCAATGTTTTTTTTTAATCTGAATTATATGTGATGGATCAGAGCACATTAGTCTAAGTTGGTGATGAAAAATTAGAAAAAAATATACATAAGACTGTTTTTCAGAAATAAAAAACTGATAATTGCCATGTGCGTATGTATTCACCCCTTTGATATGAAGCCCATAAAAAGCTCTAACTCAACCAATTACCTTCAGAGGACATATAATTAGTCAAATGATATCCACTTGTGTGCAATCTATGTGTCACATGATCTGTCATTACATATACACACCTTTTTGAAGGTCCCAGAGGCTGCAACACCTAAGCAAGCGGCACCACTAACCAAACACTGCCATGAAGACCAAGGAACTTTCCAAACAAGCAAGGGACAATGTTGTTGAGAAGTACAAATCAGGCTTAGGTTATAAAAAAATATCCAAATCTTTAATGATCCCTAGGAGCCTCCTCAAATCTATCATAACCAAATGGAAAGAACCTGGCACAACAGCAAACATGCCAAGAGATGGCCACACACCAAAACTCACGGACTAGGAAAGGAGGGCATTAATCAGAGAGGCAGCACAGAGACCCTGGAGGAGCTGCAGAGTTCTACAGCAGAGACTTGAGTATCTGTATATAGGACAACAATAATGCCGCGTACACACGACCGCTTTTCCTGTCATGCCAAAAAATAAGTTTTTCTCAATGTGATTCGTCGTGATTCCTCTCAAGCCTGCCTTGCATACATACGTTCATGAAAAAAATGCTCGCACAAAGCGCGGTGACGTACAACATGTACGATGGCACTATAAAGGGCACGTTCCATTCGAATGGCGCCACCCTTTGGGACGCTTACTGAGCATACACACGAGCGGTTTTCGCAACGAGAAAAAGAACAACAGGAAAAACGATGAGAACAAATAGAACAGGCTCTAATTTTTTTGCGGGCAGTTTTCTCGTCAAGAAAACTGCTATGGATCATACACACGACCGGTTTTTACGACCAATCTAAAAAATGGCAGTTTTCTCGTCATGAAAAACGGTCGTGTGTACCGTTTTCCCCATACGCTTACGGCTCCATAGAGTTGCACTTTATGGCAGAGTGGCCAGAAGAAAGCCATTACTTTCAGCAAAAAACAAAATGGCATGTTTTAAATTTGCGAAAAAGGCTTGTGGGAGACTCCCAAAATGTATGGAGGATGGTGCTCTGGTCTGATGAGACTAAAATGTAACTTTTTGGCCATCAAAGAAAATGCTGTCTGGCGCAAACCCAACACATCACATCACCCAAAGAACACCATCCCCACAGTGAAACATGGTGGTGGCAGCATCATGCTGTGGGAATGTTTTCAGCAGTCGGGACTGGGAAACTGATCAGAGTTGAGGGAAAGATGGATGGTGCTGTAAGGGTATTACAGGGATATACAGGGATATAATACAGGGATATTCTTGAGCAAAACCTGTACAACTCTGTGTGCGATTTGAGGCTAGGATGAGGTTCACCTTCCAGCAGGATAATGACCCAAACACACTGCTAAAGCAACACTTGAGTGGTTTAAGGGGAAACATGTAAATGTGTTGGAATAGCCTAGTCAAAGCCCAGACCTCAACCCAATAGAAAATATGTGGTCAGATTAAAGGTTTATGTTCACAAGTGCAAACCATCCAACTTGAAGGAGCTGAAGCAGTTTTGCAAGGAGGAATGGGAAAAAATCCCAGTGGCAAGATGTGGCAAGCTCATAGAGACTTATCCAAAGGAACTTGGAGCTGTGATAGCCGCACAAGGTGGCTCTACAAGCATTGACTTTAGGGGGGTGAATAGTTATGCACATTTTCTGTTATTTTGTGGGCATGTTTTGTAAGTTAAATGGTGCAAATCCTCAAACAATCCATGTTAATTCCAGGTTGTGAGACAACAAAACACGAAAAATGCCAAGGGGGTGAATACTTTTGCAAGGCACTGTATAATGCATATTGCACTTTCCATGTGGTACATAGTTAAAGTTAGTTTCCATGCAAAGAGAAATGTCAAAAGTTACCGTACATAATTCTTTTAACCACATCGTGAGACCCCATCATTTCAAAAGTGTAAAAATAAAACAAAACTGTCAGATAAGACTGGGCTCATTTAGACTGCATAGCCATAGATGATTGAGTTTCATATAAGAAATGTCCATAAATTTGATGGTGCATTTCTGGGTGTCTCTACACATACATGTCCACTCAAAATGTGTGCTAATCATTGTTTATAGATCTTTTGTTTACTCTCCATGCTACACAGGTAACACAGCAAGAGAAAAGAAAAAAAATGATTGTTGATCCTGCCAGAAATCTAGTGAGCTAGTGACTTTCTGTACACTCTGTCTGTGCTGCACTGTTATCAGTTAACATTGTCACCAGTGGAAAACAGGTGTATAGGTGCTACAACCTTCCCATATAACATTTCCACCCAGTGCTCAGATCTTGAGGCTGCTGACACCTCCAACGTACCAGAGTAAGGAAAGAATGGTCGGCACTGAATGACATCCACATTTTTTTATTTTATTAAGTAAACATGTACAATTCTCTAAAAACATCCTACACAATTCTAAGGTTAGTTCATTGTGATGCAAACCATGACTAAGCCATGACTAAGGCCCCATTCACACCTAGGCGTTTTTACGCCTGAAGCGCACTGCTCACAAACGCCAGAGGGGAGAATTAACATTATTCCCTATGGTGACTGTTCACACCTGAACGCCTGAACGCCCAAACGCCTGTCGCGCGAAGCTCAAACAAGTCCCGGACCTTTTTTTGTCGCGCGAATCGCGCGACAGCGGCGTTTGAGCGTTTTTTTTCCCCATAGAAAGTAATGGGAAACGCGCGTATTGAGCGTATCACGCGACAACGGGCGTTTGCTATGGGCGTTTCGTCGCTTTAATCAATAGAACTTGTCGCCCAGGCAGAAGATTAAAAAAAATCTACCAACATAGCAACAAGTGATGAAAAGATGATAATTTTTCCTATTGGCTAAAATAAGAAACGCCGAAGTACAAAAACGTCGCACGA
Source organism: Rana temporaria (assembly GCF_905171775.1). Taxonomy (NCBI): domain Eukaryota; kingdom Metazoa; phylum Chordata; class Amphibia; order Anura; family Ranidae; genus Rana; species Rana temporaria. Next base: position 101,936,923 of record NC_053494.1, on the reverse strand, counting down.
CGCTGTATGCAAACGCGCAAATAAGCATGAATACGCGCGAAAAAAAACGCCCGAAAAAACGACCGAACGCCCTACGCTCAGGTGTGAATGCAGTCTAAGGACTAACATCTGAAATGCGTAGGCTGTTTTCACAGTATTGTACTTAACAAAGAAATACCAATTTTTTGGATGTCATCCTGACTACCAACCATCCCTTTCCTTACTCTGGAACATTGTCGCCGGCCCTCTCTGTGGACTACATAACATTTCCCCCTATTTTATATTATGGAGAAGAGGACAGACAGGGGTGTTCTAAAGCCCTGCCCTAAGGTGATAAAGTTGCTCCTCAATAGTTACAGTACAGTGAGTGAGTGCCATCACCCTAGGACAGGAAGTTGTTCCTGGTGTGATCAGTAAGAGTAAAAATAAAGGAAAAAAGTCTGGTGAAAAAAATGTACCCAGACAACACATCTCATGCCACGTACACACGATAATTTTTCGGCATGTAAAAAACGAAGTTTTTCAGCATCTAGAAGAAAACGTTGTTTTTTCCAACTTCATCATTAAAACGACATTGCCCACACACGATCATTTTAAAAAAATTCTCTAGCAAAGCACGATGACGTACAACACGTACGACGGCACTATAAAGGGGAAGTTCCATGCGGATGACGCCGCCCTTGGGGCTGCTTTAGCTGATTTTGTGTTAGTAAAAGACGATTTGCGCTTTTCTGTCTGTTACAGCGTGATGAATGTGCTTACTCCATTATGAACGGTAGTTTTACCAGAACAAGCGCTCCGTCTTATAACTTGCTTCTGAGCATGCGTGGGTTTTTAACGTCGTTTTAGCCCACACACGATAATTTTTTACAACATGAAAAACGACATAGTTTAAAACGTCGTTAAAAAATGCAGCATGTTCGAATTATTTTTTTGTCTTTTTTCAGAACCCGAAAAATTATGTGAAGCCTAGACACGATCATTTTAAATTACAATTTAAAAAAAACTTTGTTTTTTACATGCCGAAAAATGATCGTGTGTACGCGGCATAAGGGTTGGTAAAATATACTATACACTGCTCAAAAAAAATAAAGGAACACTTTTGAATCAGAACTCCTGGGATATTTATCTGGTCAGTTAAGTAGCAAAGGGGGAGGGGTGTATACAGAGGGGGTTGTTAATCAGTTTCAGCTGCTTTGCTGTTAATTGAAATTAACAACAGGTGCACTAGATGGGCAACAATGAGACGACCTTCAAAACAGGAATGGTTTTTCAGATGGAGGTGTCTGAATTTTTTTTTCCCTACTCATCTTTTCTGACCATTTTTTACTAGTTTTGCATTTGGCTAGGGTCTGTGTCACTACTGGTAGCACAAGGCGATACTTGGAACCTATAAAGGTTGCACAGGCAGTCCAACTCCTCCAAGATTTCTCAAGAGCATGGAGGAGATTCCAGGAGACAGACAGTTACTCTAGGAGAGCTGGACAGAGCCATAGAAGGCCCTTAACCCATCAGCAGGACCGGTATCTGCTCCTTTGTGCAAGGAGACCAGGGTGAGCACTGCCAGAGCCCTACAAAATTACCTCCAGCAGGCCACTGGTGTGAAAGTCTCTGACCAAACAATCAAACAGACTTCATGGGGGTGGTCTGAGGGCCCAGCGCCACAGAGTACTTTATGCTGTCTGTAACATTGTTCAGCATGACCGGTTTGGTGGTGGGTCAGTGATGGTCTGGGGAGGCATATCCATGGAGGGACGCACAGACCTCTACAGCCTACACAATGGCACCCTGACTGCCATTAGGTATCGGGATGAAATCCTTGGACTCATTGTCAGACCCTACGCTGGTGCAGTAGGTCCTGGGTTCCTCCTGGTGCACGACAATGCCCGGCCTCATGTGGTGAGAGCATGCAGCCAGTTCCTGGAGGATGAAGAAACTGATACCATTGAATGGCCCTTATGCTCACCTGACCTAAATCCAAAAGAACACCTCTGGGACATTATGTTTCGGTCCATCCGGTACCGCTAGGTTGCACCTCAGTCTGTTCAGGAGCTCAGTGATTCTCTGGTCCAGATCTGGGAAGAAATACCCCAGGACACCATCCATCGTCTCAATAGGAGCATGCCCTGATGTTGTCAGGCATGCATACAAGCACTTGGGGGCCATACAAACTACCGAGGACCATTTTAAATTGTTGCAATGAAATTTCAGCAAAATGGATTAGCTTGCTGCATAATTTTTTTTGTTGGTTTTTCGGGGTGTCTTTGAATTCAGCCCTCTGTAGGTGGATCATTTTTATTTCCAATAAATGATGTGCCATCCTTTCATTCCTAACACATTACCCATTCCATATCAGTATAGATATCCAGCATGAGATTGTTGCTCGTTAAGACCTGATAAGTTTTCAAAGTGTTCCTTTAATTTTTTTGAGCAATGTATTTTAGTTCTTGGGTTTAGATTCTCTTTAATAAAAGGCTATTGTAGACCAGGATCTGCACTTCGCTTTTCAGCAAAAAACAAAACGTAATATTGTTATGTCAAGCTAATAGGATGCTCAGAGTTCCCCTCTATTAGTTCACTTCATGAAATACATGCTTATTATAATACAGTAAATACATTGGCAAACAGTTTTTAAAGCATCAAGTTCTAAAAGAAATTCTGGCTGCCAGGTTTATAGTAAAAATGACCCGATATTTCAGATTTTCTGTCAATTTAGTTGAGAGAATAAACTTGTATAAACATTTTAATGAGATAACAAATTAATAACAACAAGAAAACAATAGTGCATCGCTGGTAAAAATATATACACAATGCCAATAAATGTGCATAATACACAAAAACAAAATTAAGAACAACAATTAAACATACAGTATGAGTACACAAAATAAGTATGAACAATAAAAAGTCCCGAAAAAAATTCAAAAGGAAAAGAGAGTAAAGCTTGTATACCAAAAGCCTGAAGGCCTTACGGCGATAGGCCCACCACACAGACCAACATCAGGTGCGCCTGATGACATCACATATGACCAAACACGTTGGGCGGAGTTGGAACACATGTCACTGCGCAGGCGTGAAATAGCCATGGCCATTTTGGTTTTGGAGAATTGACTGTCCTTGTGTCATGAATTGTTTGATCAACATCTCTGTAAGTGCATTTTTTTTATTAAACTTGCTTTTATATGACTGATTTTCACTATGGAGAGGGTTTCCTCTTTCGTTCATGGCATCATCTTGGCACTGAGCTTCAATACACACTCATCTGCTGGTATAATCTAGAGGTTTAATTATTGGTTAAGGTCTCAAAAGAGAGGTGCTATTAAACATCACAATAAGCACTTTTTGACCTCTCTTCAGTGAGGATCATCTTTGTCCGGAGAGCCCCCACCTGTCAGGGAAATGGCCAAAGAACTGGCAGTCTTGCCAATACCTATTGTGGCCACATTAGGCACGCTCCCATGCGTATTGGCGTATGCAGATGCGCAACTGCACTAATGGGCATGCGCATGTGCAATGACACACACGATATGACAGATGCTGGCACCTCCTGGACTATATAAACCTGCTGCTGAGACATGTCCATTGCTGGATTATCGTGAGCTCCTCTGTGTTCCTGTGCTCCTGTGTATCCTGATCTTTGACCTCCTGTTACCGACCCGGGTTGATTAACCTGTTATCCTGATCTCCTGATTTGACCTCTGGCTTCTACTACTGACCCTGCTTTTGTCTGCTCCACTGTGTTAAATCTCGGCTTGGCTCACTGATTCTGCTGCAACCTGTTTCACTGTGTATGACCCCGGCTTGTTCCAGTTTCTGTTTCTGGATTGTCCATATGCCAAGTTCGCCTGGTACTCCTCAAGTACACCTGCCCTACAATGCATCTTGCTTGTTTCAGTGACCTTACGGTGATTCACGCATCATACCACATCAACTGGAAAACCGTGCTTCTATGGGCACTGCACTCCCTGTACCACTTCCAGGAGTGCACTGCACTTAGCTGCAAGGGGAGCCCTCTCAGCACCTCTGCCTCGCACCTGGTACGTGACACCATCTTTATACACCATAGTGGTCTGTGTGGTGGTCCTATCGTCGTAAGGCCTTCAGGCTATTGGGACTACTTTTTAAAGAAAGAGACCACTGTCTGGAGTGATCTTACAGAGCTTGTAGGCGGCCTATAATTTGTGCAGCCATACATTCTGGTAAGTGCAGTGTGCTGGTTAGTAAAGTGGAAGGTTTGGAGAGCACTTGAGATATCGGCATGTCATTTAAAGGAGAAGCACCATATATTTCTTGAAACTGTTGAATGTCATTATGTTCTTTTACACAGACTATAAAGGAATGTTTTTTCCTTTATCTGGATTTAAGATACACATTTATCACATTTTGTAGTTAATTTGCTGCATGAGTAGATGTGCATATTTGTTATTACACCACTTTTATGTTGTTTACGATCTGCACTTTTATTTATAGATTTACTATGAGGGTTTTGGCGTATTGACCTTTAGTGCTGCCTGCTCTTGTCCTTCGCTGAGCGCTGACTTAGCTTGCTTTTTGTGTCATTTCAAAATTCCATACTGGGATTACTAAGGAGGAAAAGTCATGAAAGAGATATACAGCAACAGGATCATTGTGCAGTGGCTTATGAAAGGCCTATTTAAAGAATTTTGAGGGTAAGGGTATATAAGGAAGAAGTATATGAGGAGGCTTAGATCTGGTGATGTAGTGCACGGAAATATATATTTTTAATGTGAGCACATGTATTCAGTGGCGGCCCGTCCAAAGGGGGCGCATGGGCACCGCCCCCCCCCCAAAGGCAGTAACAAAAAAAAGATGGTTACAATTTTTAAATTGAATTTGAAATTGAAGCGTCATGTCAATGCAATCCCGTGATTGCAGGCAAGACACTTCATTTGCAGTTTTTTTTGATGCTCTGTGGTGCTGTGAAGTGCGCTTCTCCACTCTCATTGGGTCCTTCTGCTTCATGTCTGCACCGCCGTAGGAAATGGGTGGTGCTTTCCCCGGGTGGTCGTGTCACTTTCGGTTTTGGCTCTGTGAATGGCTCCAGGAGGTAGGTAACATATTCTAACCCTAGTCCAGTGTCTGTCCAGTCAGTGTCCACCCCATCCACATACAGCAGCACCCTGTGCTGTATGTATTCTCAGCCTGTGATTGGACTGAGAGTTTATGGTGGAGGGAAGGAGAGGGCGCCATGCTTCACCTCTGCCCTGGAATCAACCTCTGCTCCAGCCCTTCACCCGACAATTTGCTGGAGCCTTCATTACACATCTCCTGTATGTGTATGCCACAAGGGGTCCCAGCACTGCACCCTAGAGCCATGCTTTACAGGTCTCTTATCTCTATCTGTCTGTATCTATCTATCTGTCTCTCTCTCTCCTCTCTCTCTATCTATCTATCTCTCTCTCTCTCTCTCTCTATCTATCTAACTATCTCTCTATCTTTCTTGCTATCTATCTATCTATCTATCTATCTATCTATCTATCTATCTATCTATCTATCTATCTATCTATCTATCTGTGACAGAACCCACTGTCACTGTGTGTTTTGGAAAGAACTGTGTCCGTGCCTCCTACCGACAGACTATGGGCCAGAAGATACTGGAGACCCGGGACAAGCTGGCATGGATGTAATGTAATGTTACAACCCTTCTCCCCCCACCCCCCCTCTTGTTGCTGTGTCTAATTGTGTTGATTCATGACACATAGACAATGGCCTAGACTGCAGACATCTCTCCGCAGGGGGTGTGTATTGAGGCTGCCTGCTTACCATAAACTCATTAGGTATCTGTAGACTGTTTCAATGTACAAATGTTCAGTTCCCATTGGTTGTTGGCTAAGGGGGATGTCCCTAGCTCTGTGTAACTGTATGTCTTGGAATTTAATAAACAGTTTAAGCTCTGGATGTTTAACCCTCAACACCTGTGTGGATTGTCTCGTGATTGAGGGGTTAAGGGCTGGTTATGGCGAGGTTGCAGGCTGCGGGTGCGTTTGGAGGACAGGAGACACAGGTCTGGCGGATGTGCCCACCTGGGGTATCTGAGATCCGTCACAGTGGTGGCAGCGGTGGGACGTCTCCTGCAGTCCAGGACATCCAAACCACCACCAGGATTCAAGATCTGGGCAGCTGCCGAGGAGCGATACGGGGACCAGCCAGCATGAGAGCGGAGTTCGGGAGGAGGCTGCAAGGCATGCGGAAGAAACATCAGGGACCAGTGACAGAGCGCACCATGCTCGGCTGGGAGGATGTGATCCGCCGGCAACTCTGGCATGAGGCGCTAAGCCACGAGCGGCGCCAGCAGGGGAAGATCCTTCCCTCCTCCTCAGAGATGTACTGGACGCAGTACTATGCGCGAGAGGTGTTCCTGAGGGAACGACCGCGAGATGATTGGAAGACGGAGCTTGGAAGATTGGTCCAGGAGGAGATGAAGCTGGACGCCAGCTACAGAGCCCTCCGGTGGTTCGCGGCTCAACTTTGGCCAAGTACAGCAGATGGCAGCCCAGCAGAAGGCGTTGGCTATGGCGGCGTAGGGCTGCTCCATCAAAAAATGTACGGAGACCCAGACTTTGGGAGCGATGAGGAGTGGCGGCTGGAAAACATCCTGGACTTTCGAGATGAGGTGCTGGACCTCCCCGAAGAGGTGTGTGACCTGGAGGAATTGGAGTTCCTGGTTGAGCAGGAATGGGAGCTCGAGATTGCCTACAAGCGGCTGTTTGACGGTGATCAGCAGCCTGGCATGGCTCCCGTTGCCTGGCACTGTCCGGGAGAAATAGCAGACAGTCAAAAAGATGAGGAGCAAATGGGGCCAGGGGTGACCCTACGTTTTCCCATCCTAACCGCAATGGAAGAAGCAGCGATGATACAGAGGGCACTGCGAGTGCTAGAATGCCGGAACGCACCGGAGGTCCCCCAGGCAGCGAGAAGCATGAAGGTCTCAGAAAGAGGAGTTGAGACAGGCACTGGAAGGCTGGGAAATGGTGATCAGCAGCAAGTACAGAGTATCTCATCTGGTGCCCCAGCAGAAGCGCTGGCTACAGGGCAGAGTGCCCCTGGCATCTGCCCAGCATCAGAAAAAGAGTTGGATCCGGAGAGTCTGGAAGAGGATCTGCGTAAGCTGTTTCCCCAACAGCAGATATCCCCACCGGGAGTAGAGGAAGCAATTCTCCCTCCCCAGCAATTGGACACTACCCCAATGTTCATCCCCCCAGCAGAGGCGCTGGCTACGGGGCAGAGTGCCGCCCGCCTCTGTCCCCCCTCAGAGTTAGATCCAGGGAGTCCGAGGGAGGACCTCAGTGAGCTGTTTCCTCAGCACTTGGACACTACCCCAGTGTTTATCCCCCCAGCAGAAGCGATGACTATGGGGCAGAGTGCCGCTGGCCTCAGCCCACCCTCAGAGTTAGATCCAGGGAGTCCGAGGGATGACCTCAGTGAGCTGTTTCCCCAGCACTTGGACACTACCCCAGTGTTTATCCCCCCAGCAGAAGCGCTGGCTATGGGGCAGAGTGTTGCTGGCCTCTGCCCAGCCCTCAGTATGTTTTTGGAGGGTTTGGGAGACAGCCCCTGTCAGAAGTCACCCCAGTGGCTGGTCACAGAACCGGCAGGGGAGAAAACCCTTCCCCCTCTCCAGCGGCTGTACCCAACTTTGCATATGTCCCCCCGGCAAAAGCACTGGCTATAGGACAGAGCGCTGATGGTCTCTGCCCAGCATCAGAACAAGAGATGAAGAATCCGGGAGATAGTCCCTGCAAGATACCTTCTCAGCGGCTGGTAACTACACCAGGAGAAAAGCAAGTACCTTTTCCTCCCAAAATGCATAGCCCTACCAGCCTATGTTGCCTCCCAGCTGAAGCGCTGTCATTGGGGCAGAGGATTATTCAGCTCCCTCCAATATCTGCAACCCAGCCCCGGATCAGAGGAGTGCAGACAGCTGTTCCCACTCTGCAGCGGCTCTTTTTATTCATGGGAGACCCTATGTGCGGTTTTGCTCCCCAGCGCCCGAGTCATACTTTTACTTTTCCTGGTTGCCTGGGGTGGAAGTTTGTGACTAACGCAGGTCCAGACCAGTTGGGGGTCAGGAACCTGGTTAGTCTGTTTTTAAAAGGGGAGAAATGTGACAGAACCCACTGTCACTGTGTGTTTTGGAAAGAACTGTGTCCGTGCCTCCTACCGACAGACTATGGGCCAGAAGATACTGGAGACCCGGGACAAGCTGGCATGGATGTAATGTAATGTTACAACCCTTCTCCCCCCACCCCCCCCTCTTGTTGCTGTGTCTAATTGTGTTGATTCATGACACATAGACAATGGCCTAGACTGCAGACATCTCTCCGCAGGGGGTGTGTATTGAGGCTGCCTGCTTACCATAAACTCATTAGGTATCTGTAGACTGTTTCAATGTACAAATGTTCAGTTCCCATTGGTTGTTGGCTAAGGGGGATGTCCCTAGCTCTGTGTAACTGTATGTCTTGGAATTTAATAAACAGTTTAAGCTCTGGATGTTTAACCCTCAACACCTGTGTGGATTGTCTCGTGATTGAGGGGTTAAGGGCTGGTTATGGCGAGGTTGCAGGCTGCGGGTGCGTTTGGAGGACAGGAGACACAGGTCTGGCGGATGTGCCCACCTGGGGTATCTGAGATCCATCACACTATCTATCTATCTATCTATCTATCTATCTGCATATATATCTGTATCTATCTGTATATCTATCTATATATCTATCTGTATATCTATCTATTTATCTATCTGTATATCTATCTATCTGTTTATATATCACCTGTAGGATTAAGATTAAGAAAACATGACACATTCATTATTGTGCTACATGCACTTTATTTGATGTAGAGATCATATTACTCAATGGACTTTCTTTGTAGTCTTTGGGACTAGTACTGTATCTTCTTTTAAGTGCTGGATCTGACTCTAAATCACAGTTTTGGCAAGTAAATTGCTTGTAACTAGATATTTTGTCTGTTAATTCTGATGATGTAATTTACTATGGTGAAACATGTCAAGCTAGGATACACAGTGTATTAGAGCAAGCATTCAATGTTTTACAGCAAGTTTTAGATGCTATACATTAAGCTTATTGCTGTTTTGGAGAATTTGTGAGGACCTTTGTGTCCCATCAGTGATTATAGCAAGCTGTTGTTACTATCATTTTTGCTAAAAACTGTTTTTAAATACTTTTAACGTTTTTTCAATAAACCATGCTGGTTTACGCTATGTGGAGCCCATTTTTATTTTATTTTTAAATGCCATTTGTCCATCTGGAGCACTGAGAGTGGAAGAGAGTTATCGTTTGGAGTCCGTGAGTGGAGCTTGTGATCGCTGAGATCTGATTGTTGGTTGGACCTTGCAGAGTGTAGGCAAGTGGAGGATCCCTCTCTGGGCTGTTCCTTGGGACCACGGATCATCAGTTACCACCGGGGGCCAGTTCCTGTTTACACAGGTCTTTGAGACCACAAAGTGCATTTGACCTCTCTTGCTATACGGTAATCAGGGTCAACTCCATTTGGTGAGTAGGAATTTCACCTGTTTATGAATCGGCTGGTAGTACCTACCTTTGTTGTATCTTTTACTGGGGGATAGAAGGAATTTCACCTGTTTATGAATTAGCTGGGAGTACCAATCTTTGTTGTATCATTCACTGTGGGATAGTATAAATTTCACCTGTTTATGAATTGGCTGGGAGTACCAACGTTTGTTGCTTCTTTCACTGTGGGATACAGAGCATGTTCATATTTGAGCAAGCATGTTTATTTCACCCTTTTGCTACATTACCATCCTTTAGGATGGACTTTTTTTCACTGGATACATATTTTATACCCATTGCATATACAATTGTGTTTGGATTGTTAAATGCCAATTTTTTGTAGAGGATTGTTTCACTATTTACTTTAATATACTATTAGGCACATTGGTAGCGTTTAGCGCTATCGATAAGACAACGTTTTCACCTTTATCACTAGCTTGAAACAAAGAGTTTTTGTTAGTTCACTGTTTATCCTAGGTGCAACTGTTTATTTTTCATTTCTTCTGTTATAAATGTCTGATGTGCTCAAAAGAAAAAAACCTGCTATATCTCGTAATTACAATTATTCAATATACATTTTATAAACATATACTATTATATATTAAAGCAGCATACTGAAAAATAAAATTGGAATTTCCCCAGCAGTACAGCTCAAATGCTTAATAATTTCCCACCAGTCATACAATTATCTTGCTAGACATCACAAAGCAACAATTTATTGTCCAGTTGCACCCAGCAATAGTCTCTTGTGGAAACAAGAGCAGATGGCTTTGCGCTGCACAAATGCCAAAAACCTTATTTGTGCTAGTGATAGTCAGAACATTATTATTATTTCACAGAGTGAACACATTGTAAGTAATTCTATATTTATTCAGTACTGAGGTTTTTCCAGAATTGTAAAAAAGTGAAATTACTTTTTTTTTCATGTCTGCACCGCCGTAGGAAATGGGTGGTGCTTTCCCCGGGTGGTCGTGTCACTTTCGGTTTTGGCTCTGTGAATGGCTCCAGGAGGTAGGTAACATATTCTAACCCTAGTCCAGTGTCTGTCCAGTCAGTGTCCACCCCATCCACATACAGCAGCACCCTGTGCTGTATGTATTCTCAGCCTGTGATTGGACTGAGAGTTTATGGTGGAGGGAAGGAGAGGGCGCCATGCTTCACCTCTGCCCTGGAATCAACCTCTGCTCCAGCCCTTCACCCGACAATTTGCTGGAGCCTTCATTACACATCTCCTGTATGTGTATGCCACAAGGGGTCCCAGCACTGCACCCTAGAGCCATGCTTTACAGGTCTCTTATCTCTATCTGTCTGTATCTATCTATCTGTCTCTCTCTCTCCTCTCTCTCTATCTATCTATCTATCTCTCTCTCTCTCTATCTATCTAACTATCTCTCTATCTTTCTTGCTATCTATCTATCTATCTATCTATCTATCTATCTATCTATCTATCTATCTATCTATCTATCTATCTATCTATCTATCTGTGACAGAACCCACTGTCACTGTGTGTTTTGGAAAGAACTGTGTCCGTGCCTCCTACCGACAGACTATGGGCCAGAAGATACTGGAGACCCGGGACAAGCTGGCATGGATGTAATGTAATGTTACAACCCTTCTCCCCCCACCCCCCCTCTTGTTGCTGTGTCTAATTGTGTTGATTCATGACACATAGACAATGGCCTAGACTGCAGACATCTCTCCGCAGGGGGTGTGTATTGAGGCTGCCTGCTTACCATAAACTCATTAGGTATCTGTAGACTGTTTCAATGTACAAATGTTCAGTTCCCATTGGTTGTTGGCTAAGGGGGATGTCCCTAGCTCTGTGTAACTGTATGTCTTGGAATTTAATAAACAGTTTAAGCTCTGGATGTTTAACCCTCAACACCTGTGTGGATTGTCTCGTGATTGAGGGGTTAAGGGCTGGTTATGGCGAGGTTGCAGGCTGCGGGTGCGTTTGGAGGACAGGAGACACAGGTCTGGCGGATGTGCCCACCTGGGGTATCTGAGATCCGTCACAGTGGTGGCAGCGGTGGGACGTCTCCTGCAGTCCAGGACATCCAAACCACCACCAGGATTCAAGATCTGGGCAGCTGCCGAGGAGCGATATGGGGACCAGCCAGCATGAGAGCGGAGTTCGGGAGGAGGCTGCAAGGCATGCGGAAGAAACATCAGGGACCAGTGACAGAGCGCACCATGCTCGGCTGGGAGGATGTGATCCGCCGGCAACTCTGGCATGAGGCGCTAAGCCACGAGCGGCGCCAGCAGGGGAAGATCCTTCCCTCCTCCTCAGAGATGTACTGGACGCAGTACTGTGCGCGAGAGGTGTTCCTGAGGGAACGACCGCGAGATGATTGGAAGACGGAGCTTGGAAGATTGGTCCAGGAGGAGATGAAGCTGGACGCCAGCTACAGAGCCCTTCGGTGGTTCGCGGCTCAACTTTGGCCAAGTACAGCAGATGGCAGCCCAGCAGAAGGCGTTGGCTATGGCGGCGTAGGGCTGCTCCATCAAAAAATGTACGGAGACCCAGACTTTGGGAGCGATGAGGAGTGGCGGCTGGAAAACATCCTGGACTTTCGAGATGAGGTGCTGGACCTCCCCGAAGAGGTGTGTGACCTGGAGGAATTGGAGTTCCTGGTTGAGCAGGAATGGGAGCTCGAGATTGCCTACAAGCGGCTGTTTGACGGTGATCAGCAGCCTGGCATGGCTCCCGTTGCCTGGCACTGTCCGGGAGAAATAGCAGACAGTCAAAAAGATGAGGAGCAAATGGGGCCAGGGGTGACCCTACGTTTTCCCGTCCTAACCGCAATGGAAGAAGCAGCGATGATACAGAGGGCACTGCGAGTGCTAGAATGCCGGAACGCACCGGAGGTCCCCCAGGCAGCGAGAAGCATGAAGGTCTCAGAAAGAGGAGTTGAGACAGGCACTGGAAGGCTGGGAAATGGTGATCAGCAGCAAGTACAGAGTATCTCATCTGGTGCCCCAGCAGAAGCGCTGGCTACAGGGCAGAGTGCCCCTGGCATCTGCCCAGCATCAGAAAAAGAGTTGGATCCGGAGAGTCTGGAAGAGGATCTGCGTAAGCTGTTTCCCCAACAGCAGATATCCCCACCGGGAGTAGAGGAAGCAATTCTCCCTCCCCAGCAATTGGACACTACCCCAATGTTCATCCCCCCAGCAGAGGCGCTGGCTACGGGGCAGAGTGCCGCTCGCCTCTGTCCCCCCTCAGAGTTAGATCCAGGGAGTCCGAGGGAGGACCTCAGTGAGCTGTTTCCTCAGCACTTGGACACTACCCCAGTGTTTATCCCCCCAGCAGAAGCGATGACTATGGGGCAGAGTGCCGCTGGCCTCAGCCCACCCTCAGAGTTAGATCCAGGGAGTCCGAGGGATGACCTCAGTGAGCTGTTTCCCCAGCACTTGGACACTACCCCAGTGTTTATCCCCCCAGCAGAAGCGCTGGCTATGGGGCAGAGTGTTGCTGGCCTCTGCCCAGCCCTCAGTATGTTTTTGGAGGGTTTGGGAGACAGCCCCTGTCAGAAGTCACCCCAGTGGCTGGTCACAGAACCGGCAGGGGAGAAAACCCTTCCCCCTCTCCAGCGGCTGTACCCAACTTTTGCATATGTCCCCCCGGCAAAAGCACTGGCTATAGGACAGAGCGCTGATGGTCTCTGCCCAGCATCAGAACAAGAGATGAAGAATCCGGGAGATAGTCCCTGCAAGATACCTTCTCAGCGGCTGGTAACTACACCAGGAGAAAAGCAAGTACCTTTTCCTCCCAAAATGCATAGCCCTACCAGCCTATGTTGCCTCCCAGCTGAAGCGCTGTCATTGGGGCAGAGGATTATTCAGCTCCCTCCAATATCTGCAACCCAGCCCCGGATCAGAGGAGTGCAGACAGCTGTTCCCACTCTGCAGCGGCTCTTTTTATTCATGGGAGACCCTATGTGCGGTTTTGCTCCCCAGCGCCCGAGTCATACTTTTACTTTTCCTGGTTGCCTGGGGTGGAAGTTTGTGACTAACGCAGGTCCAGACCAGTTGGGGGTCAGGAACCTGGTTAGTCTGTTTTTAAAAGGGGAGAAATGTGACAGAACCCACTGTCACTGTGTGTTTTGGAAAGAACTGTGTCCGTGCCTCCTACCGACAGACTATGGGCCAGAAGATACTGGAGACCCGGGACAAGCTGGCATGGATGTAATGTAATGTTACAACCCTTCTCCCCCCCACCCCCCCCCCTCTTGTTGCTGTGTCTAATTGTGTTGATTCATGACACATAGACAATGGCCTAGACTGCAGACATCTCTCCGCAGGGGGTGTGTATTGAGGCTGCCTGCTTACCATAAACTCATTAGGTATCTGTAGACTGTTTCAATGTACAAATGTTCAGTTCCCATTGGTTGTTGGCTAAGGGGGATGTCCCTAGCTCTGTGTAACTGTATGTCTTGGAATTTAATAAACAGTTTAAGCTCTGGATGTTTAACCCTCAACACCTGTGTGGATTGTCTCGTGATTGAGGGGTTAAGGGCTGGTTATGGCGAGGTTGCAGGCTGCGGGTGCGTTTGGAGGACAGGAGACACAGGTCTGGCGGATGTGCCCACCTGGGGTATCTGAGATCCGTCACACTATCTATCTATCTATCTATCTATCTATCTGCATATATATCTGTATCTATCTGTATATCTATCTATATATCTATCTGTATATATATCTATTTATCTATCTGTATATCTATCTATCTGTTTATATATCACCTGTAGGATTAAGATTAAGAAAACATGACACATTCATTATTGTGCTACATGCACTTTATTTGATGTAGAGATCATATTACTCAATGGACTTTCTTTGTAGTCTTTGGGACTAGTACTGTATCTTCTTTTAAGTGCTGGATCTGACTCTAAATCACAGTTTTGGCAAGTAAATTGCTTGTAACTAGATATTTTGTCTGTTAATTCTGATGATGTAATTTACTATGGTGAAACATGTCAAGCTAGGATACACAGTGTATTAGAGCAAGCATTCAATGTTTTACAGCAAGTTTTAGATGCTATACATTAAGCTTATTGCTGTTTTGGAGAATTTGTGAGGACCTTTGTGTCCCATCAGTGATTATAGCAAGCTGTTGTTACTATCATTTTTGCTAAAAACTGTTTTTAAATACTTTTAACGTTTTTCAATAAACCATGCTGGTTTACGCTATGTGGAGCCCATTTTTATTTTATTTTTAAATGCCATTTGTCCATCTGGAGCACTGAGAGTGGAAGAGAGTTATCGTTTGGAGTCCGTGAGTGGAGCTTGTGATCGCTGAGATCTGATTGTTGGTTGGACATTGCAGAGTGTAGGCAAGTGGAGGATCCCTCTCTGGGCTGTTCCTTGGGACCACGGATCATCAGTTACCACCGGGGGCCAGTTCCTGTTTACACAGGTCTTTGAGACCACAAAGTGCATTTGACCTCTCTTGCTATACGGTAATCAGGGTCAACTCCATTTGGTGAGTAGGAATTTCACCTGTTTATGAATCGGCTGGTAGTACCTACCTTTGTTGTATCTTTTACTGGGGGATAGAAGGAATTTCACCTGTTTATGAATTAGCTGGGAGTACCAATCTTTGTTGTATCATTCACTGTGGGATAGTATAAATTTCACCTGTTTATGAATTGGCTGGGAGTACCAACGTTTGTTGCTTCTTTCACTGTGGGATACAGAGCATGTTCATATTTGAGCAAGCATGTTTATTTCACCCTTTTGCTACATTACCATCCTTTAGGATGGACTTTTTTTCACTGGATACATATTTTATACCCATTGCATATACAATTGTGTTTGGATTGTTAAATGCCAATTTTTTGTAGAGGATTGTTTCACTATTTACTTTAATATACTATTAGGCACATTGGTAGCGTTTAGCGCTATCGATAAGACAACGTTTTCACCTTTATCACTAGCTTGAAACAAAGAGTTTTTGTTAGTTCACTGTTTATCCTAGGTGCAACTGTTTATTTTTCATTTCTTCTGTTATAAATGTCTGATGTGCTCAAAAGAAAAAAACCTGCTATATCTCGTAATTACAATTATTCAATATACATTTTATAAACATATACTATTATATATTAAAGCAGCATACTGAAAAATAAAATTGGAATTTCCCCAGCAGTACAGCTCAAATGCTTAATAATTTCCCACCAGTCATACAATTATCTTGCTAGACATCACAAAGCAACAATTTATTGTCCAGTTGCACCCAGCAATAGTCTCTTGTGGAAACAAGAGCAGATGGCTTTGCGCTGCACAAATGCCAAAAACCTTATTTGTGCTAGTGATAGTCAGAACATTATTATTATTTCACAGAGTGAACACATTGTAAGTAATTCTATATTTATTCAGTACTGAGGTTTTTCCAGAATTGTAAAAAAGTGAAATTACTTTTTTTTTTACTAAATGTTATAAACTGTAAAAAGCCAGGCAACTTAATGTTAGTTAAGAATAAAAATAATGTAATTTTCCAAGCCCAACTTTAGCTTGTCTGTGTCATTTTTTGAGAATTTAACCTAACTACCTGCTAGAATACAAACGGATAGGAATCCATTGGAGACTAAAGGCACAGACATATTTTTAGCATGTTGAAGGCATAGAACTTCCAACTGTTTTTTTTTTTTTTAGCTGTTTGTGCCTTCTGTTCCAGTGACAACCACTTTTTCAATTTCTTGTACTGAAGTCACAGGGGCATAAAGTAAGATACATTTGCCATTTAAACATCTAGCCAGCTAGGCTTTAATGCATTCTTCAAAGAAGCACTTATGCTGACCGTATTGCTTAAAGCAGGCCATACACGGTCGAATTTCGAACTAATTTTCTTTTCAAAATCAGAAAGTTCGTTTTTTTTATGTGATCGGATGATGCCACCATTGATTATCGAAATTCGGCCGACCAAACCTTCATCTTGCCGGGAATATTCGTTTCTCTCCGGGAAAATTATTTTCTCTCCGGGAATATTCCTTTCTTGCACATGCGCATTTTTTTTCTATTACATTTCTCGCACGATTTTCTCATCATTGATCAGAAAATCGTTTGTTTTTCGAAAAATTTCCAACATTTCGGATTTCTCAAATTTGTTTGCCGCACGAAAATCGGCTGTTACTGCAGCCCACTAACGGTGCGAAATTCGTACGAAAATTCTTTGATACGATTTTCGAAAGAAAATTCTTTCGAAATTCGAACCGTGTATGGCCGCCTTAAGTAATTACCCAGATCAACTATGCAGATAAGGATTTTGGCCGTTTCTCTTAAGCTAGCCATATATGGAGCAAAGTTTGGCAAGTTCCACGGGGAACGACCAAATTTTGATCCATGTATGGCCATCCTTGTTCAAAAGAAGTCTATTGGTTGATTGTGTTCTGTCAAACAAACAATTTGGAAATACTATGTCCTGGTGAGAACTATTACTCATGGCCAAAATTATATATTTTCGGAAAGGAGAGACCCTGTAGAATAAAAGGGTGAAACGGTAGTTACAAATTTTAGTTTCATGTGATATTTGCACAACTGTTTATTAAATGCAATTTTTCCAGAAAAAATATAATAAAATTAATTTTAGCTCAAAAACCACACCATATAATACCAATTGTTGGTTAAAATATGAGGTTGCATCAAGTAAATAGATACCTAACATTACATGTTTTAAAATTGTGTGCATCCGCAATATTGCCAAAAACTTTTAAAGTGTCACTATAGGTGACACTTTAAAAGCTGTTACAGCTCATCAATTTAGAGTTAGCTAGGAGTTCTTGTGCTAGAATTATTGTTCTTACTCTGATGCTCAAAGTGATATGTCACATGTGTGGTGCAGTTTACATACATGTACGCACCCTGGGCTTGCGTTTGTGCAGGTGTGCGGGCAATGACGGTTTTGGCAATTTTATTTAATTTTTTAATTTTTTCTCTTTTTTTTTGTGTGTGACTGCTATCACAAGGGGTTAATAAACCCCTATGTGCAGTGGCATAGCGTGGGGGTGCAGGGGGTGCCGAGGCCCCGGGCACGACATTTAGGGGGGTGAAATTTCACGCCAAGGTGTTTCACTACTGGCTGTCTCCTTCTAATTTCAAGTTCCTGTGTTCCCCACGCTCCAGTCGCCATGTTCAGTGTCTGGCGCCCTGTGATTGGGCGTATGGGGGTCATGTGAGGCGTATGGCTGGCCTGTCCATGACCGCGGTTGCTCCTGAAGTCCCGCCTCCGCACATGACCCCCATACGCCCAATTACAGTGCGCCGAACACTGAACATGGCGGCCAGAGCGCGGGGAAGACAAACAAAAATGTGAGCCGCCGCCGCTGCTGTCCTCCTCCTCCTATCCTCTGGACCGATGCAGGCCAGGACAAGAAGGTGAGTGAGACTCCCTCGCGAGAGTCGTGTTACTGGCCCCGGGGGGATGAGAGAGAGAAGGAATACTGTAGGCAGGACAGTATAGTGGTCAGTGTAGTGTATAGTGAACAGTGTAGTGTAGTATAGTGGTTAGTGTCATGTGGTGGTCAGTGTAGTGTAGTATAGTGGTCAGTGTAGTGTATAGTGAACAGTGTAGTGTAGTATAGTGGTCAGTGTAGTGTAGTATAGTATAGTGGACAGTGTAGTGTATAGTGAACAGTGTAGTGTAGTATAGTGTTTAGTGCTGTGTGGTGATCAGTGTAGTGTAGTATAGTGGTCAGTGTAGTGTATAGTGGTCAGTGTAGTGTAGTATAGTGGTCAGTGTAGTGTAGTATAGTGGACAGTGTAGTATAGTGGACAGTGAAGTGTAGTATAGTGGGCAGTGTAGTGTAGTATAGTGGTCAGTGTAGTGTAGTATAGTGGACAGTGTAGTGTAGTAAAGTGGTCAGTGTAGTGTAGTATGGTGGTCAGTGTAGTGTAGTATGGTGGTCAGTGTAGTGTAGTATTGTGGTCAGTGTAGTGTAGTATAGTGTAGTGGTCAGTATAGTATAGTGGTCTGTGTAGTGTAGTGTACAGTATACTGGTTAGTGTAGTTCTCAGTGTAGTGGTCAGTGTAGTGTACAGTATAGTGGTTAGTATAGTGGTAAGTGTGGTTCTCAGAGTAGTGGACAGTATAGTATAGTGGACAGTATAGTGGTCAGTGTAGTGGACAGTATAGTATAGTGGACAGTACAGTGGTCAGTGTAGTAGACAGTGTAGTGTAGTGGTTAGTATAGTGGACAGTGTAGTGTACAATGTAGTGGTCAGTGTAGTGTAGTGGACAGTATAGTGGTTAGTGTAGTGGTCGTTGTAGTGTAGTGGTCAGTATAGTATAGTGGTCAGTGAAGTGTAGTGGTCAGTGTAGTAGACAGTGTAGTGTAGTAGACAGTATAGTGGTCAGTGTAGTGGACAGTATAGTACAGTGGACAGTATAGTGGTCAGTATATTGGTTAGTGTAGTGTAGTGGACAGTATAGTGGTCAGTGTAGTGTAGTGGTCAGTGTAGTTCTCAGTGTAGTGGACAGTATAGTATAGTGGACAGTATAGTGGTCAGTGTAGTGTAGTATAGTGGTCAGTGTAGTTGTCAGTGTAGTGTAGTGGTCAGTATAGTGTAGTGGACAGGATAGTGGTCAGTGTAGTGTAGTGGACAGGATAGTGGTCAGTGTAGTTCTATGTGTAGTGGACAGTATAGTAAAGTGGACAATATAGTGGTCAGTGTAGTGTAGTATAGTGGTCAGTGTAGTGGACAGTGTAGTGTAATGGTCAGTGTAGTGTAGTGGACAGTATAGTGTAGTGGACAGTGTAGTGTACAGTATAGTATAGTGGACCGTATAGTGGTCAGTGTAGTGTAGTGGACAGTGTAGTGTAGTGTTCAGTGTAGTGTATAGTGGTCAGTGTAGTGTAGTATAGTGGACAGTGTAGTGTATAGTGAACAGTGTAGTGTAGTATAGTGGTTAGTGCCGTGTGGTGGTCAGTGTAGTGTAGTATAGTGGTCAGTGTAGTGTAGTATAGTGGTCAGTGTAGTGTAGTATAGTGGACAGTGTAGTATAGTGGACAGTGAAGTGTAGTATAGTGGACAGTTTAGTGTAGTATAGTGGTCAGTGTAGTGTAGTATAGTGGACAGTGTAGTAAAGTGGTCAGTGTAGTGTAGTATGGTAGTCAGTGTAGTGTAGTAAGGTGGTCAGTATAGTGTAGTATGGTGGTCAGTGTAGTGTAGTATAGGGTAGTGGTCAGTATAGTATAGTGGTCTGTGTAGTGTAGTGTACAGTATAGTGGTTAGTGTAGTTCTCAGTGTAGTGGTCAGTGTAGTGTACAGTATAGTGGTTAGTATAGTGGTAAGTGTGGTTCTCAGAGTAGTGGACAGTATAGTATAGTGGACAGTATAGTGGTCAGTGTAGTGTAGTGGACAGTATAGTATAGTGGACAGTACAGTGGTCAGTGTAGTATACAGTGTAGTGGTTAGTATAGTGGACAGTGTAGTGTACAGTGTAGTGGTCAGTGTAGTGTAGTGGACAGTATATTGGACAGTGTAGTGTACAATGTAGTGGTCAGTGTAGTGTAGTGGACAGTATAGTGGTTAGTGTAGTGGTCGTTGTAGTGTAGTGGTCAGTGTAGTGTAGTGGTCAATGTAGTGTGGTTGACAGTGTCGTGGTCAGTATAGTATAATGGTCAGTGTAGTGGTCAGTGTAGTGGTCAGTGTAGTGTAGTAGACAGTATAGTGGTCAGTGTAGTTCTCAGTGTAGTGGACAGTATAGTACAGTGGACAGTGTAGTGGTCAGTATAGTGGTTAGTGTAGTGGTTAGTATAGTGTAGTGGTCAGTGTAGTGTAGTGGACAGTATAGTGGTCAGTGTAGTGTAGTGGACAGTATAGTGGTCAGTGTAGTTCTCAGTGTAGTGGACAGTATAGTATAGTGGACAGTATAGTGGTCAGTATAGTGTAGTATAGTGGTCAGTGTAGTGTAGTATAGTGGTCAGTGTAGTTGTCAGTGTAGTGTAGTGGTCAGTGTAGTGTAGTGGACAGGATAGTGGTCAGTGTAGTGTAGTGGACAGGATAGTGGTCAGTGTAGTGTAGTGGACAGTATAGTGGTCAGTGTAGTGGACAGTATAGTATTGTGGACAGTATAGTGGTCAGTTTAGTGTAGTATAGTGGTCAGTGTAGTTGTCAGTGTAGTGTAGTGGTCAGTGTAGTGTAGTGGACAGGATAGTGATCAGTGTAGTGTAGTGGACAGGATAGTGGTCAGTGTAGTTCTCGGTGTAGTGTAGTGGATATCATAGTATAGTGGACAGTATAGTGGTCAGTGTAGTGTAGTATAGTGGTCAGTGTAGTGGACAGTGTAGTGTAGTGATCAGTGTAGTGTAGTGGTCAGTGTAGTGTAGTGGACAGTATAGTGTAGTGGACAGTGTAGTGTACAGTATAGTATAGTGGACCGTATAGTGGTCAGTGTAGTGTAGTGGACAGTGTAGTGGACAGTATAGTATAGTGGTCAGTTTAGTGTGTAATAGTCAGTAAAGGAATCAGGTTGGTCAGTAGTATTGTATTGTTGGAAGGGACTCGGGAAATGCTAAAAGTCTGCAGGTTAGGGGGGGTGCAAATTACTTGCCTTGCCCTGGGTGCTGACAATCCACGCTTTGCCACTTCCTATGTGATAGCATTGGGCAGGTGACAGGTACTCTTTTTGGAGATATTAGGGGTCTCTCAGCTTGAGAGTCACAGGTGGGAAAGTTTCTATTACCCAAACTCTTAACCCTTTCGTGGATTTCTTGAGTGAGTAAGTGCCTGGGGTCACTGTGGTACTCTGACCCATCCTCAATGAATCTCCTGTGATCCCCAAAGTGGGCCCTCACTGTACAAATGGTGCAACCCAAGTACAGGAGGCCACAGGGACAAGACAAAGTCTGTGGAGCAACTGAAAAATAGTTTGATATAGTAGGTCCTGCTGGAATGGTCTTTGAAACTCTTTTGGCAATGCTGGACAAAAGGGCACATGTTGCATCTAATCTTTTTGTACTGTAACACGCCAACCAGATTACAAAATGTGACCAAAGATTTAGATGAAGAGATGTTAGAGTATCCTACCACCATAGTATCCTACTACCACCATATCCTACCACCATAGTATCCTACTATGAGCTACAATATTTTTTACACTTCTAGCTATATATGATTCTTGGTCTCTCTGACAGGACCGTGGCTAACTTGGGGTCTTGTAGGAGGATGCCCCAATGGCGTCTAATGATTTTTTTCATTCTTTTGTGAGTTGTGATATTGAGTGATGAACTTGAATTCAGAGTTGGTTATCGAGGGTGAGGGTCTATCTTTAGAGGTGGGGACTTGACATGTCAAAAAAGCCTTGTGTACTAAATCCTAATCAAGGAATGTGTCAATTAATATATTTCCTTGTGTGATGTAATCACTGTCCATAGAACATTTCTTCCTCAGTCTGTAAAATTGTCCGTTTGAAATGTTTTGCTTCCACTTGGGGTGATGATAGCTTGCGAAATGAAGGTGGAGTTGCCTGCGGACAGCTTGATGTATGTCTTAGACACAATACAGGCCTCCGTATGGGACAACTCAAGATCTAAAAATACCAGGGATTGAGGATCATGCACATGTGTAAAGGAAATACCCATGTCATTCATATTAACAATTTTCAACAAAGGGGGCAATAGAAGACGAGGGAGCATCACTTCATCAATGTATCTTCCATAATAAATAATCTGGGAAGCAATGGGGTTATTTCTTTATATGCATGACTCCTCCCACCAACCCATGGGGAGATTGGCATAAAATGGTGCAGAAGAAGTGCCTATAGCGCTGCCATGCATCTGGAGATAATAACCCCCCAGATGCTTTAAGGAGTTGTGCTATCTGTCAAGAACTGGGCTTGTCTATGTTTGAGGTTGGGCTCTGTAGCTAGAAAATGTCCAAAAGCTGTGAGCCCAACTTCATGCAGAATGCATGTGTATAGCGAAGTGACGTCAAGGGAAAGCCAGGTGTAGGAATCTTCCAATGTATAATGAGAAAGATTATTCAACAAGTGGGAAGAATCTCGGACATAAGACAGTGAAGACCGAACTATTGGTTGAAGAAAAGCATCTACATACTGGGACAGTCGTGAGGCTATCCATAGCCGTAATGATTGGCCTTCCTGGGGGGCAGATGGGGATCTTTATGCACCTTGGGTAGGTGGTAAAATGCATCTATGAAGGAGGCCTTCGCATGTGTAGGATAAAAAGTGGAGGGCGGTTGGACATCGAATCCACAGTACCTGCCGCTGATCACAGCGGGAGCGAGCAGGTGTCAGTGTGTGTGCAGCCCGATCATGTATATATATGTGATTTGGCGCACAGGTGCCATCCTGTAGCAGTAAAGCTGCTATATGGCAGACCTGAAGAGGTTAAAATTTATATATATATAAATATATATACTGTATAGATGCAAAAAAGTCTACTGGTGTATAGTGCTTCAATTTCCTCCACCAAAAAAACAAAATATTGTATGTGACAGCAATGCTTTTAAAGTTGTAAAAAATGGAGGGTTGGGACTTTAAATGAGATGCGATTATAGCAATATGCGATTAAGTATAAATATGGAAAATATAAAAATTGTTTCCATAATGACCAGGCTCAAAAATACCAGCCCAAGAAGCACTGAACCAAATTAATCTGTCTAACTGTATGTAATTAAAACAGAGGTTTAGTTGCAGTTATTTGCAAATACCTGGGAAGCTGCAGGCCAAGCGTCACGGCACTCTGTGTAGCTGCAGTCCTAACTATCATTTTTAAGGCCTCCAAAGGAGGAGCACAGGTGTGCTAATCAATAGACAGGGAGCAGATGGCAACCTAGACCTGCCCCTATCTATAGTTGGTCTGGCAAATGAGAGCACTGGAAAGACAAAAAACAGGGGTGAAACCAATACATGCCTACCAAACCAAAATACCACCAAACTGGGTGCGGACCACATCAAACTGGGTCAGCTAGTCAAAAAATGACAATGCATAAATTAACTGTTGGTGGTAGATCTGTGGAGGCACTCTGTTACACTCCTGAAAATCGCATCTCCATCCCTAGCTAATGTTAGAAAAATAAAATGGGCTTGGGACTTTGTATGCTTTTAAAGTTGTAATTCAGAAGTCTTCTGTGAGCACTTGTGCCTTAGGGTAAATTATTCTATGTCACAGCAATGGCGTTTGATCCTTAAATTTCCTCCACCATTGATAATACAGGAAAATAATCTTTAGAACCTTCCATCACACTCAGGTAACGCACTTACCAAAAGACCATGTCTAACAAAGAAAATTTGGAAAACATAGCTCAGATGATTCCAAGACCAAACAGTGGCAGGCCAGGCTTTGCCCTTAGAACACAGCTTTTTACTTCTCCAGCAAAGCAATTAGTCTCCCAGTACATACATTGGGAGCCATGTCGGAGGTATCCTGATTGGTGGGTCCTTTGTGGCCGGGACCCTTCCTACAAGGGCATTTTTGAAATGTGTGACCAGAGGGATACTATGTGACAAGAAAAATGTCAACACATATCATTTTATTCTATAGGGCCTCTGCATATAATGCTTAGGGGTTCTTAGCAATCCTCTAGCAATTCATTTTTTGATATTTACATATATGTTAGAAGTGTCAGAATTGGACTGGTGTTGAAGTGGTTAATGACCACTCTATATGTGAACCAGGAGTCATTGTTTGCTAGAAAACATAATGAATTACAGCTGGAAAAAAAAAAGAGTATATGGAACTATAAACAATCAGCAAGTCTAAAGGTTAACAATAAAGGAAAGCGTAGTCAGGCCACATAGTTTTGAAATAAACATCACAGTCGAGTGGGCGAAAGACACATCCAATATTGGTAATATAGGCCAGGATTCTCAAAGGAGTTACGCCAGCGTATCTCCAGATACGCCATCGTAACTCTGAGTGCGGCCCGTTGCAACTCGGCGCCTGATTCATAGAATCAGATACGCCTCACAGTTGCCTAGATACGAGCGGCGTAAGTCTCCTACACCGTCATATCTTAGGGTGCATATTTCCGCTGGCCGCTAGGTGGCGCTTCCGCATATTTCCGCGTCAAATATGCTAATTAGCTAGATACGCCGATTCGCGAACGTACGTGCGCCCGGTGTCTCAAGATACATTGTTTACGTAAGACATACGCCGGCGTAAAGTTACCCCTCATAAAGCAGGGGTAAGTCATGTTAGGTATGGACATCAGAAAAGTACGAACAGCGTCGTATTTTACGTTGTTTGCGTAAGTCGTCCGTGAATGGGGCTGGACGTAAGTTACGTTCACGTCAACTAGGCATTGAGCAGGCGTAATTTAATTTGAAAATTCGACGTGATACTGAGCATGCGCACGCATGCGCCGTTCGAAAAAAGCGTGATTTACGTGGGGTCACAATTAGTTTACATAAAACACACCCCCTGTTCCTCATTTGATTTAGGCGCGCTTACGCCGGCACATTTATGCTACGCCAACGTAACTTTGGACGCAAGTGCTTTGTGAATACAGCACTTGCCTCTCTAAGTTGCGGCGGCATAGCGTAACTACGATACGATACGCCCGCTTACATTTACGCCGCCCTACGAGAATCTGGGCCATAGTGTCCAAGTCTATTAATCACATGGGACTACCTACTGTACTATAATTTTTCAAAAGCTTTCATCGTGTAGGAAAATTTAAAAAAAAAATTGTATCTCCTGCGCTACCAGTAATACAAACTGTACTCACAAATTTAATATAAAAAAAACTGTCAAAAAATAATAAAAATATAGCTGTTGCAATTACCAATTGTGTTCCTACAATAATGATGCAATTATATGTGCTGAGAGTGCCGCGCTTCTGTCTTCTAATAAACAATTATTCTACTAACTGTGCAATTTGTATAAAAGTACAAATAAACAATCTTATATATCTATACTAGTAAAAATTCATTAATATACAGTGAATCACAATCCAATGGTGTATGTTGCAATAATCATTATCAAAATAAACAGAAATACCTAATGTCTTTCAATAAAACTGAACAATTCATGTTCTGTGTGCTGCTCCTTAACTGCTCTCTTCAATAACTGACAGTCCCCACACCAGTGATGTAAATCAGAGGGTGCGCTTAGTTATATGTGAAACTTGTGCCACCACAGTACTCACAGAACTCTCCCCTTAATTTAATGACCCACAAATACTACAAATTCTTGTATAAATAGCCACCAGAGTATCCTACTTCTTTACGGTGAGAGTACCGGGCCTCATATCCACTTGGGTCTCTATTGGTGCACTCGCATACACGTCCAGGAAGCACAGGGGTGAGGGTCCCTTTAAGAGATACAAGAGGTAACAACTGTGGGGTATGTGCTGATGGAAAAAAAATAACTGTAGAGTTGTTAGGAGTAGTAGCATATATACTGTAAACTTTGGGGGTTCTTAAGCTCCGCGAGACAAGTGCGTAAAACCGTGTCAGTAAAGCAAAGGGTCTTTATTGGTGACCAAACAAAACAAAATAAAGCTTTTCTTCAGCATCCAAAACGTCACAACAAAAGTCCTGCTTGTTTCCAGCATAAATTAGGAAAAAAGTCTTTCTTCAGAAAAACAACCAAAAGAAAGGCACATACGTTTTTAGTAAGAAGTCCTCCAGACCTTCCCTGCAGACACAGCTTCACTTCCAAACTACTCAGAAATCCTCTCTGAGCAGCTAGCAGACTTCCATCTTGTCCTCACAGGTGCACTCTCCCAACTCACTCATTCCCTCCAGCATCACTTCCTGCTTTAATGGGTGGTTGTCTGTGAGATTTTAACCCCTTGTGCGCTGGCTTCCAGGGTTTAGGAGTGGAGGCTCCATCCCACCCAAATAACACTTTGGAGCCTCCAAAATTCCAGGCCCCAAACTACTTTATTAAGATAGAGAAGACTGCGAGCCAGTCCTCTCTGAATTAGCGCCTGCCTGGAACTTTTCACCCACTTTTGGGTGACCCCCTGAACCTTCTACCTCTATTTAAATGGACCATAGTCCAAACAGTGGTGCCGTATAGCACCCGTCCAGGACCCACCCCTGGTGTCCTGTACATATCCCCCCCCTCTGCCTCAACGCGGAGGTGTTGGAGGCAACAGTAGACACCATACAATGGACTCGGGAGAGGGCATCGGCATTCTGATGCTGTCTCCCGGGTCTGTGCTCTACCATGAAATTGAACTCCTGGAGAGAAAGGAACCACCTTGTTACCCTGGCATTGGTGTGTTTATTCTGTCTCATCCAGGTAAGCGGAGCATGGTCTGACACCAAGCGGAACTTTCTGCCCAGGAGGAAATATCGCAAGGAGTCTAGAGCCCACTTGATGGCCAGACACTCCCGCTCCACCACCGCATAGTTTCTTTCAGCTGCCGTCAGCTTCCTACTAAGAAAGACCACAGGGTGCTCCTCCCCATTGATTTCCTGAGACAGGACCGCTCCCAACCCTTCGCTTGAAGCATCTGTCTGTACTACAAAATCTTTTGTAAAATCTGGAGCTACAAGCACCGGATCTTGGCACAAAGCTGTCTTAAGCTTTTGAAAAGCCGTCTCGGCCTCGGCGTTCCACTTTATCATCACTGACTTTCTGCCTCTGGTCAGGTCGGTCAGTGGTGCAGCAACAGTGGCAAAGTTGGGGACAAACCTCCTATAATAGCCAACTATGCCCAAAAACGCTCTGACCTGCTTCTTGGTTAGGGGACGGGGCCAGTCCTGTATGGCCTCCACCTTACTCATTTGGGGCTTCACCAGCCCTCTACCCACAATATATCCTAGGTATTTTACTTCCTCCATCCCAATGGCACACTTCTCGGGGTTGATGGTGAACCCTGCTCTTCTTAAGGAGTCTACGACTGCCTGAACCCGGGGAAGGTGGGACTCCCAATCAGTGCTGAAGATGACTATGTCATCGAGGTAGACAGAAGCGTACCGTTGGTGTGGACGCAGAGTTTTGTCCATGGCCCTTTGGAACGTGGCCGGGGCTGAGTGTAGACCAAATGGCATCCTCTTATATTGGAAGTGGCCTTCTGGGGTAGAGAAGGCTGTCTTCTCCCTGGCTTCCTTAGTCAGGGGAATCTGCCAGTACCCTTTTGTGAGGTCTAGCGTGGTAATGTACCTGGCAGGCCCCAACCTTTCAATTAGCTCATCTACTCGTGGCATGGGATATGCGTCAAACTTGGAGACTTCATTAAGCTTTCTGAAGTCGTTGCAGAAGCGGAGGGTGCCGTTGGGCTTGGGTACCAACACAATTGGACTTGACCATTCGCTCTGCGACTCTTCAATGACTCCAAGCTCGAACATTCTTTTAACCTCTTCGGACACTGCCACCCTATGAGCTTCTGGGATACGGTAAGGCTTTAACCTGACTTTTACATTGGGCTCGGTCACAATGTCATGCTTGATGACGTTGGTGCGACCGGGCAACTCTGAAAACATATCTCTATTTTTTTGTAGAAACTCTTTTGTTTGCTGGGTTTGAGGTCTAGTCAGGGTAGCAGCAACCTGCACCAAGTCGATCCCTGCATGGTCCCCTGACTGTACCCCTACTACCGCTGACACTTGTTCTCTGTCTCTCCAGGGTTTCAACAAATTGATGTGATAGATCTGGTATGGTTTTCTTTTCCCTGGCTGGTGTACCTTGTAGTCCACCTCACCGACTTTCTCTACTACCTCAAATGGGCCCTGCCATTTGGCCAAGAATTTGCTCTCTACCGTGGGTATTAGAACAGCCACCCGGTCTCCTACTTGGAACTGTCTAATTTTAGCCGACCTGTTATACACTCTTCTTTGGGCATCCTGGGCCTTCTGCATGTGCTCCTTCACCAGTGGCATCACCTTAG
Source organism: Rana temporaria (assembly GCF_905171775.1). Lineage (NCBI taxonomy): Eukaryota > Metazoa > Chordata > Amphibia > Anura > Ranidae > Rana > Rana temporaria. The sequence goes on along the minus strand of NC_053494.1, from coordinate 101,908,598 downwards.
CCACCCTCTCTCGCATTTGAGAGATATGCTCTACCACCGTTTTGTGTGGTGAGGACTCACTTTCCCATGTCTCTTTTACCAGATCGAGTAACCCCCGGGGCCTTCGTCCATACACTAATTCAAATGGCGAAAAACCTGTGGATGCTTGCGGGACCTCCCAGATAGCAAATAACAGGGCAGGGAGTAACATATCCCAATCCTTCCCATCTTTCTGGACTACTCTTCTCAACATGGATTTTAGGGTTTTATTGAATCTTTCGACTAGGCCATCGGTCTGTGGGTGGTAGACAGACGTCCGCAACTGCTTAATTTGAAACAATTTGCACAAGTCCGCCATTACCTTTGACATAAAAGGGGTACCCTGGTCTGTCAGGATCTCTTTGGGGAACCCAGTTCGTGAGAACATTTGAAACAACTCCCTGGCGATGGCCTTAGAGGAGGCTTTCCTCAAAGGGACAGCTTCTGGATACCTAGTTGCGTAATCTAGGATGACCAATATGTATTGGTGGCCCCGTGCCGACTTTACCAGGGGTCCCACCAGATCCATAGCGATCCGTTCAAACGGGACTTCGATAATCGGCAAGGGCACCAGAGGGTTTCTATAGTGTGGCACTGGGGCGGTTAACTGGCAAATGGGACAAGACGCACAGTATCTTTTAACCTCGGCCTTCAACCCTGGCCAGTAAAACCGGTCGTTTATCCTGGCCTCTGTTTTCTCCGCCCCCAGGTGTCCTCCCAGTGCATCGTTGTGGGCTAGATCGAGGAGCATCCGCCTATACGGTTGGGGAACCAGCAACTGCTCTATAGTTTCCCCTCGGCTCTCAGCCACTCGATACAGTAAGTCCCCCTTCAACGCAAAGTGAGGGAACCTCTGGTCTGCATCTGGCATTTGTGGGACCCCATCAACAACAGAAACCTGCTCTCGAGCATTGACCAAGGCAGGGTCCCGTAATTGGGCGGTACCAAATGCACCTCTGGACACGTCTAGATCTGGATGTACTGGCCTTGAGGAGGTTTCCCCTTCATCCTCCTCAACCGGGGAGAGCTCCTCGTCATCCTCCCCCAGCATGACTTGTAATGGGAAGACCTCCCCCACCTCAGAGATCAACCCGGGTTTAAGACCTGGGTCAGGGGCATTATCCTCCACATTAGCATTCCCTGCGACTTCATTATCAATGGTAGGTATTTCTATATGAGAGGGGTGTATTTCAGCTCCGGACCCCTCGGACCCTGTCCCTTCCAGGCCCAGTGCCCCCAGTTCCCCTAGTGGTGCCATTTGCACCTCGTTCCATAGTTCCAGAAATAGTGGACAGTCCCGCCCCACTATGATGTCATGAATTAAACTGTTTACCACCCCGACCTCCTGTGTAACTGAGGCATGGCCATAAGAAACAGTCACCGGAACCAAGGGGTACTCCTTGGTATCCCCATGAATGCATACCACCCGAAGAGTTTTAGTCACTGGTCTAAGCCTCCCAAGTATCCTGGCATGTACTAATGTTACCATGCTACCGGAGTCCAGTAGGGCCCTGGCAGGAAGGTGGTTCACCCACACTTCACACTCAAACCGTCCTGCAGCCAGGTCAAGATGAGTGGTACACACACTTCGCACATAGAAGGAGCTTCTCCGACCAGTTCCGCACTCCATAGGCTCCTCCTGCAGTGGGCATTGTGCCCGGGTATGCCCCCAGGACCGACATCGCCAACATTGTATGTCTCCCATCTTTGGTACAGGAACCGACCTCCGTGGTTCTAGGGCAGATGGTGTAAACCTGCGGACGCCAACATCTGGCAAGGCTTCTCTCCTCAGGTTGGTGGCTGGTCTGGGTGTCCTTGGCGTGGGTTCTCGACGCTTGGCAGGCCCAAGCAGGTCCTCCACCACGGTATACCGTTCAACCAGCTCGATCAGCTGGTCAGCATTAGTAGGGTTTCCATGGCTTACCCAGCGCTGTAGGTCATCTTGTAGGGACCGTAGGTACCGGTCCATTACCACTCGTTCCACCATTTGTGGACCTGACAACTTTTCTGGCTGCAGCCATTTTTTAACTAACTGAATTAGTTCATGCATCTGGGACCTGGGTGGTTGGTCCGATTTGTACCGCCAGCGATGCACCCTCTGAGCCCGGACAGCTGTGGTCACTCCCAGGCGGGCCAGGATTTCAGCTTTTAGACGTTCATAGTCTTTGATGTGCTCAGCTGGGAGGTCAAAATAGGCCTTTTGCGGGTCACAAGTGAGAAAAGGCGATATAATGCCGGCCCATTGGTCCCGGGGCCACGCTTCTCTCTCTGCTATCCTTTCAAAGGTGGTAAGAAAGGCTTCCACGTCATCGCTGGGTGTTAGTTTCTGCAAAAAATGGCTGGCTCTAACAGACACTGGGTTGCTAACGGCAACGACCGCTTGCGCTTGTCCCTGAGCCAGCTGCTGTACGGCCTCCTGCAAGGCAGCCACCTGTGCTTGAGTGGACTCCTGCTGGGCCGTAAACTGGGCGGATAGCAGCCGTGTATTTTCCTGCTGCGCAGCTATAGCCTGTGCCAGGGCCTGCTGCTGTTGAGCCATCGCTTCCTCATGGCGACGGTTTGACTCTGCTGACGCTTGCTGCTGGGCCACAATGGCTTGCTGCTGGGTCACAGTGGCTTGCTGCTGGGTCACAGTGGCTTGTGCCAAAGCCTTAACGACCTCCTCCATGCCTTTGTCTGCTGTTTGTAACGCCTGGGCTGACTTCACCCAAGACATGCCATAGGTACACTGTCTCTTTAAATGTCAGTTTTAAACGGTTTTTGCGCCTGCAAATGCACTTTGCCCGCATTCGACACCAATTGTAAACTTTGGGGGTTCTTAAGCTCCGCGAGACAAGTGCGTAAAACCGTGTCAGTAAAGCAAAGGGTCTTTATTGGTGACCAAACAAAACAAAATAAAGCTTTTCTTCAGCATCCAAAACGTCACAACAAAAGTCCTGCTTGTTTCCAGCATAAATTAGGAAAAAAGTCTTTCTTCAGAAAAACAACCAAAAGAAAGGCACATACGTTTTTAGTAAGAAGTCCTCCAGACCTTCCCTGCAGACACAGCTTCACTTCCAAACTACTCAGAAATCCTCTCTGAGCAGCTAGCAGACTTCCATCTTGTCCTCACAGGTGCACTCTCCCAACTCACTCATTCCCTCCAGCATCACTTCCTGCTTTAATGGGTGGTTGTCTGTGAGATTTTAACCCCTTGTGCGCTGGCTTCCAGGGTTTAGGAGTGGAGGCTCCATCCCACCCAAATAACACTTTGGAGCCTCCAAAATTCCAGGCCCCAAACTACTTTATTAAGATAGAGAAGACTGCGAGCCAGTCCTCTCTGAATTAGCGCCTGCCTGGAACTTTTCACCCACTTTTGGGTGACCCCCTGAACCTTCTACCTCTATTTAAATGGACCATAGTCCAAACAGTGGTGCCGTATAGCACCCGTCCAGGACCCACCCCTGGTGTCCTGTACAATACGTATGTCCTATTTTCATATCTTAAAAGCATAGGTGTGCACAGCCTATTGCATTAGGGTGTGCACGCCAAAGCTCAAACACACACTACCGATCGCTTACTGTGTTCATTCAGAAAGGGAAGTGGCCAGTAAATTACATATTTACCGGCCCCTTCCCCATTCAGCCTAAAACGTCCCTGCGACATCAACAACCAGGAGAGAAGGGAAGCCAGCAGCAGTGCGGGTGGAAGGATTACTAGGGCAGTAGGGTTGAATCTATGCTGCACATGGTGATTAGGGTGTGCCTGGGCACACCTGGCACACCCTGTGCGCAGGGCTGTCTTAATGAGAGGGCACACCTGGGCACTGCCCAGGGGCCCCAGCTGCATGGGGGGCCCCTGCTCTTTCCCCAAAGCATCTGATCCTTGAGCCCAGGCTGCCCCAAAATTGGGGCAGCCCAGGCTGCCGCTCTACATCCCAGATATCCCCCCAGCACTCGGACCCCTCTACACCCTAGATATACCCTACCTCCTACCTACTTTATTTATGTTTACCTGCACTGTCTCCATTGTAGGGGCCCCAGAGCATTACTTTGCCCAGGGGCCCATGATGCTATTAAGACGGCCCTGCCTGTGCGCATGCCTATGCTTAAAAGATTTCTTGGTCAAGTCCTCTGTTATTTTGCAAATATTTTTTTTTGTTTTGTGCATAGCATCAACAATAAAAACTTTTTTTTTAATGTGTATTCATGTACAATATGTATGTTATGTATTGACAGTTTTAGTTTTTCTTCCTAGAAATAAAAATATGCAATTGGTAATATTAGTGTGGTCACAAGGATACAGCATATTGGTGCTTCAATAGTATATCATTATATAAGGATTTATAATCACAGGATAGGTTTTCCAATCCATGTGTATTTTTGTGGCCATCTGGTGACCAAATTGTATATTGCACATGCAAAGGCTTTTCGTTCATTTGTAATTTAAAGCAGAATTGCATGCATTTACTGTTTTATTTGCCAAATTATTTATAATGCTATTTATACAATCTTAATTTACAGATATTTGCCACACCTACTGGACAGGTGACAGAATTATTTTCCATGGTTCAGTTATGCAGCTTTCAGTTCACTAGACAACAAAATCAGGGCTATTACTTGTATCCATTTAAGAGAAAAGTGATCCAGGAAGCAGTAAGATGAGACAGGAAGGAGCAGAATTGTCTTTTTGGCTACTTACTGTGTTTTAGGTGTGTTAATCACAAGACTGGGGGTACAGAACTACAGATACCTTGACATGTAAACAGTAAACATTACGTTTTTTTCCTTGAGTTGAACTTTAAAGGATTCCTATACTAAAAAGCTGGCATTGCCGACTTTTTAAAAAGTTGCTTGACTGCTGAATCGGATAAGAAACTCCAAATGTTCTCATACTTTTACTTGTTGTTTGCTTGTCAAGGTCAGTGATCTAGAAAGTATTAAAATTAGAAAGCAGCTAGAAATTTTCAGACCAGGGCGAGTAATAGCAGCAGACATATATTGCAATACATATACAGTACAGACCAAAAGTTTGGACACACCTTCTCATTCAAAGAGTTTTCTTTATTTTCATGACTGTGAAAATTGTAGATTCACACTGAAGGCATCAAAACTATGAATTAACACATGTGGAATTATACATAACAAAAAAGTGTGAAACAACTGAAAATATATTTCATATTCTAGGTTCTTCAAAGTAGCCACCTTTTGCAGCAGACACATCGCTAGAACTGTTAAGAGGAGACTGTGTGAATCAGGCCTTCATGGTAGAATATCTGCTAGGAAACCACTGCTAAAGAAAGGCAACAAGCAGAAGAGACTTGTTTGGGCTAAAGAACACAAGGAATGGACATTAGACCAGTGGAAATCTGTGCTTTGGTCTGATGAGTCCAAACTTGAGATCTTTGGTTCCAACCACCGTGTCTTTGTGCGACGCAGAAAAGGTGAACGGATGGTCTCTACATGCCTGGTTCCCACCGTGAAGCATGGAGGAGGAGGTGTGATGGTGTGGGGGTGCTTTGCTGGTGACACTGTTGGGGATTTATTCAAAATTGAAGGCATACTGAACCAGCATGGCTACCACAGCATCATGCAGGGGCATGCTATTCCATCCGGTTTGCGTTTAGTTGGACCATCATTTATTTTTCAACAGGACAATGACCCCAAACACACCTCCAGGCTGTGTAAGGGCTATTTGACCAAGAAGGAGAGTGATGGGGTGCTGTGCCACTACCTTTTGAAGCTCATCAAGAGAATGCCAAGAGTGTGCCAAGCAGTAATCAAAGCAAAAGGTGGCTACTTTCAAGAACCTAGAATATGAAATATATTTTCAGTTGTTTCACACTTTTTTGTTATGTATAATTCCACATGTGTTAATTCATAGTTTTGATGCCTTCAGTGTGAATCTACAATTTTCATAGTCATGAAAATAAAGAAAACTCTTTGAATGAGAAGATGTGTCCAAACTTTTGGTCTGTACTGTATATATATATATATATATATATATATATATATATATATATATATATATATATACACACACACAGTATCTCACAAAAGTGGGATCACCCCACACAGTTTTGTAAATATTTTATTATATCTTTTTATGTGACAACACTGAAGAAATTACACTTTAATGTCTAAACCACTGGCAACAAAAGTGAGCACACCCCATAAGTGAAAATGTCCAAATTGGGTCCAAAGTGTCAAGTTTATCTTTTTTTTTAAGTTTTGAAAAAACAATCAACATATACAAAAAATTTAAAACTTTGGTTACGTATTCACAATTGTGCAGAAACATGTGGTACACTTGAACATTCAATAAACTTATATCAATTTACACGTCTTTTGTGATTATTGTGTCAAGTTTATCTTGGTCTCATCAGGCCATAGGACATGGTTCCAGTAATCCATGTTCTTAGTCTGCTTGTCTTCAGCAAAGGGTTTTCAGGCTTTCTTGTGCATCATCTTTAGAAGAGGCTTCCTTCTGGGATGACAGCCATGCAGACCAATTTGATGCAGTGTGCGGTGAATGGTCTAAGCCAGGGGTGTCAAACTAAATTTCATTGTGGGCCACATCAGCATTATGATTGCCCTCAAAAGGGCCAGTTCTGTAAGATTAGATGTCCAGCACATTCCCTCCCCTTTACATTAGCTGTCAAGAGCCACCCCACCATCAGAAGTTGAGTCCCCCACTCTCCCTTACATCACAGTGCACCCCCTTTCCATATGTTGCTGCTGGGAAGAAGCTGGATGCATTGCTTGAAAGCAGAAAGTAAGGGTCTGGAGTAGGACCAGAGGAGGGCTGGAGCTCTCCTGCAGCTGCATGAGAGGTGCGAGGGCCACATTAAATGGCCTGGAGGGCCGGATTCGGCCCGCGGGCCTTGTGTTTGACACTTGTGGTCTAAGCACTGACAGGCTGACCCCCTACCTCTTCAACCTCTGCATCAATGCTGGCAGCACTTATACATCTTTTTCCCAAAGATAACCTCTGGATATGACGCTGAGCATGTGCACTCAACTTCTTTGGTCGACCTGTCCTGTTAAACTGCTGTATGTGCTTGGCCACTGTGCTGCAGGGTCTTGGAAATCTTCTTATACCCTAGGTCATCTTTATGTAGAGCAACAATTCTTTTTTTCAGATCCTCAGAGAGTTCTTTGCCATGAGGTGCCATGTTGAACTTCCAGTGACCAGTATGAGAGAATGAGAGCGATAACACTAAATTCAACACACCTGCTCCCCATTCACGCCTAAGACCTTATAACACTAACGAGTAACATGCCACTGGGAGGGGAAATGGCTAATTGGGCACAATTTTGACATTTTCACTTAGAGGTGAACTCACTTTTGTTGCCAGCGGTTTGGACATTAATGGCTGTGTGTTGTGTGTTGAGTTAGTTTGAAGGGACAGCAAATTTACACTGTTATACAAGCTGAACACTCACTACTTTACATTGTAGCAAAGTGTAATTTTTTCAGTGTTGTCGCATGAAAAGATATAATAAAATATTTACAAAAATGTGAGGGGTGTACTCACTTTTGTGAGATACTGGGGCTGATTTACCAAGCCTTTGCTCCATGACTCATGGAGCAAAGACAGGAGTAACAGCCTTTTTGACATCTACTAAAGAAATACGCCGGCAGAGCAATGTATTTCTTTAGTTACTATAATGCCTAGTGCACCCAGGAGAGGGTGCATGGTGCGCCTCTATAGAACTGGCGTACGGCATTTAGAAATGTAAATAGAAGGAGTTTGGGCAGGAGTTTATTAGGGAAGGGGTGTGGGTTGATGTGGGGAAGTGTAGTGACATGTGTTTGTTTAAGTTTCCCGGGCTGAATTGAAAGTGAAAGTGATTTTTGAGAAACGATCACGGCATGTCTGCAAGGGAGGTTTATTTGCATACTGCGCATGCGTACACGGCAATTTCGTCCTTTCATGCACGCCGTCTCACTACGCCGGGGAAATCTTGGTAAATTCCAAGCGGCGGAGCTGCCTTTGCACGGCTCGAGTCGGCGCACGTGAATGGCCGAACTGTTTTCAACTTGCGCTGACCATGAGGGGGAACTCCGCGCCAAATTTCAAACAAAAAATGGCGTGGGTTCCCCTCTGGGGGGAGATTAGGCCCTCCGGCTTGGGCTGGATCATAAGGGGGAAACCTACGCTGAAAAAAACAGCGTGGGGTTCCCCCAAGATCCAGACCAAACCCTTATCCAAGCATGCAGTCTGGCCGGACAGGAATGGGGGTGGGGACGAGCGGGCGCCCCCCCCTCCTGAGCCGTACCTGACCGCATGCCCTCAACATTGGGGAGTGTGTGCTTTGGGGCAGGGGGGCACTGCCCCCCACCCCAAAGCACTCTTGTCCCCATGTCGATAGGGACAAGGGCCTCTTCCCGACAACACTTGCCGTTGGTTGTCGGGGTATACAGGAGGGGGCTTATCGGAATCTGGGAGCCCCCTTCAATAAGGAGACCCCCAGATGCCGGGCCCCCCACCCTATGTGAATGAGTATGGGGTAAATCATACCCTACCCATTCACCTGGTGGAAAAATGTAAAGTAAAAAAAACACGACACCGATTTTTGTAGTAATTTATTAGTCAGCTGGGGGGTCTTCTGCCGGGGCCCCCCTTTCTTCTTTAAGCTCATTTACAAGGGGGGGTGTAGGACGGATCTTCTCTCTTCCGCCGGGGGCCCTGGGCTTCGTAGTTTTATGCCGGGGGGCGCCACCCCTCTGGGCTTCTCGCTGCCTTCCACGGGGCCCCCCCACCCCCTTTAAGCTCTTTTTGATTGGGGGGCATACGGGCTTCACCGTTTTCTGCAGGGTTTTCTGCCAGGGGGTGGGCTTCTCTCCGCTGTGTTCTCTGTTCCCTCTTCTGCCTGTCTCCTCCGTGGGGCCCAGGGCTTCTCTCCGCTTTCTTCTCTGTTCCCTCTACTGCCCGTCTCCTCCGTGGGGCCCAGGGCTTCTCTCTGCTTTCTTCTCTGTTCCCTCTTCTGCCTGTCTCCTCCGCGGGGCCCAGGGCTTCTCTCCGCTGTCTTCTTCCTTCTTCTGTTCCATTCGATGTTGACACAACAAGCTCTCCCACTGTTATGGCGTCTGAGCGGTGTGCATCGACTTATATAGGCATAGGGCGTGGTCACCGGGTGATGCCAACCTGCGACCCGAACCTTTGTGACATCACATTCCCATCATGCCCTGGGAATGTGATGTCACAAAGGGGGTGGGGGGCCCGGGCAGAAGACCCCCCAGCTGACTAATAAATTATTTAAAAAATCTGTGTGGTGTGGTTTTTTTTTCACTTTACATTTTTCCCCCAGGTGAATGGGAAGAGGTACGATTTACCCCATACTCATTCACATAGGGTGGGGGGCCGGCGTCTGGGGACCACCTTATTAAAGGGGGCTCCCAGATTCTGATAAGCCTCCCGCCCGCATACCCCGACAACCAACGGCCAGGGTTGTCGGGAAGAGGCCCTTGTCCCCATCGACATGGGGACAACAGTGCTTTGGGGTGGGGGGCGCAGTGCCCCCCTGCCCCAAAGCACACACTCCCCCATGTTGAGGGCACGTGGTCTGGTACGGGTTTAGGAGGGGGGGACCGCTCGCTCGTCCCCACCCCCATTCCTGTCCAGCCAGACTGCGTGCTTGGATATGGGTTTGGTCTGGATTTTGGGGGAACCCCACGCTGTTTTTTCGACGTAGGTTTTCCCCCTTACGATCCAGACCAAACCGAAGGGTCTGATGTACCACTGCAGGGGAACCCACACCGTTTTTTTTTTTAATTTGGTGTGTAGTTCCCCTTCAGCGTCCCCGCTCACCCCTGGTCCCAGAGCAAGAACCGGGAGTTGTGTGTGTAAACACACAGCTCCCGGTCCTGTCAGGGGGACAAATGTCTGATCGTCATAGCGATCTGTCATTTCCCCTAGTCAGTCCCACCCCCCCTTCAGTTAGAACACACACAGGGAACATAATTAACCCCTTCCTCGCCCCTAGTGTTAACCCCTTCCCTGCCAGTGGCATTTTTATAGTAATCAATGCAGCTATAAAAATGCCAATGGTCCCAAAAATGTGTCCGATGTGTCCGCCATAATGTCGCAGTACCGATAAAAATTGCTGATCACCGCCATTACTAGTAAAAAAAAAAAAATATTAATAAAAATGCCATAAAACTAACCCCTATTTTGTAGACGCTATAACTTTTGCGCATTTTGTGATTTTTTTTAACCAAAAATATGTAGAAGAATACGTAAACCTAAACTGAGGACATTTTTTTTTTTTATAGATTTTTGGGGATATTTATTATAGCAAAAAGTAAAAAATATTATTTTTTTGTTTAAATTGTCGCTCTATTTTTGTTTATAGCGCAAAAAATAAAAAGGTGATCAAATACCACAAAAAAGAAGCTCTATTTGTGGGAAAAAATGATGCCAATTTGGGTTGGGAGCCACGTTGCACGACCGCGCAATTGTCAGTTAAAACGACGCAGTGCCGAATCGCAAAAAGTGGCCCGTTCATTGACCAGCAAGTGGTTAAAAAATAACAAAACAATAAAGTTAGCCCAATATTTTGTAAAAATGTGAAAGATGATGTTACACCGAGTAAATAGATACCTAACATGTCACGCTTTAATATTGCACACACTCATGGAATGGCGCCAAACTTCAGGACTTTAAAATCTCCATAGGCGACGCTTGTTTTTTGTTTTACAGGTTACCAGTTTTGAGTTACAGAGGAGGTCTAGTGCTAAAAGTATTTCTCTCGCTCTAACGCATGCGTCAATACCTCACATGTGTGGTTTGAACGGCGTTTACATATGTGGGCGGGACTTACATGCGTGTTTGCTTCTGAGTGCGAGCTACTAGGGACAGGGGCTTTTTAATTATTATTTTTTTTTTTATGTAATAATTCAATAAGACCTCACATCTTGTCCTTCAGGCTGGAAAGCATGCAATCGGGAAAAAATAAACACAGATCTCATGCTTTCAGCCACGATTGCAGCTTTGTTCATGCTTCTGCCTCTGCATTTCTGGTGAACTGAGCATGCCCAGGGACTTAGAATTTTTGATGTTGCTTTTTGTGTCTCATAGAGCGTGTTTTTTGGGTTAATAATTTAAGGAGATAGTTAACAGGTGTACCCACTTACAAGCGCACCCAATGCAGAGACTGAACTTTGTCCATGTGTTTTCAATTGCATCATTATTAGCACACACAAGCCTATGTTATATAAAGCATGTAGAGCATTTGTCAGCTGCCCTGAAAGAGGGCAGGTTGTGTGTGTGGGGGCTGGCAAGAATGTCTTTGCAAAAAGATATGTTTTTGATCAAGGTTTTTTTGGTCAATGTATGTTTTTTTACGCTATTCACTCACTTTGATGTCTTTGTACTGAATTATTTTGCTAAATATTGCTCAAGATGTTGTGACTAATGTTTCAATCCTGTGTCTGTGGCTCTATTGTGTTATTTCCAAAGCATAAACCATATGTTGTTTACTGTCTCAAATTAACCTGTTTATTTTTATTTTTTATATTTTATTTTGGTTTATTTTTTATTTTTTGCTTTCCTTGTTTTGTTGACCAATAAAATTACTTTCAAATTTTGAAGTTTGTTTTTTGTTACTTTTTCATGCTACAGATTTTGACAGCTGCAGCTGAATTAGGGCTGATTGGTTACAACAATCAGTTGTGTTTTTTGTCTGGAAGCTCTTTTCCTGGTGTGTATGCATGAAATGTTTGCTGTCATGTTTATTCACAAGGAAAGGAAAAATACAGCGCGGTAAGTATTGTTTCATTTTTACTGCAGTGGTTCTCAGCCTCAGTCAAGTACCCCAGACAGGACATGTTTTGTGGATTTATCTTATCAAGAATTGCTGTCCAGACTGTCTTTTAAAGCACATGTGCAAGATGAAGGAAAACCTGCAAACATGGCCTGTTGGGGGGGGGGGGGGTGTTGGCGGACAGGCTTGAAGTGCTGATTTACAGCACTGTGCTTAAATCTAGCGCAAGGCAATCCTATTCTAATTGTGGGTGTTTAAGGGAAGCCAAGTGAGTGTTAGAACCCCTGCTTGTGTTTTTTGGGTTGGGCTTTGTGTCCCTTTTTTAAAAAATTGGCTTCGCTTCCTGTCACACAGCTGAACAGGAAGTGAGGTTAACACCCTACCAATGTCTTTTCTTGGGGACACACAGGTCAATCTAACTAGTGTCCCCATTAAGCAAATTGCTCTGCTGTGTACACCCCAAATGATTAGTTAGTTTGGGGTTTAGTAAAGGCAAACTCACTCTGCAGTAGAAGCGTAGTCGCTGAAAATCAGAGGGGAAGCACTGATGTCTTTAACATCCAATCCTGTAGAAGCAAAGTTTTTTTTTTTGTTTCCTTGCTTGTCCACTTGTAGTGCAAAGTGGATTTGCCTTTAGTAAATGGACCCCAAAGTCCAAGATCCCTAATAATTTGGGGTGTACACAGCAAAATGCTAGAGTGCAATTTTCATAATGGGAAACTATTTAGATTGATCTCTGTGTCCCCAAGAAAAGACATTAGTAAGGTTTTACCCTCACTTCCTGTTTGGCTATGTGACAGGAAGTGAATGAATTTGAAGTAGAAAGTGACAACATTTGGGAGGTGACTTCACCCTATCAGGGGTGCAGACATCCCCAAAAAATGAGCAGATGATACTTATTTGCAAATTCAGAAAATTGTTATTTAACATTGGGTGGTGTTTGTGGGGGTCCCTAACACACATTCATACATATTAGCAATGCTGTATCCTGGCCTATTGGCATGGTTATATTTTCTTAGTCCTCTCAATAAAATTATCAGAAATGTGTGCTTAAAGTAGAACTATAATCAACACTTTTTTCTTTCATTTTGGATAGAGTGAGGGAGGGAGAGTTAGAGGCCCTGTCAGTTTATTTTGTACCATCCCTATCCAGTTGGGGATATTTGCCTTCACTTCCTGCCCCATAGCCAAACGGGAAGTGAGAGAAAAACTATGCAAATTAAGGGAATCCAGTGCCCCCCCCCCAGAACTAGTGTGTGTGTCCCCTGAAAATTTCTGGGTGGGTCCTAAAAAAACAGGGTGTGGCCTTGACAGGAAGTGTGGGTTATTTTTCTATTAGGAGGTGCAGAAGTTTAGTCAGGCCTAGGGCAACACAAAACCTAAATATACTACTGCATATTAGGGCTTATTTAGACAGGATCCGATTTACAGCATGTTTTTAGATTGTGGGAGGAAACCCACGCAGGCACAGGGAGAACATGCAAACTCCAGGCAGATTGTGTCACGGGCGGGATTCGAACCAGCGACCCTTTTTGCTGCTAGGTGAAAGTACTATCCACTACACCACTGTGCTGAACGAACATGATCGCGGCTTAAAGGAAGTGATAATTGTTTTTTTTCCAGCCTGGAGGACAGATGTGGGGTCTTATTGACCCCGCCTCTCTCCATAAAGAGGACCGGTCGCACACTAGTCCTATTACAAGGGATGTTTACATTCCTTGTAATAGGAATAAAAGTGATCCAAAAAAAAAAGGGACAAAAAAGTGCAAAAAGAAAAATATTACGTAAAAAAAATAAAATAACGAACCAAAAAAAATAAAAATGCCCCTGTCACTAGTAGCTCACACTCAGAAGCAAACACGCATGTAAGTCCCGCCCACATATGTAAACACCGTTCAAACCACACATGTGAGGTATTGACGCATGCGTTAGAGCGAGAGCAATCATTTTAGCACTAGACCTCCTCTGTAACTCTGAACTGGTAACCTGTAAAAAAAATTCAAGCATCGCCTATGGAGATTGTTAAGTCCCGAAGTTTGGCGCCATTCCATGAGTGTGCGCAATATTAAAGCGTGACAAGTTAGGTATCTATTTACTCGGTGTAACATCATCTTTCACATTATCCCTAAAAATTGGGCTAACTTTACTGCTTTGTTATTTTTACATTCATGAAACCGTTTTTTTTGTGGCCAAAAAAAAAAAAGGCGTTTGAAAAATTATTGCGCAAATACCGTTGGAAAAAAGATAAAAAAAAAACGCCACTTTATTCCCTAGGGTGTCTGTTAAAAAAATATATATAATGTTTATAGGCGCGGTTGAAGTGGTTAAAGTGAAACAATAAAAGTGAAATATTCCTTTAAATTTCATACAGGGGGGAGGGGGTATAACATGCCTGTGAAGTAGTGCATGTTTCCCGTGCTTAGAGCTGTCCCCGTACAAGAAGAAAAAGTGATTTAAAAGTAATCATGGCTATAAAAAATACAGTCATTGCTCATTAAAAACAAAAAATGCGTGGGGGTCCCCCCAAATTCAATTACCAGGCCCTTCAGGTCTGGTCTGGTATGGATATTAAGGGGAACCCCGCCGTAAAAAAAATGACGCAGGGTTCCCCCCAAATATCCATACCAGGCCCTTCAGGTCTAGTGTGGATTTTAAGGGGAATTCCACCCCATCTAGGGGAAGAAGAAGATGCGGGACGAGAAGGCCGACCGAAGAAGATGGATGAAGACGCCGGGCAAAATGCGGACGAGAAGACCCAAGAAAGAAGCAGAGGAAGATGGAGGAAGATGGAGGAAGAAACCCGAATGAAAGAAGAAAAGAAGAAGAAGCGCGGAAAGAAGATATTAATAAAGGAATTGTCAAAAACCGGCTAGTGTCATTTTTAACATTTTTGAGACTTTTTTTGGTGAAATAGTAGAGGTACAATGTACCCCATTACCATTTCACACAGGGGGGGGCGGGATCTGGGGGTCCCCCGCCCGCAGACCCCCACAACCACCGGGCAAGGGTTGTGGGGATGAGGCCCTTGTCCCCATCAACATGGGGACATCCTCCCCATGTTGAGGGCATGTGGCCTGGTACGGTTCAGGAGAGGGGGGCACACTCTGTCCCCCCCCTCTTTTCTGCGGCCGGCCAGGTTAACGTGCTCGGATAAGGGTCTGGTGTGGATTTTTGGGGGAACTCCACGCCATTTTTTTTTTAATTTGGGGTGGAGTGTCCCCTTAAAATCCACACCAGACCCGAAGGGCCTGGTATGAATATTTGGGGGGAACCCCACGTCATTTTTTTTTCACAGGGGGGTTTCCCTTAAAATCCATAACAGACCTGAAGGGCCTGGTAATTGCATTTGGGGGGACCCGCACGCATTTTTTTTTATTTTTTATGAATGAATCCTCTCTGAATTGCCGGAGCCGACAATTCATTATAGCTGCGAGTGAATTTTAAATGTCTTTTTTTCCTTCAGAATGTCATTTTTTGCAGGGACAGTTCTAAGTGCGGGAAACATGCGCTATTTCACATGCTGACTTTACACCCCCCCTAGGTACCAAATTTAAAGGAATATTTTACTTTTATTGTTTCACTTTAAGCATTATTAAATTCACTGCTCCCGAAAAAACGGCTGTTTTAAAAAATAAAAAAAAGCATTGATACATGTCCCCTGGGGCAGGACTCAGGTCCCCAAACACTTTTTAGGACAAAAACTAGCATATTAACCTTGAAAATTAACACTTTTGATTTCTCCCATAGACTTCTATAGGGAGTTCGGCGGCGGCTTTACATATTAGTTGCATTGCGCCCTCTGCTACGCCGGTTCATGTGTCTAATTAAGGCTTCATCCAGCGCACTAATTAAGCCATGAACCGGTGCAGCGCATTGATATTAGTAAATCAGCCCCACTGTATATATATATATATATATATATATATATATATATATATACACACACATACACACTAGGGGCCAGATTCACGTAGATCAGCGGATCTATAGATCCGCTCGATCTACGTGATTTAAGATCCGCTCTCGCAAGTTTGAGAGGAAAGTGGCTAATTCACAAACCACTTACCTCCAAACTTGCGGCGGCGGATCCTAAATCCCCCGGCGGAATTCAAATTCCGCGGCTAGGGGGAGTGTACTATTTAAATCAGGCGCGTTCCCGCGCCGATTTAAATGCGCATGCGCCGTCCGCGAAATTTCCCGGCGTGCATTGCTCCCACTGACATCGCTAGGACGTCAGTGGTTTCGACGCTTACGTAAACGACGTCCGTCCGTATTCGAGAACGACTTAGGCAAACGACGTTACAGAATTCAAATTCGACGCGGGAACGCCGGCTATACATAACATTGGCTGCGCCTGATAAAAGAAGGGGTAAGTATACGCCGGGAAAGCCGCTACGGAAACGTCGTAAGAAGACTGCGTCGGGTCCGCGTATGTTCGTGAATTTGCGTATCTCGCTGATTTACATATTATTTATCGTAAATCAGCGGGAACGCCCCCGGCGCCATTTTTAAATGGAAAAAAAGATCCGACAGTGTAACACAGTGTAACACTGTCAGATCTTAGCCCTATCTATGCGTATCTGATTCTATGAATCAGGCGCATAGATAGGACCAGTGTAAGTCAGAGATACGATGGTGTATCTGTAGATACACCGTCGTATCTCTTTGTGAATCTGGCCCATACAGTATATATATATATATATATATATATATATATATATATATATATATATATATATATATATATATATATTCTATTTGAACTGATTTTATTTTCACACCATATTCTCATCGTTATTATTTCATGATTTTGATGTTTACATTTTGGTTATGTGATCATGTGTTGTGTTGTAAAATTGTGAGGCTCTGACACTGGTCAGTCTTTTTGAAGAGGTATTAATATGCTGAAAAGATCACGGTAAGTTAATGGCCCAATTGTATTAAGTTTGCATTAAGAACATTTGATATGTGCTCTTACCACTGTCATTTACTGTATCACTTAAGAAAGGAGCCTAAACATATTGTAGAAAACCAGAAGTGGCAGACCAGGTGGCAAAGTGTAGAACCAGGGTGCCAGACTATTTCTGAAGCCAGGGCAGCCTTGCTGCTTTCCACATAAAAGTGGGTTACTTGTTGATGAATTCTACTTTTACCATGATATGCTGTGTCTGGTGAGCATCATGCCCCCATTGGGTATAAAATAAGTTATTCAAAAAAATTAAGTTAATCTTTATCCTTCATTTATTAGGAATGTCAGAATTTCTACAACTGTGGGAAATTTAAAAAAGCCAATTTCTGATCCCTAATCACTATCACAATGATAGATGATCTAGCTTATCTGTCTAAAAATTGAATGGGATCATTTAAATATTTGTACATGTAAATGCTGGTAGCTTATTACGTTTACATCTAAATTACTAATACATTAAATATGAATACAAATTAATATAATTATTAAAACACTTGGACTAGTCAGGTAATTGTAGTAAAGGACAGCCTTCCCTCTATATTAACATTTATGGAACAGAAGCAGTTGAGGATCTTCAAAACTAAAAACTATCAAGGAACTAGAAACCCTATGGCCAATACTAAGCAGAGCCCACACTCATTGCATATGCTCAGAATTTAAGTGACCTACTCCCATAATAGAATCTCTTTACATGAGCACCCAGCAACTTTGGATGCCACCAGAAATAAGTTGATTAGCAATGTTGAACCACAACTTCAACCCATGACAAGGCAATCTTCTTGTAGTCTGTTATAAGTGCCCAAATTGCATTTCTACAAATAATGATTCTTTGCCAATAACAATGTTAACAAAATCTATTTACCTAAAGAACTTAAATGCCCAGAGACCAAGGATGATGCCAGGTCCTGATCTTAAAAACATCATATTTAATTTGGAATTGACCTCATACCATTTGAAGGTAATTGGAAAGCTATACAAATGTGATAGCTATGGTGTGTGTTATAGTCTAGGTGATTAACCAGCTCACGTCAACCATTAACCAAAATAAGCATGTAGTTAGGGCATCAAGAAATGGACATCCATATCTATCATGTCCATTACTCGGTCACTGCTACACTTGACTTATTTTATGTTATTGTAATTACCTAACATGTTTGAATTGAATCCAATGTTTAATGTTAAAAAAAGTTTTTGTGGCATAATTTGTGATTAAAGTTTAAGGGGCAGATCCACAAAGAAATGACGCCGGCGTATCTATTGATACGCCGCGTAATTTCAATTTTTTTGCGTCGTATCTTTGTTTTGTATCCTCAAAACAAGATACGACGGCATCTCAGCTAGATCCGACAGGCGTACGTCTTAGTACGTGGTCGGATCTAAGCTGCAATTTTTCGGCGGCCGATAGGTGGCGTTTCCGTCGAATTCCACGTCGAGTATGCAAATTAGCTATTTACGGTGATCCAATTAGCTTTTTCCGGCGTATAGTTAAAGCTGCTGTTATGAGGCGTACTCAATGTTAAGTATGGACGTCGTTCCCGCGTACAATTTTGAATTTTTTACGTCGTTTGCGTAAGTCGTTCGCGAATAGGGATTTACGTAGAATGACGTCACCGTCGTGAGCATTGGCTTGTTCCGGTTTAATTTCGATCATGCGCACTGGGATACCCCCATGGACGGCGCAGTTAAAAAAAAATGTACTTTACGTCGGGTCACGACGTATTAGCATAGAACATGCCCCCATTACATCCATTTGAATTCCGCGCTATTACGCCACCAAAGATACACTACGCCGTCGTTACGGCGTGAATTCTTTCAGGATTCGAAAAAAAAAATAAGTTGCAGCGGCGTAGTGTATCTTAGATACGCTGCGCCCAGCGTATTAATGCGCCGAGGTACGTGGATCTACCCCTAAAAGTTTAGTTTGAAATAATTTCAGATTTTAAATTGCCTTATAATTCCTTATAATTTTTGAGAGCTTAATTAAAAAAACATTTCAGTACATTGTTGTATCTACATTTTTCACTTAAATTGTTTTCTCTTGCTCTGCTTACAAGTAAATAGCTTGCCTATTTTTCTTAGTGCTATTTACTGTTAAATACATACATGCAAAAAGTTTACATTTGATACAGTTATGAGCTCTGGATTAGAAAAAAATTGTATTACCTCATTTCACCTTCAGAACTTATTGAGTCTTAATATGTTGTCAGTTTAGCAAAGGAATGTAAAGCAGGCACCTTTGTTGGGCTATGTTTAGAACATCAGTTGTCCCTGTGATTAACTGATTGGTTAAAATATTGATTTATTATTGTTTTTATAGGTGTCCCACAGGGTAGATTTAAAAATGAAACATTTATACATAATTATTAGTAACATGAAGGGATAAATATATATAAAAAAATTCTAGGGGTATGCAAACCTTAGAAAAATAATCTATTTATCCAATTGTGTTAATGCTAATTAAATATAATGACAACATGAGAAAATTGTACAGTTAAATGTAGTTTAACATTGAAATATACTTCTAATAACAAAATGTACTTAATCACATTGAGGATCATCTTAAGTATTGATCCAAGTATAACATATTTAAATAAGGAATACATTTCTACAAATGTATCAGTTTAATGAATTTTGAATTGTTCATTATAAGCTGTACTGTCTACACCCAATAAATTGCTCACTGGACTAAGAAAAATGCTAATTTACCTGATCAACCAATTTGAAAGCACAGTTTGAAATAAGAAATATAGGAAAGCTTAATGGACTGAAAATGCTACTGAACAAAGCAGCTAATTACACACATTACAGTTGGCCTTGTTTGCTTTTGCTAACCCAGGAATTAGTCACGTGATCTTTTGCCATCATGTTGAAAGTACCTTATACCTGAATTATAATAGCTATATTAATACTAGGGATGAGCCGAACACCCCCCTGTTCGGTTTGCACCAGAACTTGCGAACACACCAAATGTTAGAAGTGGAGGATGTCGGTGAGGGGCCCCAGAAATAGAATTGAGGCTGCTCTGTGCAGCATAGTTGAGTTCCACAAAGCTGGTAAGTATAACATGTTTATTATTTTATGGAAAAAAAATAGCCTTTACAACTGTTTAAGCTAAGATCTGTTATTTTTCCATTTCTTGTAACACACCAAACTTTCCAGCAAAAGTGGCAAATACAGAGCTGGTTAAAATATTACATATTACACTAGTGGAGATGATTTAAAAAAATATATATATTTACAACATTCTTGTTTCTGTGGTTAAAGTTGGGCTTTAATTTTTTTTATGTTTTGAACCTAAATTCCTTTTAAAAACAAAGGGCCAGATTCACATAGAATTGCCCTACGCTGCGGCGGCGTAACGTATCCCATTTACGTTACACCGCCGCAAGTTTTGAGCGTAAGTGCTTGATTCACAAAGCACTTGCCTGTAAACTTGCGGCGGCGTAGCGTAAATCCGCCCGGCGCAAGCCCACCTAATTCAAATGGGGCGGAGACGATTTAAATTAGGCGCGTTCCCGCGCCGAAACGTACTGCGCATTCTCCGTTCCTAAAATTTCCCGACGTGCATTGCGCTAAATGACGTCGCAAGGATGTCATTGGTTTCGATGTTAACGTAAATGGCGTCCAGCGCCATTCACGGACGACTTACGCAAACGACGTGAAATTTCCAATTTCAACGCGGGAACGACGGCCATACTTAACATTGGCTAGACCACCTAGAGGGCAGGTTTAGTTTTACGCCGCGTATCTCTACGGAAACAGCGTAAATTTACAGCGACGGGCAAAGCGTACGTTCATGAATCGGCGTAACTAGTCATTTGCATATTCTACGCAGACCGCAATGGAATCGCCACCTAGCGGCCGGCCTAGAATTGCAGCCTAAGATCCGATGGTGTAAGTCACTTACACCCGTCGGATCTTAGGGATATCTATGCGTAACCTGATTCTATGAATCAGGCGCATAGATACGACAATCGTATCTCAGAGATACAACGGCGTATCAGGAGATACGCTGTCGTATCTCTTTTATGAATCTGGCCCAAATTGTCTGTCTTAAACTGACCATAGATGGATTGAAAATCGACAGGTTCAAGACGGACCAGATGATTTTTGATCCATCTATGGCTGCTCGTGCTTGAGAGAAGCTTGGCTTCTCTCAAAAGGAAATATTTCAAAAGTTTAATTTGATTAGTACATGCAGCCAACAAACATAAATACTTAACTAAAAGATAATAGATGAGTAGACAAGTTTAGGGGGCCTGATAATGAAAGGAGAAAAAAAAAGGTTTTACAGCCCTTTCAAAGAGAAGGAAAACTATAATATTGTCAAGGCATACTGTTGACTAAGGTTAGGCTAGGTTTTTTAAAAAGCACACATCTGCATCTGAAGATGAAACCTCTATTACCCCTCTAATGCCAGCAGCACCATCACTAGTTTCTATGTACCAGCCAATACCAAGCCAGCTTTCTACATACATGCATATATACACACACTGGGCCAGATCCACATACATTTAGATGGGCGCAGCGTATGTGAGATACGCTACGCCGCTGTAACTTACTTTTTAATTCTTTGAATCCACAAAGAATTTGCGCCGTAACTTATCTCTTGGCGCCGTAACTTATCTCTTGGCGCGTAATTCAAATCGGCGAGTAGGGGGCGTGTTTCATTTAAATGAAGCGCGTCCCCGCGCCGAATGAACTGCGCATGCGCCGTCCCTAAATTTTCCGCCGTGCATTGCGCTAAATGACGTCATTTTTTTAACTTAGACGTGAATTACTTCCATCCCTATTCACGGACGACTTACACAAAAAAAAACCCCTCAAATTTTGATGCGGGGACGACGGCCATACTTAACATGGCAAGTCTAACTATACGCCGCAAAATACTAGCTTTAACTATACGCCGGAAAAAGCCGACTAGAGACGACGTAAGAGAATGCGACGGCCGCGCGTACGTTCGTGGATTGTCGGAAAAAGCTAATTTGCATACCCGACGCGGAAAACAACGCGAACTCCACCCAGCGGACCCCGAAGTATTGCATCTACGATCCGAAGGCGTACGAAGTCGTTTGAGGATTCAAACTAAAGATACGACGTGGGAAATTTGAAAGTATGCTGGCGTATCAGTAGATACGCCGGTGTACTCTCTCTGTGGATCTGGCCCACTGTGGCTTATGAACTAAGTGGATTAAAACAAAGAAAGAGAAAAACAATAGGACTTGTATTGCTGCTTGTGTTGTTCTAGGCATGAAAGTAAGGTAATAATATACTGTATATACTCGAGTATAAGCCGATTTTTGCTGAAAATACACCCCTCGGCTTACACTCGAGTCAGTGTACCTGAAGGGCTGCGAGCGTCCATTGTTTAAAAGTTGCGGCTTCCCTCTGGTCCCTTCCATGATAGGTGTTTCCCAGCAGAAACTGTGTTCAGTGTTCTGCCTATCACAGACGTTTTCTTGGGCGAGGATGAAAAGAAGTCTGTGATTGGTGGAACACTGAACACAGTGTCTGCTGGGAAACTGAGTCAGAGGATGAGATGTCCGTGATAGGCTGGTGGAAAACACCTATCACGGAACGGGACCAGGAGGAGACCGCGACTTTTAAACAATAAATGGACGCCTGCAGCCGGTCAAGAATTTCAGATACACTGACTCGGGCACAGGGAGGCTGCAATGGGCACAATGAGGTTGGGCACAGTGAGGTGGCAATGGGCACAGTGAGGTTGGGCACAGTGAGGTGGTAATGGGCACAGTGAGGTTGCAATAGGCACAGTGAGGTTGGGCACAGTGAGGTTGGGCACAGTGAGGTTGAGCACAGTGAGGTTGAGCACAGTGAGGCATGCAAATGGGCACAGTGAGGTGTTCAAATGGGCATTGTTGACCCTCTTTTCCAATTACAGCAGCTGCTGCATTCTCACCCTAGGCTTATACGTGAGTCAATACGTTTTCCCATTTTTGGGGGGTAAAATTAGGTACCTCAGCTTATACTGAGGTCGGCTTATACTCGAGTATATACGGGTACCTTAGATCACAAAATATTCAGTTTTGCTCACAACAAAAACGACTACATCTAGTATTTTCTATGACCTCCATGATTTGTAAGGACATCACAAAGTATTCTAGGCGTGAAATGAACAAGTTGGGTATCTATCTTTTTACATTCTTCAATAACTATGCTTGATGGGGAATGATTCTCAACTTGTCTCTTCAGAACTCTCCATAGGTGCAGACATGTGCATGACGAAAAAAAATGTTTTGTTTCATTTCATTTTGATTCGTTGATTCTAGTTATGTCATTAAGTTAAATTTGGTTGATTCGTTAAATTCTGTATTCGGAATTCATAATTTTCTTCGAATTTACCGATCAAATCGATACATTTTCGAATCGGTCGAAACGAAAATGTTATATTTTTTTCGATTCGAATGCAGCAAAGTGAACAAACAAAAGAAAAATCTTCATCAAATGATTACAATGACTCTTTAAATCACCTTTGGCTTAACAAAAACAGCATTATTTCAAAATGGTACGCTAACCGCTTGCCGACTGCCTCACGTACTGTAGATATACGTCGGCAGAATGGCACGGACAGGCAAAGCGACATATATATTTACGCTGCGTTAAACCTGCCCCCTAGCGCGCACGTTCGCCACGGTCTCCATGACCGCGCCCGGGGGACCCACGGACTTGATGTCTGCCGGTGTACCGCGATTGGGTCATGGAACGGCAGAACGGGAAGATGCCTTTGTAAACAAGGCATCTTCTGGCCTGTTCTGCCTGGTGACACAGCACTGATCGTCTGCTCCCACTCATTCGGAGCAGCGATCAGTGACGTGTCACAGTAAGCCACACCCCCTAACAGTTAGAATCACTCCCTAGGACACACTTAACCCCTTCCCGCCCCCTAGTGGTTAACCCCTTTACTGGCAGTCACATTTATACAGTAATCAGTGCATTTTTTTAGTACTGATCGCTGTAAAAATGTGTATGGTCCCAAAATAGTGTCAAAGTGTCCGATGTATTCGCCATAATGTCACAGTCACAAAAAAAAGTAAAGTAAAAAATAATAATAATAAAAATGCAATAAAACGTCCCCCTATTTTGCAGGCGCTATAACTTTTGCGCAAACCAATCAATATACGCTTATTGAGATTTTTTTTTACAAAAATATGTAGAAGAATACGTATCGGACTAAACTGAGAAAAATTTGCTTTTTAAAAAAAAAATGGGGATATTTATTGTAGCAAAAAGTACAAAATATAGATTTTTTTAGAAAAATGTGTGCTTTTTTGTTTATAACGCAAAAAATAAAAACCGCAGAGGTGATTAAATACCAAAAAAAGAAAGCTCTATTTGTGGGGAAAAAAAGGGTGTAAATTTTGTTTGGGAGCCACGTCGCAGGACCGCGCAATTGTCAGTTAAATCGAGGCAGTGCCGAATAGCAAAAAGTGCTCTGGTCTTTGGCCAGCCAAATGGTCTGGGGCTGAAGTGGCTAATAACACACACAGTATTTAAATTTCAGCAATATGTGTAGTGGGAATTCGACTGGAGTTCAATGTAAAATTTGATTAAAATTTCAGTCCGAAATTCCAAAATTCGTACGAATTTCATTACGTTATTCGGAGCATTTGGTAAAAAAAAAACGTTATATTGTAATTCGGGTATTCGGATATAACCGAAACTCCAAATAAAGAAAAATTTGTCCCAAGGTGTTTGATTGGGTTCAGATCAGGATACTTTGCCACTGAATCGTTTTCACCCTGTTCTTCTTCAGAAAAGCAACAGTGGCCTTAGATGTGTGTTTTGAATCATTGTCATGTTGAAAAAGTGCATGGCAACCAAGGGCACGAAGTGGTGGTAGCATCTTCTCTTTCAATATAGAGCAGTACATCTGTGAATTTATGATACCATTTATGATACCATCAATGAAATGCAGCTCCCCAACACCAGCAGTACTCATGCAGCCCCACAGAAGGACACTGGCACCAACGTGTTTCACTGTAGGCACGATGCATTTTTTTTCCGGTGCAAAGTTCCCCTTAAAAGGATTTTTTTGGGGGAACCCCACGTAATTTTTTTTTAAATTACGCAGAGTTCCCCTAAACCACTTAAGGACCACCGCACGACTATATACGTAGACAGAATGGCACGGCTGGGCACATGGATGTATATATACGTCCTCTTTAACCACTTGCCGCCCGCCAATGACAGATCGACGTCGGCAAAGTGGTTGTAGAATCCTGACTGGACGTCATATGACGTCCTCAGGATTCTGAGCCGCTGCGCGCCCCCGCACCGCGGCGATTGTTGTTGCAGGGTGTCAGTCTGACACCCCGCAACACCGATCAAGGTAAAGAGTTTCTCACGGAGACTCTTTACCACGTGATCAGCCGTGTCCAATCACGGCTGATCACGATGTAAATAGGAAAAGCCGGTAATCGGCTTTTCCTCACTCGCGTCTGTCAGACGCGAGTGGAGGAGAGCCGATCGGCTGCTCCTGTGACAGAGGGGATTGTGCTGATCGATTATCAGCACAGCCCCCCCGAGGATGCCCACTGGACCACCAGGAATGCCCACTGGACCACCAGGGATTAAAAAAAAATAAGTATGCCACCCTAGACCACCAGGGATGAGGAGGACACAAAAAATGGATGCCAATCAGTGCCACAATGGATGCCAATCAGTGCCCACAATGGGCATCACTGATTGGCAGGCATTGTTTGGCACTGATTGGCATCCATTAGTACAACACATATGATAGTGCCCATCTATGCCCATCCGTGCCACCTATCAGTGCTCATCCATGCCGCCTATCAGTGCCCATACATGCCGCCTATCAGTGCCCATCCGTGCCGCCTATCCGTGCCCCTCCGTGCCGCCTATCCGTGCCCAGCTGTGCCGCCTATCTGTGCCCATCTGTGCCACCTATCCGTGCCCATCCAAGCCCATCCATGCCGCCTATCCGTGCCGCCTATCAGTGCCCATCCGTGCCGCCCATCAGTGCCGCATATTAGTGCCCATCAATGCCACCACATCAGTGCCACCTCATCGGTGCCCATCAGTGCCGCCTTATCAGTGCCCATCAGTGCAGTACCATCAGTGCCCATCAGTGAAGGAGAAAACGTACTTATTTACAATGTTTTATAACAGAAACAAAAATAACCTTTTTTTTTCTAAATTTATTTATTTTATTTTTTTTGCAGAAAATAAATATCCCAGAGGTGATCAAATACCACCAAAAAAAAGGTATATTTGTGGGTACAAAATGATAAAAATGTATTTTGGGTACAGTGAAGCATGACCACGCAATTGTCATTTAAAGTGCAACAGCACTGAAAGCTAAAAATTGGTCTGGGCGGGAAGGTGTATAAGTGCCCTGTATAGAAGTGGTTAAGAGCCCATCCAGACCTGGTCCGAAGCTCCGTGACCACGCCCGCGGGACCCGATCGCCACGGGTGTCCCGTGATCGGGTCACAGGAGCTGAAGAAAGGGGAGTGTAAACAAACCTTTGAAAAGGAGGAGAGGATCCAATTTTTTTAACTATACAAAACGCACCTCATCCCGTAAAGTAATAAGTGAAGACAGAGAAGGCAATGGGATTGTAACGGTGCTTCATAGAATAAGTTCTAAATATAACAAATAGATTTTAATAGTTTATTAAAATATCATGAGAAATTGGTACATCGCATGACACAAAGCTTAAAAACATATGTATTATATCAAACATGAGATTTCCGGGTCGCTGGAGGTCTCAATGGGAGTAGATAACTGGTCGGTTAGGATGGTATCACCCAATATATTTCGCCTATTGACAGGCTTCCTCAGGGGTAGGACTAAGACCAGTTGTAGATAGCCAGCTCTAGCAATAATAGAGAACATAACATATAAGTCAAAGTCACATGCAATATGATATATTCAAGTATTTGAATCAAAATTATTTGCTTTCTTTAAAGAGGACAAATGCTGACCTGCCCCCCTGGATGGGGAGGAAATAGTCTCTAGTTCTGCCAATAAATTAGGACACCAATGTATTCCACACCCAAATTGGGTGTGGGACCTTAATCCAAGGTATTGACGCCGTGCAGGGGCAGAGGTTCAATCATAGGAGGAGAGAAGGAGACTCAGCTGTAGGGAACACATAGCACCTAATGAGTATCGCGTTCCAAAGATTATTGATCAACTATATATTTATAAAGGATCTATACTTACTATGTTTGATCACTTGTAAACACCTACGGAAGATCCGCCAGGAAATCCAAATCTGACAAATCACGCACA
This sequence comes from Rana temporaria, assembly GCF_905171775.1. Classification (NCBI taxonomy): domain Eukaryota; kingdom Metazoa; phylum Chordata; class Amphibia; order Anura; family Ranidae; genus Rana; species Rana temporaria. The sequence continues at coordinate 101,881,586 of NC_053494.1, read as the reverse complement.
GGAATGGGATGTGCCTAATTAGCCAATTTTGCAATGTAGGAAAAAGCAAAAAAAAAAAAAAAAGGAGAAAAAAGAGAAGGAAATGTTCAAACATTATCAATATATTTAGGTACAAAAACAAATCATACCATATGATTCCAATGAACCATTACTTAATTAGTTGTTCAAGAAAGGAATAGATAAAATATAGAATCAAGGCTAAAGGGTAGCACACGGCTAATAGCCACAATCAAAATGAAAAGAAAGAAAGGCTGGCAGCATTCTGCTAAATAAAAAATAATAACCTGGGATTATTACCTGGATAAGGAGGAGGTTTTGGAGAGGCTGTCCCTGTGTGTCAGTGCAGCAAGGAAGATGGACAGAACTGGCTCCTTAAATCTCCCCTTGCACGCCCGAGCGTCTGACATCGGGCATGCGCAGACACAACAGAGTGTTCGTGCGTATGCGCAAGTGCGGACTGAGGCCGAATAGCCTACAACCCCCAGAATCCTTGGCGGTGGTGCAGCGTCAATTGACGCGGATCATGGATGGCATGATACGCCGCCCATCAACACACACCAAGGGAGATGTGTCAGGGTTCCTGAACCCAAAAGGGCCCCAACAGAAAAAGGGGGGAAGAGGACATGCGGGGACTGTCACAGGTGAAAATCAAATGGCAAAATAAATGCACAGGAACAGCAAATGGGCGTTCAAAATTGAAGCCCTTGGGTGTCCATACAGCTGAACCAGAAAGCGCCCCTAGTGACCACAGCATAAAGTAGCAAGGAAAGGCAGATGATTTATTTTGAACTGGAGTCCTTGTGAATAGGCAGGAGAAGGAAACCAATACAGTTAAAAGGGAAAAACCCTAAAACTGGGAAAAAGATGGAAAATAAATCCTCAACTTTATCAGGGATAGCAGGGCAGCATGAGGTCATCATACAAACAAAAGCAAAAGTTCAAAACGGTATACAAATAATTAATTCCTATAAAGGACATATTCAATACTTTTTACATAAGTGAAAGCATTTCAATTATTCAAAGTGCCACATATAAGTAGACATGTGCATTTGTTTTCGTCCGAATGCATTTTCGTCCGAATTTCAGGTATTTTCATTATCGTTTTAACAAACAATAACGAAAGCACAGAAAACGAGAACCGAAAAATCCGACATAAACAAGTGCTTTATTTTCGTTTTCGTTGCGGTCGAATGTGCCTAACCTTAACTCTATTAGTCCAATATTATTCTACATAAAGAGAAAAGATTTGACATAAAAAGAAAATATTCGACATTATAGAGACATGAAGAAGAGTCGACATAGAGAGAAAATATTCGACATTATAGAGACATGAAGAAGAGTCGACATAGAGAGAAAAGATTCAACATTATAGAGACATGAAGAAGAGTCGACATAGAGAGAAAAGATTCGATATAGAGAGAAAAGATTTGACATAGAGAGACATGAAGATTCGACATAGAGAGACATGAAGAGTCAAAACATTTTTTTTTTTTTAAAGATTCTGTCAAATTTTTTTTTTTTTTCTTCTTAGAACATTCGACAGACACCATAAGCCTTCAATGACAGATTTGACCTTAATTGTGCCTAAACTTAACTCTATTAGTTCAATATTATTCTACATAAAGAGAAAAGATTCGACATTATAGAGACATGAAGAAGAGTCGACATAGAGAGAAAAGATTCGACATAGAGAGAAAAGATTCGACATAGAGAGACATGAAGAGTAAAATTTATTTTTATTTTTTTAAAGATTCTGTCCAATCTTCTTTTTTTTTTCTTCTTAGAACATTCGACAGACACCATGAGCCTTCAATGACAGATTCGACCTTAATTTGGATTTTCCGACGAATGCATTTTTTTTTACGAAAAACAAAATAAATAAAAAACGAATTTCGAGAGTAACTAAATAAATTTATTTTTCGGATGAAAACAAAATGAAGTATTTCAGTGTGCACATGTCTACATATAAGTAACTAATTTGACATCCAACTTCAATCCTAGAACATATATATGGATCATCATGATAATAGCCCCATAAGTACAGGGAGAAGGGAAGGGGGGTGAGGGAATGGCAGGAGATAGCAGGGATGGAAGATGGAGAATGGGAAAACAAATAACATAAAAAACTATTTTATTGTTAAGCCAGGGTAGAGCAACAAATACACATGTCAGATACCTCCCAGATGGATCATAGAAAGTGGGAGCAGCTAGTGCGAGGGCATATGCATAAATTGAGACCAAATGAACTAAAGCACCAATTCTTAGATTCCTTAAAGGAATGATTTATAACTGATGTATTCGTTAAGGCCCGGGTAACGGGTGGCATTTAGTAGTTGGATCCATTTAGTCTCGAGCTGTAAAAGTGTACGATCAATGCCACCGCCTCTCGCATGTATAGGTACGTGTTCAAGTGCGGTAAACTTAATCATATCGGCTTTGAAGTTGTGTTCCCGTCCCACATGACGGCTTCTGGCAGTCGTCATAAGTCGTTTGTGTGTATGGCCCACGTGATCCTTAATACGTTTGTAGAAAGGTCTTTTTGTCTTTCCTACGTAAAAACAGGCGCAAAGGCATTTGGCTAAGTATACCACTTCAATGGTTTGACACAAAACCCTGTATCGGATAGAGTGTGTGTGACCATTAGGAAGAAGAGTCGTTGAGCCATTCAAGATGAATTGACAAATGTTGAATTTTTTGCAAGAAAAAGTGCCTGTGGTTGATTCCACTTTGTTACCCAAGGGGTTGTAGTGGCTCTGAACCAATTTGTCCCTTAAAGAGGGGGCACGTCGATATGTAATTTCTGGACGATCTTTGATATATTTAACCACAGTACCGTCTGCTAAAAGTAGAGCCCAGAATTGGTCCAAAATGCTTCTAAATTGTGGATAGTGTTCAGAGTTTCGAGTGACAACCCGAATGGGTTGCAGGGTAGTTTTAATCTTTGTGGAGAAGACTAATTCCTGTCGATCTTGTTGAACAGCTCTGTTGTAGGCTTTCTTCAGAATTTTGTGGCTATATCCTCTATCCCTTAAACGGTGATATACATTTTTGGCAGCTATTTCATAGTCTGCACTTTGGGCACAATTTCTTTTTAGTCTTATGTATTGGCTATATGGAATGCTCTTGATGAGGGAATAGGTATGACCACTAGTTGCATGAAGGATGGTATTTCCAGAGGATGGTTTGCGGTATAGAGAAGAATAGATAAAGCCATCCGGATCAACAGAAATCTTTAGGTCCAAAAAGTTAATGCATTCCTGACTGCAATCCATAGTAAATTTTAAATTATATGAGTTGTCAGCTAGAACTGTCATAAACTGCGTTAGTTCAGCCCTGCTGCCAGACCATAGAAGTAAGACGTCATCGATGTACCTGTACCATGATATGACATGGGACAGGCACATCGATATGTCATCCCTTGAAAAAAGTTCCTTCTCCCACCCCCCAGGTACAGGTTGGCATATGATGGGGCACATTTGGTTACCATCGCAACCCCCTGCACCTGGAGGTAGTGGGAGAGTCCAAACAACAAAACATTGCGAGTCAGAATGAACTTCAAAACATCCAAAATAAAAGTATTGTATGAATGGGCCGAGCTTCCTCTATCTTTCAAAATGTTGCCAACCACCTTGATTCCTTTGTCGTGAGGAATCAAATTATAAAGGCTTTCGATGTCGATGAGAACTAGCCAGGTATTCGGAGGAATAGAGATCCCTTCAATTGTTTGTAGTAGATTGATTGTATCCTTGATGTAGAAGGTCAAAGAGGTCACATGTGGGTGGAGATACTTATTCACCATGGCACTTGCATTCTCCGTCAGACTTAGATATCCAGACACAATAGGTCTACCCGGTGGGTTGGTCATTGATTTGTGTACCTTTGGAAGGGCGGACATAGTCGGTATCTTGGGCTCTTGCACGTTTAGGTAGTTCCATGTATCTTTGTTAATTAGGCCCTTGTGATATGCCTTCATAACCAGAGAATTGTATTCCGCATTAAAGTTGAGAACAATAGATTGAGAAATAGGTCGGTACCATTCTCTGTTTTCTAAAATTTTCAAACACATCAATTCATAGTCATGAGTGTTCATGACCACAACGTTTCCACCTTTATCTGATGGTTTTATGGCAATTGACTGGTTATCCCTAAGAGTTTTCAATGCCAGTTTTTGATTGTATGAAAGATTGTCCATTGATCTTTCACAAGAAAAATTGAGTTTGTCAATTTCTTTGGTAGTTTGCTCAACAAATGACCAAATACTAGCATTTTTGTTTATTAAAGGAAAGCTCTGTGATTTAGGTTTATATGACGGAGGTGGGGGGAAGATCACCTCTGGGGCACATATGCCCAATGAGGACGAAGTTACTGGATCATCATCGTCAATGTGGCCCTCCTCCCACAGTTCTATCAAATTTTCAATCGCCTTGAATTTCATCTGCATCATGTTTTAATTGCTCAAAAGGCACAGTACGAGAATCAGCCGAAGATTTATCATAGAGCACCTTTAACATGCTTTCGAGCAAATAAATGTATGTCTTTGATCATTTGAAAATTAGAGAGTGCAAAATCAGGTGCAGTTCTGCAGACAAACCAATCAGATTGCATTTTTTTTGTCAAAGCTTATGCTAGCCATACATGGGTCGAATTTCAAAAGAACTTCCTTTTGAAAATCCGAAAATGTGTGCGTTTTGTGATCCGATGGTGCCACCATTGATTTTGAAATTCGACCAACCAAACCTTGAATTTCACCTCATGTTCCTACAGAAAAGAATTTTCGTGTCTGGGAACCTTCTTTTCTTTCCGGGAACCTTCTTTTCTTTCCGGGAACCTTCTTTTCTTTCCGGGAATTTTCTTTTCTTGCACATGCGCATTTTGTTTTTCAATTAAATTTCTCGCACAATTCTCCTATCTTTCGAAATTGAACACACTGAAGTTAAAATCGGCTACCATTGGCTACCATGCACAGCTGCACCAGATTTTGCACTCTTCAGTTTTACTAAATCAACCCCACGTGTCAAGGAATCTGCAATGGAAAGATTTATTTTAGTGAGTGAACTTGCCTGTTCACCAGCTTCATTTTATCTTTTCTACTATTAGTATTCTGCTGATATAAAGGAGGATTATCTAAATGAGCCACAACGCCTCATCAATTTTAATTGATTTCCAGTGCAGATTATGAGGTTTCTTTGTGTCTTTATGTGCAACAGATCTTCTTTTATATGCAATATGCCATAAGGACACGTAATGTCACGTTTGATTCTAAGACATTCCAAAGGCAAATGTAAATTGGTTTCCATGACTGATTGGGATTACCTCCTGTGCAAACTACTGCATGAGTCCAGAGAAGTCACAGTCTAAATGTCACAGATACAAATATATTTTGCATATTTGCTTTTATTATTATTTAAGTATTTTATACATTTTTTGTGACATACAGGAGGTGAATATTTGAGTGGCACCCATGATATCCAGACATCCAGGATCAATCTGGTACACTGTACTGATATGGAGTACTGATTTAGCTCTTTGACTAATAATTTCACCTCTTGCAGCAGACTTTTTGTCAGTTTAATTAATCATTATAAAATAGTAGCAGGCATCACCAGGGGCAGACTGAGACGGGGCAGGGAGGCCATTGCCCCCCCCCCCTCCAGACACTCTGATGCCCTGTACAAAGGCAGCTGTGCCACCAGCTCAAAACTGCACTTGTGAGTGCTACTACTCGGGTGGTGGGCATGGCAGGATGAATGTAGAGGCAGGAACACAGTTATCTCTCCATCAAGTACTGTGAGCCGGCAATGTGTTCTGTGACCTTTCACCGGGCTGAGAGTCTTCAATGTTACACAGCCCAGCCAGCACAACCCCCTCCACATGAATCGGACAGTCTTGATCTGCTCTGACTCCTCCTGCCCCTCTCTCCCTGTACCCGCCCATACTCCGGCAGCCTGTTTACTGTGTCTATGAAGAGTATGTGTGTGTGGGAAAGTTAAAACAGGGAGGCTGGCAGCCACATCCCAACCATGAAGCTGATGACTGAGCCAGTGAGTCTCCTGGGATCATCCAATTGAGTGAGCTGTGACCAGATCCCCCCTCTCTCACTTACTACTCTCCCATTTTTTTTCCTTAACCTTTCTTTAACTTCAGCTGAAGAGTTTCCTTTCTGCAGCCTGTGACATACCTGGCCTTATGTGCTATGAAGGGCTCACACTAGTGTGCTGTGGTTTGGCTGCAGTGCTGGTGTACTCGCAATCTTCCTGCATGTTACCCTCGTTGGAAATAAGGTGGAGTTCAAAGTGAATTTCTACCCCTGGATCATCCCTTTCAGAAGGTTTGGGAATAGTGTTAAACCCAGAGACTGGTGGACTTAAGCTGCCATAGACAGATCAAGATTTCTGTTGAACCTGCATAATTTTGATCTATCTATGGACAGACTGGTTATACAGAATTCTATCTATCGATTGACTTCAGTATAACCAGAGCGTCTGTGTTTTTTTGGCAATCACTGTTGGCTGCTATAGCTGCCGGCAGTGATCACTTTATTCTGGTGGCTGGGAAAATTTCACTTCAGAACACACACTGACGCACAGCCCTTACATAAGCTTGGTAAATCAAATGCTATGCTTTCCTAGCGTTATGTTACAAGTCTGGGCACAAGCCAGCACATGCTCTTGGAAACACAGGAGGGTGCCCAGTTAGAGGAGGGATGGAATATGACTAGACATGTGCAATTTTTTAATTTACGAATACGTTATTTTAGTTGATTCGTTAACATACGAATGAACGAACGGTTTAGCGCAATTCATAACGAATAACGATATTTTCAAAATAACGAATATGGAAAACAATGAAGATACAAAAGAAGAAAGAAACGAAAACATAGAGACAACGAAAATACCGAACCCAAAAAAAAAAAATAATTACGAAAAACAAAATGAACGAAAATGCAAACTTACTAATATTCGAAGACCGAAAAGAAAACAACCGAAATGCCGAACAAAGAATAAAAAACGAAAATCAAAACTAACGAAAAATAAATTACGAATCTTTGGAAAACGGAATTGAAAACAACGAAAATACGAAATAATGTAAATTAGCTTTCGTTAGTACTGAAATATTTCTGGACATTGACCAATAGCCACTGAGCGCTGTCCCTTTCCTCTGAAGAGGTTTGTTCCTTCCCCCAATGAGCTTCTTTCTCATTACCTCCTGGCTCCTTGTGTCTTTTTCGGTGTTAGACTGCAGTGCATCTAATTTCTAGATTTGTATTTGTAATATCTGACATATTTTAGTTTTCTTCTACGTCAGACTTCATTCTATACAGGGTGTGTGTGCTAACTAAGACAGTCAAGTCAATCACAGTAAAGTACGAATTCCAAAATTACGACGAGTAGTGTCGAATAAACGTAAAATGTATTCTAACAGAATTACGAATGCAATAAAATCTACAAAAGTACGTTTTTACAATCAAAGGAAATTAGACACGAAAATACGAATGATCATAAAGCAACGAAGATATATTTCTTATGAAAATACGAACATGGCATGATGGAAAATATAATGTAAATACGAATAGCAAAACAACGAAAATTAAACCAACGTAAAAACGAAGGAACGAATAAAATCATTTTAAAAATACGAATGCGGCAGAATACAAAATATAACGAAAATACTAATCTCGATTCAACGAAAAATAAACTAACAGAAAAAAACAGAAACGGAAAAAAAAGTGTTACGAAAATAGTAAAGAGTACGAATACGATAACTAATATCTTACGAAATTACGACTCGTTACGAATCACAATAAACGAACAGAAACGAAACAGAAATAAACGAACATTTTTGCTGTGCACATGTCTAAATATATAGGGTGACCACGTTTCCAAACTGCGATTCAGGGACCCCCCCCCCCCCTTCCCAAAAAAAAGATGATTTTTTATACCTTTTTTTGCCAATCTATGGTAAAAAAAAAGGCAAACAGTGGTCAACAGTTTAAACAGGTGGTATATAATGTGACAGCGACTTAGTGACAGCGGCATACTTTGTACATCACCCATCTCGAACATCGTGAGAATTTGGAGCCAAATCTCTCTTTGAGGGCAATGTGGAGCGGTCTCTCTCTTTCTGTGAGGGAAATGTGGAGCAGTCTCTCTCTGAGAGCAATGTGGAACAGTTTCCCCCTCTCTCTCTGTGTGAGGGCAATGTGAAGAGGTCTCTCCCTCTCTCTGTGTGGGCAATGCAGAGCAGTCTCTCTCTCTCTCTCTCTTTGAGGGTAATTTGGAGCAGTCTCTCTCTCTCTCTCTCTCTTTCTCTGAGAGCAATGTGGAACAGTCTCCCCTACTCTCTCTGTGGGCAATGTGGAGCAGTCTCTCACTCTGAGGGCAATGTGGAGTGGTCTCTCTCTCTCTCTGTGAGGGCAATGTGGTGCAGTCTCTCTATTTCTCACTTTCTCTGAGAGCAATGTTGAACAGTCTCCCCCTGTCTCTCTGTGTGAGGGCAATGTGGAGCAGTCTCTCCCTCTCTCTGTGTGAGCAACATAGAACAGTCTCTCGCTCTCTTTCTCTAAAGGAAATGTGGAACAGTCTCCCCTACTCTCTCTGTGTGGGCAATGTGGAGCAGTCTCTCACTCTGAAGGTAATGTGGAGTGGTCTCTCTCTCTCTGTGAGGGCAATGTGGTGCAGTTTCTCTATTTCTCACTTTCTCTGAGAGCAATGTGGAACAGTCTCCCCTTCTCTTTGTGAGGGCAATGTGGAGCAGTCTATCTCACTCTCTCTTTCTTTCTGAGGGCAATGTGAATCAGCCTCTCTCTCTGAGGGCAATGTGAATCAGCCTCTCTCTCTGAGGGCAATGTGAATCAGTCTGTCTTTCTCTGGGGGCAATATGGAGCAGTCTCCCTCGCTTTAAGAGCAATGTGGAATGGTCTCTCTCTCTCTCTGAGGGCAATGTGGAGCAGTCTCTCTCTCTCTCTCTGAGGGCAATGTAGAACAGTCTCTCGCTCTCTGAGGGCAATGCGGAGCAGTCTCTCTCTGGGGGAAATGTGAAGCAGAGTCTCTATCTCTCTCTGAGGGAAATGTTGAGCAGTCTCTCTCTCTCTCCGAGACTTATTATACCAAAAATAAGAAATATTTTTTTCCCCTTCAGATCTACTTTAAATAACATTGCATCATAATTTTGTAACTTTTTAAAATGTCAGTAAAAATGTTGTCAAACGCCGGTACCGCGTTTTGCCGCGTTTAACAGCGTTTTGCCGCGATTTGCGTCTGAAACGCAAAAACTTTTGCGTCTGAACCCAAAATTTTCCTTCTGAAAAAACTAGCCTAAACCCAGGCGTTTTTATAGGCGTTTTTAAAGGTGACCTATTTTTTTACATTAAAAATCTCAAAAATGATGGCAAATGATGAAAAACCATAAAAAAATAAAAAAAATTAATTGCTTGCATTGCATTGTGGACAATCCACAACTTGTGGTAGGTGACGTGGCCAGGTGACGTGGCCAGTGGACAATCCACAACTTGTGGCAGGTGACATGGCCAGGTGACGTGGCAAGTGGACAATCCACAACTTGTGGTAGGTGACGTGGCCAGGTGATGTGGCAGGTGACGTGGCCAGGTGACGTGGCCAGTGGACAATCCACAACTTGTGGCAGGTGACATGGCCAGGTGACGTGGCAAGTGTACAATCCACAACTTGTGGTAGGTGACGTGGCCAGGTGATGTGGCAGATGACGTGGCCAGGTTACGTGGCCATTGGACAATCCACAACTTGTGGCAGGTGACATGGTCAGGTGACGTGGCAGGTGACATGGCCAGGTCATGTGGCAAGTGGACAATCCACAACTTGTGGCAGGTGATGTGGCCAGGTGACATGGCCTGGTGATGTGGCAAGTGGTCAATCCACAACTTGTGGCAGGTGAAATGGCCAGGTGACGTGGCAGGTGATGTGGCCAGGTGACATGGCCTGGTGATGTGGCAAGTGAACAATCCACAACTTGTGGCAGGTTACGTGCCAGGTGATGTGAACAGGTGATGTGGCAGGTGACGTGGCCAGGTGACATGGCCAGGTGACGTGGCAAGTGGACAATCCGCAACTTGTGGCAGGTGACGTGGCAAGTGGACAATCCACAACTTGTGGCAGGTGACGTGGCCAGGTGATTTGGCAAGTGGATAATCCACAACTTGTGGCAGGTGACGTGGCCAGGTAACATGGCCTTAGTCTAATGAGAACCCCCAGAGCCAGGGACAGCTGGCATCCTTCTGTATAGAGTGGGTTGCAAGACATAGTGGGTATAATGTAAGGTATATTCTTGGGTGCCAGACACTTCTTGAATGCAAAGAGATTTATTTTCTCTTGAACAGAATGGTGGGGGAGAGGGTTTAGGGCCAGGAAACTCTTAGCTTCCTGCATGACTCGAGTGACGGCAGGTGAACTCTTGATATCACTCCCAGCCTGGATAGTGATGTTCTTGTCCTAATCTGCCTACAGTATCCGTGGAGGTTGAGGTGGCAAGACTAATTCAAGCAGGTGTTGCCCGCAGAAAGCCCCAAGATTTTCACAAAAATAAATAATTATAAAGGGAATAAGATACAATTTAACACAAGTACATAGTACAGCAGGCACATATTGGGAATATGATATGTTTGAGTAACATATTCTTTAAATAAAGGCAACATTTTTTTTTTCATTTGGATAAAGTAAGGGATGGTTATAAACCCTGTCAGTTTTTTTCCTTTTGTGTCCTATTGGGGCGATTTACCTTTACTTCCTGCCCCATAGCCAAAAGGAAGTGAGAGGAGGTGGCCCTAGGTCACCAGAACTAGTGCCCTCATTGGAAGATGTTCTCTCTATTGCTGTGCTGGGGGCAACCTAAAATTTAGAATTTTTTTTACTTTCACTTTTGATGATAATGGTTTAGAGGACAAATATAGAGGGTGAATCTCCCTAACAGGGGCAAGGGTAGCAATAAAAACCTGACAGGTCTTGTAATCCACCTCCACTCTATCCACAACTAAAAAATAAATAAACTTTTGCTTTTATTAATACCTGAAAAAAAAAGTTTTTCTCAGCGTGATTCCTCTCACTCCTGCCTTGCATACACACAATCGTGAAAAAAAATGCTCGAGCAAAGCGCGGTGATGTACAACACGTACGACGGCACTATAAAGGGGAAGTTCCATTCGAATGGCGTTACCCTTATGCTAATTTCCCCGTCTCATAACTTGCTTCTGAGCATGCTCGTTTTTTCCCCCTCGTTAAAGCGTACACACAACCGTTTTTCACGACGTGAAAAACGATGAGAAAAATAGAGCAGGTTCTACATTTTTAACGCTCATTTTTCTCGTCGAGAAAAAAGCCCTGGAGCCTACAAACGGAAAAAAAAAAAAAAAAAGAGAAAAGTATTTAGCTTTACATACACTTTCCCAAATAACTTCACACAAATAAAATAATACAATTCCTAAAGCTGAATTCTTATAAAGGCCAAACATATCCCACACTGAAACTGTAAAGGCTCTGCACCTAAATCTATAATGACAATGTAACGGAACGTCTCACACTCCGCTTGAGTGCTTCCGTCATATACCACTTCCTATCAGTCTGGATATAGATATCAGATATTCCAGCTGCTCACAAGCACACAACGAGACGATACTTGTTTGTCTGCTGAACATGGAGTCTTTAGTAGAACCAAGAATATAACCTTATATACAGTTAGAGGAGGTAACCAGAACATACATTAACATGATCTATGTTAATTTACCCACACTAGTCAACTAATCATTTACCCACACTAGGCGACTCAGATATGACCTTTCAGAGTAGACGTCACGTCTCCTGCTATACAATACACAGTACAATGAGTGTAAACACAGGACATCTTCACACAATAGCAGGATCAATTAGCACAGAGAACATATAGATGGCTGGAGGTAAGAACTTTAGCATCTAACAGTATGTGTCCCAAAAGTATGAGTGAGTCACTCTTACAATTAACCCGTTGAGTTCAGAATCAACAAACAGTAAATAGTTCTTTACAGATATCCTGGAATATATTGTGGATAATAATTACATAATAATCCCATCTCAGGTAGTCCAAGATATAATTTCTCAGTCATCCTATGCCCCTAGTGGACATAGGATGATTTTAGACATAAGAGGGTCCGGGGATGTCTCGGGTGAGTCTGTCACAGACAAGATCTTTGAAAAAAAGGCTACATGATTTTGTAGCCAGCATTTACTAAAAAACAAACAAAAAAATTATAATTTTGGCAAATAAAGCTGCACAAAGCTTTATACAGCACATAAAAAATAAACATTTTCTCATCTGAGCCTCTATAAAAGCACTTTATCAGCATTCTGAACTCTGGTTCCCCAGCCAGATAATACTTATTATTTGAAGGTCTCTTGAATCACAGCAGCAGTAGCAGACCTCCAGTGGTAACTGCGGTAGTAACAGTCTCTTGTCTCTGTTGACAGCCAGCAGCAGGAAGAGATTTATTGCATTGACAAAATGCCTTCTCTTCAGGAGTTTTAGATGAAGCTAATCAATCAGTTGGGATAGATGACTTAGTTTTTACCACTTCAAAATACAAGGAAATCATGAAAATAACTGTATCTAATGGGGATTGTTTACACTAACACATAACGCTGAAGTGCATTGAGAGATAAAAAAGTCATGCATACTTTTTTTCCATTTACTCCAGTGGCAACATCTGCAATACACAGAGGAACATGTTACACGTGCTGTTGTGTCTGTATACGACTCTTGTCTGTGTGAATTCTTCTTTTTCAGCCATTATTTTACTGCCCCAAGTTGCTAGATTAATATATGATCTTCAGATTAAGGTTTTAGGCTCAGACTGTAACTAGTGTCTGGAGGAAAGCTGCTTCTGGAATCCAAATTTGGATGTCACATCAAACTGAGTGGTTGTAAATAGAATGACACTTGTGCCTTGGTGATATGGTGTGATTTCTGGCCGCTGCTGTATATGCTGTTCCTTTACAAGGGGGAACAAAATGTGGTGGTTGATTTGAACTAAACAGAGCTTGCCCCACCCACTTTTATCTAATAAAAGCTATACGCTTATTCCCCATACACACGCTGGGAATTTCCAACAACAAATGTTCGATGGGATCTTTTCGGTCTTAAATTCCAACCATGTGTAGGTCCCATCAGACATTTGTTGTCGGAATTTCTGACAACAAAAATTTGAGAGCTGGTTCTCAAATTTTCCGACAACAATATCAGTTCTCGTAAATTCCGATCGTGTGTGGACAATTCTGACGCACAAAATTTTACGCATGTTCTGAATCAAATACGTGACGGCATTGTGTTGTGTCCAAAAGGGGCATCTTGTGTTAAGTTGTTATTACATAATACTAGTGAGTGCTTTCTATTTATGCCAAAATGAACTTGTGATAAGTACTGATGTGTATATTTGTGATCTGAATAAAATTGAAAAGATCATAGTTAAAAATATGTAAATGTTAAAAATGAGAATAAAAATAAATAAATAAATAATAATAATAGAATAAAAATAAAATATAAAAAAAAAATTAAAAATAAAAATAATAAAACTAAATATGATAATGTGTGAATGAAAAAATCGTTGTGACATCTTAATAGACTTATTTCCTGTTCATTGCTTCCACTGTCTTTATTATATAAAAAACACAGGCAGAAATACTAATAAAAATGTTTGTGGATAAGGGTCTAAATAAAATTGGTATGATAATAGTAAAAAAATATGTATATGTTAAAAATGAGAATTAAAAAAAAAAAAAAAAAAAACAATTATTAAAAAAAAATTAACAAAATAGAAATGAGTGATAATGTGTGAATGAAAAATCATTGTGACATCTTAATAAACTGTGAGGTTACCCCCCCCCCCCCCCATGATGAATCTCCTTGTGGTCTCTTCTGCACATTTGCAGTTTAACATTTTTAAATAAAACAATTTATATCAATATCAATATTGAGGCCTGCTGGGCTCATACTACCTAGTTTGTGTATCACTTTGTTTCATTTTGGGATACCGTCCTAGTCATGTTTATACCCCTCCAATGTACATCTAATTTATCTATCCCACAAACTTAGAAGCGACTAGGGTCTCTATTGTGGTGGGTTCTATAAGGTTGGGATAGACTGTGATATTTAAACCCTTTCTTTATGTTGCTCAGATGTTCCCTGATTCTTACATTTAGTTGTCTGGTGGTTCTGCCCACATATTGCAAGCCACATGGGCAGGTCAGTATGTACGTGACATGCATGCTCTGGCACGTAATGAGCTTTTTTATCTTATACTCTTTTTTGGTGGCAAGGGATATAAACTGGGTGGTCTTTCTACTGCTATCTTTAATGGTTCTGCACATTTTACATCTTCCACAGGTGTAAAATTGCTTATGGTCCAAAAAGTATCCAATCTTTTTCACAAATTTATCCCTAAGGTTGGGAGCTCTTCTGTAGACAAAACCTGGTCTGGTTGGCAGTATTTTCAACTTTTCCAATCTCATGTTCCTTATAGCCCTTATCCACAAACCTTTTTATTAGTATTTCTGCCTGTTTTTTTAAATTATGAAGACAGTGGAAGCAATGGACAGGAAAGAAGTCTATTAAGATGTCACAACGATTTTTCATTCACACATTATCACTTTTATTTTTATTATTTTTAATTTTATATTTATTTTTAATATTTAATTTTTATTCTATTATTATTATTTATGTATTTTTAAGTTTATTTTTTTTTTTTTATTTTAATTCTCATTTTTAACATATACATATTTTTCACTATTACCATTTAAATTTTATTTAGATCACAAACCTACACATCAGTACACATCAGTACTTATCACAAGTTGCAATGCAATAGGGGGATACTAAGATACTCTGTTATTCTTTCCAAGGGATGAACTTCCTGGTGGTGTATTCTAAATAGACACAAGGGGAGGAGATTAGTCTATTATGACTACCATATATAATGGACTGGAACACAAGGGAACTTCCTGCTTTTGATAATGTTGCACTTTGATGACGAAACGCGTCAAGTCTAAAGTTCCAATACGTAATATATGGCACGGACATTGGAACACACGCTGGTCTGCAGACAGTTCCATTCAACAGATACTGATAGCTGTACGAGAATGTTTCTTACCAGAGATTTTTATCTAAGCTGTTTACTACTTTCAAAGGAGCTTTTATTATAAGATGTCAAAGTTGAATAAAGATTTTTAAAGGATCCTACGCTATGAGAAGATCTCCGTTTGTATATTCCATGCCTGCACATCGTGGATTCTAAGCACCACCCTAAGAGGCCAACCCATACAGTGGAAGCGTCCGGCAATAATCGCAGAGGTATAGGACCCCCGTAAGAGACCTAAAGCACTGTTGACTCTTCTTGCCATACGGCAGAGGAGTCCAACCCATCTGGTGAGTGAAGAACCACACAGTGGTGGAATTATAATTATCTGTGGAGAACGGAGCACCAAGCACTTTGTTTTACTGCATTTGCACATATTATCATAAGTCACTTTGTTATTTAAATCCAGTCACTATTTTTATTTATTTATGTAACATTAGAGTTATTATTTCATAGCTTGCCACTTGGTTATGAGTGCTATTTTTTACATTTACCAGTGTATTTATTGAATAAGCGTATAGCTTTTATTAGATACAAGTGGGGTGGGGCAAGAGCAGTTTAGTCCAAACTGAGTGGTTGTTTAAGTGTAGAACCCCCTAGTGTTGCTAGAGTGTTATAGTTAGTTTTTGTACAGTGTAGGTAAATTGTTCAGGCTGTGTGTTTTTCTGGGTCAGGTTTGAGTGACTCGGGGAGGCTGGTATGACTCACAGGCAGCATCTCTGATACTTACCCCTACTTTTGGAAACTTGCAGAAGATTCCAGAAGAATGGGAGTGGAGGGGAGGAGTAGCTGCCTGGAGAATTCTCAGGGCCCTGACTAATTCCCAACAGATGGGTTGTCAGGGGGCAGGACCCCTCAAATACTCAGGGTCAGCCCAGCTGGGGCAGTGGAGTTTGGGTGGAGGATAGAGATGAAGTGTTAGGCTGTCGGAGGCCTTTAAGAGTAGCTCTCTAGTCTGGGGGGTGAACGCTGGCCTGGGCTCAGGTGGGGAAGGGACCCCTCTTCAAGACACACAGGGGGATCCTGACCAGGAGGCATGGGAGGACAGAAGGAAAACACTGCTGGGCAGACAGCCATGTGGGCTGGTGAGTGCACAGTCAAGGGACTGAAAGGCATACCTATGAGGACTGGATGGAAGCAGTCTGGGATGGATGCAGAGTCACTCTGAGAGGACTGTGGAGTTTTAGTCAGGAGAGCTTGTGAAAGGGGCAGCTGCAGCCAGGTGGGCTGGCAGTGCTTGAAGAGATTGTACTGGGATCAGTAGCCACAGGAATAGAACAGCTAAGCACTGGGACTTATTTTCTGCTACACTACCAAAGGGGCCCACGGTCCCTGACTGGAAAGGGCATCTACTACAGATCTAAATGGATCTAAATTGGTTCATCTTTTCAGTGCTAGCTGGTCCTGGGAGATGTAGTACTACAAGCAAGATTGTGCTGAAGGTAGAATTGAAGAAGTGTATATATTGTATGTATATAGTTGTGTCCCTGACAAATTCTGTGCTGATCAAGTGGGCATTCCATAATAACCCTATCCCCTATCCAAGTTCAACTCCACTATTAAAATACAAAAACAAAGCTGCAAGGACTAATGCCCGACTCCAGCATCTGTGGAAAATTTGAGTGCCTGGCTGTGCAGGGTGGGAGATACCCATATTCACCAGCGGCTCCTACGGGGGGTAGTGCTTTATAGTCATTGATCTTTGTTGCATGAATAGCCAATTTACAGTACCAGGGGGCTGTGGGACAGAAGAAATACCATCATGACTATCATGACTAAAGTCAACCCCTGCTGAAAAAATAGCATGAGAGAAAGCACCTCTGCAGGTCCACTAGCCACACACTACAGAGGTAGCACTGAACAGGTGCCAGCCCAGCTCACAGCTGATGATGAGAAAATAAAAATGTTTGGATGGCCTTACTACGGTAGAAATCACCTTTAATTAGAAAAATCACCAAACAGGGTAAAAGAATCAAGGAAACAGCAGCGGAGGAGCAGGGTGACCCGCTGACAAGTTTCGAGCTACACTAGAGCTTACTCATAGCAGTCTAGGACTTGCTTCCCCCCCCCCCCCCACTACTATTATTTCTGTAACCTGTCATCTGTTATCAGTAAGGTAAATAAAAATATTTAGTCTTTGTAATGTGTGTGTTTACATTCCTACAGTATGAATTATTCCCAGGACATTTCAGTCGTCGGGTGCACACCCACCCCCAGCATTGCAGGAGTAAGCGTGTTTTCTGATTCAAAAGCCACGCATGCGCAAAGCACTTGTTCCCTTTCCAGCAAAGACTTTTCAGCTGCACAAGCTCACCAAGATTCTCACACTGCTGTAACCTCTTTCCATCGCATAAGCTAGACTTAGGGTGCCCACGTGTCCCGGATTGCCCGGGACTGTCCCTTAATTGGCATCTGTGTCCCTGTTCCCGGATGCCTTCATTCCGGGACAATACAATGTCCCGGAATGAAGCACTGGGTAAAGTCATTATGAATTCAGCAGAGTCTGAGCCGCGGTAGCGCTGTCTGCAGCATGCAAAACCACCTCCACCTGATTTTAATTGTGCTCACTGGTTGCTACAGCCGCTTGGCGTGTAGCAACCAGTGACATCACGG